>NC_132914.1:28127449-28806949 GCF_047675955.1 Chlorocebus sabaeus
GTCACCTACTAACAAAAATAAGAATCTGCATCATGGAGATTATTTCCAAAGAACAGATCCTTTCAGCTAA
Organism: Chlorocebus sabaeus; assembly: GCF_047675955.1. Lineage (NCBI taxonomy): Eukaryota > Metazoa > Chordata > Mammalia > Primates > Cercopithecidae > Chlorocebus > Chlorocebus sabaeus. The sequence continues at coordinate 28,127,520 of NC_132914.1, forward strand.
AACTAACTAGTCTCACTAACCCATATTTTCCTTTTGCTTACAGAAAGCCCTCTGTTTTTAATATACTTCTACTGACATAGAGTCAATGGAACATAGCTAATTATAAGGCAGTACGCCCCACCCATTAAAGAACATAAAGACCTTTAAAGCTTCAGGTTTTTATTTTGTCTAGAGGAGACTATTCTGCCTGCCTGGAGATAATTCACATTTTTTGTTTAAAGGTTAATAAGGAAGTAGGATAGAAACGTGAAGATCATGCTTCCCAGAATGGGAGGCAAAAAAAAAAAAAAAAAAAAATCTTCATTTTATTTCTGTCTCTGAACTTATGTGAAGGAAAGAATGTGCTTGCAGAGTGTGTGTTGGAAGTAGGGGGAGTGGTTGGGGGTCTGGTATTATATATTCCAGGGTATGCAGTGGTTTAACGGGAGTGAATTTTTCCTTTTGATTTGTCATTTGATGAAATAAATTCCCTGCACTTTTCTGTAGAGACAGATGGTAATCTGTCATTCAAAATCCAGTAGAATGAAGTCTAGAAGCTGAAGCCATATTTGATCTCATGTGGTATGTGGTGATCCTGAACTGGTCCCATTTAGAGAATCCAGGCCTAGAAGTAAGTCTTGGGATGTTGCAGACTGGAAACTCAATTCCCAAGTGCACCATGGTCACTGGTAAAATTATTCTCCCCACTTCTTTATCATGAGATCTATTATTCCTGTGAAGATGGTAAAAATAATGTGTGTTGTTTAAAGAAGAAAGATAAGACATTGATCTGTGAAAGAGGTAGAACATGAATTCCTTAGAAGACCCTGTGTGTCCTTCATGGTCACACCCCCCTTTCTTTTCCCGAAGAGAACCACTGTTCTGACTTTTGTCTTAACTAGCCCCTTGCTTTCTGTATAGGGAGATATCTGTATACACAAACGAACAAACAAAAAAAAAGCTCTGAAAAAACCCAGGTATTCCTAAAATTGATTAGTTTTCCTTTTTTTTTTTTTTTTTTTTTTAGTTTACTTGTTTTTGAACTTTATATAAATTTTTAAAAACATGCAATGTGTTTTTGACAGTGACTTTTTTGCCCTCAGCATTATGGTTTTTCATTGTTGTTGTTGTCGTTGTTTGTTTTAGAAGACAGGGTCTCACTCTGTCACCCAGGCTAGAGTGCAGCACGCTCACTGTAACCCTCAACTCCTGGACTCAGGCAATCCTCCCACCTCAGCCTCCTGAGTAGCTAGGACTATATGTGCGCACCACCATGCTTGGCTAGTTTTAAAATTTTCTTGTAGAGACAGCATCTCACTGTGTTGCCCAGACTGGTCTCAAACTTCTGGCCTTACGTGGTCCTCTTACCTTGGCCTTTCAAGTCTTCATACTGGAATTACAGGCATGAGCCACTGCACCTGGCCAGCATTATGTTATTTAATTCATTCATGTTGAGTATAGCTGGGCTTCATTCATTTTTGCTGCTGTTAGTATTCCATTCAGTAACTAAGCAATGTACCCATTTTGCTGATGAAAATTTAAAGTTTCCAGTTTTCTCAGGTTTTTGTGGTTGTTGTTCAATTACAAACAATGCTGCTAATGCATTTCTTATACCTGTCAGCTAATACACAGTAAGAGTTTTTCCATATGCCTAGGAGGGCAATGCCAAGTCATATATTATATATGTGTTCATCTTTATTAGGTAATGTAAAACTGGTTTCCAAAGTGGCTGTAGCAACTTACATTCCTGCCAGCAGAGCATGAGCCTTTCCATTGCTCTACGTCCTCACCAACACTTGATATCATCAAATTTTTCAATTGTAGCCATCATATATTAGTATATCACTACAGTTTCCTTAGGATTTTCCTGGTTACCAATGAGATTGAGTATCTTTTCATCCATATGTTGACAACCGGAATTTCTTTTATGAATGCCTATTCAAGTATTTTATCCAGTTTTCTATTGAGTCATTGGTCTTTTTCTTATTGATTCAAAGCCATTCTTTATATAATCTGAATACTAACCCTTTGTTGTTTATATGTCTAACAAATATCTTTTCCTAGTTTGTAGCTTGTGGATTCATTCTCTTTGTAGTGTCTTTTGATCAACGTTAACTTAAAGATTGTCACATTTAACAATCTTTTCCTTTATTGTTTTTACATTTTATGTCTTGGGAATTTCTTTCTATGAAATAAAAATACTCTCCCTCCTTTAGAGTTGTCTTAGTCCATTGCTGCTGTTATTAAAAAACACCTTAGGCTGGGTAATTTATAAACAACCAGTTGTTATTTCTGACAATTCTAGAGGCTGGGAAGTCCAAGATCAAGGCACGGGCAAGTTCACTATCTGGTGAGGGCTGCTCCTTCTGCTTCTACGATGGTATCTTCTTGCTGCATCCTCACTTGGCAGAAGAGGCAAAGGAATGGAAGGGACAAACTTGTCCTCTCGGCCCTTTTAAGGTGGCACTAATCCCATCTATGAGGGTGGAGTGTGCATGACCTAATCACCTCCTAGTGGCCCCACCTTTTAATATTGTTGAACTGGGAATTAAGTTTCCACATGAATTTGGGAGGAACACAAGCACTCAAACCATAGCAAAAGTTTCTTTATTCTATTTTTGTTTTTTACATTTAGGTTCAAATTCAACTGAATTTGTTTTTGTATTTGGTGTAACACAGGGAGTCCGGTTTCATCTTTTCCATAGAGAAAACCAATTGATCCCAGACCATTTACTAAAAAGTGATTTTTTTCTCCCACATTGATCTGAAATACCACCTTTGATATTTAGCAGATATCCGTATTACATGTCTGGGCTTTTTATTCTCTTCCATTCATCTATCTATCCTCATGCCAGTGCTACACTGTCTTAATTACTGTGTCTTTACAAGTCTTGATATCTGATAGGGCCAGTGTTCCCACCTTTTCCTTGGTTATTCAAGACCCATTGTTCTTCTGTATATAGTTTGCATAGTTGTATGTTCCACTTGAGAGGTTCCACCAAAAAATTAAGTGTTTTGAGAGAAATTGCACATCTATTTTAGGATAATTTACATCTTTAGTATATTGAAGCCTCCAATTCAAAAGCCTGGCATATCTTTCCATTTATTTGGATCTTTCAAAATATTTTAAATAAAGTTTTAGTTTTTTCCATAAAGACCTTATACATTTATTAGATTTATTCTTTAGATACTCTGTATTTTTGAGATTATTATAAATTCTATCTTTTAAATATCATTTTCTTACCATTTGTTACTTTGGATAGAAAGGCAATTGATTTTTACATATTGATTTATATACAGCCAACTTGCTATATCCTCTAACTTTAATGATTTATATATTGGATTATTTTGGATTTTCTATGTAGTCAATCATATCATTTCTCAATAAGAGCAAAACAATTTTATTTCTTAATTTTATATTTCATTTTTCTTTTTCTTGCCTTACCCTACTGTGAGGTCTTCTAATATAGAATTAAATAAGGGTGTTGTTGTTTCTGATCTTAAAAAGAACACTTTCAATATTTCTTCATTAGTATTTCTACACTTACTGAGATGATTGTATAGTTTTTCATTTATTTGTTATTGTAGTAAATTATATTCATTAGTTACTAAAATGAAGGTACTCCTGCATCCCTAGGATGAAACTATCTTAGTCATGATGGATGGTTATTTTTACACATTTCTGAATTTTGTTTGATAATGTTTTATTAAGATTTTTGGATTTTTGTTTGTGAATGAGACTGGCCTGTAATTTTCCTTTTGTACTGTCATTGTCAGGTTTTCATATCAAAATTATGTAAGCCGCCTTGACAAAGAAAAGTTGAGGGTCAAGGTAGTCCCTCTTTTTTCATATAGTGGAATAGTTTGTGTAAGGAAGGATATAGGAATATTCAGGTTTTTATTTCTCTTTGTTTCAATTTAGGTAAGTTAAAATTCTATAGAAAATGCTCCATCTAAATTTTTAAATATTTAGCATGATTTTTAATGATATTTTATTATCTTTTAAATTTCTTGTGCATGTAAATTATGACCCCAAATTTTTTATTTTTTTGTACATTTTTTTCTTTGAAAAATCTTGCCATAAAGTTGTTAGAGTTTCCAATCATTTGGAAGAAACTTTGTTTAGCTTTTTTGGTCTACACTCTTATATGTTTATATTCTATTTCATTATTTCTGGTCTTATTTTTATGATTTTCTTTCTTCTAGTTCTTTGGATTTATTTTACTGATCTTTTTCTGATTTCTTAAATTATTTACTTATTAAATTTCAATTTTTCTTTTTTTAAACATTGTTAAAATTTCACTCTAAGTAATGCTTATGCATCTCTACACATTTTTGTGTGTGACATTTTATTAATATTTAATTGCAAATATTTTGTCATTTTACATTTGAATTTCCTCTTATCCCATAAATTATTTGTGGGATTCTTGATTTACAAAGATGTAGGGATTTTCTGGTTATTTTTTTGTTACTGACTTCCAACACAATTACACTGAAGTCAGAAAATGTTTTATGTATGATATCAATTTGTCAAAATCTTTGAGACTGATTTTTGGTCCAGTATATTGTCAGTCTTTATAAATGCTCCATAACTGGCCAAAAACAATGAACACTGGTGTTTCAAGCTGCTAGGCATAGTGCTCCATATATGTGTGTTATATGAAGCTTGCCGATCGTGCCAGATAAATTTTCTATATCATTATTTTTACTACTTGATCTATCAGTTACTGTCAAAGATGTGTTAAAAATATTCCACTATTATTGTAGACTTATTACATTCTCCTTGTAAATATTGTTACATATTTTCAATCTGTGTTATTGGGTACAAATTACCTTAAACTTTTTATGTGCATAGTAATGTGAGAAATATAGTTAATTACAGAGGCTCAAATTTAGACTATAGGTTATTTTGGTTCAGTGATTCTGATTTTTATATTTTGTAAAACATTTAATAAACCTCACTTGAGACAAAAAGGATTTTTTAAAATCACACTTAGCAATTCAGAGTTAAAAATGTTGGTGTCTCTTGACCTTGTTAACCCATTTCTGGGATACTGTCCAAAATAACCAGAAGTAGATAAAAAGCTTTATGTACCAAAATACATATTTGTACTGGCAAATAAAATAAAATTAAATGTCGGTTCTAACAATAGGAGAGTGATTAAATAACTGGACACAGCTACATGATAATGTGTTATACATCCATTAGAGTCATTTATAAAGAATTTATAATAAAACTGGAAAGTTATTATGTCACAATGATGCATAAATCTGACTACAGTCGGTCCCTCTTACCCATGGGGGATATGTTCTGAGACTCCCCAGTGCATGCCTGAAACTGCAGATAATACCAACCTCTACATATATGAATTTTTCCTATATATACATACCTATGATAAAAGTTTAATTTATAAATTTAGCATAGTAAGAGATTAACTACAATAATTAATAATAAAATAGAACAATTATAACAATGTGCCAGAATCATTACTCTTGTGCTTTGGGGCCACTACTAAGCAAAATAAGGGTTCTTTGAACACCAGCACTGTGGTACTGCAACAGTGGCTCTAATAACCTAGCCAGCCACTAAGCAACTCGCAGGCAGGTGACATATACAGCATGGATATGCTAGATAGAGGGATGACTGTGGTGTGAGATTTCATCATGCTACTCAGAACCATGTGCAATTGATAACTTATGAATGATTTATTTCTGGAATTTTCCACTTAATATTCAGACCAAAGTTGTGCATAACTGAAACCACAGAAAGCAAACTGCAGATAAGAGGGGACTACTGTATACTGTATGACTTCAATTACCTTAATGATAACTATAGAAAAAAATTCTAGGAAGAAGTATCTCAGAAGCATTGTAACATTAATTGATGTAACATTAATTGGTGTAACATTGGGGGAAAAATGGTTTTTCCCCCTTCCTTTCTGTTTTTCTTCGTTTTCTGTGTTTTCTACCATATTCAAATTTCTTTGACAATGTAGGAGGAAAGCCTTAAAAGCATGAACTAAGAAATGCTTATTTAATTAATACTTGAGTGTACACAATTAGTCTTTCATTCTATGTTATGTTGGTTTTGGCTGATATATATATATAATGTGTGTATATATATGATGTGTATATATAGATATAATATGTGTGTGTATATATATATTATATACATATATTATATCTATATATACACACACACACATTTTTTTTGAGATGGAGTCTCGCTCTGTTGCCCAGGCTGGAGTACAGTAGCACGATCTCAGCTCACTGCAACCTCTACCTTCCAGGTTCAAGGGATTCTCCTGCCTCAGCCACCTGAGTAGCTGGGATTACAGATGCCCACATTGCACTTGGCTCATTTTTGTACGTTAATAGAGATGGGGTTTCGCTGTGTTGGCCAGACTGGTCTTTATCTCCTGACCTCAGGTGATCCACCCGCCTCAGCCTCACAAAGTGCTGGGATTACAGGCATGAGCCACCACGCCTGGCCTTAGCTGGTATTTTTTAAATATCAAGATAGAAAAGTCATTTAAAATGTGTGATATGGATATGTACAAAGTAAAAGTTAATGTTTAAAATAAATGTCTTGTACTCTGCTGCCCGTAGGTAAAGTGTTGAGAGAGGAGAACCAGCACATTGCTCCTGTGGTTTCCAGCCGCGTGAGTCCAAGGACAGGACCAACAGCTATGGGGTCCTTCAGCTCACACATGACAGAGTTTCCACGAAAACGCAAAGCAAGTGATTCAGACCCATCCCAGTAAGTGAATTTGTTCCTCTAACCCAGTGAGAGCTTTGACTCTAGGGAGAAGAGGAAAATATTCCTTTTAAAATCTTTAATTATTTCCAAGTTCATGGTAACATTTGGAGACAGCAGAGTACTTATCTACCCAACTGCTACCTTTGTCAATGACTGACTTGGAACTTTTCCATCCAGCTCTGAAGAAAGGTATCTAGGAAGGTCAGCTGGAGTCTGAAAGAGACATAGGAACATGAGTTTTATTTGGTTAATGTTTATGGTCATGGCAAGATACTTGCCTTCCTTACTGAAATCCTTATAAACATGAGGAGAACACCTTGGATGTTTGACTTAAAATAATAATGACTACTTCTCACCTTACTCATCATGTATAGAATAACCAACCCTTGGTTATCTGTGGTCAGTTTAATCATATAAAACTCGTGCTTTCCGTATTTGTTAAGTCAAATTGATAATAAAGTCAATGTTAAGAATACCCACTGTCTCCTTATTTATTTTTGTTACCCCTGCAGCTTCAGTCCTAAATATTCTTTAATGACTTCCCCAAAGCTGGAGTTTATATGGTGAAAACATCAGGGCAAGCCAGGTACAGTGGCACACGCCTGCAGTACTAGCTACGCGGGAGGCTGAGGTAGGTTCATTTGAGCCCAGATGTTTGAGACCAGCAAGACCCCATCTCTAAATAAATAGGTATAATAATTTAGAAAACATTAAGGAAAAATAAAGATAGCCATCTAGAGCAACTCATCATAGGCTGGTACTTTACATAAATGTGAGAGTTGATGACATTTCTCCATCATGAATGAAGGGAAAAATCCTGCGTTGGGAGTTGGAGGTCAAGATAAGGACATAATAAAACATCCTGGCTCTTTGTTGTTGTTGTTGTTGGGGGATGATATTCAGCTCTTCATTTACAAAGTGGGCACATGCTAGCTCTTTTTACCTCAGTTCTTCCCAATACACTTTATAATTTAGCTTCAGTTCCCAAGACAGTAGAGTAAATACTAAAGCACTTCCCATGCCACATATAAAAGATTGGAAGGTTTTCTACTGTTTTTGGTTGTCTCTATTCCCTTAGTCTCTTCCATTAACATGGATGCTTCTGAAAACCATAGTTGATAAAGTGACAGTCTTTTCAGACTCTCTAGCTGTTTTCCATCCTAAATTATCAGTCAATAGCCCCCACTTAACTTGAGCTAAAAGTGACTGTTAGTTCTTTTTGTTTGCTTCCTTATTCTTCAGAATCATAAGCACCACTGTTCTTTCTTGGTGTCTAAATATGATTTCAGCAATTGAAGTGGGAACAGTGAATATAGAGGTAGCCCAGCTTCGTGCCACATGGCGGGGCACAGATGAGACCTTGCAGTGGTTTGGGGGTGAAATGGAAAGTGGGGTCAGTGCTAGCAAAAATATAAGAAACATGCAAAGTACTGACAGTACCGACATTTTTTTGTCAGCAAGCAACACTGAAGATTATTTAGGTAACTATTCACATTTTAGAAGAGGAAGAAGCTAGAACTCAGAAATGTCAAGCAGTTTGCCCAGCATCACACAGCTTGTTAGAATGCCTGATTCCAGATGTGGTATTTTCTCCACTTCACCCAGCTTCCTGTCACTGGGTAGCTGGACAGAGTGGGCTGCTTTCTCCACTTGAGTACAGGCTTGCTGTCCATTCCCCAAACATCTGGGTAGGGGGTGACCCAAGGCCTCCTTCCTTCCAGGTCAGGAATCATGACAGAAAAAGTGGTGGAAAAGATTTCTGAGAATCCCCTTACCTATCTTCTTTCAACGAGGATAGAAATATCAGCCTCCAGTGGCAGCAGGTAAGTCCTGGACCATTTTTGACATACTCCCTCCCCTACTTGAAGAGGACAGAGTGGCAGTGAAAACTTAATACATGTCCCGCTGATTTGCTCATCATCTATCCCAGAGCTGCTCCTTTCTGCCCCAATCCTTCCTTTATCCTACCAGTTTCTGTTCCCTTTAATGAAATTATGGATGTCAAAGTACGTGGTGCTGACTATATAGTGTCCTTCCCCAGGACTCAGTGCAGGAAAGCCAGTCAATAGGTGAGGCTGATTTCACTCACGTAGCCTCAGAGTGCTGGATATTTTTAAAAACGAAGAATATGTGAGAATGTCCACCCTTTCTGTGGCACTGTTGGTTTTGAATGGAGAGCTGGGTTTTTTGTTGTTGTTGTTGTTTTTTTGAGACAGAGTCTCACTCTGTCACCAGGCTGGAGTGCAGTGGCGCAATCTCGGCTCACTGCAACGTCCGCCTCCTAGGTTCAAGTGATTCTCCTGCCTCAGTCTCCCGAGTAAGTGGGACTACAGGCGCCCACAACCACGCCCAGCTAATTTTTATATTTTTAGTAGAGATGGGGTTTCACCATGTTGGCCAGGATGGTCTCAATCTCGACTTCATGATCCACCCTCCTCGGCCTCCCCAAAGTGCTGGGATTATAGGCATGAGCCACCGCACCTGGCCAGAGAGCTGGTTCTTTAAAAGGGTCTTTGATGAATCTGTGGAATATAGTCATTAAACATTTATTGGGTTGCTACTATGTGACAGTCAGTAGACTAGGAGAGATAGAGACACAAAGGTACAGGAAACTTGTGCAAGTGGAAAAGATACAAACAATTATTTTACATCATCATAACTGCTATAATAGAGACCCTGGGTACTATGTCAGCAAATAAAGTTAGGCATTTAAGTAAGATTTAAATGCTTCCTGGAAAAGTTGACTTAAGCTAAGTTTTAAATGAAAAATAGAAATAAGTCTACAGCCAGGTGTGATAGCTCATGCCTGTAATCCTAGCACTTTGGGAGGCAGAGGTGGGAAGATCACTTGAGCCCAGAAGTTCAAGGCTGCAGTGAGCTATGGTCACGCCACTGCATTCCAGCCTGGGTGACAGAGTGAGACCCTATCTCTATAAAAATACATTTAAAAACAGAAGACAAGAAGTGAGTCTACAGAGCAGGAGTGGAAAAGATATTTTAGGTGAAAAGAACAACCGTGCAGGCATACAGGTATGTAGTTGCATACTCCTGATCAGGAAATGAGTAGTTGTCACCATAGAGCAGAGGGTGCACTTAGAGGGAGGTGAGCTATTGAGATTTGAGGGATAAACATGAACTGAGTCATGAAAGATCTGCTGAACTGAAGAATCTGAAAACTGTCTTGAATGCAGTAGGAAAACTGAAGAATTCTAAGCATAAGAAGAACTTGATCAGATTGATATTTTTAAAAGAATTGATTGCCTCTGCACTTTTTCACTTTTTTATTATGTTAAATACACACACACACACACATATATACACAAACACATATATATAAATAACGTGAAATTTGCCATTTGAACCACTATTAAGTGTACAATTAATTGACATCAATTATAGTCAGTATTACAAACCATCACCTCTATTTCTAAAACTTTTGAATCACCCCAAAGAAAAACTCTGTGCCCATAAACAACAGCGTTCCCATTCTCCTCTCTCCCGATCCCTTGCTAACCTCTAGTGCATTTTCTGGCTCTGTAAATTTGCTTATTCTAGATATTTCACATAAGTGGGTGTCCAAGGCAGGTGGATTGCCTCAGCTTAGGAGTTTGCAACCAGCCTGTGCAACATGGTGAAACCCTGTCTCTACTAAAATACAAAAAATTAGCCAGGCGTGGTGGCGGGTGCCTGTAGTCCCAGCTACTTGGGAAGCTGAAGCAGGAGAATTGCTTAAATCCAGGAGGCAGAGGTTGCAGTGAGCCAAGATCGTGCCACTGCACTTCAGCCTGGGCGGCAGAGCGAGACTCCATCTCAAAAAAAAACCAAAGTGGAATTATATGGTGTTTGTTCTTTTGTCTGACTTATTTCACTTAGCATAATGTCTTCAAGTTTCATCCATATTATAGCATGCGTTAGAATTTCATTGCTGTTTATGGCTGAATAATATTCCACTGTGTATATATACCATATTTGATTTATCCAGTCCTCTGTTGATGGGTTATTTCCACTTTTTGGCTATTGTGAATAATGCTGCCATGAACACTGATGTACAAATACCTGTTTTAGTCCTTGCTTTCCATTATTTTGGATATATGCCTAGGAGAGAGTTGCTGGGTTATGTGATAATTCTGTTCAGTTTTTGAGGAACTGCTATACTGTTTTCCACGGTGACTGCATCACGTTACATTCCCATGAGTAGTGTACAAGAGTTCCATTTTCTTCACATCCTCACTGATCCTTATTATTTTCAATTGCTTGATTATAGCCATCCTGGTAGGTGTGAGTAGTACAGTCTTACAGTTTTCAAAGAATCACCCTGGAAACAGCATGGAGGATGGTCTGAAGGAGGAAGATCCAGTAGGCAGAGAGAACCACAGAGAATAGCTCTTGCCAAGGATGAGGTTTTCTGAGCTTCAATCAAAGAGAGTGGCCCTGAACAGGAAGGGGAGGGAAAGGAAGGGACATATGACACACTTAGAAGATAGGATCAATAGGACTTCATGATTGTTCATTGGGAGGAGGATATAAAGTGTGCCCACGTTTTCTGACTTGGGCTTCTAGCTGGAGGGTGGTATTTTCATTCACTTATATTGAGGCAAAGATGGTGAGTTGAGTTCTGGACGCACTAAGAATGGGATATTTATAGAACCTTCAAGCAGGAAGATGGACGTGAGGATTTGGAGCTCAGGGTGGAGGCCTGGCCTGGAGTTAGAGACTCAGACATCATTAATGCACAAAAAGTACTTGAACTGATGATGTGGGTGACGTCACTGGGAGAAGCTTATGGAGTGGGGAGATTGGGGGCTGAGGATATACTCTAGGGGTGCTGACCTAAAGATAGTACAAGATGAGGGGAAGCCTGCCCAGACTATGTGAAGGCATGGCTCTGAAGTGGGAGCGGCACACAGAAATCAAAGGAAGCACATTTCAAAAAGAGGAACGCCTGAAAAGTGGCAAATCTGGGGAATATTTTGAGATTGCATCTGCCTCTAACTTTGTCTTTGGTTAATTTAGAAAGAATGCCTACATTTCATTCAAAATGCAGTGAAAATAGTTTTCAAGAAAACTTTGCATTGTGTCTGAAATTCTATTACTGTAACATAAGGTGCTGCACTAAGAAAATGTATCCCAGTAATGTGAACATTATTAATATCAGGAAGCTTATTAAAACACATTTGTAAAAATTTGTAAAATGTTACGATTATAGACCAAATTTACTAATTATCTAGATTTGTCCTACAAACAAATGAACTGTTTGACTAACAAGATCTTGCCTTTATTCTATTCTGCCAGGGGCCATTAAATAGAAGGGTATTTGCATTTAATAAGTACAGTATATTTGAATTTCACCAAGGAGGCAAATTCACTCAGTTCATTTGCTAAAATGCCAGTGATCAAAGCGAAAACATGATCTTAAAAGGTCAAAGTTTACCTTTTGAAATTGAAGTAATGTACATATATGTAGTCAGTCCTTCATATCTATGGGCAACCAATCAAAAATTGAAAATATCCAGAAAAAAAAGCAAGTCTGTACTGAACAGATCCAGACTTATTTTTCTTGTTATTATTCTTTAAACAATACTGTATAACAACAATTTACGTAGCATTTACATTGATTAGGTATTGTAAGTAATCTGGAGATGATTTAAAGTATATGGGAGGATGTGCATAGGTTATATGCAAATACTGGGAAGAGACTTGAACATCCACAGGTTTTGGTATCTGCGGGAGGTTCTGGAGCCAGTCCCCCACGGATGCTGAGGGACAATTATATATAATTCCAGACTATTAGAAAATTATTGACCCGTATAATTGTTTTCTGTTCATTCCTTTAAGATGGCTAAAAAGAGAAAAGAAGCTGACTTAATCTGACCCTCTCTTTTGCCTCAGAGAAACTTTAATTTTATTTGTACCAGCCACACAACAGGCTGACAGTGGTGAGAGAAATGGCCAGGTATGGTGGAAGGCACACCAGGTCAGGTATGGTGGAAGGCCAGCCTGTGTTGAATAGTCTTTGCTTGGCCTCCTACTAGTTATAGGACCTTGGACAGTCATTAACTTTACTCAACTCCTTCATCTGTAAAATGGGGATAGTAATAACTTCATCACTGTGCTGTGAGAATCAAGTGTGGAAATATTTTTGATAAAGTACCATAAATATAAAAGCTCTTCTTGATTGAAACTGTGAAAAGGAAAAGCACCACTTGATTAAGCGTTAGTCTTTGTGGTCTTTTTTATTTGGAATATTTATAAGCATCTCTTTATAAATTTGATTAACTTTTCTATAAGCATTCTCTTTTTTTAAGTAGAAAAATATTGAAACTTCAAAAGAGTTCAACTGAGTAAGACAGTTCTAAAGTAGGCCAAACTTTTTTCAAAGCCTGAAAAATGTTCATTTTTAAATATCTATAAAGAAGGAAATTTGTTAAGATGAATCAGAAGCCTTAAAATATTTATCCATAAATTGTACTCCTAGGAATTTATCCTAGAGTGTAATTCGAGATGCCCACACCACAATATTCTTAGCCATATTATTTATGATATTGAAAATATTAGAATGTTGAAATATCCAACAATAGCAAATGAATGAATTATGATTTAACTAATCAATGGGCTACCATGTTCTCCAAGAATATTTGAAACTATGCAGAAATATTCATGTTAGAATGTTAAATGAATAAGACAAGACATGAAAATTATATACTATGATCTGAGTTTTATTTATATGTAGAACACACAGAAATATCCACATGGTACCCATGCACCATGGCTAAGTTAAATAATCATTGTATGTATCTACATGTTTAGGAAACGCTGGAAGGAGACATGTTAGAATATTAACTGTGATTACTTCCAGATGGGATTATGGGTGGTTTTCCTGGAATTTTTCAAATCTCTCACAAAATGATACATTTGGAAATATATCTTTTAAGATTACATATTTTTAAAAGCTATGCAGCCTGCATAATTTTTAAATGCTGACAGTCTTCTATCACTACCAATGTTTTTCATTTTAGTAGTGGTCTGATGAGTACATTTCTGATGCTAGGAACTATACTAATGTGAAAATTAATATTATTGGCAAGAGTTTCCAGTTTTCAATATTTGTTACCATCCAGATGGATTTTTAGGCAGAATAAATTCCTTTTGATTAAAGGTCTGGGATTCTTAATCCATTTTCAGGCTGTTGTAATATAGCTATCATAAAGTTTTTGGTTAAGCCATCAATGATCTTAATAACTTTAATGTTAATTCTATGAAAATCTTACTATTGCTCAAGTTTGTCATGAGATCATATCCAAGTAATACACTCATTATTGCTCACTGTCAGTTAACATAACTTTTGTTATCCTTATGGGAATGATGTTGCCTGTCAGCGTTAGGAAGAGAATTATTCCTGTAGACAGTAGTAATCATTTCAGGTCATTAGGTGCTCAAGGGAGCATTTACAGCTAAGGATTTTATAGGAATTAGGATGATTGGACTTAATCTCACATCTGTTTCTCTCTCAAGAACTACAGAAAAGGTATTTCATGTAGTTTGATATTTTATCCTGCTTTTTTGTAGAGTGGAAGATGGTGAACACCAAGTTAAAATGAAGGCCTTCAGGTACATTGACTTGTTGAGATGGTATATGGTGAGTGGAAAGGTACACAAAGGCAAGCCTGTAGCCTAAGGCAAAGGTGACGCCAAGATAGAAGGACTTGAAGATGAGACTTTTTTGTCTTGTTATGCTCTGAGAAGCAATGTTATCAGGCACCTGTTGTCTTGCTTTTCTGTCTACTTGGATAACATTTTGGCTTTCATGCCTTTAACTTTCTCTTAGAATAGCTTTTTTCAAAAAAAAGAATATTATTTTCTTTAAGCACTAAAGAAAAATTGATTCATGACTTAAACAAATCAGTTACTTATGAGGAGCATCTGACTGTCGGAAACCCATCCTCGTAAGTTCTTTGTCAATTATTTCAACATATTTTTTCAACAACAACAACAAAATATTTTTCTCCATCTGGCAACATGGCCTGTCAGAGTTTTGCTTTTTCTCCATTTATTTTGTTTTCTGATAGGATTCTACAGAATACTGCTGTGGTTCAAAGTGGCAGTAACTATACACAGAATTAGGAGCCAGAGCTCTGATGAAGTATTAAGCAGAGAGCTGGTCTCTGGGTAATTATGCCTTTCCTTAATGAAAGCCTCCAGAAACCTTTTCAGGTGCAGCTCCTTCAAGTAAAGTACCTTATTCAGACATTGGTTCTTTCACCTTGCCCTGGGTTTCCTGGCTCCCAGCATTATCATTCACCATCTCCACCGTGGGCTTTCTCCCACCCTGCTCTCATCTCTCTCCAGATCCTGGCTCAGAGAGAGCACCCCTTCCTCTGCTGTACATCCTGGAGTCAGGCGTCTCTATCCATCGCTGCTGTCCATGCTGATGGGGAATACTGTTAGAAAGAAGAGGTGATCCTTCTAGTGAGAGTGTAACTACAATATTCTTTTAATCATAACACTTTAATTTTAATCAAGATGCTCTGTAATCCCAGCTCCTTGGAAGGCAGAGGCAGAAGAATCATTTGAGCCCAGGAGTTTGAGACTGCAGTGAGCTGTGATCATACAACTGCACTGCAACCTGGGCAACAGAGTGAGACCTTGGCTTTAAAAAGAAAAAGAAAAATATCTAATTGCTCACAAATAGAACAAAGTATGAGTAGATAACTGAATTTTATGTGAATACACATCTAATTGGAATCCTATCCACTTCATCCAACAGTATGTATTTTGTTCCAGGAGTGTCATTGCCAAGGGTGAATGGTTGGGGCAGGGAGTGTGTTAGCTCCCACAGCCTTCGTTGATGTTCCTCCCTACCCACCTCCCTACTCTTTTATCTGGAAAAATTACATTTTCTTTTATCCAATTTAAAGTCTTTGTAAAAACAGATCAGGGAAGTCTCCCACTTACCCTCTTTCCCATCAGATTGCCCCTAAACTATTCTAATAGAGAAATTCCGGAGTTGCTGTGTGTTGTAGGAGAGGGACTTGCAGCAAAGTGTGACGAGTAAAATCGTGTAATTCTTGAAATCTAAGATACGCTTTTCCTCTCTACGTTTTATTTTCTGTGGAAATTTCTTATCAGTGGCATCTTCCTGTCAGTTGGCAGCATTTCTTTCTCTTGTGATGCTTTAAATAATCGTGCGTCTTACAATTGGTGGCTCTTAGATTTGATGAAATAGGGGTGGTGGTATGGAAGGTACTGAGGTGGCTTAGAGAGAGCAGTGATTAATCGTGTAGTAGTCAGAGAAAGCTTCCCAGAAGAATAACTGAGCGGGATTTTGAAGAAAGAATAGGATTTCTCCAACAGTGCAGTCAGAAAGGACTTTGTAAGCCGGGTAAAGAGGAAGGCATGGAGGAGGTGTGTGAGGACGAGCAAGTCTTTGCACGTTGCTGCTGTGGGACATGTGGAGCTGTCGGGAAAAGTCTTGAAGAGAGAAACTGGACATGAAGACATGAGGCAGGTCAGGGAGAACCTTGGCCTATAATTAGGGAATCTGGCTAGTCCTCTTGGGCAGTGGATGTGCAGTGAACAGTTTTGTGCAATGGGATTAGGTGACTTGATTTGTTTTACTACATAATTCCGGAAGGCATAGGATAGACTGGGAGAGGAAGGAACAACAGTTTAAAAGGTTCTGGGGTAATGCAATGAGCCTAAATTAAGATGGTGACAGAGGGAATGGAGAGGAAGAGAAGACATGTTTAAGAAATATTTTAAGATCTAGAATCGACAGGAGTTTGTGATTATTTGACTTTTTAGGGTGAAGAGGAAGGGTCTAAACCAGGGATATCCAATCTTTTGGCTTCCCTGGGTCACGTTGGAAGAAGAAAAATTGTCTTGAGCCACACATAAAATCCAGTAACACCAGTGATAGCTAGTGAGCTTAAAAAAAAAAAAAAAAGCTCATAATGCTTTTAGAAAGTTTATGAATTTGAGTTGGGCCACATTCAAAGCCATCCTGGAGTGCAGTTTGGACAAGCTTGGTCTAGACTGAGCAGTTGTGTTACCAACCAAGATAAACCCTATAGAAGGAATAATAAATCAGGAGTACTATAGGAAGAATTGAAAATGGGGGTACATTGCAGAGAATGCATTCAGTTTGGGGTTTCCTGAGTTTTAGATTTCTTGAGAATCGTTTAGATTTGTAATTCTAGTTCCATAGGTCAGGAGCTGAGTGAAGTATGAATGAGATAGGGTCATAATAACCAGTAGCTTATGAGTAGCTGTAAAGTTTTGTGAGGGAATGAGATCTCAGGGTGAATAAAGAGTGAGGAGAGAGCGGTGCTGAGCAGGGAATCTTAGTACACACCAATATTTAAGGATCAAGTAAGAGCTGGGTAAGGTGACGAGGGGACTGAGCTGAGCAGGGAGAGTGGAGGAGGACGAGGAGGCAGAGAGGCTGTGGAAACCAGGGGAGAATGAGAAGTGTCAGCAGTGTCAGATTCAAGGCAGGGATCAGCAAGAGATTGCAAGAGAGAACGATCTTCGCTAGGACAGTTTTAGTGGGGCACGGGTTGTGGAAGGTTGATGCTACAGATGGACAGAATGCCTGGGAAATGAAAGACTGAGTGGAAACCGCACTCTTTCAGGGAGCTTGCTGAGGGGGCAAGACAGTAGCAAGAACATAAAACAACTAGAATATTAGGGAAAGGGTTTTTTTTTTCAGGGGGGAAGATACTTGAGCACATTAATAGACCCCTGATAAGGAGCTATAAAAATAATGAGGTTAAGATGCTGACAACTATTTATGCAAATGCCAGAGAATAGTTAGCTTTGAACAAAAGGGCACCCATCTCTTCTCTAATATTGGAGACAGGTAGAAAAACCACCTAGGCTCTCAGACAGTTGTCTTCGTTCTTAAAGATTTCAGAAAATGAGGTAGGGAGGGACTGACCAAGGGCAGCGAGTTTTATGAATGCTATTCCTGGTCTCAGCAGCGCTTTCCTCTTCCCTCAATGACAACTGCAGGGACCCAAGTTAGGAGGAAAAACAGTGTGTGCCTGCTGGGCTCAGCATCTGCTCCACTGAGCGCCACAGGTGGGGGTCTGGAGGTCTGCCGAATGTTAAATATAAAGGAAGTTCCTTTTCCCTCTTAGAGAAGCTCATAGCCAAACCGAAAAGCGGAGGAGAGATAAAATGAATAACCTGATTGAAGAACTGTCTGCAATGATCCCTCAGTGCAACCCCATGGCGCGTAAACTGGACAAACTTACAGTTTTAAGAATGGCTGTTCAGCACTTGAGATCTTTAAAAGGTAAGTTTGATGATGGCTTCCACAGTTAAGTGAAATCTGCTCTGTCACTGAGGTCTCTGATTGGTTCGCTTTGCTGTCAGCTGTTGAGGTTCTATCCAGATGTGTCTTTCAGCTTTACGGGTATTCACTGGCATTTGTCTATAGTCTATGTGTGGGGAGAATACTGAATTGGATGTTAGGAAACTTGGTTCTGATAAAAGCTTTATCTCAAGCTCACTATGCAAACTTGAAAAGTATTTACATTTCTGCTTCACATATAATACGAAGAGAATATCACCTGCCTTTCATACCGCTCAGTTCTTTAGAAGTTCTGAAGTAGAACTGGGCATGGTGGTTCATGCTTGTAATCCCCGTACTTTGGGAGGCTGAGGTGGGTGGATCGCTTGAGTCCAGACTTCGAGACAAACCTGGGCAAAAAATGCAAAAATTAGCCAAGAGTGGTCATGCTCGCTTGTAATCCCAGCTATCTGGGAGGCTGAGGTGGGAGGATCGCTTGAGCCTGGGAGGTGGAGGTTGCAATGAGCAGTAATCGTGCCACTGCACTCCAACCTGGGTGACAGCCTGTCTCAAAAAAAAAAAAAAAAAAAGTTCTGAAGCATAGTATTAATTATTAAGTTATTGAGAGATTTCTATCCTTCAAAAAGAAAACTTCCTTAAACTCTACAGTTTCTCTTAAGGCTTCATTCAGATTTATTAGTAGGACCTTACAATGCATCACACGTTGCCATTCCAGGGTATCCTCAAATATGTGAGACACTGGGGGAAGGAGGTCCTTGCCAATGCCTCTTGGTGTGTGGGTCATCATTTCTGGCTTTAGCAATTCCCCAATTTGAGCTTGAATTTTAAATCAAAGTGTAATAAATGTGTATATGTACCTGTGTGTTAGTCCATTCTCGCATTGCTATGAAGGAATACCTGAGACTGGGTAATTTATAAAGAAAAGAAGTTGAATTGGATCATGGTTCCACAGGCAGTGCAGGAAGCATGGTGGCATCTGCCTCTTGGGAGGCCTCAGGGAGCTTTTACTCATGGCAGAAGGCAAAGCGGGAGCCGGCATCTTACATGGCAGAAGCAGGACCAAGAGAGGGTCGGGGAGGTGCCACACGCTTTAAACAGCCAGATCTCATGAGAACTCACTATTGCGACACAGTACCAAGGGGAAAATCCACAAGCATGATCCAATCACCTCCCACCAGGCCCCACCTCCAGCACTGGGGATTAGTTTTCCACATGAGATTTAGGTGGGGACACAGAGCCAAACCATATCAACATGTGCAGTAGAAATCACCCCTGGTTTGGGAATAACCCCAGTCCAACTTGGGGGACAGGGTGATGGAAGTGGAATAGAGTTTTCGATTTATCAATGCTGATGATGTAAATTTGCATGGAAAAGATAAGACCTGGACAAGTAGCAAACTGAAGACTCCAGAGGAGACTCTGCAAGTGCAGATTTGTAAAGATCTAGAAGATTATAGTAAAATTTGGCTCAAAAATCATAAAAAGGGAGTGAGCAAAGGATGACCAAGGGTCTTAGTTTAGATCTCAAGCACTGCCAGGAAAAGGAAAATATATTTCAGGGTAATGGAAATTATCTGGGCACCATACAAGGACTTTACCAAGTCAAGTTAAGCTGGTTAACAGGAGAGCAGCACTAACCTGGACTCCTGGTGCTTCCTGTTGGGAGCGTGATGGGAGATCTTACTTTCGTAACAGTCTGTTATGAAATAAGCTTCTCTTTTACCCACAGCTGAGGCTTGCAATATTTTCCTTAAATCCTTCAGCAATGAAAATTTACAGGCTCAACTGAGGTCATTTGATTGCAACCCTAAAATTAGCTGAGTATTTTCACATTTGCAGTGTCCTAAGGGAGGAGGACCTAAGGGAAAAGCCATGAATCAGTCGACTAGTTCAACAAAACATGATCTGAGCATCAACCGCATTCCTGTTCTGTGCTGAGAACATAAAAATTAATGAGACAAAGTCTCTGCCCTTTAAGGGTTTGTGATCTGACTAGGAAGACTGACTTAGGAAGAGATCGTCAGAGTCTAGTGTGATGAATGTTACAGCAGTGATATGAGTGAGAGGAGAGGCTGTGGAAACTCGGCAGGGAGGAGGTGAGTCCAAAGGAGATTCCTTGGAACAGGGCGTAAATGTTGCCGTCAGCTCTGCTAAGCAGAAGTGACATGGTTAAGAACTCATCCCCGCATTCTGACCAGATCCTTTGGTCAGTGCTGCTCACACCAAGATGATTTAAGGCACTGGATCTGCATTCCAGGGTATTGTCGCAGCATCCCCACACTTGCTCGGCAAAAGCTTAGAAGCCATATCAACAGAGGGCTGCCTGTGGATCATGTTATTTTGGTCCATAGGATAATTAGGTTAAAGGCAGAAGGATGGTGATGTGATTTTTTTTCACTATACCCTACAGCAGTGCTTTTAAAACTATCTGGGTGAAGAACAGGTGTTTCTCCCATCCACCACCAGTTCATTGTAAAATACAGTTAATTATGGAAAAATGATCATGGGTTTGGCTGTCACAGCAATGTTACATTTTTATAAAAGCCTCTAAATGCTTATTCTTAAATTCTGCATTCAATCTTACCAGTTTGCCGGTAAGAAAACCACTGGTCTGCAGACCACATTTGGAGTAGCCCTGCTCTGTAGCATGAGGTCCTGTGTCTGTGATCTGATTACCAGGCGGGGCAGTGGAGCGCGGTGGTTCATGCGTGTGCGTACTGAAGGCAGACCTTGTGGTTCAAATCCTGGCTTCCTCCCTTCATAGCTATGTGACTTACTCAAGTTATTTGACATTCTAATCCTCAGGTTTCCACATCTGTGAAATAGGGACGATGCATTTGCCTCCTGGGACTATTGTTAAGAGTAAAGAACAGAAACCAAACACCGCATGTTCTCACTCATAGGTGGGAATTGAACAATGAGATCACTTGGACATGGGAAGGGGAACATCACACACCGGGGCCTCTTAGGGAGGGGGGAGAGGGGAGGGACGGCATTGGGAGTTTTAACTGATGTAAATGACGAGTTGATGGGTGCTGATGAGTTGATGGGTGCAGCACACCAACATGGCACATGTTTACATATGTAACCTGCACGTTGTGCACATGTACCCTAGAACTTAAAGTATAATAATAATAATAAAAAGAGTAAAGAGTAATGCATGTAGAGTGTAGCACACTGTTCACTAATGGTAGGGGTGGGGTAACAAGAGGAGAAGGAATTGTTACTGTCATTTTGATCTTGTTTTTTAACCCAATGAATGTTGTGAAAAAAGTAAGTGATCATGTTGCCTCGTTGGTTTTTGCCATGGGAACTCTGAGAGCCAATGTGTGGACAAGTGTGCGGAACACCACAGCATGCATTTACGGGCTGGCCTCTACCATACCTCAGCGCTGCTCTCACTGCCCTTGATTTCTCTTGAGCACATCCCCACTCACTCACCGAGTCAGGGCTTGCCTCTGCTGGCTGATTTACACTGACAGGGTTTCCCAGCCCACTTCTGCCTGGTGTGCTCTGCCAACCTTGCTGCAGGCCAGACCTGAAATGTCATTACCTTGGTCAGAATCAATTTATTGCTGTTCCCTGACCTAGCACTCAGAATTTGCGTCCTTCATTCCTTCCTCAGCTCCCTCCCAAGCTGCTGTGTAGTAATATTAACAAGAAGTCATTGGGAGAATTCCCTGAGCCCTAGGGTGAAGATAGATTCCAACAGAAGAGATTTTCTTTTCCCTATGCCAGGCTCTTAAGAGTGCTATGAGTCTAAGAAAACTGTACTGTATCATAGCACGAGGCATTTTGACTTTCTGCCCCGCCTACTTACTTTGCCACCACCACCACTTAGTTCATTGGTGAGTTTGGGCCACAGATCTGTCCAAGGGCCAATGTGTGGTTAAAATGTCTAAGGATGTTACCCCACCTTTCCCCTGCAAAAGCAACTTTTCTTACAGTACCCAGGAAGAGGGGATAGGAGTCAAGAAGTTTGGGGAATATAAGGAAGGGAAAATTGACTGACTTCTGAATCATCCTTGCCCTGGGGATGGCTTGCTTGGCATTGTTGACTGTGTCATATGCCCCCTTGTGGCCTTGAAGGGCTTTGCGTGTCTAGGTTGGTGGATTCCTTTACTCCTCTCAGGTCAAACATTCCCCTTGGTTTTGGCCTGATAATTCCTCATCATTTTACAAGCTCTGCAGCTGCTTTAGAGACTTTCATTTTAATATAACTCAGTGCTAAGGGCTGAAAATGAATTATTTCATTTATATTTTATACATTTTAGAAATAATCTGTGTATTATCAGAATAGAGGTCTCTATATTGCCATTAGAGGGTTTTCTTACTGGAAAATCTCATGAATCCATAACACTTGTTTAGAATTCCAGAATATCCCCTTTCAGGGTAACTCATATGATCAACTTTAATTAGCTGAGACAATATCTAAATAACTGTAGTAGTTCCCCCTTATCCATGGAGCATACGTTCCAAGAGCCCGGTAGATGCCTGAAACTGTGGGTAGTACTGAACCCTAGGCATAGCACTTTTTTTCCTATGCATATATACCTATGATATAGTTTAACTTATAAATCAGGCACAGTAAGAGGTTAACATTAATAATAAACTAGGACAACTTTAGCAATATGCTGTAAAAAAGTTGTATGTTCTCTCTTTGGCTCGCTCAAAATATCTTATTGTATTGTGCTCACCTGTTTGCAGACCACGGTGGACCACAGGTAACTGAAACCACAGCTAAGGGGGGACTACTGCATGTCAATTCTTGAATGTTATTTCATGTACAGTTTATTACAATGTTTTTATATATAGCTCTTAATGTGCATATTTGAATATAAAGGAATAAGTAGTTCCAAGAATTCACAATCTAAAAGAAAGCAATTTTAATCAAGTGATAATGAAGAAAGAAAATGATTAGCTGAGCATAGTGGCTCACACCTGTAATCCCAGCACTTTGGGAGGCTGAGGTGAGTGGATTGCTTGAGGCCAGGAGTTCAAGACCAGCCTGGCCAACATAGTGAAAATTTGGCTCTAATAAAAATACAAAAATTAGCCGGGCGTGGTTTTGCATGCCTGTAATCCCAGCTACTCAGGAGGCTGAGGCACGAGAATCACTTGAACTCAGGAGGTGGAGGTTACAGTGAGCTGTGATGGTGCCACCGCACTTCAGCCTGGGCAACAGAGTAAGACTCTGTCTCAAAAATAAATTAATTAAATGAAAATGAGAAAAAACGAAAATGATGACAGAAAATGTCTTAGAATGTGCCAAAAGAGAAAATAGCAGCAGCAGCAGCAGCGGCATTGCTAATGTTCATTGAGCGTGTTGCCCTCTCTACTATATTTCCAATAACTCTTGACTCCTTTCTTTTTAGGCATGACAAATTCTTATGTGGGAAATAATTGTAGACCATCATTTATTCAGGATAATGAGCTCAGACATTTAATCCTTAAGGTAACTGAAGATATATTTGTCTAAGTTGTATATGTGCTTTCATTGCTGTTTGAATACGAGGCAGATTTTCTTCCATTTGCTTCCTGTGATAAACATGCAAGACTCCATGTTACACCATATTTCCTTTAATATAGAAATTTAAAATAGAGAAGTAGCCATGTGTTACTAGTTTGTGTTAATGAAAGTAGAGACAGAGGATAGGCACTTTCTACACTACAGAGCAAAGCTTGTCTTCAGCACTGAGCATGTTATACTACCCATCTCTCACACATAGGATCTATTCGCCATGATCACCACCTCCTTCAAAGCCGTCTGGCTGACATCCTGTTCCCTCAGGATCCTGTTCTTCTCGGAGGCCAGTCATTGCTTAGAGTTGTTAGTGCTTTGACATTTCTGTCCTCATCATTTCCTGTGCATGGCTTTTCAGATTCAACGGTCTAGAGGGGAAACTGTGATCATGTGATTGGCTTCTCATGCCCTCGGAGGTGATAAATGTCTGTGTGACTACTAGGTTTTAAGCGATAGTTGAATTAAATAGAAAGATTCTTCATACACATTTTTGTCCATTTTTCCTTTAATTAAAAAAAGCCACTCTTTTATTTAAACAGCTGAATTTAAATATAGCATTCCTGGCAGGGATATAAAGGATATTGTGTGGATAAAAAATTTTTTGAAGGTGGCAAAATGTACGGTTTGCTTTCGAAGCTTTCTGACCAATCTGTACATGCTCGTCAGTCACACCTTCATGGAACCCTGCTTCTGCCCTGCAGAGCATGCCCAGCAGGAGTGCCAGGCTCTTCCTATGTGGCCATATGTTCCCACTTCCATGCAGGCTGCTTCATGGGATTTGCTGGGTAGACCTTACGAGAGTAGCTGACACATTAGTTTAGAATGAGTGATGCCTTATTATTATTCAAAAACTATAACTAGGTGTACAGTTCAATGTCTTCGTTGCTTCCTTGTCCCCAATCTGCACAGTCCTCCTACCTCAACATATCCACAGGTAATCGTTCTGCATGCAGTATAGTAGGATTTGGTAAAGGTAATTTTATTTTATTATTATTTTTTGAGACAAGGTCTGGCTCTGTTGCCTAGCCTGGAATGCAGTGGTGCAATCTCAGCTCACTGCATCCTCTGCCTCCTGGGCTCAAGCCATCCTCCCATCTCAGCCTCCTGAGTAGCTGGGACTACAGGCGTGCACCACCACGCCCGGCCAATTTTTCTAGTTTTTGTCGAGACAGGGTTTCGCCAGTGTTGCCCGGGCTGGTCTCAAACTCATGAGCTCAAGAGATCCGCCTGCCTCGGCCTCCCAAAGTGCTAGGATATAGGCTCATTTAGTGCTGTATATAGGCTCATCTATAGCACCTGGCTTAATTTTTTAAGAAATGTCTCAAGTAAATATTCTGCAGCCAAACTTTTCATGTCCAAAACATTAATTTAGAATAAGATTTCAACATGACGTTCTTTATAAATCGGTTTGCATCTTAAGAACATTTCTTAAAATTAATCTTACTAGCTCCATGAAAACTAGCTCAATAAAACTAGTCTGTTAGTTTTAGTGCCACAATAACTCCCTCAGAATCTGAATGTGTGTATGTGTATAAGAGACAGACAATATTTTTAAATATTCACTTTTATTTTCTTAAATCCTAGACTGCAGAAGGCTTCTTATTTGTGGTTGGATGTGAAAGAGGAAAAATTCTCTTCGTTTCTAAGTCAGTCTCCAAAATACTTAATTACGATCAGGTATTCAAACCTCATGATTCCATATTCTAATTGGAGATGGAAAACACACCCACACATGCACACACACACACCCACACACACAGGTGACTGACAGTTTAGGGTATCACTTAAGTTTCAAGTTAGTGACGTGGAATCCAGTTCTACTGGGCACTGACTTTGCAAAGAAGAGGCTCTTTAGAGACTCACTGGCTGCTCAGGGGCATGTAGGGATTCCCATGATTCAGGGTTTAGTCCTCTGCTTTTCAGATTCAGAAACTTGATCCGCCTTAGAGAGTTCTGGATATAGACTTATATTAACCACGCAGGTTTTTTTTTAGAATGAAATGTCTAACTGCCAAACAATTCAGCCTACTTGTATTGGCTGGTCCATTAGTCCTGTTGTCTGTAGGAATGTTTGCTTGGGTAATACAGGAATTCAGAAGAGGGGTGGCCACTATGGGTCAGGGAAGGCATCACACATGAAGTAGGATGTCTGCGAGGCTTGGTAGAAGCGAGATGTAGAGAAGGGCAGGAAACATTTCAGGCTGGGAGAAAGAAGGGAGTCCCGAAGTCTAGGGAGTCAAAGGCAATTTGGCTGGAGTGGCCAAGGGATAGGGAAGGGGTGGTGAGTTCTGAGGAATGGGACTGTATCAGCAAAGGCATAGACCTGGGGATGCTGTGCATATTGGGAGTGGTGGAATGGGAAGTGAGAGGTATTCTGGGTTGGATTTTACTTATCAATAGTATGGTAATTTTTTAAACAGTATGGTAAATGTCTGATAAAGTCACAGATATTCTGTGATTTCTGTATTATACTATCATGTAATCTCTTTTTTTTAACAAGGACAAAAAAGTTCAAAACAAATCACAATCATTTCCAAGTATCATGTTAATACTAGCAATCAGCGGAATACTAGCAATTAGTGTTTGTATATGGTTTGTGTATATCCAGGGATGGTTCTATATGCATGTATTTTTTTCTGTCTACAAGTATCACCCTGCTTTGAACACTAAGCTCATGTCACATAGTGTCGTGAACGTATCTTTGAGCTTGAGAAAAATCAACCTTTAACAAAAAAGGACATTTATTGTATGCATCAAGAAATGTAGAAAAAGCATGGTACTGATTTTAAGTGAATGTCTACCTTATGAATAGGCTAGTTTGACTGGACAAAGCTTATTTGACTTCTTGCATCCAAAAGATGTTGCCAAAGTAAAGGAACAACTTTCTTCTTTTGATATTTCACCAAGAGAAAAGCTAATAGATGCCAAAAGTAAGTGTCCATTTCTGCATGCTTATTATTTTATGTAAATGTAATGATCACCTAAAAGTTTAGCTACATGGTATTTTTAATACAGCTAACTAAGCTTTTATCAAACGAGAATTATTTTGTAAACTTTACATCATAGTTAATATATATAGCTATATAGAAAATTCCTATATTCATACAGACATATACAAACACAAATGCATTCATATGAAGATGCTTTGTTTGGGGAAAATATGATTCCTTCATATTTGCTATTTTTCATATACAAATAAAATCTTTACAAGAAAGTGTCATTTTGGATAAAAAATTGCTGAAGTTCCCATTATTGAGCTACATGCTAAAAGACAATTATCCTCTTTTGTATATGGATTAGGTCTTTTCTGTATGAAAGACCTTGTATAATTGCGTTTGGGAAGTGTAAGTAGTTTTTCTTCTCTGAAAATGCCTAGTACCAAATAATTATGTGAAATATAAAACAATTGATTCCTGTAATAGTTGAAGATTTTTTCATTTTTTAATTTAATTTTTATTTCATTTCACTTAAATTAACTTTGTTCTTCCCCATTTGGGGAAAAAAGAAAGATAAATTGCAAATGTCTATAAGTTATCAAAATGTGATTGCTTGACAAATACATTTTTTGGGTGTGTTTCACTTTAGGGTTTACTGTACAATCATGCCATTGCTTTAAAAAACTATTTTCTTTCTCAATAATAGATGATCAGAAAATGTTGGAAGATAAATTTCAAAATTATTTGACAATATTCTTTTCCACCTGTTCTCTCACCCCCTTCTGCTACAAAAGCTGGTTTGCAAGTTCACAGTAATTTCCACACTGGAAGGACACATGTTTATTCTGGCTCAAGACGATCTTTTTTCTGTCGGATAAAGAGTTGTAAAATCTCTGTCAAAGAAGAGCATGAATGCTTACCCAACCCAAAGAAGAAAGGTATCATTTTGAAATGTCAAGTGATGCAAAGCGTGGATATAAAATGAATGTCCTAAATATTTTCTGTACAGAAAAAAATAAAATATATGGTCAAGGGAAATATTTGAATCCAAAAGCATCTTAAAAATAAGATTTTTTTTAAACCAAAATTACTTAGATTGGTTCATCATATCTTTCGAATTTATCAAGTAATTACATATTGTCTTTGTTACCCAAGATTTTAATTGTATTATTGAAATTGTAGTTTGGGGCCTATCAAATGGGAAAAAATCACAAGAGATAGAAATAAAACTTTTGCTATGAAACTTCATTATTACTCTTTAAAATACAAAAGTTAGATGTTAAAATAAAAAAGTCAATAGTACAAGAGCCTGATCTGACTAATTTTGGTGAAAGTTTCTTAAGATGTTCTAGGTGTGATTTTAATTTTTTATGAGATGTTGATTCATTGGTAAATATCTCATTTGTTTTCTTATGATCCTTTGCTAGATTTGTCTTGCAGATATTTACTTTTTGTAAATTGATTAAATAGTCATCTATTTAACTTAATTGGGAAATTTCAGGGACTACAAAATGTCTCATGACTTTTTTGCCTAAGAGCATATTAAGCTCTTAGATATAGGATTTCGTAGGCAAATTTCAACATGGGATTTGCTTTCCTATCCTTAAAAAGGATATATGGAGCCACAAAATTCAATTTATTTACAAGTTTTGGTCAGAATATTTTTTGACAAACACCTAAAATGATAATTGCTCATACTAATTTATTTAACACTTACCCTGCGCCAGATACTGTGCTAAGTGTTTTAGTCCTCATGAAAATACTCTTCTTTTTAAAAAAAATTTTCAACATTTATTTTAGATACAGGGACTACATGTGCAGGCTTGTTGCATGGGTATATTGCACTAAGGTAGTGAGCATAGTACCCAGGAGATGGTTTTTCAACCCACACGCCCTTCCCTCCCTTCCCCTCTAATAGTTCACAGTGTCTGTTGTTCCCATGTTTATGTCCTTATATGCTCAATGTTTAGCTCCTACTTATAAGTGAGGATGTGTGGTGTTTGGTTTTCTGTTCTTGCATTAATTCACTTAGGATTATAGCCTCCAGCTGTATCCACATTGCTGCAAAGGACATGATTTCATTCTTTTTTATGGCTGTGTAGTATTCCTTGCTTTATATGTAGCCCACTTTTCTTTAATCCACCATGGATGGGCACCTAGGCAGATTTCATGTCTTTGCTATTGTGAACAGTGCTGCAGTGAACATACAAGTGCATATGTCTTTTCGGTAGAATGATCTATTTTCCTTTGGGTGTATACCCAGTAATGGGACTAAAGATTCCTCCCCAAGTTGTATTTTCTCCTAGCTTCTTTCACAGTCTTATTTCTAAAAAGACCCCTGCACATTGGCTGTGCTGAGGGGAAAATGATTGGGATAAACCTGAGATCATTGTCTGACAACAATAGATGTTGGTGAATGAAGAGTTTATTGAGTGCCTACTATATGCTACTATGCCAAATGCAAAGAACACACTAGGGAACAGGCAGACAAGTACTGCTGTAGTGGACCTCATGTGAGATGGCCCTCATATGCTACAGACAGCCAAGAAACATGTAAACTAATAAGTAGGTAGTGGAAAGTGTGATGCGAATGACATCTTTGCTGAATTAATATTAGTTTTTGAATACTGAAAGATGATTTTCTCAGTTTTTTGTTGCTATCCACTTTGTATCAATTACAGACACAACACACTTGTGCAGTGGTACAGTCATAGCTCACTGCAGCCTTAAACTCCTGGGCTCAAATGGTCTTCCCAACTCAGCCTCCCAAGTAGCTAAGACTACAGATATGTATCACCTCATCTGTCTAAGTTTAACATTTTTTATAGAGATGGGATCTTGCTATATTGCTCTGGTTGGTCTCAAACTCCTGGCCTCAAGCATTCCTCCCACTTCAGCCTCCCAAAAGGCTAGGATTTCAGGTGTGAGCCACCATGCCTGATACAACACACAAGTCTGTCTGCAGACCCTGGACATTAAAACTCAGGCATCTCCTCTTTCCAGGAAACGATCCCCAATACCCTCCCAACTCTGGTGGCTTGCGTCCCAGGTACCCACATCAGTAATCCTGAGCTTCTCTCAGATTTGCTGCTCTTCTACACTGTATTGAAATTACTTAACTTTTTGATACTTTCCTCCCTCACTGGAATGAGAGCTGCATTTCCGTCTGTTGTTTCTGGCCCATGATAGACATTCAATAAACATTTCCTGAAGGCATAAGTGACGATCCTCTTGTCCTTTGTTCCTACCTGACTGACCACATAACCACTCTCAAATCCACAGGAACAATTATACATTAAATGAATTAATATACATTAAAATCTTTCTTTTTTACCTAAGGAAGCAATTTCAACGTATTTTTTAGATTTTGTCTCAAGAAGTTTTTAGCAAATGCTATGGACTGAATTGTGTCCCCAGAATTCCTATGTTGAAGCCTTAATTCCTGGCATGATGGTATTTGGAGATTGGGCCTTTGGGAGATAATTAGGTTTGGATGAGGTCATGAGGGTGGGGCCCTCATCGTGGGATTAGTGTTCTTGTAAGGAGAGGCACCAGAGAGCCCTTTGTCTCTGCATGAATGCAGTGAGCAAGGGAAGGCCATGTGAGCACACAGCAAGTTATTGGGTATCTGCAAGCCAGAAAGACAGCCCTCACCAGAACGCAGCCCTGCTGACACCTCCATCTCAGACTTCCAGCCTCCAGAACTGAGAGAAAATAAGTTCCTGGTGTTGAAGCTACCACATCTGCTATTTTGCTATGGCAGCCCAACCTCAGACTACAAACAGCTTGGATCATTTTCTATACCATAGTTCTCATGAGAAAGAAATCTGAAAAGGCTCTGCCCTGAGAACTAAAGGCATCTGGGCCTTGCTGAAAATAAATGTCTGTTAATTAAATTGGCATTTTAAAATTTGGCTTCAAATATGGAACTAGAAGTCACAAAGCAATAGCAGGACTCCACCTTGTCTGGGCTTCTCCTCCTTTCTGTTGCCTTCAATTCTTCCTCTCATTGTTTTGTGAAATTCTAGACAACACATGACCGAATATATACATTCTTGGAGGATTTTCCTGGATATGGGAGCTCAAGTCAGTCACTGATGATAGTCTTGGACGTCTGATAATCTGCAGTCTTTTAACCCTTTGCAAAGATACAAGAAGGAAAGTGGGATGTCCTCTGTAGAACTCTATAGCCCTGCTATAGTATTTTGAAGAGGTCTTTTAAATATTCAATTTTCAAACAAAAATGCATGTGTATAGTCATACATTTAAGAAAAAAAACCAACCAAGCAGCATTCTTGAGAATGTGCTAATCAAATTTTAGTCCTTCCATGGGGTTCCTAAAAGGATTTTTTTATTGCAAGTTTTACAGATTTATAGAAGAAGTAGGAATGATTTCTTTCCTTTGAAATACATGATAATCTTACTGGGAAAATATAGATATTTCAAGACTATCTGGCAAATGGTCAATTAGAGTTAATTCGTAGTTGAATTCTGTGAGGAACTAAAGGAACAAATAAATTTTTGAGTCGCTCTGATGTTCCAGGTTCTCCCACTAGACTCTGCCTCCCGACAGCCGTGCTGTAGGACAGAGTAGAAGGGCCTGGGCTCTGAATTCAGTAGGGTTTTAGTGTCAGGTCTGCTGCTTAACAATTGTGTGACCTTAGGCAAGTTTCTCCTAATATATGGAAAATGGGTGGGACGGGGTGAATTGTTTTCCCCCAAAGTTTGTATGTTGAAGCTGTAGGCCTCAGTGTGACTGTATCCGTAGTTAGAGCCTTTAAACATGTAATTAAGGTTAATAAGGTTATAAGGGTAGACCCCTATACAACATTTCTGTTATTTAAGCCACCCAGTCTGGAATTTTGTTATGACAGCCTGAACAGACTAATACAGTGGGTCATAACAGCATCTCCTGAGAGTGTGGTTGGGATTACCTGTGGCTCATGCAGTGCTCGGCTCCTAGGAAGCACTCAATAAATAGTAGCTATTTGCAGCTCAGAAAGAAGAGAAGAGAAAATGAAAGAGAGAAAGGAGTGAGTGAATAATTATTAAGATTCTACTATATGCCAAGCACGTTGCATAATTCCCCAGTTTAATCTCCCTAACAGTTCTGTGCAGAGCATCCCTGTCTTGCAGACGAGGAAACTGCACTTTTAGAAGGTTGTGTAATTTTTCTAAAGTCACATAGAGAGTGACAGAGTCAGCAATCTGGCTTTAAAATCTGTATTCTTTCCACTATGCCATGCCACCTACTACATTAGCTTCCTAGGTGCCAAAAGGTTTTAGTGAAAGAGAGTCTGGATGATTTTCGCAGCAGACACACAGTGAGGGAGTGGGCGCCTGCTATAGGAATGTGTTCCTGCCCACACAAGGGTGTTCACTCCCATGCCAGGCTGGGCCACACAGATGCCTGCACGCAGAGGCAAATATCTTTTCAAAAAGGAGTTTTGAATCTGCTCAAGCCCTGGAACCAAGTATTCACTTAACAGAGTTCTGTACCAAAGGCACAGGCCTAAGCAGTGGTAAGGGAACGTGTCAGAAATCAGTCCTTGCAGGACCTGGTTTGAGAACTGCCTATAGACTGCTGGTCCAGGATAAGGTTAACTGCAGAATGTAAACCCTGCTTGCCACCTGGATGACCTCGGTGAGGGTCATTTTGTCTTCTGCTTTAACCAAGGAGAGTGTCTGTCAAGTGACATTACATGTTGCATATGATCGCTTTGAAATTACTCTTTCGAATAGTAATTAACCAGTGGAATTCACTGTGGTTTTATGTATGTATGTATTGATGTATGTATGTATGTATGTATTGAGATGGAGTCTTGCTCTGTCGCCCAGGCTAGAGTGCAGTGGCTTGATCTCAGCTCATTGCAACCTCCGCCTCATGGGTTCAAGCGATTCTCCTGCCTCAGCCTCCCAAGTGGCTGGGATTACAGGCACGTGACATCACACCTGTCTAATTTTTTGTATTTTTGGTAGAGACGGGATTTCGCTATTTTAGCCAGGATAGTCTTGATCTTCTGACCTTGTGATCCGCCCACTTCAGTCTCCCAAAATGCTGGGATTATAGGCATGAGCCACCGTGCCCGGCCAATTCACTGTGTTTTAAGACCCCTCATTATTAATGATGAAAGCCTGTGGTTAGTAAACGTGTATTTCTTCCCTTTTACCATGACATGTCAGTAACATTTAAACTTAGAGGAAGACTAGAGAGCAGCCCTTTTTATTTTAATTGAAAGTTGAATTTAAGATTTATGGAAAGGTCATTTCTCAGGATTTCTCAAGATGAGTTACCCAAGTTTATTTCTGATTTTGCATTATGTTTGAGATTTTACATAATAAAAGATTTTTTTAAAATAACGACATTTAAAAAAATTATTTATATCCTGAATCAAACCTTCATGTCATGGATTCAAACTTTGAAAAAGCTTCTAAGGTAGAGAGACAATTACTTGGGTATCTGAACTTGTGAAATTGCAGGCTGATGAAGGACGGATGACTGCCACCAAGTGTCTTAAGTGTTTCTTAAATTTATCTTTGTGAGATAATTGTGCATGAGGAAGAAGTACAACAGTACACCCAGAATCCGCTTGTTTCTTGTGCACGTATGGCAGATGCTATCTGTCAGTGCCCCGTGGCGTATCCCCCCAGCACCCACCACTGCAGACAGGGTGTGCCACTGGCCTCCAGTGTCCAATGCCAGGACTCTGCCTGACCTCTTCCTCTGGTCTTTGGAGCCAGTTCTGCCTGTGGCTCCAGGAACTTGCACGTTTCAGGTACTTTGTTAGCTTCCTTCTCTTCCCTGTCTCACTTCCCAGTTCCCTGCCAGTGTTTCCTGGGACCACCCCTCAAATTAACTTCTTGTATTTGAATCCTTGTTTTGGATCTGCTTCCTCAAGAGTGTAAGTGAAGACAGCAAGACACCAAGTTGAGAGACCTAGCCTGCAACGTGTTCAGGAAATATTTCATAAAGGATTTTGAAAGGATGTCCTGTAAATTAAGGCAGTGTTTAGGGTAATACAGGCTTTTTCTCCCTTCCCTCACCCCTACACACTTTTGGGAAATCATGGAGTAGATGACACTTGAATCTAGCCTGTGGAGCCGATGTAAGTAAATAGTTTGGCAAGGATCGGGCCTCATGACTCCAATGTTTAGATAAAGAGCTAAAGAATTATTGGGATAAGAATTTTTAACCCATTTCCCATTTGTCCTGAGAATACTGCACTGGTAGCGAGCTGTATTTTTTCTTTTCTCAACAGGAAATGGATTAAATGGGATTAAAAAAAAATTAGATAGCTGATCCAATGAATTGCAGTTGATAGAATTACACAATCCCAACTAGAAAATTGCCAACTGAATAAATGTTCACAGTGAGAATTGAGGGACAGTTAGATTTGGAAATATAGTTAGTAACCTGTTGTAAGAGAGAAATAAATGCAACAAGCTAGGTTCTGTGTGATGAGATTATATATATAAATAAAAAATATACTTTCTGAAGTCTCTATTTTCAGTAGAGTGGAATATTTTTAGTCAGTATCATTTATAAGTTTGCAGGAATGCCAAACCTGATGTATAAGCCCTTTTATTTTTAACTGCCATCTGGTTTTGTTAATATGAATGAAAACCTTTATTCATACTTACTCAATTTTAATTCCTTTGAGGTATCTGGGTTGTTAGGAGGAGGTAGAGCCTAAGATGACCCCCAGATTTCTCTTTGAACTGCCTAGGTTGATCGTGGCACCAGTAAACAGGGTAGGGAATAGGTGATAAACACTGGGTTTGGGTTGGAAGAGATAAGGAGTTTTGTAATTTAGGGCATCTGTGGCCTGGGAAGGGAGTGCTGTTTGTTAGATGTTGGATACAAAGTTTTATGCGTGGCTTACAGCCTGCCCTCTGTTCCCTGCTTTATTTTCCAGTCTTTCCCACTGCAGCGTATGCTTCAGCCGCATCTGACCGCTCGCTCTCAGTTCTCACTGGTCATTCCCTCTGACTGGAACACCTTTGTACCCCTCCCCTTCTGTCACCCAGGCAACTCCTATTTGAACATCTTTGGTGACAGAGCACTCACTATCAGCAAATGGTGTGGCGTTAGTGGTTTAGAAAGTGGGCTCTGGAACTAGCCTGAGTTTTAACCCCAGCTCCATCCTGTACCTGCTGTGACCTTGCCATTAACTCAGTTTCCAAAGACAATGGAGATGCTAGAACATCCCACAGAACTATTAAGATTAAATGAGTTGTACGTTTAACGCACTTAGACTGTGACACATAAAGTAGTCTCTAAATCTTTGCTATTATTGTTAACTACTATCTTATATGACAGTTCATATCGTCTTCTATTTAAACACAAATTTAAAGGATTTATTGTAGTGGAAGTTTTACCAAATAGTGCCAATTTAAAACGTTGATCGTTCTAATCTTTTCTAAAGCGTACCATAAAAACAGCTGTTTCAAATAATTTTTTATCAGGCTTTTCCCCTACTTTTTAACCTTTAAATCACTTTTGTGGCATGCCGTAATCTGTATCCTACTCATCGTTTATGCCAGTATTGGATTTATTGTTTGCTTAAACATGATATTTGAGCATATAGATTATTTCCGATTTTTTATTATTTTGGTGGACATGCTTGACAAGCTTCTTCCTATGAGTTAATTGCTTGGGATTTTCCTAAAAAGTGAAATTTATTTTATTTTTATACTTTTCATTATAAATTTCTCCAAGTGTTCTTTAAAATGTTTCTATAATCTATTATAACCTTATATATCTATTAACCATTATAAGCACTAACATAAGAAATTTAAGAATGCATACATAATGACTTAAATGTCTTTTTAAACTTTCGAATATAAGTTACAATATACCAAAAAACGTAATAAGCTGAAAACAGTCTTGCAAGGGGGCATGAGGATTAATTTTTCCAACAGATGTAAATTACTGTAATTTAAAAAATTGACTTGGAAATATATTAAGTCATAGACCTAGTTAATACTAAAATAAAGCAACCTGTTTGCTTTTTCATGTAGTACATACAATTTAGTTCCTGAGGAAAATAACCTATTAATAATAAAGTCATGAAATAATCAAAATTGATGATATCTTTTCAATGGAATACCATTCCCCTTTCATATTTTAGCATATTTAAAGAGCATTTTATAGCACAATTATAACTATTGTAGATGTCAATATAAGAAATTTAATGATTTATTTATAATGATCTAAATGTCCTTTTGAAAAATCTTTGAATTAGAGCATAGAAAATTCTATACTATCCACTGCACTGGTTACTTGAGAAGCTGGCCTCCAAATATTGTTGGAATGGAAGAAGAAAGGAACAGTAAGAAAGACAACAGTAATTTTACCTGCCTTGTGGCCATTGGAAGATTACAGCCATATATTATTCCACAGAACAGTGGAGAGATTCATGTGAAACCGACTGAATTTATAACCCGGTTTGCAATGAATGGAAAATTTGTCTATGTAGATCAAAGGTAAACATTTACATGTTATAATGATTAGAATTCAATAGGATATTTGAAGCTATTAAAGACGTGTCTTAGTAGCACTGCTAGATTTTTTTTTTTTTTTTTGCTGTTTCAGAACAGAAAATAAAGTTTAAATGAAATAAGGATATGGACATATCAGTAAATTTGTTTAAGCCAACATGTAAACTCGAAAGAATGTCTCTTAGCCAGTGGTGCAGAAACTGGGCATGATCTGTGCCCACGATTTTACTGGCAAAAGCTAGTAAGAGCACAGCCTGGATTGGGTGGAGGCCTCATGCCTGGGTGTCTGTTCTGTGTTGCGGCTCTAGTCTGGCTCTAGGGCAGCCAACAGGAGCCCAGTGATGTGCCTGGTCACTCATCCCCTACCCTGTGCACTTCTTTACTATCCTGACCATATGTGCGCCTACGGTCTTCTGGGAGGGAGTACACTCACCACTTCTGAAGTTTATTTTCAATTTTAAAACCAGGGCAACAGCAATTTTAGGATATCTGCCTCAGGAACTTTTGGGAACTTCTTGTTATGAATATTTTCATCAAGATGACCATAGTAATTTGACTGACAAGCACAAAGCAGGTAGGTATGCATTGAGGAGAAGACATTTTGGGGAATTCAAAATGACAGCTTTAACTCTTAATTTCCCATTCCTGTGAAATTGGAGGTTTGAATTATTCCTCATAATGTTGATTTTTGTAGTGGTAGACTGTTATGCTGATAATTATCTTTTCTCATTAAGTTCTACAGAGTAAGGAGAAAATACTTACAGATTCCTACAAATTCAGAGCAAAAGATGGCTCTTTCGTAACTTTAAAGAGCCAATGGTTTAGTTTCACAAATCCTTGGACGAAAGAACTGGAATATATTGTATCTGTCAACACTTTAGTTTTGTAAGTAAATTTTTATGTTAAGACCTTTATATTGATTTCAAATGAGTCTCTTTGCTTTTTTCCTCTCATCTTGCTAAACCATTAAAACCATATGATCCTCTGGCCTTTTAGTATAACTTGAGATTTATCTTTTGAGTAAGTCATTTACTGTTCGGTGACATTAGTTCTCAGAATTAAGCTGAAAGTTTTCATTTTTGTAATATATTCCTTCTTACTTGATATAATAAGTGAGGATAAAGGCATTTATTCAACCATTTTCTTCCTACCTTCCATGGCCATTCAGTAAACAATGCAGACATGGATTTCAACTGTGCATTATTGTAAGAAATTGTTTTGTCCTGCCTGTCATTTTTACGTGCACATCTTGTAAGCCTGGGGTGCCACCATGTCTATGTAGGCATGCCCAGCATGGGGGAGAACAGAAATCCAGCCCAGGTGTTGCTTTAGCAGGCCCTGGTCTGTCGCTGTGTCAGCCTGAAGGAAGAGACAAGTTCTCCTGATTTTATAGTAGACTAGGATGGTCCTATTCTAAGTCTTACTTTATTCCTGTAAGTTTCTGTTTGAAATTGCTGTAAGGTTTCCTTGAACCAGTTGTTTCCTTATCTACAATACTGAGTGAAAAATAATTTTTAAAAAAGTTTAATACCTCCAGTATTTTCCTGTCACCCATCCCAGTAATCTTTGCCTACTTATTATTAGTACATGAACTAAGAGTTTGTTATTGCGAGAACACGTACTTTATAGGGGAATGGGGCATTTGGCAAATGCCGTGATACTTAGCACTAATGTCTTAATAGACCTTGATTTCTGGTGGTGATACTAACAATATATGTATATAAAACATAAATGGGCCACAAATTGACAAATTAAATATACAGAGCTTGGTGTAGTTGCTATAACAGTTTCCTTCACCTTAGAAAACAAATCATCTATGGTGTTTTTAATTCTAGGGGACATAGTGAGCCTGGAGAAGCATCATTTTTTCCTTGTAGCTCTCAATCATCAGAAGGTAAGCTTAGTTTCAGATGATGGAAGACTTATTACTAAAACATATTATTAAGACTATTATTGTCTTTTTCTGGCCTGGAGAGGGGAAAATTTGAAGGTGAAATTAAAAGGAGTTCTACAGGTTGGGTTATAGGAATCCCAACTTTGATTTAGAAGAGACTAAGTTCAACGAGAAACAGATATCCCATTTTTTTTTTTTAATTATTATACTTTGAGTTCTAGGGTACATGTGCATAACGTGCAGGTTTGTTACATATGTATACTTGTGCCATGTTGGTGTGCTGCAGCCATCAACTGATATCCCATTTAAACCCCCAAAGGTATCACCATATCCCCCTCAAAATTTCCACAGTGCTTTGCTCACATTTCTGTTATAATCTTGCATTGTACTGCAGTTAGTTGTTCGTTCTACGTGCTTTCCAGTAGACTGAGTTCTTTAAGAGCAGGAATGATGTTTTATCCATTATTCAGCCCTAACAGCTAACATTGTTCCTTGTCAATTGGACAAATTAATGAAAAGTATTAGGGGGAGTTTTTGCTTATCTGTGTTAGTTTTTCACCACAGGAATATATTAATGTATTATTTGTAAAAATAAAAATCTTAGGTAACATTGAAGTAGTATTGCTGTGGAAGTTAAAGTGGGAAGAGACTGGACTCAAGGGTTACAAGTCACGATTGTGCCCTCAGTGACTTTCTACACATTTGATTCAAAGAGCATCATGAATTACATTTGTAATGCAATGATGAGTGTTTTCTAACATTTTTGGATGCAGCTAGTCTGTTTCTTTTAAGGAGAGAACTGTGAAATTATTTGAATTGAAAGGAAGATAAAGTCCTTAATTGAATTTCTCCTTTTGCTGTTACTTAGAATCCTCTCGACAGTCTTGTATGAGTGTACCTGGAATGTCTGCTGGAACAGTACTTGGTGCTGGTAGTATTGGAACAGATATTGCAAATGAAATTCTGGATTTACAGAGGTAATGTTTTATTGCTGCAAATATTTTCAAAAGTAAAAATGTCATATTTATAAAACCAATATACAAAAATCAGTAGTCTTCCTATATACAAATGATAACTGGTTTAATATAATGGAAAATATTATCTTTACAGTAGCAACAAAAAATAAATTTTACAAGAAATGTTTATACCAACATGAAAAAAAACTTTAAAATTCGCAAAGGTACATAAAAGATAACTCAAATAACTTCAGATAGAAGCTGTTTTTCAACAGGAAGACAGAATTGTAAGAATGTCCTGTTCCTTAAACTAAACTGTGAATATAATGTGGATCTAGTCAAAATAACCACCGTGTAGCCGGGCATGGTGGCTCATGCCTGTAATCCTAGTACTGTGGGAGGCCAAGGCAGGTAGATTGCTTGAGTCCAGGAGTTTGAGACCAGCCTGGGCAACATGGCAAAACCCCATCTCTACCAAAAAAAAAAAAAAAAAAAAAAAAAAATAGCTGGATATGGTGGTGCACACCTGTAGTCCCAGCTACTTGGGAGGCTAAGGTGGGAGGATCACTGGAGTGGGGTGGAGGGAGAGGGGCTGGTGGGACAGCGTCAAGGCTGTAGTCAGCTGTGATCCTACTACTGTACTCCAGTCTAGGCAAAAGAGCAAGACTCTGTCTCAAAAAAAAAAAAAAAAAAAAAAAACCACCATGCATTTTTTTTTGGAATCCAACAGATTATACTAATCACATTAAAATATCTAGAAATTTATGAAAAATAAGAAAGTAATAAAGTGAGACTAATGCTATCAGATATTAAAATACGTTATAAAGCTACGACCACTGAAACATTTTGGTGTGAACCACAAATAGATCAGTGTAAAGTATTATATTTCAGAAACATCATCAAATGCACATGGACATTT
Organism: Chlorocebus sabaeus; assembly: GCF_047675955.1. Lineage (NCBI taxonomy): Eukaryota > Metazoa > Chordata > Mammalia > Primates > Cercopithecidae > Chlorocebus > Chlorocebus sabaeus. Next base: position 28,167,303 of record NC_132914.1, read on the forward strand.
ATTATATGATAAAAATTAAAAATGACATCTTAAATCAGTAGGTAGAAATGAATTAAACATTAAAGGGCATTATGATAACCGTGTAACCATTTGGGGAAAAAATAAAGCTAGACTCCAACTTTATTCTTTACACTAAAATAAATTCCAGATAAATCAGAGTTCAAAGTAAAACTATAAAACTAAAGTTTTTCAAGAATACATGTATGAATTTTTATATTCTCAACTTGAAAAATCCTTTCTAAACATCACAAAATCCAGAATTTATGAAGAAAAATATTTGGTAAATTTAATTGTATACAAATTAAAACCTTACACATAACTATATCATTATAGCAATGTTAAAAGAGAAATTATAAACTGGAAAATGTGTGGATTTCATATAGTAAAATAGATAAACTATCTTAATGTATAAAGAATTTTATTGTATAAAGAATAAAATAAGCTTTATATTAAACCTTATGTATTTAATTTTACATATCTCTCTATATTAAACATTATAGTATATAGAATAGTTATTTTTTTTTTTTAAATTTTCTTTTGAGGCAGGGTCTTGCTCTATTCCCCAGGCTGGAGTACAGTGGTGTGATCATGGCTCACTGCAGCCTGGACAACCCGTGCTCAAGCAATCCTCCTGCCTCAGCCTCCCAGGCAGCTGGGACTACAGGCGCACACCACCACACCTGGCTACCTGGCTTATTACATTAAAAAAAAAATGACACAATAAAAGGCCAGGTGCAATAGCTCATGCTTGTAATCCCCAGCACTTTGGGAGGCCAAGGCAGAGGATCCTGTGAGGCTAGGAGTTCAAGACCAGCCTGGGCAATGTATCGAGACCCCCATCTCAAAAAAAAAAAAAAAAGATTAGCGAGGCATAGGGGTGCACAGCTATAGTCCCAGCTACTTGGGAGGCTGAGGTGGGAGGATTACTTGAGCCCAGGAGTTCAAGTCTGCAGTGAGCTAATCATTATCATTTTCCTACTGATTAGTGATATTGACTGCCTTTTCATGTGTTTATTGGCCATTTGTATATTTTCTTTGGAGAAGTGTGCATTCAAGTTCTTTGCCCACTATTTGATCAAGTTGTTTGTTTTGTTGCTGTTGTTGAGTTGGGAGTTGTTCACATATTCTGGATATTAACCACTTAGCAGATACGTGATTGGCAAATATTTTCTCTCAGTTTTTGGGTTGCCTTTTTACTCTGTTGATCAGGTTTTTTGATGTACAGAAGTTTTTCGTTTTTATATACTCCAATTTATTTATTTATTTTCATTTGTTGCCTGTGCTTTTGATGTCATACCAAGAAATCATTGCCAAATCCAATGTCATGAGGCTGTTCCACTATTTCCTCCTAATAGTTTTATAGTCTTAGGTCTTAAGGTCTTAAGATAGAATGAATAAGTCTACAGATCGAATGTGCAGCGTGAGAACTAACTATAGTTCATGATGTTATATACTGAAGATTTGTTAGGAGAGTAGGTTTTAGGTGCTGTCAACATACACATACACACAGGTAACTGTGGGAGGTGATGAATATGTAAATTTATTTAACTGCAGCAATTTTACTATGTATATGTACAGTAAACCATCGTATTGTACACCTCAACGTCAACTGCCTTCTTGGGAACACATAAGACATGAAGTTGTGTTTATGCCATTTTGTTCTCTATGTATGTGTTTCATTGATTTTTACCTAAGGATGACCTATTGTAGTAAAAATATGGCACATTTTCCACTTTAAAAAGGTTCCAGAATGTTAATAAATCTTTCCTTACTCTCAGTTCTGCCATTTAGTATCTTGAGGAGGAGCTGATTTTTGACATGAGCACCTGTTTTAAACTGTGCTGTGTTATTCTGTTAGTTTAACACAGGCTATATTGACAGATGATACGATTTACTCGAGATTTTACCTCAGAGCTTTATTTTTCTATTTACTATGGAGTGTTTTTCAGCATTCCATAGTCAAAAATAAGCCTGGCACCTAGCAAGTCAGTCTAATTGTGAAACTTGCTATGATACTCAGTTTCAAGTTCCTCACTGTATTTTCATCAGTAGATTATTATGTATTTAGAGGAGAACATTTCCTTCTAAAATACGTAAAAATTAAAAATGTTTTATGTATCACTTTTTAAAGGTTACAGTCTTCTTCATACCTTGATGATTCGAGTCCAACAAATTTAATGAAAGATACTAACACTGTGAACTGCAGGAGTGTAAGTATACTTGTAAATGATAATGTTCATGAAATAAATAAACAATAAAATTTGCCCCTTGTTGATTATTTCTTTTAAAAAAAGAAGTCATTCTGTCAAAAAAAAAAAAAAAGAACCCGTTTTGGTCACTCAGTGATTTTTAAGTGGCTTTGTTGCATAGTAAAGAGTGAAGTTGCTGTGAACATAGTATCTGAGTCCCAGTTATGACACTTACTGGGACGTAACTTTGGGCTTTTACTTAAACTCTCTATACCTCAATTTTCTCATTCGTAAAGTAGGAATAAGAATATCATTGATCTCCTAGAGGATTGTGAGAATTAAGAGCTTAAATACATAAACAAAAACTGTTATAACAGTGCCTAACACACAGTAAGTGCTCAATAAATGGTAGCTCTTATTATTGTTATTGTAATAGGCTCCAATTTAGTAGATTAAAGCTACTCCTTGAGGTTTGAAAAAAAAAGTTTAAATAATATAAGCCACGAGATAAATACCACATACTACTTAATTCAATTGAACAAATACTAGCTATTTGAAATGCGTTATTATATATACAAAAATTACTAAGCCTAGTGCTATCTGGAAGACTAAAATACAATGTAATTCTAATTTAGCACAGACAACAAAAAGCTCTAAAGCAGATATGTAAATCAAGCAGTGTAAGACTACAGGAGAAAAGAGAAATTTTATCTGACCAGGGACAAACAGAAACTTAAAAATACAAATATCAGAGCCAGGCATGGTGGCTGTGCCTATAATTCCAGCTACTCAGGAGGCTGAGGCAGGAAGATCACTTGAGGCCAGGAGTTCAAGACCAGCCTGGGCAATACAGTGAGACCTCCTTTCTAAAAAAGATTTTTAAAAATACTAGCCAGTAATGGTGGCCCATGCCTGTAATCCCAGCTGCTGCAGGAGGCTGAGGCAGGAGGATCACTTGAGTCCAGAAGTTTGAGGCTGAAGTGAGCTATGATCACACCGCTGTACTAGCCTGACTGGCAGACTGCAACTTTCTAAAAGCAAAAAAAGAAAATATAAATGTCATGTCTTTTTACACAAATATCATGTCTTCTGCTTTATTATTTATTCATTTACTCATACAGTTAGCACATGTTTATTGGGTATCCATTTTGTGCGAGGTAGTATGCGAGAAACAGATTTATGTGGTAGTAAAAATGTCTAAGTAGTGTACATTATGTAGGCATTCTGTAGATAAAGTATGTCAACTTAATAAGACAATATAGGCAAATGATTTCCTATTTTATGAGCTACATGGATTTTTAGATTGTTTGGCCTGTAACTATATAACAGTATAAGAACTTTTCAGTAACAGCATTTGGTTTAGTGTTTCCCACTCCAAAGCAGTATTTCCCATAGTAGTTTTATATGAGGTATAGTTTTGCCATCATTTTATAAACACAGAAATAAAGTTTGACCTGAAGCATTTGTGGTCGTGAACTTTTTCTTCTTCATCCAAAACTATTCCTTACATATGCACCTTCAGTTATGGCTCTTAAGAACACAGACTTTGGAGTCAGGTAGATTTTAGTTAGAATCATGGCTTCAGCACCTTGGGCAAGATGCCCGTGTTAGGCCTCAGATTGATGATGTGTAATATAGCTGCCTCGCAGTATCTGAGAAGTGAGATGAGACGGTGCAGGTGGAGAGCTTGGCACATGGTACTTGGGAAAAGCAAGCTTCCATACTGATGGTAGTAGTTGTGGCACTGGCGGCTGGCCCATGTCTGATAATTGCTAAAAAGTATTTGTCTTGGCCTGGCACAGTGGCTCACACCTGTAATCCCAGCACTTTGGGAGGCCAAGGTGGGCGGATCACGAGGTCAGGAGATCCTGGCTAACATGGTGAAACCCCGTCTCTACTAAAAATACAAAAAATTAGCCAAATTAGCCAGGCGTGGTGACACACGCCTGTAATCCCAGCTAGTCAGGAGGCTGAGGCAGGAGAATCGCTTGAACTCGGGAGGTAGACGTTGCAATGAGCCGAGATCATGCCACTGCACTCCAGCCTGGGTGACACAGCGAGTCTCCATCTCAAAAAAAATAAAAAGTAAAAATAAATAAATAAATAAATAGAGTATTTATCCTTATTCTAGTAGGAACCTCACTGTTTATTACTCTGGCTGTCTTTTCAGATGTCGAATACGGAGTTGTTTCCACCAAGTCCTTCTGAAATGGGGGAGCTAGAGGCCACCCGGCAAAACCAGAGTACTGTTGCCATCCACAGCCATGAGCCACTCCTCAGTAAGTTTTCTTTGGGAACTGCTGACCATTTTCATTATCAAAACCCCCTTCTTAATCACTGTGTTTTCAGGGACAGGAAATTTCAAGAGAAGCAGACAGTTTTTAAAACTAAGGTTTTTTTCAGTTGAGCACATTGGCTCGCACCTGTAATCCCAGCACTTTGGGAGGCCAAGGCCGGAGGATTAGCTTGAGGCCAAAAGTTCCAACCAGCCTGGCACACATAGCAACAAACCATCTCTACTGAAAAAAAAAATTGTTTTAATTAGCTAGGCATGATGGCTCATGTCTATAGTCCTAGCCACTAGCCTGGATGACAGAGGGAGATCGTCTCAAAAAAATAAGTAAATAAATAAATAAATATTTTTTCATTCAAAATTCTAAATAACAATAATTGTACTCAATCTTAAAATGGATGCTACCGTTGGCCAGGCATGGTGGCTCATGCCTGTAATCCCAGCACTTTGGGAGGCCGAGGCAGGCAGATCACGAGGTCAGGAGATCGAGACCATCCTGGCTAACACAGTGAAACCCTGTCTCTACTAAAAATGCAAAAAATTGGCCAAGCATGGTGGCGGGCACCTGTGGTCCCTGCTGCTTGGAAGGCTGAGGCGGGAGAATGGCGTGAACCTGGGAGGCGGAGCTTGCAGTGAGCCAAGATCGTGCCACTGCACTCCAGCCTGAGCAACAGAGTGAGACTCCATCTCAAAAAAAAAAATGGTCCATTCTCAAGAATTACCAAGAATTCATAAAGGATAGAAGTCAAAAAAGTTTAAGATGTAATCATTCATTTTAACAATGTTTATGCAAAGTCCAGATAAGTAAATTGAGTGATGTGGTATTGTAGTCTGTTTTATGCTGCTGTAACAGAATACCACAGATGGAGTAATTTGTAATAAACAGAAATTATTTGGCTCACAGTTCTGGGGACTGGGAAGTCCAAGAGTGTAGTGCAGGCATCTTATGAGGACCTTCATGCCTCATCTTCCCATGGTGGAAGTTAGAAGGGCAAGAGAGCGTAAGAGCAAGAAAGCAAGATGTGGGAAAACTCACTTTTATAACAAACCCACTCTTGAGATAACTAACCAACTCCCACGATGATGACAGTCCATTCATGAGCGCAAAGGCCTCATGACCTAATCCCCTTGTATCAGGCCTCACTTATCAACACCATTGTGTTGGGGATTAAGTTTCCAATCCTTGAATTTTAGTGGACAATTCAAACTATTGTATATAGTTTCATATCCTCCATGACTGACATTGCTCTGCTAAAGCATACACTAATGAGAATCAAAGGTCTTGAAGGAATTTGGATATCCACTTTAAACACACAGAGAATCATATATTTATTATCTGAAGTTCCATTGTTCTTTGACACATATATGCAAACCTTCGGTTAGTCTTTATCTGCATTTTAACCCTAATTTCTAGAACCTCTTATCTCTAAATTAATTATAATCTCCATGGTTCCTACTTATTTCCTTTTTTGATAAAAATCTGATTTGCCTCCCTTTTGTAAGAAAATTCCAAAGTTTTAGAAAATGCTTTTGTCTTAGGCTTCTCATTTCAGTATGAAACAGATAGTGTTCTTTCACAAGCAGATTACATTTTCTCTTTCCAGGATTTACACACACACACACACACACACTAAATCTCCTAGCTTCCTTCCAGCTCTCTGAGAGTCTGTACCCTTTAGCAATGTAATTTCCTATTAGAAAACTCATAGACTAGCTTACTTCTCTGTAACAGATGAATTAGGTGCAATTTATCTGGCAGAAGATTGTTATAAAACTAGGTAACCTATTTAAAAATATATCAGCCATCTGCAGCTTAAGATACACACTTTGCCTTCAAAAACACATTTTATGGTTTTCTAGCCTTGCTTTGCCATTTTTTTAATCACAATCATTCTTTAACCTCTAAATGTGTGAAACGTATGACTTTCCTGATCACCTTTACTTACACAGGCCTGTATTTTAATTCATAGGTGATGGTGCACAGTTGGATTTCGATACCCTGTGTGACAATGATGACACAGCCATGGCTGCATTTATGAATTACTTAGAAGCAGAGGGGGGCCTGGGAGACCCTGGGGACTTCAGTGACATCCAGTGGACCCTCTAGCCTTTGATTTTTAACTCCAAAAATGAGAAACATTTTAAAGCATTTTATTTACTAAAAACTGTCTCAACTATTCTTCAGTACTGTATTGATATTGTTTGTATCTTTTATTAATGTTCTACCAGTTTTTATAGATTTGCATCTTATTGTCACAGGGATGTGGGGAAATATGTTTTCCTCCCAAGAGAACCAAGTTTATTATAGACTCCTTTATTCAGTGAAATGGCTTGAAATCCACTAGTTGCTATATTTTTGCTAAAATATTTCTAACCAAGAATACTACATACCTATTGTTTTGGCTTTGTTTTATTTTTGATGCAGTTTTTTTTAGTTGGGGTAATGTAATATATTGATATTTTCCTTTGTGTCTAAGATTCATTTATAATAGTAAGTTTGTATAATTTGGAACATTTTCCATTCCTTGTGAATTTCCTTAATTGAGGATAGGGCTTACACACTTTAAGAAAACAGTGAGTACTTGAACATTTAAAGGGACAGTGCAATTTATAGTCATAATCACATTGAATACTGTATTTGATCTTTGGAGACTTAGGCAAGCACAGAGCTGGGATATGTATGCTCAGTTGAGCACTTTAAGATGAATTTTAAGTGAGATGATTTATTACTTAAAATGCAGAAAGTCAAAAGAGTTTCAGTTTTCCTTACAGAAAAGGAAGGATCTTGGGCCCTAGATCTTGGGGATTAACCTTTGCATGTAAGATTTACTCTTACTAGGCCGGGCATGGTGGCTCACGCCTGAACTCCCAGTACTTTGGGAGGCCGAGGCAGGCAGATCACTTGAGGTCAGGAGTTCAAGACCAGCCTGGCCAATATGGTGAAACCCCATCTCTACGAAAAATACAAAAAAAAAAAAATTACCCAGGCATAATCCCAGCTACTTGGGAGGCTGAAGTGAGAAGATTGCTTGAACCTGGGAGGCAGAGGTTGCAGTGAGCCAAGATCACACCACTGCACTCCAGTCTGGACAACAGAGTGAGACTTCATCTCAAAAAAAATAAATAAATAAGATTTACTCTTAATATAATCACTGAAGATCTCTATTATAGCTAGATTAGGTTTTTGACATTGAAAAAATACTTAGGGATAGATTTGTCCTAGAGGAAAAAAGTAGGCCTGGGCAGATTAAATGTCTTGTGTAAAGTCACACATTGAATTCATAGTTTTAAATGTGTAATGTATATAAACAAGTTTCTTTATACACATTTGGGAAAACATTGGTCTCACTGGTTAAATGATTAACTAACTGACCTAGGAACTAGTTGTAGCTTTCTAGGTAACTAGGTAATTACAGTTATTATTGCCTGTAACCAAAGGTAATGAAACAAATGACAAGTACATTTTTTAAATTATGAGACAATGAGAAATAATTTTAAAACCGATTTTCTAGTTATAATTTAAAATTTGGAGAGCATTTTTAACAGTAATTAATCCAGAGATGGCTCAAATGGAGTATAAGAATTAAGATTATTTAAAATACTGCATGTCTACCTTCTCGGGGATCCTACTTTATGACACTTTCTGCTTCGGTATCTCTTCATAGCTTACCGAGTATGCTCCCATATATTCTCTCTTGTGCCTCACAAATGAAAGTCAGATAGGCTGGGAACTCATGCGGCAGCCCTCACACTTCAATGTGGGCTTCAAATCCAGTTTCCTGTTCTATATGGTGCTACATCTTTCCAGCCAATTTCCCTCAGAGCCCCTCGCCAAAACAAAGCATTTTGACCCTGCATGCTATTTCTTTAGCTGTAGGTGATAGATTAGAACTTCTGTCAGACATGTTAATGACAAACATACCAACAGACAATAACCAAAAACAAATGTTCCCTTCAAGTGTGAAATGTGCAGGGGCTGCGTGGACAAGGATGTATTGGCACCCTGACCTCTTGAACTGATACAGTGTCCCAGCAATGTTGGAGGGTCGGCACCATTCCTGGTCTGACACTCGAGGACCTGAGAGACATCAGGTTTAGGATAAGCCAAAGAAATCCTATGAGATGGGGAGAATTGGTGTGCAGCAGCCTAAGCATTATAGTTAAGTCTAAGGAAGTGTGAAAGATCCCCTGTGTTCTCTAAATTGGGCAGGGAGGCCTGCCTACCAATATCACTTTTTAGGGGACTGAACCATTGCGGGTTGGACTTGGCTTCCAAAGAGTCTGCCTGAGCCAGGAGTGGCAGGGTAGGCCATCATGGCTGGATGGCCTCAAAAGCAGATGGGGGCAGACCTGCCCTCCTGATGCCAGGATTTGAGAGGCAGAGTTTCTAGAGGCAGACCAGTGCTGCCTCAGACAGTGGCAGTTTTTTCTCTTTGCAAGAGGAGGGGCTGTTCGATTCCATAGACCAGTGGGCAGATAGCCAGTTGAATACTCTGTGCATGGTTTGATCCTTTATTAGTTCACTCTAACATTTTCTGTAGATCCTTTTGTCCTGGACTCAGAATCTAATCCATGCATCGTATGATACCGTCGCTCTCCTAAGGTTTGTGTTTCCTTCAAAATGTTTTAGTTGTCTTCAACTAAATTTGATTTTTACTGTTGGACATGACATATTTTTATGGCATACACTATGTTACTTTTTTCTCCTACAAATCAATTGTTTGAACTTTGGTGAGAAAGAACATATCCACAAATTGCATAAAAGTATAAAAACAGTACTGTAGACTTTTTTTTAACCCTTAGAATTACCAGTACAATAATGTAGTGAAGTGGGAAGAGTGCCTAGAATCAGAAGACCCTGTTGAGGCTGAATTTAGCTGTGTGACCTCATGCAAGCCATTTAAACTCTCTGTGCCTCAGCTGCCTCATTTTTAAAAGGAGGTTTGATCTCTATGTTTACTTCCAACTCTGATCCTGGGATTTTAATCCACAGGACTTGGGCGTTAGGGTGGAACCTAGAACTGTGCTGTCCAGTGTGGTAGCCACTAGCCACATGTGGCTGCTGAGTACTTGTAGTGTGGCTAGCACAAAGTGAGGTGTGCTGTCAATGTAAGATACATACCAGATTTTGAAGACTAGTATTACCAAAAGAATGTAAAATATCACATTAATAATTTTATATTAATTACATGTTCAAATGATATTTTGGATATACTGAATTAAATAAAACATTAAAATTCTACTTGTATCTTTTTACTTTTTTAATGTGGCTAGAAAATAAAATTATACATGTGGCTCAGATTATATTTCTATTGGACAGCGCTACTCTAGAACATTATATTAAGTGGTTACTATTGAAGTAGACCAAAGTTTATACCATAAGAATATTTTTCCTTAAGTACCATGTTTGAAGAACAATTATTTATTGATCCTTGAATCTGTAAGATCAAATAACAAGTCTCTATCCATGTTACCAAATTTAAACTTTTGAAAATAATAAACTTTAAAATATCAGATATTTTATTACAGGATGATACTTGGAATCAAGTGAAATGAGTTATATGGTCATCACCAAATTTAGAAATCTGTCGTGAAACAGAAAGACAAACAGGAAAGTACAGAATAGAGACTGTTAGTAAATAAATGGAATTTAAAGGGAAGTGTTTATTTATAGTGTCACAACAGAAAAGGAGGTCTTTGTCATCATAGTCATTGAGGGATCTCCATAAAATCTGGGGCACAGCTACAAGAAATAGCCAATATTTAGTTACCAGACCATGTTTAGTAGTATCCGGGTTCAGATCATGCTGCCGAGAGGTATCTCCCCCTTGGGTAGGCTCTGGAATTGGAGATTCGTACTTGCTCAGCACAATGCTATGGGCAGAGAGGCCGACATCTATGATTAACTAGAAGCCATAAAGAAAAGCGGCTAAGTGGCCACTAGGTGCCACTTTTCCGTTTTTATAATGCTTTGTTTTCATTAGCAGATCTTTTTTTTCCAAGCTCCATGGGGCCTATGAGAGGCATTTATGATTTTTGCGCCTACAATAAGTCAGCCTGTCTGGTGAGAGTTGTTTTATGAGAAATGCTTTCCAAGGGAGGTCTAGGAAGATCCTGACACATAAGAACTTTGGCTTAGGGAGCTTTCCAGGTGTGGTGCCAATAAAAACTGACCTGGAAAGAAACCTGTCCAGCATGGAATATGCTTTCTGAACTCACTTGAGAGTATGTGGTGTACGTCACTGCTCATATATTCTTGAGTTTAGGTTTGTCTTTTATACAGTTTTTAGCTCTTTTCCAGTTCACTTGCGCTTGTCTGTATATTGGTATTTTTAAATTTTTGTGATAAATAATGAAAAGAGTGAAATTATATTTTTATAATTACTCATTGTAGTTTTTTTTTAAATTTAATAAACTTCCTCCAAAAAGTATGCCCTTAACTACTTTCTAATGTGGAAACATAGATTAAGGAAACCATCCAGTGCCCTCAAACCACTGGGCAGAGGGGTACATTGAACTCTGTTACTATGTATGTTTCTGGGTATGTTCCCCAGGGTATATTAACTGCTATAACAACTCCAAAATCTCAGTGGTTTAGCCAGTAAAGATTTTCTTGTGCTCACATCAGACTCCAACATCATCAGCCTTATCTGACCCTCTTACTCTCTCCTCCTCCCTTTCTGCCTCTTCCTCATTTCATCTCTCAGCTTTGCTTTCCTCTGAGCTGGTTTTATGTTTCGGTAGACCCTCTCCCCATAATGACACTCAGAAGTTCCAAGCATGTATTGTTCTTATACCTGACAATTTCAGTGGAAAGAGAGCCTCTCTGTTTCCTAGTAATTCACACGCAAATGTGCATTGACTGGGCCTCTGGATCAACTTGGTCTACCTGGACCTTCCATTGGGCAGTTACAGTACCTACACTAATTCTAGGGAGTCAACCATCATGAATTACAAGGTTCTATTGTCTCTTCTGCAGATAACCCAGTCCTCCCTCTGGCCCCAGGCTGTCTGGTTTTTGGCATCTGACATCTTTTCCCCTTCAAGGATGCCTTTAAAGTTTATTTTAATTTATTTAATCAGAATTAAAATGTCAGGAAGGGAAGGCAAAATAAGCAGTAGGTTCTTTCCAGGTCAACAGGCTGGAATATACAGATTGGCCAGGCTGTGATACATGCCCAACCTTGGGTTGAAGGTTGGCAAGGCAGCCCTGTTGGAATCCCATAAATAACATGGGGATCTCCCATGGGAATCTTCCAACACATTGGACTCTCCTCTTCCCCAGGTCTCCTGCTGCCAGCACAAGAGGCTGTGAAGGTGAAGAGGATACAGATTTGAGATTAGTATTACAGAAGTAGAATGGCAAGAACTTGAGGACCAATTGCATATGGGAAATGTTGAAGCAAAAGCTGTGAATAATGACTCAAGTTTCTGGCCCCAGGGGTCTGGATTGCAGTGCTGTTCAAGAGGTAAGAGTTACACGAGGAGAGACAACTTTGGGGTAGAAGATGCATCAGTTCTACACAAGTTGTGTTCATCCAGGTGATGTCTAGTAGATAGTTGGATATGTGAGTATGGAGGATGGGAGACAGATCTGAGATGAGCAGCACACTGAAGCTTTTGAGCTCCAGTTTCTTCATTTGTAAAGTAGACTTCATTTGTAAATACCCTTGCAGAGCTTTAGTGAGGATTAAATTAGCTTACATAAAGTGCTTATCACGTTGACAGTAATTTTAATAATGATCATTATATATATATAATATATGTAATATAATATATATTATATATAAGCTCTACAGTATGATAATGTTGGAAATTAGTGTTATAGAGATGCTTCATTAAGTTAGTAGAAAATTCCTGAGACTATATAGCAAACAAATATATAAGCGGTATAACAGCAGTTTAAGCCTTGCAAAAGTTTAACCCAAATAACAGTAGAAATTCATAACCAATGGGAAAGCGTTAAGTACCTAGAGAACCCAACTGAGGTAGGGTGTTTGGGAAAACATATGTCTACAGCACAAAGAGGTAAACAATTTTGTCTACTAAGGGAGACCTCTATAAGGCATTTTAAAAGAAAGTTCAAATTTTTCTTAATAAATGACACTATTTGTTTCCATTTAAGCACTTATTTATCCTGTGCTATGCTCTTAGAGACAATTGAAAACGCCACAGTCCCTGCTCTTAAGAGACCACAGTTTAGTAGAAAGACACTGGAAAGCAGTAACTATAGAATACGGTAGCTGCTACTTTAAAGGGATGTGCGGAGTGCTAATAGAGTATGGGAAGGTCAGGCTTTAACTTTGCTTGTAAAGTCGTCAAAATATGTTACACTTTTGCAGTTTTTTCCTATTTATCCAGACCAATGGTTCTCACATTTAGTTGTGTCAGAATTACCTGGAGGACTTGTTAAAACACAGATTATGGATCCCCTTACACCCATAATTTCCGATTCAGTTGGTCTGACTTGGAGTTTGAGATTTTGCATTTTTAATAGGTTGCCAGGTGATCCTGAGGTATCTTGGCCTGGGGACCACACTTTGAGAACCGCTGATCATGCCATTCACAAACAACAAATGGACGTGTCCACAGACCTCTTATTCCAGGGCTCTTCTGAGGAAAGTGGAGTAGGGAACACAGGGCCTCAGGGTGGACAGAACATACTGCTTATTTTGCCTTCCCTTTATAACATTTTAATTCTGATTAAATACATTAAAATGAACTTTAAAGGCATCCTTGAAGGGGAAAAGACATCAGAAATAGCCAACAGCCAGACAGCCTGGGGCCAGAGGGAGGAAGGGGTTATCTGCAGAAGGGACAATAGAACCTCTTGTAATTCATGCTGGTTGACTCCCTAGAATTGGTGTAGGTATTGCAACCACACAACGGCTCTTCTTGCCTGCTGCCCAGATAGAACCAATTTATCAAGATGGGGAAATTGCAATTGTTGGGGTCCACGTGTTTCCTAAACAAAGGAATGAACACACAAGACAACACAAGACAAACATGGGGGCCGCCTCGAATGGCATACTCTGCTTTATTTTATACAGTCGTTTGTGGAATGTTGCCAAGTCACAAGACACATTGTTATTTTTCTGACCTTTCCCTGACTTTCTGGATTTTCAAGATGTTTACACATAAACAAGCCCCCAGGGTCTGCTGTTTGCAGCTGGCTCCTTTGTCCTCCCTGTTTACAGGGAAGGAACGCCCTGCTTCGTTTGCAAGAGCAGGACTTATCCGGAAAGTCTCATTTGGGAGCACGTAGTCCTCTACATGCAATAAACAGTTTAATACTGAGAATGATGGTTTCCAGCTTCATCCAGGTCCCTACAAAGGACATGAACTCATCCTTTTTTATGGCTGCATAGTATTCTATGGCATATATGTGCCACATTTTCTTAATCCGGTCTATCATTGATGGACATTTGGGTTGGTTCTAAGTCTTTATTATTGTGAATAGTGTGCAATAAACATACGTGTGCATGTGTCTTTACAGTAGCATGATTTATAATCCTTAGGGTATTAATGGGATTATACCCATTACTGTTAATGGGTATAATCCATAATTAAATGGGATTATACCCATTAATAGTAATGGGATGGCTGGGTCAAATGGTATTTCTAGTTCTAGATCCTTGAGGAATCGCCACACTGTCTTCCACAGTGGTTGAACTACTTTAGAGTACCACCAACAGTGTAAAAGTGTTCCTATTTCTCCACATCCTCTCCAGCACCTGTTGTTTCCTGACTTGTTAATGATTGCCACTCTAACTGGTGTGAGATGGTATCTCATTGTGGTTTTGATTTGCATTTCTCTGATGGCGAGTGATGATGAGCATTTTTTCATGTGTCTGTGGGCTGCATACATATCTTCTTTTGAGAAGTGTCTGTTCATATCCTTTGCCCACTTTTTGATGGGGTTGTTTGTTTTTTTCTTGTAAATTTGAGTTCTTTGTAGATTCTGGATATTAGCCCTTTGTCAGATGAGTAGATTGCAAAAATGTTCTCCCATTCTATAGGTTGTCTGTTGACTCTGATGGTAGTTTCTTTTGCTGTGCAGAAGCCCTTTAGTTTAATTAGATCCCATTTGTCAATTTTGGCTTTTGTTACCATTGCTTTTGGTGTTTTAGACATGAAGTCCTTGCCCATGCCTATGTCTTGAATGGTATTGCCTGGATTTTCTTCTAGGGTTTTTATGGTTTTTGGTCTAACATTTAATTCTTTAATCCATCTTGAATTAATTTTCATATAAGGTGTAGGGAAGAGATCTGGTTTCAGCTTTCTACTTATGACTAGCCAGTTTTCCCAGCACCATTTATTAAATAGGGAATCCTTTCCCCATTTCTTGTTTTTGTCAGGTTTGTCAAAGATCAGATGGTTGTAGATGTGTGGTATTATTTCTGAGGCCTCTGTTCTGTTCCATTGGTCTATATCTCTGTTTTGGTACCAATACCATGCTGTTTTTGTTACGGTAGCCTTCTAGTATAGTTTGAAGTCAGGTAGCATGATGCATCCAGCTTTGTTCTTTTGGCTTAGGATTGTCTTGGCAATGCGGGCTCTTTTTTGGTTCCATATGAACTTTAAAGGTGTTTTTTTCCAGTTCTATAAAGAAAGTCATTGGTAGCTTGATGGGGATGGCATTGAATCTATAAATTACCTTGGGCAGTGTGGCCATTTTCACAATATTGATCTTCCTATCCATGAGCATAGAATGTTCTTCCATTTGTTTGTGTCCTCTTTTATTTCATTGAACAGTGGTTTATAGTTCTTCTTGAAGAGGTCATTCACATCCCTTGTAAGTTGTATTCCTAGGTATTTTATTCTCTTTGAAGCAATTGTGAATGGGAGTTCACTCATGATTTGGCTCTCTGTTATTGGTGTATAGGAATGCTTGTGAATTTTGCACATTGATTTTCGCAAGGACAAAAACAAACACTGCACATTCTCACTCATAGGTGGAAATTGAACAATGAGAACATTTGGACACAGGAAGGGGAACATCACACACCAGGGCCTGTCACAGGGAGGGATAGCATTAGGAGATATACCTAATGTAAATGACAAGTTAATGGGTGCAGCACACCTACATGGCACATGTATACATATGTAACAAACCTGCACATTGTGCATATGTACCCTAGAACTTAAAGTATAATAATAATAAAAAAAAAGAGTTTAATGCATGCAGAGCCAGGTAAATGGGAGACTGGAGTTTTATTGTTACTCAAATCAGCCATCCCCAAACTTTGGAGGTGAGAGTTTGTTAAAGATATTTCTGCAGGCAGAAGGCTAGGGAATGGGGAAAGCTGATTGGTCGGGTTGGGGATGAAATCATATGGGGTTGAAGCTGGTTTTTCTTGCTGTCTTCTGTTCCTGGGTGGGATCGCAGAACTAGTTGAACCGGATTACCCTTGTGGGTGACACCAGTTGGTTCATCAGAAACATCTCTGAACACCAATGTTAGGTTTTACAATAGTGATGTTATCCACAGGAGCAATTGGGGAGGTTGGGAATACTCCCAAGCCATAATTTCTAATCTTGTAAATAATTTGTTAGTTTTACAAAGGCAGTCTGGTCCCCAGGCAATGAGTGAGTTTGTTTCAGGGAGGGGCTGTTAGCATCTTTGTTTCAAAGTTAAACTATAAACTAAACCCCTCCCAAAGTTAATTCAGCCTACACCCAGGAATGAACAAGGATACCTTGGAAGTTAGAAGCAAGATGGAGCTGGTTAGGTCAGATTTCCGTCACTGTCATAATTTTCCTATGTCAGATTTTTCTCACTGTTATAATTTTTGCAAGGGCACTTTCAGTACGTGAGCCTCGATCTTTTTGTTTGGCTGTTTTGGTTGTTTTTTGTTGAGGAGGGGAGACAAGGCAGAGAAAGCTGTGTCACACCTTTTTAATCTTAATCTTGGCCACCCTTTGTTTTTTTTTTTTAATACTCAGCCACTAGTCACTGTGGAGGACTCTGTCCATTGCTTAAGGCATTGTGTGTTGAGGGAGTCAATAAAGAGTTGTCTTAAATTCTTGTCCAGCTGTGTGCCTCTGGCCTTGGAATTACAGTTTCTTAGACACTCCTAGCTCTTGGCTGACTTTAAAGCAATGCTTCTCACATTTACTCCTGTCCAGGAGGAAATCTGTTACATTTTACCTTGGGGGTAAATACATCAAATAAAATTATTATTATTATTTTTTTTACATAACTACACTGAAATGAGATGCCTACATTACATAAACTTAAAACTTAACAGAGGCCTTGAAAATTGTATTTAATACTTTGTTGACTGAGCAATCACCCAAAAGGCTTCTCATCTACCAGAAGGGATATGTAGACCAATATCACATAATTAGCTGATGATTAAATTATTTGGGAGCCCATAAATGTTCCATTTGATTTAGCAAAGTTCAAGTAAAACTCAGTTGTAGTGTCTGAAATATCTATTATTGGGGGAGAAAATGGACACATAGATTATATGTAAAATAATAAACAGGAGTAAAAAGACACTTATTCTGTTTCTTTGTAGTAACATATTAGTAGCAAATTGCATTTTTAATTGTTTTTTCTGATTGTAAAAGAACTTTACATTCATTTTTGGAAAATTCAGGATTATATAAAGGTGCTAAAAAGAAAATAAAAATCACCTAATAAAAAATTTTACCACCTAGTGAAAAACCATAGTCAACACTTGGCTATTCTTTCTCTTTTTTCAAGGCCTTTATGTTCTAATGATTTTTTAAAAGTTAGACTCCTACTGTTTAATACAAAAAAGAATAATGAAATTGTACAAAGTAACACATATATTGGTTAAAAGTCAGATAACATTTAAAGTCATAAAATTACAAAAAAAAAAAAAGGTCCCCACCTTAGCCCTAATTCTTGTTCTCCAGAGCAACCACTTATACCATTTTTTAGCTGATTATTGTACTTATAGTTATGTTTCTAAGTATGCTTTTATTGTCACTTCATGAGTGGCCCAGAATGAGTATAGAATCGGAAGTCAACAACTCATTTAAATATTTCTTTATTATGGAGCATTTAGGATGTTGGAAAGTTTTACTGTTATGGGTAACATGACAGCTAATATCCTTCTACACACACACATGCTGTACACCTCTCTTCTGTTGTTTAGAATGAATTTCTTGGAGTGCAATTGCCAGATCAAAATTGCCCAATTGCCATAAACAGTTTGCATTCAGCATTCTTTCCAGAGTTAATTTTATGTGGTTAAATATGTTGATTTTTCTTGCTTAATT
Source organism: Chlorocebus sabaeus (assembly GCF_047675955.1). Taxonomy (NCBI): domain Eukaryota; kingdom Metazoa; phylum Chordata; class Mammalia; order Primates; family Cercopithecidae; genus Chlorocebus; species Chlorocebus sabaeus. The sequence goes on from NC_132914.1 coordinate 28,185,039, forward strand.
TCTTTGTTTTTATGCTTAGGAGGGAAAACTTCTCCACCCCAAGATCAAATAAACACACACCTCAGTTTCCTTCTAGGTGTCCTGTGGTTTCGTAGTTTATACTAAAGTCTTTGATCTAGCTGAAGTTTATTTTGGCCTGTAATAAGATACAGGAGTCTATTTTTCTTTCCAAAATATTATGCCCTTTCTCCACAACTCTCCAGTGACTAGTCCTTTCTTTTCCCACTGATTTGAAATGTTGCCATTACCATTGATTAAGTTCTTGAATATTCTGGTACTCGTTTTGAAAGGAAGTAATGGTGGTGGTGGGCAAGGAGTTGAATTAATGTGATTGTCTGTTCTTTCACCAGTACCAAACTGTTTAAGTTAATAAACACAGTAGAGTTTGATAGTGATCTTTCCATTATGTGATAGTATATCACTTTTTCTTCTCTTATTTTCTGAAAAGTGTTCAAACTATAAAATATAGTTCTATATATTTGTTTATAAAGTATTTATAAGATAGCAGAGGGAATAGTGGCTTTTTCTGACTTTAACGTTTCCTTTTAAAATTTTTAATTTATCAGACCACCCATCAAACACTTCCGTCAATGAGGCAGGAGAATTGCTTGAACCTAGGAGGTTCCACTGTGTTAGAACTAAACTTTCAGAAACAGTTTGGCTGTGTTAGCATTCCTTTAAACTTTTGTTATATATAGAAATCTAATTCCAACATGTTTATTCTTGGAACCATCTGCCAGTGCTACAATCTGAATTCTCTTGCGTTGTTGAAATTTTGAGGGAATAAGAATAAAATCGAACCTTTATTAAATACTTACCATGGCTGGCACAGTTCCTAAGCCTATTACATGTATTAATGTAAGCCTCCTAACAATCCTGAAGATAAATGCTGGTATTATCCCCCATTTTACACACAAGCAAACTGGGGCTTAAGAGTTAAGTAACTTAAAAAGGTTACCCCACTGCTCATAAGCAGTGGAGTTAGAATCCAGACCCAAGCAGCTCGATGCATGCTCTCAACCGTGATTTTGATAAACCTTTGACTTATTGTGCACTCTCAGAGACCCCAACCCCCTGAACTCAATGCACAGCAATTTCTTTTACAAAAGATATTTAATCGTGAAAAAAACACATAACATTTACTATCTTTTTTTTTTTTTTTTTTTAAAGACAGCTCTGTTGCCCCAGACTGAAGTACAGTGGTGCGATCTCAGCTTACTGCAAACTCTGCCTCCTGGGTTCAAGCCATTCTCCTGCCTCAGCCTCCCTAGTAGCTGAGATTACAGGTGTGTACCACCATGCCTGGCTAAGTTTTTAAATTTTTAGTAGAGATGGGTTTTCGCCATGTTGGCCAGGCTGGTCTCGATTTCCTGACCTCAAGTGATCCGGCCTCCCAAAGTGCTGGGATTACAGGCATGAGCTACTGCACCTGGCCTAAATTTCCTACCTTAACACTACTGAATCACACACTTAGTGGTTAACTATAGTCACGTTGTTTTGCAACAGATCTCTAGAATGTTTTTATCTTGCAAAACTGAAACTCTATACCATTTCCTCTTCTCCTCAGCCACTGGCAACCTCCATTCTGCTTTGTTTCTATAAGATTGAATACTTTAAATACAAATACATGAAGTATTTGTCTTTTTGTGACTGGATTTCTCTTAGCATCATAGCCTCAGTGTTCATCCACGTTGTACCATGTGACAGAATTTCCTTCTTTTTTGAGGCTGCATAATATTCCATTGTAGATCATGTTATTAAAAAATCCATCCATCCATTGAAGTACATTTAGGTTACTTCTACCTCTTAGCTATTATGAATAATGCTGGCAGGAGCATGGGTGTGCAAATATCTCTTCAAGATCCTACTTTCAATTCTTTGGATTGAAAGTGGGATTGCTGGATCATATGATAATTCCATTTTCTTTTTCTTTTTTTTTTTGAGGTAAGAAATCTCCAAACTGTTTTCCATAGTGGTTGCACCATTTTACATTGCAATCACCAGTGCATAAGGGTTCCAGTTTCTCCACATCCTTGCCACAAACTGTTTTCCATAGTGGTTACACCATTTTACATTGCAATCACCAGTGCATAAGGGTTCCAGTTTCTCCACATCCTTGCCACAAACTGTTTTCCATAGTGGTTACACCATTTTACATTGCAATCACCAGTGCATAAGGGTTCCAGTTTCTCCACATCCTTGCCAACTCTTGTTATAACTCTTGTTATACTCCTATTATTCTGTTTATTGGATAGTGGCCCTCCTAATGGGTGTGCAGTGATATCTCATTGTGGTTTTAATTTGCATTTCTCTAATGATTAGTGATGTTGGGTGTCTTTTCAGATGTTTCTTGGCCGTTTGTATATCTTCTGTCCTCTGCTCATTTTTAAATCAAGTTATTTGGCTTCTTTTTGTTGAGTTGTAGGAGTTTTTAAAAATATATTCTGGGTCCGGGTGCAGTGGCTGACGCCTGTAATCCCAGCACTTTGGGAGGCCAAGGTGGGTGGATCATGAGGTCAGGAGATTGAGACCATCCTGGCTAACATGGTGAAACCCTGCCTCTACTAAAAATACAAAACATTAGCCGGGCGTGGTGATGGGCGCCTGTAGTCCCAGCTACTTGGGAGGCTGAGGCAGGAGAATGGTGTGAACCTGGGAGGTGGAGCTTGCAGTGAGCTGAGATCACACCACTGCACTCCAGCCTGGGTGACAGAGCGAGACTCCATCTCAAAAAAAAAAAAAAAATATATATATATATATGTATGTATGTATGTATGTATTCTGGATGTTAACACCCTATCAGATACCTGATTTGCAAATATTTTCTCACATTCCATAGGTTTTTTTTTTCACTCTACTGATTGTTTCCTTTGATGTGCAGAAGCTTTTAAGTTTGATGAAGTCCTACTTGTCTATTTTTGCTTTTGTTGCTTGTGCTTTTGGTGTCTATTTCCATCTCAGTTGCTGAAGCACGTATCCTACTTATCTGGGAAAAAATACATTAAAAACTTTTAACAAATGCCATGAAATACATTTTGAAAACCTTAGGAAATTTCTTGAAATATGTAGTATGAAAATTGTATTTGTAAATCGTTACTCAGTTCAGCGTTGTAAATATGAGAGGCTAATTTATACAACTATGTAAGAAGAAGAAATGGGAGACAGAAAAAAAGAATTATCCCTGTTCATATCTAAAAGAGGGATAGCAAGCACACAGCATTTTTACCATATCCTCTCCACATCCCCAGCAGATGCGGCTAAAGAAATATCAGGCTTTTGCTTGCTGAACCCAAATGGGCTTCAGAACCTTTCTCAACACAGAGCTCCAGGCAACCATTCACAATCAACTGAGGTGACAGGTTACATGAAATCTGTTTGTCATTATGTCTTCAAAAACACTTCCAAAAGTGTATTCATTAAAGCAGAATTCTCCAAACATGCCACGTTGGAAAACAGTCATAGCTGCAGATTCACAATGATTACAAGCATATGAAACTCACTGAGAAATCCTCCCAGACAGAAATTATTTCACTGATTAATCCTCATTTTCTATATTGTTTCTATTAAAATACAGTGAAATTAGATTTGTATGAAACAGTATTATTGAAAGAGTTCTCCAGTATTTGCCATAGAATGGCCATTTATAACATTGGTGTCAGTTCTCTGGAAAATGTTAGTCAACTTTATTCTACATCTTAACTATCTTGTGAAATTTGGTCTCCAAGAAAATGTATAATTTTTAAAGTTTAAAAAACAAGAAAAATATAAACATACATGTACACACATATATACGTGTGTGTGTATGCTAGCATTTTCAGGAATACGAAGCAACTAAAAAAGATCTATTCTCTTTTATTACTAGATTTAGAGGACTAGTCGCTAACAATACAAGAAGGAAACGTTAACAGCATAAGAGTATAGCTGCAAAGTTGACTAATATTATCTGTGGCAGCTTAAGGAGAAAATAATGTAGCCATTCCTCAGCTATGGAAACAATCCAAACTTATATAAATAGAGGACATTTTAAGGGAGGGGACTACCTCTAAGTCAAATAAGTGGGCATCTGCTCTAGAGATGAAAGGGATGCTCCACACCATGAGCAGATGCAGATGTATACACACACATACACCCCTACATATACACACACACACACACATCACACACATACACATACACCACACACACATACACATACACACATATACACACATACACACACGCATACACACACACATACACACACACATACACACATATATTCTCAACCAGGAATGAACATTTCAAAAGTGTCAGGAGAAAGGAAATTCTAAAACTCTACCCAACTTTAAGTGATTGTTTTAAACTATAATGATTACAAATATTGAAAAACTAAGCCACAAAAGGAATGAAGTCATTATTAATTGGATATCTAGCTGGTGTTTTGCACAGATGAGAAATCATGGCTGCTTACGCCTACTGCCTAGAGGCTGTTCTTCCTTTAACTCAAGATTATGTATTTACATATATACAGTTTTGGTGAGCATTTGTTATTAAAATATTTCTTCTCAAGAGGTCACAGAAAATAACGTTATTAAAAATCATACCCACAGTGGCCGTGAACATGCAAGATTGCAAAACATCTTTTGGAGACATGGTCTGGCTCTGTCACCCAGGCTGGAGTGCGGTGGTGCCATCTCAGCTCACTGCAACTCCCACCTCCCTGTGCAAAACATCTTAAAGCTTAATGTTTTCCCATCTCAGATGTGTGGTCACAAGAACCACCATTAGAGAGTAACATACTATGTGGTTCTGAAAAGTAAAGAGCTGATTTCTGAAACATAACCTAGCACCAAAACAGAATCCATCAAAAATAAATGTCGGAATCTACAGTGGTTCCCAATATCAGTCTGGGACTGGTAACATTAGTGTCACCTGGGAGCTTGTTGGGAATGCAAATTCTTGAGCCCCACCTGAGCCCACTGAATCAGAAACTCTGAGTATGGGGCCCAGAAACCTTTAATAGGCCCTCTAGGTGATTCTGAGACACGCCACTGTGAACTATTGCTTGCTTCGTGTCTGGTATTAGCTTGGTCCATTTTATCTAGACTTGGTGAGGCTTATTCTTTGTGATCTTGGTAATATTAGAATTTTCTCACATTTGAAGAGCAAAATACAGAGACAGCTTTCCAAATATAACATCTAATGAGCAGCCGAACAATGACCCTCCTATTGTAGCAAAATTGAGTACAGAAGTTGTCTATGTATTTTTAGAACACAAAAAGAAGATATGCTAGCATTTTCAGGAAAACAAACCAACTAAAAAAGTTCCATTCTTTTTTATCACTGGATTTAGACAATTAGTTTATAATAAGAGAAAAAAATACTGCAAAGTTGACTAATAATATCTGTGGCAGCTTAAGGAGAAAATAATGTAGCCCTTTCCCAGCTATGGAAATAATCCAAACATATAAATAGCAAGAGGACATTTTAAGGGAGGTGGTCCTCTAAGTCAAATACAAGAGCATGTTTGCTCTAGAGATGGCACCATGGGTGGCTGCAGTGACTGAGGGAGTGTCTGTAGGAGGTTGTCTGCTACACAGAGGCAGCACCTGCTACCAGGCCGTGGAAGGCTCCACTCACAACCACCACCTTCCAAGGGGCTCCTGAAATCTCCCTGTCCTCTTGGAGACCTTCACATTCTTTTTCATGGCAGGATAAACTGTGCTGAGAAGCCGGGGTTCCCTAGGCAGGCATGTTTTAAACTCCTGGGTAATGTTCCCATTTTGGAGGGTGCTTCACAGTTTTCAGATGACAGTGACACATTTTCTAGAGCAGAGTTTCTCTACCTTGGCACTACTGACATTTGGAGCTGTATAATTCTTTGCCATGGGAGCCTGTCCGGTGCACTGTTGGCTGCATCCCTGACCTGTATCCGCTAGATGGCAGCAGCAACCCCCAATTGTGACAACCAACAATGTCTGCAGACAGGGCGGAATGTCCTCTGGGAGGGTGGGGTGCAAACTCCCCACCCCCATAATGGAGAACCACTACTCTAAACTCTAAAGAGGTAGAGTCTTCCCTTCTTTCTGTTAAAAGGGACAGGAAGAAACATTCTCCTGTTTGTTCTTTGTCTTCATTAATGCCACCACTCATCTGATTCCTATTTTGCTTTGTTACCCCTCCGTTCTCTCTCTCTCTCTCTTTTTCTCTCTTCCACCCCCCACGCATCTCTCTCTCTCTCTCTCTCTCTCTCTCTCTCTCTCTCTTCAGCTCTCTGGTGACCCCATTTCTACACTAGAGATACCAGGCATCTCTGGAGAAAGTCATAGTTCTGTATAAATTCATGGTCTCCCTACCAATGAGCCTCAGCGAGGCAGCATGAGGTTCTTGTTTCTCTTTACCCACTTCGATCTTTTCCATTCCTACTGTCTTATTCCATTTGGGCTGCTATAACAAAAATACCATAGATTGCTTAAACAACAAATATTTATTTCACACAGTCTGGAGGCTGAGACATCCAAAATCAAGATACTCTCAGATTCAGTATCTGATGAGGATTCCACTTCCTGGTTCATAGACAGCTGTCTTCTTGCTGTGTCCTTACATGATGGAAAAGGAGAAAGGTTGCTCTCTGAGACCCCTTTTATCAGGGCACTAATCCCATTCATGAGGACTCCACCGTCATGACCTAATCACCTCCCGAATGTCCCACCTCCTAATACCATCACAATGGGGATTAGGATTTCAACATATGAATCAGGAAACACATTCAGTCTGCAGCACTCACTCACCTAGGGTGGGAAGCTCATCAGTATTAACAACACAAAGTTTACTTTGTTTTGTTTTGGTTTGGTTTTGCCTTATTAATACTGCACTTTGAAGAATGGAAACTGTAGGGGATGGGTAGGAACCCTGTGGAAAACTGTAAGGAGTGACCAACCAGATAGACCCACATTTGTCCTGCCAGAATGCAGCCAGAAACAATCCTTCCTCCAGCCCTGACCATGGTGCATGGGCATTCACAGGATGGGTCTAGCAGAAGAGGAGAGGGGTAGAAAAGAAAAGAGGAAGAAATGAAAAAAAGAAAAGAAAGGAGAGAGTGAGGCAGGTCAGGGAAAGAATGAGCTTCCAGGTGCCTGGCTAAGGTTGACTCTGTATGAATTTAAAAGTAATGACATGGACCAAGTAAAGGAACGCTCCATCCACTCCATCCACTTGACCCAGACGTATCAAGTAAAGGAAAGCTCCATCCACTGACCCCAAAGTATATTCCTGGTGAGCTAGCTAAGAGTAAGGTGGTAAAATTGTGCCCCTCCTAGTAATGGGCTTGATATAGGCACATAGCACATGACAGTAGAGCTACATATATTTATGAAGCCAGTTATCTTGCCCATTCCCTAAGAACAGCGATTTCAAACTTTTTCCCTTTCTTCAAACTTTCCATGTCACCACATTGTCCTTACAAGAGATGACTGTGCATATCACTTCGTCATGTTCACCATGAAAGTACAGCAGAAATCCCCTTATGGGATGTGGTTGGGATTACACATTGTTACATGAACTGAAAAGGCTTATTAAAGCAGGAAATCACTAAAAAAGAAACATATGTATAATGTAGACATTTTATTTTAACTTAAAACATAAGTGGGACTGGGTGCAGTGGCTCATACCTGTAATCCCAGCACTTTGGGAGGCTGAGGCTGGAGGATCACTTGAGCCCAGGAGTTCGAGGCCACAGTGAACTATAATGGTGCTACTGTACTCCAGCCTGGGTGACAAAGAAAGATCTTGTCTCAAAAAACAAAACATAGTGGGCATCCATTTGTTAATCATCTGAGTTAGAGCCAAGACCTTTTAGAGAAGGTCCATAAGTTGGAGTTCTGCAAAAATCATGACAATGATTTTTCACTGATGATGTCCAATTTGGACTTTTTAGGTAAAGCAATACAGGTGAAAGTCCTACTCAGTTTTGGGGGTTCTGTTTTTTTTTTTTAATCCAAACTTTTATAGTTGACTTTGCCCACACCTACTTTGACCCAAAAAAGTAGCAACTCACCTTTTAAAGGATTTTTCCCAAAGTGTAGCTTTCATTTAGTTTGATTTTATTTCACTCGATTTTATTTTAAATTGATTTCCTTCAGCTCACATTGTTAAATATTATAAGTACAACTGGCATGAACAGGTCACAAAGGGAAGGGGGTTCTTTAGGGGAGAGAATCTGTGCACAGAGTTCTCCTGCCATAAAGCAGTTTCCTTTTCCTAAACTGCCAGTTCACCTGCGTGCGCAGCTCCAGCCTCCTTCCTGTCAATATGGTAAGAGAGGAGACCACCCCTCGTATCGTCTTATGCCCAATTTCTGCCTCCAAAGAAAGAAGAAGTAAAAACTAAAAGGCAGAAATGAAATCCACAGGCAGCCAGCCTGGCCCTGCACCCTGGGCCTGGTAGTTAAAGATCGACCCCTGACCCAATCGGTTATATTATCTATAGATTACAGACATTGTATGGAAATACACTGTGAAAATCCCTATCTTGTTTTGTTCTGATCTAATTGATCTAATTACCGGTGCATGCAGCCCCCAGTCACGTACCCCCTGCTTGCTCAGTCAATCACAACTGTCTCACATACACATCCTTAGAGTTGTGAGCTCTTAAAAGGGACAGGAATTGCCCACTTAGAGAGCTTGGCACTTGAGATAGGAGTCTTGCTGATGCCCCCGGCCAAATAAACCCCTTCCTTCTTTAACTCGGTGTCTGAGGAGTTTTGTCTGTGGCTTGTCCTGCTACAATGGAAGAGAGCTCCTTTGGTCCAAAGACCCCTTCACCTGGGCTCTGTATCCAATCTCCCCTCAACACCTCAGTCTGTCTCCCTCTCTTGTATCTTCAACATCTCCCTCTTTTCTAAATCCTTCCCGTGGGCATTTAAACCTACTCTGTTTACTCTGATTACAAACACAATCATCTTTAGGCCCCTGTCTTTCTCCAGTGACCACCCTCCTCTTCACAGTTGGGTTTTTATAAGACTTGCTTACGCTCCCAGGCTTCCTGCTTTCACTTCTCTGATTCACTTCTTATCTCATCTCCTCCACTGAAATGCTTCTCATCAAGGTCACCAGTGACCTCTTTGTGTTCTCTAACATTTGTTTCTCTGGAATGTTAGTCACTGCAGACCACTTCTTCCCTTTCTCGAATCTTCCTCCCTCAGCTTCTGTGATATCTCACTCCTGGTTTTCCTTTAACCAGCTGGCCATTCGAATGTCAGAGTTCCTTTAGGCTTCATCCTAGGCCTGCTTTCTACTTGCTTTATTTTCTGTGGTTTCATCCACTCCTATAGCTTTACTACCATCAATTGATGATGACTCTCAAACCTATGATTCCATCCTGATCTTCTCCTTAGCTCCAGAACAATGCAGCCAACAGCCTACTGGTCACATCTATTAATATGTTCCAGGGGGACCTTAACCTCAACCTGTCCAAAATGCAATTCATCACTTTGCCTTTCTTCCCCAACCTGCTTTTCCTCTATTGTCCTTATTTTTCTGAAGGGTACCAGTATTTGCCCAGTTTCCAAACCAGGAACCTGGAAGACATCATTCACTCATTTCTCCCTTTTACTCTATACATCTGATCAACTACATTAGTCATCCATTCAACAAACATTCATCTATCTATATCAATCCTTTACAGGTTAGACTTGCCGGTTTAGCAAATACAGGAGATTGGAGTTTCCAGTTCCAAAATGGCCACACAGAAGCAAGCTGGCTTCCCCCCACCATCCACCATTTCCCCCACAAAACAAACAAACAAACAAATATATAGGACTGAGATCTTCACCAGCAACAAACCAGAGCTCAAGTATGAGGATGAGACAGTTCCTGTGGCGACAGAGAAATGGAAGAACTCTGAGACAGTGGTAGGAGAACCAGACATCTGCATCTGCAATGCCCCTTCCACCCCATTCTGCAAGACATGAACCACATGGAAAATCCCCCTCCAACTTATGGTTCCTACGCTGGAAAAGTGAAATTGAGATGGTTAATAAGCTTCCTCACCTTTCTGGCTTTTCTGGCAGGAGAACTGTCCTTGCCTTAACCCACAAGTAGCATTAGGACTGTTTTGTGGGAGAAATATCCCTAAGGATAGGCAGAGACAAATAGGGAGGCAGGGCTACCATCTTCAGCCCAGAAACTCTGCTCTGTAACTTGGCCAAAGGAGACCAGATAAAAGTGGCTGTAGGAGGTATGTTCCCCAGGCCCCCTGGGCACGAACCCCTAGCCAGCCTTCCCACACTGCTGGGATAATCCCTTTGGGACCTTCCACATTTGGGACAGGCAGTGCTTCAACCATTTATTATAGCCAAGGTGAACCTGAGCTTAAGGCCACCTAGAACTGAAAAGGAGGCAGTGATTTGAATAACTAATCCTTCATTGCAAAGACATAGACATATACTCACAAGAAACAAAAGCAAATGGGAAACCATGACCTTGCCAAAAAGACAAAGCAAAAATCCAGTGACTGACCCGAACAAGATGGCAATTTGGAGAGGGGCGGAGCAAGATGGCCAAATAGGAACAGCTCCAGTCTCCAACTCCCAGCGCGAGCGACACAGAAGACCGGTGATTTCTGCATTTTCAACTGAGGTACTGGGTTCATCTCACTGGGGAGTGCCAGACGATCGGTGCTGGTCAGCTGCTGCAGCCCGACCAGCGAGAGCTGAAGCAGGGCGAGGCATTGCCTCACCTGGAAAGCGCAAGGGGGAAGGGAATCCCTTTTCCTAGCCAGGGGAACTGAGACACACAACACCTGGAAAATCGGGTAACTCCCACCCCAAAACTGTGCTTTAAGCAAACAGGCACACCAGGAGATCATATCCCACACCTGGCCGGGAGGGTCCCACACCCACGGAGCCTCCCTCATTGCTAGCACAGCAGTCTGTGATCTACCGGCAAGGCAGCAGCGAGGCTGGGGGAGGGGCGCCCGCCATTGCTGAGGCTTAAGTAGGTAAACAAAGCTGCTGGGAAGCTCGAACTGGGTGGAGCTCACAGCAGCTCAAGGAAACCTGCCTGTCTCTGTAGACTCCACCTCTGGGGACAGGGCACAGTAAACAATAACAAATGCAGCAGCTCTGCAGACGCAAACGACTCTGTCTGTCTGACAGCTTTGAAGAGAGCAGTGGATCTCCCAACACGGAGGTTGAGATCTGAGAAGGGACAGACTCCCTGCTCAAGTGGGTCCCTGACCCCTGAGTAGCCTAACTGGGAGACATCCCCCACTAGGGGCAGTCTGACACCCCACACCTCACAGGGTGGAGTACACCCCTGAGAGGAAGCTTCCAAAGCAAGAATCAGACAGGTACACTCGCTGTTCAGAAATATTCTATCTTCTGCAGCCTCTGCTGCTGATACCCAGGCAAACAGGGTCTGGAGTGGACCTCAAGCAATCTCCTACAGCTACAACCTACAGCTGAGGATCCTGACTGTTAGAAGGAAAGCTATCAAACAGGAAGGACACCTACACCAAAACCCCATCAGTACATCACCATCATCAAAGACCAGAGGCAGATAAAACCACAAAGATGGGGAAAAAGCAGGGCAGAAAAACTGGAAATTCAAAAAATAAGAGCGCATTTCCCCCGGCAAAGGAGCGCAGCTCATCGCCAGCAACGGATCAAAGCTGGACGGAGAATGACTTTGACGACATGAGAGAAGAAGGCTTCAGTCCATCAAATTTCTCAGAGCTAAAGGAGGAATTACGTACCCAGCGCAAAGAAACTAAAAATCTTGAAAAAAAAAGTGGAAGAATTGATGGCTAGAGTAATTAATGCAGAGAAGCTCACAAACGAAATGAAAGAGACGAAAACCATGGCACGAGAAATACGTGACAAATGCACAAGCTTCAGTAACCGACTCGATCAACTAGAAGAAAGAATGTCAGCGATTGAGGATCAAATGAATGAAATGAAGCGAGAAGAGAAACCAAAAGAAAAAAGAAGAAAAAGAAATGAACAAAGCCTGCAAGAAGTATGGGATTATGTAAAAAGACCAAATCTACGTCTGATTGGGGTGCCTGAAAGTGAGGGGGAAAATGGAACCAAGTTGGAAAACACTCTTCAGGATATCATCCAGGAGAACTTCCCCAACCTAGTAGGGCAGGCCAACATTCAAATCCAGGAAATACAGAGAACGCCACAAAGATACTCCTCGAGAAGAGCAACTCCAAGACACATAATTGCCAGATTCACCAAAGTTGAAATGAAGGAAAAAATCTTAAGGGCAGCCAGAGAGAAAGGTTGGGTTACCCACAAAGGGAAGCCCATCAGACTAACAGCAGATCTCTCGGCAGAAACTCTTCAAGCCAGAAGAGAGTGGGGGCCAATATTCAACATTCTTAAAGAAAAGAATTTTAAACCCAGAATTTTATATCCAGCCAAACTAAGTTTCATAAGTGAAGGAGAAATAAAATCCTTTACAGATAAGCAAATGCTTAGAGATTTTGTCACCACTAGGCCTGCCTTACAAGAGACCCTGAAGGAAGCACTAAACATGGAAAGGAACAACCGGTACCAGCCATTGCAAAAACATGCCAAAATGTAAAGACCATCAAGGCTAGGAAGAAACTGCATCAACTAACGAGCAAAATAACCAGTTAATATCATAATGGCAGGATCAAGTTCACACATAACAATCTTAACCTTAAATGTAAATGGACTAAATGCTCCAATTAAAAGACACAGACTGGCAAACTGGATAAAGAGTCAAGACCCATCAGTCTGCTGTATTCAGGAGACCCATCTCACACGCAGAGACATACATAGGCTCAAAATAAAGGGATGGAGGAAGATTTACCAAGCAAATGGAGAACACAAAAAAGCGGGGGTTGCAATACTAGTCTCTGATAAAACAGACTTTAAACCATCAAAGATCAAAAGAGACAAAGAAGGCCATTACATAATGGTAAAGGGATCAATTCAACAGGAAGAGCTAACTATCCTAAATATATATGCACCCAATACAGGAGCACCCAGATTCATAAAGCAAGTCCTTAGAGACTTACAAAGAGACTTAGACTCCCATACAATAATAATGGGAGACTTCAACACTCCACTGTCAACATTAGACAGATCAACGAGACAGAAAGTTAACAAGGATATCCAGGAATTGAACTCATCTCTGCAGCAAGCAGACCTAATAGACATCTATAGAACTCTCCACCCCAAATCAACAGAATATACATTCTTCTCAGCACCACATCGTACTTACTCCAAAATTGACCACGTAATTGGAAGTAAAGCACTCCTCAGCAAATGTACAAGAACAGAAATTATAACAAACTGTCTCTCAGACCACAGTGCAATCAAATTAGAACTCAGGACTAAGAAACTCAATCAAAACCGCTCAACTACATGGAAACTGAACAACCTGCTCCTGAATGACTACTGGGTACATAACGAAATGAAGGCAGAAATAAAGATGTTCTTTGAAACCAATGAGAACAAAGATACAACATACCAGAATCTCTGGGACACATTTAAAGCAGTGTGTAGAGGGAAATTTATAGCACTAAATGCCCACAAGAGAAAGCAGGAAAGATCTAAAATTGACACTCTAACATCGCAATTAAAAGAACTAGAGAAGCAAGAGCAAACACATTCGAAAGCTAGCAGAAGGCAAGAAATAACTAAGATCAGAGCAGAACTGAAGGAGATAGAGACACAAAAAACCCTCCAAAAAATCAATGAATCCAGGAGTTGGTTTTTTGAAAAGATCAACAAAATTGACAGACCACTAGCAAGACTAATAAAGAAGAAAAGAGAGAAGAATCAAATTGACGCAATTAAAAATGATAAAGGGGATATCACCACCGACCCCACAGAAATACAAACTACCATCAGAGAATACTATAAACACCTCTACGCAAATAAACTGGAAAATCTAGAAGAAATGGATAATTTCCTGGACACTTACACTCTTCCAAGACTAAACCAGGAAGAAGTTGAATCCCTGAATAGACCAATAGTAGGCTCTGAAATTGAGGCAATAATTAATAGCCTACCAACCAAAAAAAGTCCAGGACCAGATGGATTCACAGCTGAATTCTACCAGAGGTACAAGGAGGAGCTGGTACCATTCCTTCTGAAACTATTCCAATCAATAGAAAAAGAGGGAATCCTCCCTAACTCATTTTATGAGGCCAACATCATCCTGATACCAAAGCCTGGCAGAGACACAACAAAAAAAGAGAATTTTAGACCAATATCCCTGATGAACATCGATGCAAAAATCCTCAATAAAATACTGGCAAACCGGATTCAGCAGCACATCAAAAAGCTTATCCACCATGATCAAGTGGGCTTCATCCCTGGGATGCAAGGCTGGTTCAACACACGCAAATCAATAAACATAATCCAGCATATAAACAGAACCAAAGACAAGAACCACATAATTATCTCAATAGATGCAGAAAAGGCTTTTGACAAAATTCAACAGCCCTTCATGCTAAAAACGCTCAATAAATTCGGTATTGATGGAACGTACCTCAAAATAATAAGAGCTATTTATGACAAACCCACAGCCAATATCATACTGAATGGGCAAAAACTGGAAAAATTCCCTTTGAAAACTGGCACAAGACAGGGATGCCCTCTCTCACCACTCCTATTCAACATAGTGTTGGAAGTTCTGGCTAGGGCAATCAGGCAAGAGAAAGAAATCAAGGGGATTCAGTTAGGAAAAGAAGAAGTCAAATTGTCCCTGTTTGCAGACAACATGATTGTATATTTAGAAAACCCCATTGTCTCAGCCCAAAATCTCCTTCAGCTGATAAGCAACTTCAGCAAAGTCTCAGGATACAAAATTAATGTGCAAAAATCACAAGCATTCTTATACACCAGTGACAGTCAAACAGAGAGCCAAATCAGGAATGAACTTCCATTCACAATTGCTTCAAAGAGAATAAAATACCTAGGAATCCAACTTACAAGGGATGTAAAGGACCTCTTCAAGGAGAACTACAAACCACTGCTCAGTGAAATAAAAGAGGACACAAACAAATGGAAGAACATACCATGCTCATGGATAGGAAGAATCAATATCATGAAAATGGCCATACTGCCCAAGGTAATTTATAGATTCAATGCCATCCCCATCAAGCTACTAATGAGCTTCTTCACAGAATTGGAAAAAACTGCTTTAAAGTTCATATGGAACCAAAAAAGAGCCCGCATCTCCAAGACAATCCTAAGTCAAAAGAACAAAGCTGGAGGCATCACGCTACCTGACTTCAAACTATACTACAAGGCTACAGTAACCAAAACAGCATGGTACTGGTACCAAAACAGAGATATAGACCAATGGAACAGAACAGAGTCCTCAGAAATAATACCACACATCTACAGCCATCTGATCTTTGACAAACCTGAGAGAAACAAGAAATGGGGAAAGGATTCCCTATTTAATAAATGGTGCTGGGAAAATTGGCTAGCCATAAGTAGAAAGCTGAAACTGGATCCTTTCCTTACTCCTTATACGAAAATTAATTCAAGATGGATTAGAGACTTAAATGTTAGACCTAATACCATAAAAATCCTAGAGGAAAACCTAGGTAGTACCATTCAGGACATAGGCATGGGCAAAGACTTCATGTCTAAAACACCAAAAGCAATGGCAGCAAAAGCCAAAATTGACAAATGGGATCTCATTAAACTAAAGAGCTTCTGCACAGCAAAAGAAACTACCATCAGAGTGAACAGGCAACCTACAGAATGGGAGAAAATTTTTGCAATCTACTCATCTGACAAAGGGCTAATATCCAGAACCTACAAAGAACTCAAAGAAATTTACAAGAAAAAAACAAACAACCCCATCAAAAAGTGGGCAAAGGATATGAACAGACATTTCTCAAAAGAAGACATTCATACAGCCAACAGACACATGAAAAAATGCTCATCATCACTGGCCATCAGAGAAATGCAAATCAAAACCACAATGAGATACCATCTCACACCAGTTAGAATGGCGATCATTAAAAAGTCAGGAAACAATAGGTGCTGGAGAGGATGTGGAGAAATAGGAACACTTTTACACTGTTGGTGGGATTGTAAACTAGTTCAACCATTATGGAAAACAGTATGGCGATTCCTCAAGGATCTAGAACTAGATGTACCATATGACCCAGCCATCCCATCACTAGGTATATACCCAAAGGATTATAAATTATGCTGCTATAAAGACACATGCACACGTATGTTTATGGCAGCACTATTCACAATAGCAAAGACTTGGAATCAACCCAAATGTCCATCAGTGACAGATTGGATTAAGAAAATGTGGCACATATACACCATGGAATACTATGCAGCCATAAAAAAGGATGAGTTTGTGTCCTTTGTAGAGACATGGATGCAGCTGGAAACCATCATTCTCAGCAAACTATCACAAGAACAGAAAACCAAACACCGCATGTTCTCACTCATAGGCGGGAACTGAACAATGAGATCACTTAGACTCGGGAAGGGGAACATCACACACCGGGGCCTATCATGGAGAGGGGGGAGGGGGGAGGGATTGCATTGGGAGTTATACCTGATGTAAATGATGAGTTGATGGGTGCAGCACACCAACATGGCACAAGTATACATATGTAGCAAACCTGCACGTTGTGCACATGTACCCTACAACTTGAAGTTGTTTTTTTTTTTTTTTTTTTTTTTTGAGACGGAGTCTCGCTCTGAGGCCCAGGCTGGAGTGCAGTGGCCAGATCTCAGCTCACTGCAAGCTCCGCCAACTGGGTTCACGCCATTCTCCTGCCTCAGCCTCCCGAGTAGCTGGGACTACAGGCGCCCGCCACCTCGCCCGGCTAGTTTTTTTTTGTATTTTTTAGTAGAGACGGGGTTTCACCGTGTTAACCAGGATGGTCTCGATCTCCTGACCTCGTGATCCACCCGTCTCGGCCTCCCAAAGTGCTGGGATTACAGGCTTGAGCCACCGCGCCCGGCCCAACTTGAAGTTTAATAATAATAAATAAATTAAAAAAAAAAAAAAAAAAAGATGGCAATTTGTGAGCTCTCCAACCAAGAATTCAAAATAGCAGTTTTAAGGAAATTCAGCGATCTCCAAGATAACACAGAGAAACAATTCAAAAATGTATCAGAGAAATCTAACAAAGACATTGAAATAATTTTTACTCAGACAGAAATCTTGGAAGTGAGAAATACATTTGCTGAGTTGAAAAACTCTAGAGATTCTCAACAGCAAAATGAACCAAGCAGAGGAAAGAATCAGTGAGCTTGAAGACTGGCATTTGAAAATACATAGAGAAGAAAAAAGAAAAAGAACAAAAAGGAACAAAGACCACCTACAAGATATAGAAAAAAACTTCAAAAGACCAAATCTAAGAATTATTCGTGTTTAAGAGGAAACTGAGGAACAGCAAAAGGTAGAAAGCTTATTCAAAGAAATAATGATAAAACATTTCCCTAAACTTGAGAAAGATGTAAATATGCAGGTATAGGAAAGTCTTAGAACACCAAACAGATTCAACCCAAATAAAACTACAAATAAATTGGGAATTTAATGGTCAAATTCCCAAAGGCTAAAGATAAAGTGAAGATCCTAAAAGCAGTGAGAGATAAGAAGCAAATAATATATGAAAAAGCTCCAGTTCATCTAGCCACAGACCTCTCAACAGAAACCACGGAGACCAGGAGGGAGTAGAAAAACGTTTTCAAAGTGCTGAAAGAAACAAAACAAAACAAAACAAAAAACCTGTCGCCTGAGAATATTGTATCCGCAAAATTGTCATTCACATTTGAAGAAGAGATAAAATCTTTTAGAGAAAACAAAAGCTGAGAGAATTCGCCAACACCAGTTCTGTCTTGCAAGAAAGGCTAATGGTAGTTCTTCCATCTGAAAGAAAAAAACACTAATGTGCAAAGGAAAACTATTCAAGGTATAACATCCACTGGCAAAGTAAATACACAGACAAACCCAGAATACTCTATTATTGTATTTGTGGTGTGCAGTCCACTTATAACTCTAGAATGAAGCCCAGAAGATAAATCTAACAAAAACAACTATAGATACAGCAACCTGTTAAGAGATAGGCAATATTAAAATAAATTGAGACAACTAAAAGTCAAAATGTGTGTTAGGGGTGGTGGAGTTAAAGTGTGGAATTTTCTGGGTTTTTTTTTTTTTTTTTTTTTTTGCCTTTGTTTCTAGTGTTTTCTTTGTGATCTAGGATAAGTTGTCATCTCTTTAAAATAACTTTTATAGCTATAAAATGTTTTTTGTAAGCCTCATGGTCACCACAGCATAAAAACCTACAGTAGCTTCACTAAAAATAAAAAGCAACAATTTAAAACATACTACTAGAGATAATCACTTAACCACAAAGGAAGAGTGGAGTCTCAAAACACAGAAAACAAGCAACAAAATGACAGTAGTAAGTCCTTACTTATCAATACTAACACTGAATGTAAATTGTCTCAGTTCTCTAATTAAAAGGCATAGAGTGGCTGGGCATGGTGGCTCATGCCTATAATCCCAGTAGTTTAAAGAGGCTGAGGTTGGCAGATCACTTGAGCTCAGGAGTTCGAGACCAGCCTGGGCAACATGGCAAAACATGTCTCTACAAAAAATATAAAAATTAGCTGGGCATGGTGGCACATGCCTATAGTCCTAGCTACTTGGGAGGCTGAGATTGGAGAATTGCCTGAGCCCAGGAGGTCAAGGCTGCAGTGAACCATGGTTGTGCCACTACACTCCAGCCTGGGCAACAGAGTAAGACTCTATCTCAAAAAAAAAAAAAAAAAAAGGCATTGAGGAACTGAATTGATAAATAAAGAATATTTAACTACATGCTGCCTTCAAGAAGCCCACTTCGCCTATAAAAGTGTACATAGACTGAAAGTGATAGGATTGAGAAAGCTATTCCACGCAACTGGAAACCAAAAACAAGCATGAGTAACTATACTTATATCAGATAAAATAGACTACAAGTCAAAGACTATCAAAAAAATAAGGATGGTCACTATATAATGATAAAGGGGTCAATTCAGCAAGAGGATGTAAAAATTATAAACATCTATACACCTAACACCAGAGCTCCCAAAAATATAAAGTAAACATTAATAGGAAGAGATAGACTGCAGTACCATAATAGTACAGGCTTCAACACCTCATTCACAGTGATAGATCATCCAGACAGAAAAATCAATAAGGAAACAGTGGGGTTAAACTACACACTGTATCTAATAGGCCTAAATGGCATTTACAGATTTTACCCCATTGCTGCAGAATACATAGTCTTTTCATCAGCACATATCAGACCATATCTTAGGTCTGCATAAACCCAAAAAAATAGAAATCATGTCAAATATCTTCTCTAACCACAATGGAATAAAACTAGAAATCAATAACAAGAGCAGCCTTGGAAAATAAATCAAACATGAAAATTAAACAACATGCTCCTGAACAATGAATGGGTCAATGAAGAAATTAAGAATGAAGCTTAAAAATGACTTGAAACTAAGGAAAATGGAAATACAACATACCAGAATCTATGTGATACAACAAAAGCAGTACTAACAAGGAAGTTAAAAGCAACAAATCCCTAGATCAGAAAAGTAGACTAAAGAACGTAATGATGTACCTCAAGGAATTAGACAAGCATGAACAAGCCAAATCCAAAATTAGTAAAAGGAAAGATATAATAAAAATCAGAGCAGAAATAAACGAAATTGAGACCAAAAAATCAATGAAATGAAAAGTTGGCTTTTTGAAAAGATATAATCAACAAAACTTTAGCTAGACTAATTTTAAAAAACAAAGAGACTCAAATAAATCAAATCAAATCAAATAAATAGAAATGAAAAATGGGACAAAGAAACTGAGACCTCAGAAATACAAAGAATCATTGAGACTGTTATAAACAACTGTATGCCAACAAATTGGAAAACCTAGAAGAAACAAACTCCAGAACACATACAGCCTACCAAGATTGAACCATAAAGAAATAGAAAACCTCAACAAACCAATAATCAAAGCCATAATAAAATGTCTTTTACCAAAGAAAAGCCTAGGAGTTGATTATTTCACTGCTGAATTCTACCAACCACTGATTCATTTATTTTTTGAGATAGGGTCTCACTTTGTCACCCAGGCTGGAGTACAGTGGATGGCTCACTGCAGCCTCAGCCTCCTGGGCTCAAGTGATCTTTCTGCCTTGGCTACCTGAGTAGCTGCAACTACAGGCATGCGCCACAACACCCAGCCGATATTTGGATTTTTTTGTAGAGATAAGGTCTCGCAGTGTTGCCCAGGATGATCTTGAACTCTTCAACTCAAGTGATCTTCCCATCCTGGCCTCCCAAAGTGCTGGGATTACAGGCATGAGCCACGGTGCCTGGCCTCTACCAAACATTCAAGGAACTAATACCAACCCTACTCAAACTATTCTAGAAAATTGAAGAGGACATTCTTCCAAATTCATTCCATGAGGACAGCATTACCCTGATACCAAAACCAGACAAGAAAATACCACAAAAGAAGAAAGTTACAGGTCATATCTCTGATGGACATAGATGCAAAAATCCTCAACAAAATACTAGCAAACTGAATTCAACTGTATATTAAAAACATCATTCATGGTGATCAAGAGGGATTGATCCCAGGGATGCAAGGATGTTTCAACATACACAAATCAATACATGTGATATATCACATTAATGGAATTAAGAACAAAAACCATATAATTATTTCAATAGATGCCAAAAAACATTTTTATAAAATTCAACATCCTTTATGATAAAAAGGCTGCTCAAAATGGGTATAGAAGGAACATACCTCAAAATAATAAAGGCCGTCTATGACAAACCCATGGCTAACATCATATTGAATAGGGAAAAATTGAAGGCCTTTCCTCTAAAGACTGGAACCACACAAGGATGTTCGCTTTCACCACTATTATTCAACATAATACTGGAAAGTCCTGCCCAGAGTAATTTGGCAAAAGAAAGAAACAAAGGGCATCCAAATTGGAAAGGAAGAAGTCAAATGAGCCTTGTTTGTACATGACAAATCTTACACCTAGAGAAACCTAAAGTCTCCACCACAAAACCGTTAGAACTGATCAATTCAATCAAGTCGCAGGACACAAAATCAACATACAAAAATCAATCATATTTATATATGCCACCAGTGAACAATTTGTAAAAGAAATCAAAACATATAGGAATCAATCTAACCAAAGAAGTGAAAGATCTATACAAGTAAAACAATAAAATTCTGATGAAAGACATTGAACAGGACACAATAAAATGGAAAGATACTCCATGCTCGTGGATTGAAAGAGTTAGTGTTGTTAAAATTACAATGCTACCCAAATTAATTTACAGATTCAATGCAATCCCTATCAAAATACCAATGACATTCTTCACAGAAACAGAGAAAACAATCCTAAAATTTATATGGAACCACAAAAGACCTCAAATAGCCAAAGCAATCCTGAACAAAAAGAATAAAGCTGGAGGCATCACACTACCTAACTTCAAAATTTACCACAAAGCTATAGTAAACAAAGCAGCATGATTTTATGCTAGTATGCCAGCATACTGGCATAAAAACAGACACACATAGACCAATGGAACAGAATAGAGAACCCAGATATAAATCCATGCATTTACAACCAACTCGTCTTTGACAAAGGCATGAAGAACATACAATGGGGAAAGGACAGTCTTTTCAATAAATGGTGCTGTGAAAACTGGATAACTATATGCAGAAGAATGAAACTAGACCCTTATCTCTCAACATATACAAAAATCAAATCGAAATGGATTACCGACTTGAATCTAAGACCTAAAACTATGAAACTACTAGAGGAAAACATTGGGGAAATACTCAAGGGCCTTGGTCTGGGCAAAGATTTCTTGTGTAAGACCTCAAAAGTATAGGCCATCAAAGCGAAAACAGACAATTGGGATTACATCCAGCTAAAGAGCTCCTGCACAGCAAAGGAAACAACTAACAAAGTGAATAGACAACCCACAAAATGGGAGAAAATATTTGCAAACATCACTAATCATCAGAGAAATGCAAATAAAAAACACAGTGTGATCATATCTATCAGCTCAGTTAAAATGGCTTGTATCAAAAAGACAGGCAGTAACAGATGCCTACAAGGACATGGAGAAAGGGGAACCCTCATCCACTATTGGTGGAAGTATAAATTAGTACCACCACTATGAAAAACAGTATGGAGGCTACTCAGCACACTAAAGATAGAACTACCATATCATCCAGCAATCCCACTCCTGGGTTTATATGTGAAAGATAGGAAATCAATATATCAAAGAGATAGCTGCACGCCCATGTTTATTGCAGCACTATTCACAATAGCCAAATATGAAATGAATCTAAGTGCCCATCAATGGATGAATGGATAAAGAAAATGTGATATATATACACAGTGGAATATTATTAAGCTATGAAAAAAAGAATGAAATCCTGCCCTTTGCAGCAACATGGATAGAAATGGAGGCCATTATGTTATGTGAAATAAGCCAAGCACAGAGAGACAAATATCATATGTTCTCACTCATATATGGGAGCTAAAAAAAAGTGATTCTCATGAAGACAGACAGTAGATTGGTGGTTACCAGAGGCAGAGAAGGGGAGGAGAATAAAGGGAAAACAAAGAATATCAATGTATTTATTACTACTGAACTGCATTTAAAAATGGTAAATATGGCAAATTATATATGTATATTGTACCTCAATGAAATTTTAAAAAATACAGGAACCTAGTTTAATTTGAATTTCAGATAAAACAATTTTTTTTTTAGAATAAGTATATTCCATGCACTATTTGGCATGTAATTATATTCAACATTTTACTGTTTACTTGAAATTCAAATTTAACTGGGTGTTCTATATTTTATCTGGAAACCCTATTAAGAGTTTTGAATTTCAATAATTCATATGACAGCCTTAGTTTAGAATTCTAAAATATGAAACAAAAGTCACAATTTCAAAACTGAAAACTTGCAACATAAACTATATAAGCTCAATTTGTTACAGGTGCAACTCACTTAGACCCATGTGTCCCAAGATAAGGCCACAGACAAACCATTTTAACACTTAACTCCACAGGGACCTGTGTGTCCCAACAAGCCCACTTACCATTCCAGAAGTGTCTTAGCTCAGGCTGCCATCACCAAATACCACAGACTGGGTGACTTAAACAACAGAAATTTATTTTCTCACAGTTCTGGAGAATAGAAGTCCAAGACCAAGTGCTAGCATGGTCTGTTTCTGGTGAGGGCTGTCTTCCTGGCTTGTAGATGGTGGCCTTCTTTTTTCTTTTGCTTTCTTTTTCTTTTTCTTTTTTTTTTAAAGACAGAGTCTTGCTCTGTCACCCAGGCTGGAGTGCAATGGCTTGATCTCAGCTCACTGTAAGCTCTGCCTCCCAGGTTCAAATGATTCTCCCGCCTCAGCCTCCCAAGTAGCTGGGATTACAGGCACCCACCACCACGCCCAGTTACTTTTTGTATTTTTTAGTAGAGATGGGGTTTCACCATATTGGCCAGGCTGGTCTTGAACTCCTGACCTAGTGATCCACCCACCTCAGCCTCCCAAAGTGCTAGGATTACAGGTGTGAGCCACTGCACCTGGCCAATGGTGGCCTTCTTAATGTGTCCTCACATGGTGGGAGTTGGGAAGCAGGGATTGGCAACAGAGGAAGAGGAGGGGAAGGGGAGAGGAGGATGGAGGAGGGAGAGAAAAAGCTCTCTGGTGCCTCTTCTTATAAGGGCACTAATCTCATTCTGAGGGCCCCACCCTCATCACCTCATCTAACCCTAATTATCTCCCAAAGGCCTGATCGCCAAACACCATCACACTGGGGGGTGGGTCTTCAACATATGAATTTGGAGGGAAAAACAATTCAATCTGTAACAGAGAAACTTATCTAGTTTATAAATTGGATCAATCCCTGACAAAATGTCACTGATCAATTCCCACTCTGAAAATACCCCATGACTAACCAGCATCCTAACCTCCCCACTTTGAGACACTATGGGACTCTATCAAGATGATGTTGATCCTCGAGTTTAATAAGAGCTGATGTGGGTTCTGTGACATCATCATCTCTCTGCTTCTGATTGGTCAACTATCCTCTCTCTCTCCTCACTTTTCTCTCTCTAATCCAGTGGTTCTCAAACATTAGCTGTACCTGAGTCCCCTGGGGAGCTTCTGAAACCTCAGGCTGCTGGGCGCACTCCCGGAGTTCCTGATTCAGTAAATCTGGGATGGGGCCTGGGAATTTGCATTTCTAACAAGTTCCCTGATGCTGTTGCTGTTGCTGGTCCAGGGATCATGCTTTGAGAACCTCTGCCTTAGCGATCCTCTTGAATTGTCTGGGGTGGGGGTTGGGGCGATGGCTTTGCATTGGCATTTTATAAAGTTCCCCACGTGATTCTGACATGGAGACAGCATTGAAAACACTGTTCTAATGCATATTCCACACTGTAGTCAGTGTGCTTACAGATCCGATAAAGGAACTCATCGGCTTAAAACAGTGAATGGCATCTCACTGCCCTCAGTGTCTACAGCCCCTTAACAAGACTTATGGGGCCCTGTATGATGGATTTCCATTTACTTCTTCACTCTCGCCTCCAACCCCTTCTTGAACTACCTCACCTCCTCATGCCCCAGTCCAGGATTACTGGGGAAACCACAGTTCCCTGAAGATGATCGTGATCTTTTTCTCCCCAAGTCTTTGCCCATTCTGCATCTTTACAGGGGAAGCTCTCACCACCAACACACCTCTCTAGCTGGCTAACCCTTTCTTGTTCTTTAGAGCCTTACTACTAACAGCGTGATCCATGGACCAGCTGCAACAGCCTCTTCTGGGAGCTTGTTAGAAATGCAGAGTTGCCCAGGTGCGGTGGCTCACACTTGTAATCCCAGCACCTTGGGAGGCCAAGGTGGGAGGATCGCTTGAGTCCAGGAGCTTGAGACCAGCCTGGCAACACAGCAAAACCTTGTCTCTACAAAAAATACAAAAACTTAGCCAGGCATGGTGGTTCACGTCTGTAGTCACAACTACTCGGGAGGCTGAGATGGGAGGAGGTCAAGGCTGTAGTGAGCGGTGATCACCGCCTGGGAGACAGAGCAAGACTCTCAAAAAAAAAAAAAAAAAGCAGAACTTTGGGCCTCACTCCAGACCTCCTGAATCAGAACCCCATTTTAACAAGATCCTAGAATGATTCACATTTACAGTAAAATTTAAGAAACTATTTTCAGGCTCCTGTAGATGTACTTTCTCTGGACTGATGAGTCTGAGTCCCAGAAACTCAGCCAGGTGCCTCTCCTATGTGCTGCCACCGCAACCTCTCCTAGCACTTAACACATTGCACCTGACCAGAGCCTAGTGGCCTGCAAGCTCTGCAGGGACAGGAACTATATCTTTATGCGTGCTTGCATTCTCCACTCCAGCACAGTACCTGGCACATAGCAGATGCTCAAAAATAGTTGTCAATTAAATACATGTTTTTAGAAACAAGTAGATAAAATATTAGCTCTCTGGTTAGAGAATTTTGGACTTAAGTTCTTGATTTACCGCTTACTAGCTGTAGGACCCTGAACAAGTCCCCCTCCTCCCAGAAGTTGTTACTCATTGTTAAGTTGAGAATATTATCAAGTTGAGAAATATATCAGCCCTGCAGGGTTGCTGTCAGGATTAGTGATGTAATAGATGTAAACCTGGAATGCTATGTCTGCCAAGTCAGAGTTGGCACAATAAAGAAGAGTGCCCTCCGCCTTAGTTCTCCCAAGTGGCAAGTCTTTACTGAGTTGGGTGGAATACTACTTGTTGAAATAGAAAGGGTGGCCATGCTTGAGCTTAATGCAACTTTTCTTTCTGTTTTCCCCCAACTGCATAAAAGCAAAACCAAATAAACAAACCTGAGAACTGAGCTGGAATCAATGCCTTTCTCGGCATTGTGTCAGGAGAACAAAACTTAAACTGGGGCCAGCAGACCCTTAAGCTCCTTAAGCCAGGCTCTGGGACCCTTGGGATTACATTTTTAAAATCCTCTCTCCAGTTCCAAACAAAAGTAAACAAGGGAACCTTTTATAGTGTGGTTCAAGGTGAGGCAGTAAACAAATGAGCTTTAAGCAGAATAATCAGCTTAATATGTACTAGCTGGAGGTTAACATTTGCATTGAGAAAGGTCTTTATGGTCTTTTTGATAATTCATTCAGAGTTCACTCTAACATCCTCTACCCTCATTCTCCAACCACATGATTCTCTCAACCTCTCAATCTCCCACTCCCACACGTAGTCTACCACTTGGCCAAATAATGAGAGACGAATGGAATTGTCAAACTGGAATCAAAGGGATAAAAGACGAAGGGACTTTGAAAGAGGAGAAAGAGAAGGCAAGCAGAGGGAAACTGTCCATCCACTGCAGACTCAAGTGTTTGTTGGTTCAAAAAGTTGAGGACTAAAGCCACCCTAGGTCTCAGCCACCCTGCAGGCTTTGTGTGGGTGAGAAAACTTGACCTGATTATACGGTCCTAAGTGTGCTAGACTGGCTAAACCGAAGACTGTTGTATAATAAGTCATGCCACCCCTGCACCGCTTCCATGATCACAGAGAACATAATGCTGGCGTTATTAGATAAGCTGCAAAGGTCATCAAGATGCTTCTTTGAACTACCACACCCAAACCAAACACTTGCTCTGATCTTTGGATAAATAACATTTGGATGAACAAACATTTCATACTTTCGTTATCTTTATCTGTGTAAGGGACAAAATCTGTCACCCGCTGCGTACTTCTGAAAACATTATAGGAACAAGTTGACATACTTTCTCAATGACACAGAATTCTCTGCAAAAATTAAATTATTAAAATTAATTCTGAGAAACACAGCAAACTGCTTATAGAGGGTTCAGAGTAGGAGACTGACAGGAGGGAGTAATGAGGCTTCTCCTCCATTTCCTTCTTGGAAACTTTTTCTGCACAGAGAAAATGTGGTTGAAAATCTATTGTGCCTTGGATTGAGTTAAAGATAACACCCAAGGATTTATATAGATTTAGCTCTCATCTGGTCCCTTGAAGTGGGGGTGGGGGGAGTTAAAATATCCACTATAAATCCATTGAATAATGCACTGATAACCCAAATTGTGTCCCACTCCCCTCTTGGCACATTGGACTTCTGTTTCTCTGGCTGGGTATTTCCATTTGTCCTATAATACAATGACAGGCTCTTACAACGCCAGTTTTCCCCCATTGGAGAACCAAAAGGAGGGGCTGAGCCCATTTCTTGGGCTTTCATCCCTGGCTACATGGGTCCAGATCTCTAGCCAAGCCCTTCCTGTAGGACTGTTGAAAGACTCGAGCAGGCAGCCCTGCCTTTGCTGCCTCCCTTTATTCGTTCTCACCTCCGTCCATTCATCAGCCAGATTTAGCTCATGACCTCTACTCCAATCATAATGGTCTCCTTTTAAGTCAATCTTATCAAATGCTGTGCGGAATGAATTCTGTGGGCCACATGCAGGAACACAGCGTTCTTCCCGGCTCAGCTCTGCTCCTCTCTCAGGGGAGAGGTCTGTGGAGCCTCTGGCTGCCTGCCCTGTTCTGAGGGTCACACCTGGTCACTGAAACATATTCTCCTCAAGGCTGTTGACCTTCCTTTCTTGATTCAGGCCTTCCAATCCCTACCTTGGGAAGGAGGCAGGCACCCTATTTCTCTGGCCCTCCTCCCTCCCTGCCCACCCCTACCAACTAGGCTGGGCTGCCTGACAAGCACCACGTGACCTCGCCTGTTTCTTCTGATGCCCAGTTTCCACTGGACCTCTGTGTCCTCATTACAAATGAATTTTATCAAGTACCTGGGGCTTCTTCCCACCTAGTTTGTTAGAATCCAGCACTAGTAAGTCTAGCAGTGTTTCTTCAGTGCAAACGGTGTGATGAAGGTGAATGTAAGTTAACATTGATTTTACCCTCAGCGGCTCCTGGGAAGCCGTACTTCAGGACTGGTAAATCAACACGAGGAGGATCACAGCCCAGAGTCCCCACAGAGGGAGCAGTGCTGCCAATCTTTATCTAAACCAGGAACAGAGAATCCCTCAATTACCTAGGTGATGTTAGAAAGAATGCTCGTTGGTGAAGGACTGTTCCTAGAGTTTTTCTAAGTAACTATTCCTATAGCTATTTAGAAATTGACTTTCAAAAATATTTGCCTGTCTGATGAAATTAAGCGATAAAAATTATATATTAAGGTAAAATGGGCTGAATCTTTTTAGGTAGTGTTTTCTTGGTCTTTTTGTATGATTGGCTTCATACAGTGAGTACTGCAAAGGGGTGTCCATGAACGAGGCTGTCCTCACAGGGAAAGGGTTGCTGCCCTGAATAATTCCTTGGGAGGAGTGAAAGAGTAATTTTAGAAACTTTACGAGACACTTGTAAATTCTTTGATTTATTCCAAAGAATTCTAGACTTTGATCAACTTTACAAATTGCTAAGCCGAGGCTCTCATTCACCTTTTCTCATGTAAATAATAGAACGATACAGATATATCTGTCATTTATTTTACTACTATAGATAGTTGTTTGCCATTTACTATTTGTTCTCTGTCCAAAATTTCAGATTGCAGTTGATTCTCGTTATACATGGTAGTTCTGTTCTGTAGTCGCTATGAGCCCTGAATTAGCAAATGCAAACAACTGTTGCTCCCAGGGGAAATAGAGGGTTAGGCCCTTTCTAGCCTCTAGTCACATTTTTTTCTTTTTTAACGTTATCTTTTGGAGCCTCAGCCTGACATTGGGGGAGAGGGAGCCCCTGGGCTGGATAGCACTCCCCGTTGGGGTTATAACGGTCATCCATTTCTGTCTCTTCTTTCTCCCAACCTCCCCCTGCTGGTCCCTTCTCTAGTCATATTTTTTTCAAATGATCAATATGTAGCTTTGTTTTATGTGTGTTTCTATTTAAAGACACTGTGCTCAATGTTTACTGTTGATGCATTAATATCCAGTTCACAGCCGACAGCACTATAACATATGCCTGAACAAGGTTTATCTAACACGTGTATTTTCTCCACAAAGCACCTCACAGCCTTCCTGGGCTTAGGAACACTGGGCAGTGCCTCAGCACTACACTTGGAGTCCACTGTACATGAAAACATGCATTGTATGACTCAAACTTTTTGCCACTCTGCACATGTCTGCCTCAACAGCATGAAGCATATTTATTTGGGGGTTGCAAATAAATTGTACTTAGTAGGTGGATTAGCAAATATGCAATCTGTGAATAATAAGGATTAGTGAGGAATAATGAGAACTGTGCATATTCTTGGTTCCATGGCCACTCCTGTCCCAACTACCTTCATTCTTGGCTTCTCTTCTAGAATCCTCCTGGGCCTGTCTTCCTGAAGTGAAATCCATGATAGGAACCTGTTATTACCACTCTTCAAGTCACCTTACATCTACCCCTCTCTGCAGGGAATATCTGTGAACTGGCAGGAGTGGGATGCATTAAATTCAATCATATTTAAGAGATCATAGCTGATAGGACACTGTTCCAAGGATATTTACAATTGTGTAAGGGCCTGTTCTTTAATCATACTGAGGAATGAAGCTTTATCAGAAGGATTGCAGAGTCATAGGGTGGATACTACGGAAAGTGAGGGTAAAGAAGGCTCACTTCTTTTTTTGTATAAATTGAGTTTGTATAAATTTTGTATAAATTGCACAAGTGCAACTTTGTTATATGCATACATTGTGTAATGGTCAAGCTTTTAGGGTATCCATTAACGAATAGCATACGTTGTACCCGTTAAATAATTTCTCATCATCCACTCCCCTCCCACTCCTTCACCCTCCTGAGTCTCCATGGTCTATCATTCCACATTCTATCACATTTTTAATCCAATCATCCACTGATGGACACTTAGGTTTATTCTATATTTTTGCTATTGTGAATAGTGCTGTGATAGACATATGAGTCCAGGTATCATTTTTGTTTTTGTTGAAACATTGCCCAGACTGGAGTGCATTGGCATAATCATGGCTTACTGCAACCTTGACCTCTTGGGCTTAAGCATTCTTCCCACCTCAGTCTCCCAAGTAACTGGGAGACAGACTATAGGTGTGCACCACCACACTCAGCTAATGTTTTATTTGTCGTAGAATAGGATCTGACTATGTTCCCCAGGCTGGTCTTGAACCGCTGTGCTCAAGCAGTCCTCCCACCTCAGATTCCCATAGTGCTGGGATTACAGATAAGAGCCACTATGCCTAGCCAGGTATCTTTTTGATATATTGATTTACTTTCCTTTGGGGAGATGTCCAGTAGTGGGATTGCTGGATTGTATGGTGGTTCTCATTTCAGAAGGTTCATTTCTGATATCACAGCGCTAAGGAACCACCTACTATGGAAATTGGAACTTTCTTCATAGGCCCATGGTTGTAAAAATGTCCCATGAAGTCTATGGTTCTGGAGTTCTGTTTGATGCCAACAATCTCAGAGCATTAGAGCCCATGGCCTGCTCCCCCTGGGGTCTCACTGAGCATTTCAAGTTGCTGTCCCAATGGCCAAAGGGAGACATACCTGTAGATTGGCCGCAAGTTCTTAATCAGGTAAAATTCTGGAGTCAAGCATCCATCATATCATACAAGATCCCTGGCCATGAGAGTACCTCCTCCAGGAATCGGCTGGATGGGAAGACATGTTCCATGTCAGCCCCCCAAATGTGGTCCAGAGAATTCCTTGTGGCTTGGGTACGCTTCCTATTGTTCAAATTTTTATCATTATGAAAAGACCGTTCTAACCAGAGCCTGCTGAGATAAAAGCTGCTGCCCCATCCTGTGCTGGGGCATGTGAGTGCTATTTCAGTGGCTGTGTCCACAGCTCTGAAAATCTATACCTTGGATGAAAGCCCAGCTAGAGAATGGAACGTTCCCTTATATATATTCTCTGAAAAACTGTCACATATGCTCAGACATGAAAGAACAGAAAAGCTGATCCTGGCAGCTCCCCACGCTGCAAAATTTCAAAAATGCCTGCGGCCTCACCAAAATGAACTGTCTGAACAAAAGGAAGTGGAAAGAGTGAAAGGAGACAGAAGGCTGGCCGATATGGTTGCCTCTCCTCCCTCCATGCCCAGCCTCCCTCCCTCCAGATGTTTTTGCTGAGCTTCTGTCAGCCTTACTGACTTACCCTTTAGTCCCTGCCCCAGGAAGCTGAATTCAAGCAAGTACAGCAAATGTTGCACAAATCAAGAAAAAAAGCTGCCTTTTCCTGTTAACTAACTTTAGTTTTAGTTTATTTTTAAAGCAACACATTGTTTTCCTAATTATAAGACTTGCCAAACTTATTGCAAAAAAAAAAAAAGAAAAGAAAACTACAGGTAAGCAACAAGAACAAGTGTCAAAAATCAAGTATAATCTCATCATCCAGATATAACCATTGTTGACATTTTTGTGTCTTTTAGCCTTTTTCTATAAATCTTTTCTTTGTGGGGGAGGGGGACAAGGTCTCACCCTGTCGCCCAGGCTGGAGTGTAGTGGCACAATCATGGCTCATTACAGCCTCAACCTCCCTGGCTCAAGTGATCCTCCCACTTCAGCTTCCTGTGTAGCTGGGACCACAGTCATGCACCACCATGTCCAGCTTATTTTTAAACTTTTTGTAGAGACAGGCTGCACTATATTGCCCAGCCTGCTCTCGAACTCCTGGGCTCAAGTGATTTTCCCATTTCATCCTCCCACAGTACTGAGATTATAGGTGTGAGCCACCATGCCTGGCCCTCTTCGTGAATCAGTATGAATAAATATGTTTCCAATGGGATTACATCATGAATATTGTTTTGTATACTGCTTTTTCCCCTCACTTGGCAATATATTCCAATCATATCTTCGGAGCACCATTTATTTTTTGAAAGGACACCTCTGCATCCGATTATTTATAGGATGATAATGGGCGATAGGGTTGGAGTTTTAAAATGTTTCCAAGTGAACGTTTTGCAATTGTCTTTACCTGCCTTTTCTGTGGTATTAAACACTGCTTAATTCCTATTTTCTATATTTTGGATTGGCAAATTTCTTTTTTTTAATTATACTTTAAGTTCTGGGATACATGTGCAAACATGCAGGTTTGTTACATAGGCATACATGTGCCATGGTGGTTTACTGCAACCATCAACCCGTCATCTACATTAGTATTTCTCCTAATGCTGTCCCTCCCCTCCCCTAGCCCCCCACCCCCCAACAGGCCCCAGCGTGTGATATTCCCATGTGTTCTCATTGTTCGACTCCACTTATGAGTGAGAACATGTGGTGTTTGGTTTTCTGTTCCTGTGTTAGTTTGCTGAGAATGATGGTTTCCAGCTTCATCCATGTCCCTGCAAAGGACATGAACTCCCATCCCTTTTATGGCTGCATAGTATTCCATGGCAGACCACCATTTTTAATAGCTGCATGGCCTTCTGTTATCATAATTCTTTTAATCAATTCCTATTGTTGAACTTTTACATTGTTTCCAGGAATTAAGTTGAAAATACATAGATAGTATTTAACATCCAGGAGGGCCTGGACCCGCCACTCAGGATGACCAGGCTGTCAGACCAGAGCTGGGTTCTGGAGGCCCCAGACTGTTCCAGGCATTAACCTTGGTGTTTGAATGACAGGGCCTAATTTCATGGGAGGATCCAGGAGGCGGGCATGTGGGGGCATTTGAGAGAAGCAGTCCAAGCAGCATCTATGTATCATTCATAATGAAAGATTTTTAATATTTTAACAGTCCGGTGGGCATATTGGTGCAAGCTTTCTAACTATCAGAATATTTAGTACTATTACAAATAGAATAGCTGTGAATATCTTTATAGAGAGGTGTCTTCACAAAGATCTGATTATCCCTAGAGGCACATTTTCTGGGTCAAAAGATAAGATACATTTATAGGGCTTTTAGTATAAAATCACAAATTGCTTTCAGAAGAACACAGTTTATAAGTTTACCAAGCTTATTATCTTTTTGATCAACTTTACCATTAAAACCTGTGTGCTGTGGAGTAGGTTTTTTGCATCTCAGTTTCTCTTGCCCCACCAAATCTACTTGTAGGTATCTAGCCCCAAAAACAAAACAACAAAGTCTTGTATGTGCAAAAAGAAGCACAAACAAGGACATTCATTGCAGCATTGTGTGTAATAGGAATAACAGTTCCCCAAAATTGAAAAGGAATAGGAGGAATCAATGGCTTATATACTTTAGGAAAATTTATGTTATGAAATAGTATGCAATAATTAAAAAGAATGAGGAAGATATATAAGACTAACTTGGAATGTTCCATGATATATTAAGAAATAAAAAGTTTTAGGAGAGAACATGCAGCATGATCATAGTAATGTTATATACAAAGAAGTATTGGAGGCCAGGTGCAGTGGCTCACACCGGTAATCCCAGCACTTTGGGAGGCCGAGGTGGGCGGATCCCAAACTGCTGAGGTTGGGAGTTTGAGACCAGGCTAGCCAACATGGCGAAACCCCGTCTCTACTAAAAATACAAAATTAGCCAGGCATGGTGGCGCATGCCTGTAATCCCAGCTACTCGGGAGGCTGAGGCAGGCGAATCGCTTGAATCTGTGAGGCGGAGGTTGCAATGAGCCGAGATCGCGCCATTGCACTCCAGCCTAGGCAACAAGAGTGAAACTCCATCTCAAAAAAACAAAATAACGAAGAAGTATTGGATATATAAAACACATTGTATGAATATAGCTCTGCATCCACACATGGATAAATGTCGTTGGTAAGAGTACACTTCAAGATATTGATACCTCTGGGGTGAGAAGTGGAATCATAAGGCAAGTAAAGCGTTTCGTTATTTTTGAGGTCTCTATATTTTTATACTGTTTGAATTCTTATAATGCAAAACTGTTCTTAGTGTGTAACCTGGTCGGCGGAGGGGGAGGAATGGGGTCTTGCTATGTTGCCCAAGCTGGACTCAAACTCCTGGGCTCAAGCGATCCTCCCACCTCAGTCTCCTGAGTAGCTGGGACTATGGGTGTGCACCACTCCACTGACTATTATGTGGTTTTTAACAATTATTTAAAGTATAAAATAAAAGGATTAAAATCAGTTTCTTCCTTTTTGTTTTCTCTTCCTTTTTATTTTTCCTAGGAGAAGAATCATTTTTTTCCCCAAACGTTTAAGTGAAACTCCACCGATGTATAAAACCTACCATAAGTGCTGGCCTAGAGCTGGGGTTCCCAACCCCCAGGCTGCGGACTGGTACCCTGTTAGGTACCAGTTAAGACTGGTGACTTATTAGGAACGGGGCCACACAGCAGGAGGTGAGCAGCAGGCAGGTGAGCATTGCTACTGAGCTCAGCCTCCTGTCAGATCCGCAGAGGCGTTAGTCTCATAGCAGCACAAACCCTACTGTGAATTGTGCATGTGAGGGATCTAGGTGTGCTCCTTATGAGAATCTAATTAATGCCTGATTATCTGAGTTGGAACAGTTTCATCCCAAAACCATCTCTCCCACTGTCTGTGGAAAAATTGTCCTTCACAAAACTGGTCCCCGATGCCAAAAATGTTGGGGACCGCTGGTCTAGAACACAGAGGCTGGCCACTCTGATCAGTTTCTCGTCCTCTTGGTGGCAGGCCTAACAACCCTCCCCTGACCTGGCTCCCCAGGCCACACAAATTACAAACCAGCTTTGAAAGCCTGAGATCTGTGCAATCCCCAGAGCCTCACATGTGATTTAACATTTTGCTGTCTCTGTCTTGACATTCTTAATAATTTTTGAAGAAGAGACCCTACATTTTCACTTCTCATTGGGGCTCCCAAATTATGTAACCAGCCATGGTAGATTAGACACTCTCTGAGTTCTCTTTGTCCCACTCACAAAGTCTTTTGCACATATTAACTCATTTAATTCTCAAAATAGTCTCACGTGCTCGGTGTCATTACATAGTCTTTCGTGAGTTTTCACAGTATCAGAGCCACTCACCACCTAACCTAGGAATGGGGTCTTGGAAGTCCCAGCCTCTGCCTGAGAAGCATTCTGAGCAGCTGTCAGCATCTGGGTCTTGAAATCACAGCTTTGAATGACTGAAGGTTTCAGGCAACGTGTGGGCTCAAGTCTTTGCAGTCAACAGCATTCAATGCTAGGCACACCAATAGCACTTTCATTGCACAGTGTTTCTTTCAAAGCATCTTCCTGATTTCTGTACAAAGTCACTGAGACTACAGGTGAAGTCAGAATCTACATAAGACATAATAATTTAAAACTTTGTAACAAGTGCTTCTGGTTAAAAATAAAATGTAATATCTTTTTGTTATCTCATCTTAGGGGAGGAAGGATGATGGATGTTTTAGTTGGAAAAAGAATGTGAGAAAATCTGTATTCTATCTCATTCTTTTTTGTTTTGCACCAGCAGAAAGATTAAAATTTTCTTCTCATTCCTCACATATTTGCAGCTTCCTCAATGTCTCCGTTTTTCTCATCTGCTGTCAGCTATATTGTTAAATGTCTGAGAAAAAGTTTTGTAGGCAGAAAAGACTAATTGCATCTGCTTGTGCTTAAATTAATATGCATTATTTAAATTACAAATTTAAAAACCTAGTGTTTAATCTAAATTTAGCTTAGGCACATTTGTACTCTATTTATAAATTTATTTTTATTAAAAATAAAGGAAGCATTACTTTCACACATTCTTTGATTAATGAGTGTTCAATTAATGAATAAATTAAACAGATTAAATTCCTCAAACAATTAACCTCATTTACCAACTGGTTAATTAAACTTCCTGAAAGAGTTTAAATAAAATTTATACCTTTCATAGATTTTCCTCTCAAACATTTCAAATGCCTGAAGGGACTTATAAGCATAGTAAAATTTTTCTAAGCACTTACGCAATTCTTATAAATGAAATAAATCAACTTATAAATAGGGCAAATAAAAGTTTTTTGAAAGTTTAATGTCTACAAACAATTAAATTTAATATTATCTACATTAGATTTTTGTGAGTGATAGACACCCCTAATTAACATGGCTTAAATATAAGGTTTTATTCTTCTATATAAAACTTCCTGGACTGGCACAGTGACTCACCCCTCTAATCCCAGCACTTTGGGAGGCCAAGGTGGGCGGATCACCTGAGGTCAGGAGTTCGAGACCAGCCTGGCCAGCATGGTGAAACCCCGTCTCTACTAAAAGTACAAAAATTAGCTGAGCATGATGGTGTGCACCTGTAGTCCCAGCTAGTTGGGAGGCTGAGGCAGGAGAATCACTTGAACCCAAGAGGCAGAGGTTGCAGTGAGCTGAGATTGCATCTTTGCACTCCAGCCTGGGTGACAGAGTGAGATTCTGTCTCGAAAAAAAAAAAAATCCTGATTTGAATGGTAGACTGGATAAAGAATATGTGATATTTATGTACCACAGACTACGACACAGCCATAACAAAGAACGAGACCATTCCTTTGCAGCAACTTGGATGGAGCTGAAAGAGTTGGAGCTGGAGGCCATTATCCTATGCAAACTAACATAGAAACAACCAAATACCACATGTTCTCACTTACAAGTGAGAGCTAAACATTGAGTACATATGGATACAAACGGGAACAACAGACACTGGGAACTACTTCAGGGTGCAGTATGGGAAGAAGGTGGGGATCAAAAACTACCTATCAGGTACTATGCTTATTACCTGGGTGGCAGAATAGCCTGTACATGCAACCTCTGTGACACACAATTTACCTATATAGCGAATCTGCACATGTACCCCAGAACCAAAAATAAAAGTTAAAATAAATAAATAAATACATATTCATGATTTGGACAGGGACCATGATTCTTTCAGCTCTCTGCTCTCCTATCCCAGTGGGGTATCATTTAGGGTGTGGGCTTCCTCATTGCCCCAAATAGCTGCTGAAGCCATCACACTCACACCCTCACATCCCCACCAGTGAGGAGGAGAAGGGGGACAAAGGGCATGCCTCTCAGTTTAAGTTGCACATGACACTTCCGCCTAACTCACATTGTCCAGAATTTAGTCACTTGGAAATGAAAAAGAGGCAGGAAAATGTGGTTTTTATTCTCTGCAGGCACGTATTGGGCTAAAACCTCAGGAGTCGGTTATGACAGCAAAAGGGGAGAATACATATTGGCAAGTAAGTAGCATAAACTTATCACAAGTTTGCATCTGCCTTTAAATTAAATATCACAAATCTAAAATTAATTTTAACTATTTTTAAAATTAGATCTAAATCATATGTAACGTGTATTACCACTTCCCAGCTGCGTGACTTTTCTGTGAGACCATCTTTATCTGTAAAATGGAGACAATGATACCAACCACATGAGACTATTTTGAGAATTAAATGAGTTAATATATGCAAGGTGTTCAGGACAGTTATTGGTACTTAATAAATAGAGTTGACCCTTGCACAATGCCGGGGTTAGGGGTACCAACCCCATACACACAGTCAAAAATCCATGTATGACTTTTGGTTCCCCAAAACTTAACTACTAATAGCCTACTGTAGACCAGAAGACTTATCAATTACATAATCAGTAAATTAACACAGATTTTGTATGGTATTTTTATTATATACCATATTTTTACAATAAAGTAAGCTAGTGAAAAGAAAATGTTTTAAAGAAAATCATAAGGAAGAGAAAACATATTTGCTATGCATTCAGTGGAAGTGAATCATAAAGGTGATTCATGAAAGTCTTCATCCTTGTCATCGTCATGTTGAGTAAACTGAGGAGGATGAGAAGCCGGGGGTTGGTCTTGCTGTCTCAGGGGTGGCAGAGGCAGAAGAGGTAGAGGACGTGGAAGCAAAGACAGGAGAGGCAGGCACACTTGGGTTAAATTTTATTTTCAAAAACTCTCATATAAGTGAACTCTCTCAGTTCAAACCCGTGTTGTTCAAGGTTCAACTCTTCTACAAAAGCCTTAGCTCTGTTATGCAAAGGAAAAGAAATGAGAGTTAGGGGCTTGTCTTGGAAAACCCACACCAGTGCCCAGAAACCACTGCTTCCTTTTCCAACAGCCCAGAAACCATGTCCTGACATCAATTTCAAGCCAGGTTTTAGAAAGGAAGACACGGTTTCTGTGCAAGGGCAAGATAGACCAAGTCAGTCCTGGCACAGAAATCCTCGCTAACTCCTTCCTGCCAATGGGCTTGTCTGCCTTCCTGTCTTTTTCCCTTTTCTTTCCTCCTTTCTGAAATCCAGGAACCACCCCCCATGTTCATGTGCCTGATATAAAATGGTGTAGTATTTGCATATAACCTATGCACATCCTCCTATGTATACTTTAAATCAGTTCTAGATTACTTCTAATACCTAAGACAATGTAAATGCTATGTAAATATTGTATTGTTTTTAAACTTTTATTATTTTATTGTCGTATTGTTATTTTATATTTTTTAAGATTTTTTTAGCTTTTAGGTTCAGGAGTGCATGTGCAGGTTTGTTATGCAGGTAAATTGCATGTCACAGGGTTTGGTGTACAGATTATTTCATCACTGAGGTAATAAGCATAGTACTCAATAGGTAGTTTTTCAATCCTCACCCTCCTCCAACCTCCACCTTCAAGTCGGCCCCAGTGTCTATTCCCTCCTTTGTGTTCATGTGTACTCAATGTTTAGCTCCCACTTACAAGTAAGAGCATGCAGTATTTGATTTTCTGTTTCTGTGTTAGTTCACTTAGAATAATGTTTAAAATATTTTGGATCCCACAGCTAAGGAGAGTTGGCTGTATAGATATGATGATGAATATTTATCTGTATAGATATGATGATGATAAATGTGGCTTCCACCATTGCCTTCCATTCTGTTTAATTGGTTAAAACAGTCATTGAATTACAATTACTTTTATACAATACAATTTGTCAGACAAACTTTCTTTTCATCAACTTCTATATAAATATAAATCCCTTACTTTGGCATTTCAGAAAGCTCCCATTCCCTGGAAAGCTTTCTTCATTAATCAGAACAATATTTGATTCAGGTCCCTTTTACTGTGTGAAACTCTTAGAAAGTATTAGAAAAGCCACACTACCCTTCTGTAGGCATTGTTTCCATAATTCTTTCTCTATAATCCTGTAGCACTTACGTATGCCATTACTTGCAATCAACGTGTACTAACTGCTGTTGTTATTTATCTTTATCTAAACTGAAGTTAAAGACTGTTTGGACATCCTTTTATTCCCTGCCTTACTTAGCACAAAGCCTTAGATTTGCAACTGATGAATATTTGATAATAGAGATGAGGTTGCTATTACCACCACATAAGGGGGCTTCACAATGATATTTTTTCCTAGATATCTATGAAGTCCTGTAGGCACTACCTGCCCTAATCTCATTCATTCGACGTGCTAACAATTTCTATAGCTCTAGCTCCCACATCACTCTTGCTTAGAGTCTAACGGGAGAGTTTCAGCTTCCAAGAACTTTCTTTACTATCACAGGAAATGACACAGTTTCTCACCCTCCCCTTTACCCCCTTTCTTTCTCTTTCTTTGAACTCAATTTCCTTAAAAACAGTGATTTTATCATTTTACTAAAGGGCTAGAAGCCAGGGACTTCCCAGATGTAGAATGAATAATACTCCCTTTCTCCTGGAGGTCAAAATCTTCGCCGCCTGAGGTTTTATGTATTTGACTCCTCCAGACCGTCACTTCTCTTTTTAATGCCTACTGTGTTCCAGGAGCTTTATGTACAATTAAGCCACTGCATACCTACAGTAAGCTGCTAGGTAGCTATTGTTTGCCTATTTTGCTGATGAGAGAAGGGAAGCTCGGAGGCATTCAGTAGCGTGCAGATATCTGTCTGTCCTGGCACAGTTTAAAGAGACGCACATTCAAACCAGAGTAGCCTACTTAACTACTAGTTTCACAACAATAATTGAGAGTAAATTAAAATATTACAAACCCCTCCAGGGAAAGGTGCTCATTAAAAGGTTTAGATTTCTGTGAGACTATAAATCAACACATATTTACTCCCCTCTAAGTTTATTTCCTGAAATCTCTGGGCTTATGGTTTTCTCTGGGATCCCACACCCTTCTTAAGTGTTGTGTCTCAGGATTCATTGGGCAGGGGGTGGCCTGATGGCTGGCAGGTGGGACAAGCTGGGACTACACCATCCCTCCTATTGGAGTGGAGCAGATGTTGGGGTTAGACCCATCTGCCGGCCTGGGAGGAAGTCTGTTTCTGCAGCACCAAGAGGTTACAACACTGGATGAGAAGAGGTGATTCAGGAAAGCTGTCAAGGTCAAGGTCATGAGATCCAAGATGCAACTATGGGGATGCCCTGTGATTGTGGGTGCTGCTGTTTGTGATTCTTCCTGTAGGCTGGGAACTTCACTTACATTCTCTATAATCTTTATTTATTTATTTATTTATTTATTGAGACAGAGTCTCGCTTGCGTTGCCCAGGCTGGAGTGCAGTGGCGATCTCGGCTCACTGCAACCTCCACCTCCCGGGTTCAAGCGATTCTCCTGCCTCAGCTTCCAGAGTAGCTGGGATTACAGGTCCTTGCCATGACGTCCAGCTAATTTTTGTGTGTTTTTAGTAGAGACGGGGTTTCACCATGTTGGCCACGCTGATCTCAAACTCCTGACCTCAAGTGATCTGCCCACCTCAGCCTCTCAAAGTGCTGGGATTACAGGCATCAGCCACCATGCCGGGCTTCTCCATAATCTTTAAAAAGGGTTTCCCAAAGCACAATCCATGAAACACACTGCTTTGAGCACAGAAAAGGCTCTGGGGTCAAATAAGTGTAAGAAACAAATGCACTGTTCCCACCCCATCAGGGAAATTAGATGACTAAAGGCTCTCAAACTGTGAAAAAAAGCAAAAAACAACAAAAATCCCCTGCAATCAACAAGCCATACCACAGGCGGTTAAAATATGAATATGTAATGAGTAATGTGTCATGAGAAATTCTTAGAAATCTTTATTAAAAAGAGAGAGAGAAGATGGCAGCTCAAATAGAGAGAAGAAATTATTTTTTCCTAAAAGAGAGAAAACAGAAGCAGGTTTGCATACAGAAGCAAAGCAACAGTGCAGAGGCAGAGCCTGAGGATGTCAGAAGTATACTTATACATCTGTTTCCTCAAAGAAATTGGGAGCTCCCAGCAGAATGCCAGCACAGGCACTCAAAAAGGGGTTTTGAAATTGCAAACAGCATTTAGAATTAATGGAATAGAATCCCCAAAAAACAACAAGGGTCAGAATGAAGGGAATCTTAGGAAAGAGAGTGGACATGTGCTTTCTCTGAGATAGAAGGGGAGTGGGAGATGATGAGGGAAAACACAGGAATATTTTGAATGGAAAAGAGGCTACACACAGGAGTTGTCAGTGGAAAGAAGATTCTCATCAGCTGACCTTGATCAGTGCAGTAAGGCAGAGGCAAGGTCACCGCCCACAGAGGGAGCTGGCAGAGTGGGAAGGAGCTGAGGAAGACAAAAACCGGCTGTCGGGGCCCATATATTTTGGAGTCAACCAGAGACACAGAAGAGGCCAGGCGTGGTGACTCATCTCTATAATCCTGGCTCTTTGGGAGGCCGAGGCAGGAGGATTGCTTGAGCCGAGGAGTTCGAGACAAGCCTGGGCAACATGGTGAGACCCTGTCTCTACAAAAAACAAAAAGATACAAAAGTTAGCCAGGTGTGGTGGTGCATGCCTGTAGTCCCAGCTACTCAGGAGGCTGAGGTGGGAGGATGACTTGAGCTCAGGAGGTTGAACCTGCAATGAGCCATGATTGTGCCACTGAACTCCAACTTGGGCAACAGAACGAGACCTTGTCTAAAAAAAAAAAAAAAAAGAGAGAGAAGAGTTTGGCTGAGTAACTGTGAGAACCCAGTGTGTGAAGTGTGTTCTATACAGTGGTGCTTTAGGGCATGGCCCCTGGAGCCAGACTAACTGGATTTGGGTTTAAGTCCAAGATCCCTTCCTTTTCAAAAGGTGGTAAGAATTAAATTAGGTAATATATGTAAAACACTTGGAAGACTGCCTGGCACATTTGTAATCACTCAGCAAGTAGTAGCTATTACTATTATTGTTATTATTTTGTGATGGAACTAGTCATAAGAATTCTGTGATTTTTTCCTAAAGAAATGTAAGGTTGCCCAGAACAACCAAAGTTAGGAGCATAATCATGGTATAAGGAGGGGACTGAAGGCTGGATCCTAGCCCAGCAGGCACTGGGGGAGGGCTGTTGATGGAGTCTGGTTCCTAACTAGGTAGGGCATGCAGTACAGACCGTAAGAAGAAAGGTGACACATCTGAACTTGAGCTTTTGGCTGAAGAAATACTCAGGGTGACAATGAGACCTAAAATATTGCCATAAAAAAAATCATGCCTACCATGTATGCATTCCATTCCTTTGACAAAATTTTTTGAGCGTCTACTGTGTGTCAGCCACTCTACCTGAAACTCATTCCTCACATGGTGCCTTTAACTTCTCCACAAGCCAGTTAGGTAGATCTTAGTAAACCAATTTTTCAGACAAAGAGATTAAATTTGGACCCAAACCAGAAAGCTAATAAATGGCAAAACCAGGTTTCAAACACTGATGTGATTCTAAAGTTGATGTTTTTAAGAACTGTTCTGTATTTTATCTCCATGGTGCTAAATGTTTTTGACAGGTGAAGAGGAATGTCTTAAGAGCAGGGGCTTAGAAATTGTAAGGTCAGACTGTTAGGCCCTTTCCATGGGTGCCGAGTTCACTAAGAATAATGAGAGACAATGTGGTAGAGAGGGAAATGTGAACTTGGCACTGAAGTCCTGGAAGAAGGTGAAGGTATGTTGTAAAAGTGTGATAATAAGAGGAAGTATGGACTTCAAAGGAGACGAGGTCACAGAGGTATAAAGTAGGAGCATCCCTGGTTTGCAAGAAGATCAAATGCTGAGGCCCAGTGCAGTGGCTCACGCCTGTAATCCTAGCATTTTGGGAGGCCAAGATGGATGGATCCCTTGAGGTCAGGAGTTCGAGACCAGCCTGGCCAACATGGTAGAACCCCATCTCTACTAAAAATACAAAAATTAGCCAAGCATGCATGTAATTCCAGCTACTCAGGAGGCTCAGGCAGGAGAA
Source organism: Chlorocebus sabaeus (assembly GCF_047675955.1). NCBI lineage: Eukaryota > Metazoa > Chordata > Mammalia > Primates > Cercopithecidae > Chlorocebus > Chlorocebus sabaeus. Next base: position 28,228,131 of record NC_132914.1, read on the forward strand.
TCACTTGAACCCTGGAAGTGGAGGTTGCAGTGAGCTGAGATTGTGACTCTGCACTCCAGCCTGGGAGACAGAGCGAGAGTCTGACTCAAAAAAAAAAAAAAAAAAAAGAAGAAGATCAAATGCTTGCTCATTACTGCTGAGTGGGGAATGAGTAGAAGAAGACATGTCCTTCATTGTCGGTCTTTGAGCCTCTGTGGGAAAGCCAGATGTTCAGTTCAGGTGAGAGATGAAAGGAGCAGATGTGGGGGAAGAAGCTGAGGTTGGAAGAGCATCCCAGAACACCATATCAGAGGCCAGGAGATGGGAGGACAGAGGGCTGGGGTGGAAGAAGGACTTAGTTTCCAGAGTTAGCAAGAGAAGTGAGGAGGCTGAGAGGCAGGCTAGAAGGGCAAGGTAGAAGCCAGTCAGGAGAGCACTGCACACCTAGAATCTTGTGATGGGGGTTACAGGCTCTGCATTCCAAGTGAAATGTCATAAAGGGAAAGAAAGTCTAGCTGCACACTTACCTGCCTTGGTGTTTACCACTCAGATGGCTTCCAGTCTGCCTTTGGTGCTGAGGAAAGGAGGCTCTGGCACCACTGAAACTAGAAAACTTGACAGTTGCTAGTCTATTCCACTGGACTCATAGATGTTTGGGATTACCAAATTGGCAAGAGCAAAGCTATCTCCAGGTATATACTATTTCACAGTGTACCATCTCATTATGACCTTGTCAGGAGCCTGTAGTGACATCAGACCCCTGATTATTAGTACCATGGCTTTGACAAATTTCTGAGATCCCAAATTGTCCAGGTAGCAGGAACTGAAGAGGGTGATCTGGGTGGTCAGGCCTGAAGAAATCCCCTCACGATGTAAGTTAGCGATTTCATCAACTGTCTTTTAAAATAGTTGATTGTTCCTTGTAACTGAAACTTATGCTTCTCTGAATGTGTAATTGAAAGGTTTTTATAGGATATGGGGGAAGGAGGAGATATTCACTCCAGTTGTACCAAACAATCCTAGAAAGCCAATGGGGTAAACATACAGGAATGAAGACATAGGGCGTAGGGAAAAGAGGGAGTCTATTTTAAAAGGTCTAGGGTATGAGTAACCCCCTACTTAGTCCTATGTGTATGAATTACCTGAAATCTTGCTAAAAGGCAGACATTGGTTCAATGAGTCTGGGTAGGAGGGCCTAGTAGCTGCATGTTTGGCAAACTCCTGGCAAGCGCTGAGGCTGCTGGCCTGCAGACCACACTTTGAGCACTAAGGACTTGCACTATGTAACTAGTCAAACATTAGCTTCAAAAGATGGATTGTTTGTGAGGTAAGATGGCTGTTAGCCAACCCATTAAGACATACTAGGCATAGACTTGATGTATAATAGTAGGATGATTGCAAAACTTAGAGTCAGAATTTGCAGCTTTTCATGCTGATTCTACCATTTTCTAGCAATAAAAGTTTGGACAAGCCCCAGGTCATCTCTGTGTTTCAGTTTCTTCCTCTGATAAAATAGAGGTGACAAGATGTGCCGTGGTTGGCTAACCACAGGGTAATCGTGAGGGTCAGAGGAAACAACTTAGTGAAAGTGCCTTATGAACTGAAGTGCTGCATGTGTGTAAGCATTATTTTTATTACTGTGTTATTTGAAGTGAAACCTTACTAATGCTCCTATTTCCACTGCTTTTATTTTAATAGATAAATCGATAACGTTGGCAAGTGTTTGCTATTTCCCTGATGCCATGTTAAGCACAAGTTTACTCCTCACATCTCTAATAATATTAGTATTACTATTGTTAGCCCCATTCTACAGAGGAAAATGTGAGGCCCCCACACAATAAGATAAGGCCCAGCTGTGAGGTGTTGATGCTAGATTATGAGCTCAGGTTGACTCTCCAAAATTTAAGCTCTCATTTACTGCATTCAACTGATGGATTGTAGCAAACACCCAACATCATAGAAGAAGGTGATAGTCTAGACCAGAGGTTGGCATGCTTCTTCTGTAAAGGGCAAGATAGTAAACATTTAGCCTTTCTATGCCAAATGATTTCTCTTGCAGCCATTCAGTCCTCTCATTGCAGTGCAAAAGCAGTCACAGACAATTTGTAAAGGAATGGGTGCAGCTGTGTTGCAATAAAATGTCATTTCTAGAAATAGGTGGCAGGCTGGATTTGGTCTGCAAGCAATAGTTTGATGATCGTTGCTCTAGAAAATTCTGAGTTGTCCAATATGGTAGTCATTGGGCACGTGTGGCTGTAAATTCAGTTTCTCAGTTGCATTGGCCACATTTCAAGTACTGAATAGAAACGTGTGGCTAGTAGCTACTGTATTGAACAGTGTAGAGAACATTTTCATCAACACAGAAAGTTCTATTGGAGAGCCCTGATCTAGATCCTCTTTGGAGGTGGGAGGTGGGGAAAATCTTTTTATCAGTAGCTGTGAGGACGTGGAAGCTCTGAGTCCTGGCTTTACTTCTTATATCTGATTGTAAGTAAATCACATCATCTCCCATAGGCTCCATTAATACACACATAAGATGGGAATAATACCCTCTGTTCAATGTTGCTGTGGGAACTCAATGAGAAAATATGTGAAAGGCACTTAGTAATCTGTTAGGGGCTGCACAGACATAAGCCATTGTTAGGACTCTAATTGTTATGTAAAATGTGAGAGAATGTATGGAGGCAGAATTTGGGTAGGTGCCTGAATTGACAGACCATGTTTTCTTTAAAATCATTCTTGGGGGAGCCATTGAGATGATAGAGAGTTATCAGAATAAGGAAATTTTATTGTTTTTATGGTTCTATTTTTGGACCAGAAAAACAGTAAACAAGGCAGATCTCAGTGTCTGTTCACTTTTCAGAGCTTGGAATTGCCTTTGTAATGCTTAACACCCTCAGGAAACGGACAAAACTGTCCAGATAGGGGCTGTGATGAAATTGGCAGGCCATAGTGACCTTCCTGAGGGAGATCAAAGGTTTATTTTTTATCACATTCAAAGTTAAAAAGCGTGGCGCCATCACACGTCAAAGGTTCTAGTTCTTTCCTGATGCTTCTCTTTCACAGGGGCCCCCTTTATACCACACAGGTCAAGAACAAAGCTCAATTCTGCCACAGAATGATCAACCAAGCCATTGTTTGTGCAAATGGTTTTAACATCTCTGTGATTCCCAGGGCATCCCTTCTCCCTGGTTCTTCCTCCCTGTTGCTAGTCCCTGCCATAAATCACCCTTATAGAAAAAGGCCTTCTCTTCCCATGAGTCTGTCATCCCCTCTTTTCCCTCAGGGTGCTGGGAGCCAGGCCACCCTCTAGTTCTAGGCCAATCTACTGTTACCATTCACTTGAATGTACAGAAGAGAAGTTTTCTTCTTTTTTGGCCTGGACACACCCTTCTGATTTCTGCCTATAACTAGGAGTTACGTTTTGCATCTATCCTTTCCCTATAGCTTTTTCTATGAGCCTCCCAGAGCCTATCTCACACATCTCTACCTTCTTTCCTGTTTCCTTTCCCTGTTATTTTTCACACTACTTAAGTACTCCAACAATTCACTCCTCTGCTCTTCAGTGAACACTCACCTATCAGACTGGAATGAAGGTGCCTGTTCCTACACACAGCTGGTACCGGTGTATATTAGTTAAACCTTTAGGAAAGCAATTTGGGAATATTTGTCCAAATCATTAAAAATTGGGTCAAATCCCTTTGAACCAGTAATTCCACCTCTAAGGAAGTATCTTAACTAATTAGACATGCACTGAAAATTACTAAACGAAGATAATCATTATTGCATTATTTATACTACTAAGCAATTAGAAACAACCTAGTTGTCAACAATGGGAAAAGAATAAAATGAACCCCAAATTTAGAAGCAGAAATAAAATGTACTAAAATGTTAACAGTGGTTAAGTCTGGATGTCTCTGGGGTTATCTCTGGTTATCTCTGAAGTACCAATGATTTTACTTTCTTCTTTTGCCCTTTTTACTTTTTACAATATGCATATTATTATATAATCAGAAAGAGATTATAAAAATGAAAGTTCCCATTCTTCCAGGCTGATTATTATATATTCCTCTATAGTATTCTCCTTCGAGCATTCAAAATGCACATTTACCAGCCAAGGCACCTCTCTAGAGGTGTGTCCTTGGAGACAGCCATGCAGGATTTTCTCATACATACTTGAGAAGAGAAATCTAAGAGCTTGCTTGGGGTCCCTTACAATGAACAGTCAGTTTGGGAGGGGAGGAATTAAAGCCAAATGCCCTGAGGAAGAAGTCAGCCTGGTGTCAGCGAAGAGGATGAAGAGGATGTGGTTCCCAATTCTGCCATAAAATCTCTCTTGTCGTTATTGTCCTTACAGTGCCGAAGAAATGGCTCTCACACCCACAAATCTAAATAACGAGATGTCTCTGCAGATGAAGATGGACTGCCAGGAACAAGAGTTGACTGAGAAAAACAATGGCTTTTTCCAAAAGCTCAATGTGACTAAAGGTGTAATGCAGGAGTAAGTCAGAACTGAGCTTGCAGAAGCAGTTTCTAGGGTCCCAACTGCAGACATCTTTGGGCCAGTGGTATGCAGATGATGGGATTTCCAGGTTCAGAGTCTAGGTTGACAATCTTCCCTATAATTTATCTAATTTTAAACTCATGAATATTTACTCTAGTAGGCCTTATGAGAAGCTAAAGGGGCCCACAATCATAAACTGGGTAGATACCCATTAAAAAAAAAAGTTATTTAGACTCTAATCTCAATTTGAGAAAACATGTGGATTGTTTTGTGGCTTCATTATCTTCACCTGCTAAAGATCTAAGCCATTTAAAATACTTTCTGGCATAGAGGGAGCACAAACAGTGGTATAAACACATATTTACATTTGCCAGTACATGTTAAAAAATGCATACTAATTTAGCTATGATTAACAACCTTTTTAACTAGAAAAACATTCTTAAGGTAAAAGATTTTCCAAGAATCCCTCATGTGGCAAGAAAGCTATTATGATATCAAAGATGTTCTTAAATGCATTTATAATTTATTGAAGATAGTAGCATATGCATTTGTAAACTTTGGGCAGTTTTTCATTTAATTTTTTTTCATATAAGCAATATTTATTCATTCTATATAAATCTGTATAGATTCCAGGACCCCTTTCTAAGCAGGATATATGTGAAGTGACTCAATACCCCCTCAACCCTGAGAACACCTCCAGCCTCAGGGTTCAAATCCCATAGACTTGGAACTACTTTTATAGACACATATCACACATTTATTGTGACCCATTCGCAAGCGTACGAGAGAGAACACATAGGCTCTCCAGCAAAATATGAATAAGTGTGGTATTAATTAATTAAGCAAAATATTAAACACTGTGGTAGGGAATGGGCAAAGACTATTAACATACTTATTTTAGAAAAGGAAATACAAATGAGTTTTATGCATATAGGCAAAGATACTCAACCTCACACATAAAATGAGACTAACACTAAATGAGATACCAGTTTAAACATACCAAGTTGGCAAAGATCAAAAACGTTAATAGCACATGGATTTAGACACGGAGTTAGAAATGGGCACATTTTTGCTGGGAGTGAAAATTGATTCAACCTCTTTAAAGCATACTTTGTGAAAAATCTATCAAAATTTAGAATATACATATCTATTGACCTAGAAGTTTTACTTTTCGGGTTTTCCAATAGATATGCTGTACACATACACAACAACAACATATAGATGTGTAAGGATATTCATTCCAGCATTGTTTGTAATAGCAAATGATTGGAAACATTCTACATTTCGGTTAATAAAAAAACTGATCGGAAAATTATTATACAGCCCCGCAATGGAATACTATGTTGCCATTTTAAAAACAAAACAGCTCCGTATGTACTAATATGAAATGGAGCCCAAAATGGGTTATTAAATAAGAAATTCAAAGTACTTTGATGTATACACAGAATGGAGTATATAAATATCCTCCCACATATATTTTAAAGGGTCTATTCTGTACAATATATATACATGCAGACATGCATACATAAACGTCTCTGCTTATTTATGCCTAGAATCTCTGTTGAAAATAAAGAAGCTAGTAAACATTGTGGGGAGGACAGCTGGGGGGTGGAGGTCAAGAGGGTGCTGTAGACCTACTCCTCTCCGCCATTTGAACCATATAATGTATTTAAACTCCACTTTTTAAAACAGGATATTAATGTACTTATTTGTTGATTTTGCACACTCATTTATACATATATATGCACAGAGCTGCAATTAGTTTGGAATTTGGAATCTCACTGTTAATTTATGGATTCAGCCAATTATTATTTATCCAGCCTCTCTATTTCTACTTGTGAGATATACTATGCAAGGTGTTACTCACACAGAATAGAACTCAGTATGGGGATAGCAGGTGCTCCCTGGGGCTGGGAAAGATCTCAGTGTTCTCCATGTAGAAAGGAGTAGGGCAGGCCCAAGCTCTGGCCCAAAGGCATAATAACAGCCTCTGTTTGGATTATGTGGCTTGCAGTTTGCTAAAGGAAATTATCAAAGTGGACTACATCTTAGACCGATCAGATGACGAGGACGACATTTCCTCCGAAAACCCTCAAACTGACTTCCTTCACAAGGTAGACACTGAAAAATGGGTAAGAGAGACACTTAAATGACACAGTAGGTTGAAGAGAAGAACTTCACACCACATATCTCAAAGTGGTAAGAAAATATCTGAGGGTTTCCTTCTAACTGGTGCAGAACTTCAAAGTTTGAAATCAGGAGGGAGGCAGGGGATGGCATTATTCCCACTGGATACTGCTGTTACCACATGAAGGACTTACTAGCCTTCCCATGCAAAAAAAAAAAAAAGTGAATTATATGTTATTTTTGTCCTTGAGAATTTATGAAATAACTGTGACATTTCTCACCTTCGAGCAAATCACCATATGACCAAATCACCATATGACCAAATCACCATATGAGCAAATCACCATATGAACAAATCACCATATGAGCATACCCCCTGCTCACAGATTATCTTCCAGTAGAATTCGGCTATTCACCCTTAATGCAGCCTCCAGGAGAGAATCCTTCTTCTTCAAGCTTCTGGGGCTCCAGGCCTTCAATGGCTTGTAGCTACGTAACTCCTGGTCTCCTGTCTTCATCCTCACGTGGTCTTCTCTGTGTCTGTGTCTTCTCCTCTTCTGTCTCTCATTAGGATGTTTGTCATTGGATTTAGGAACCCATTCAAGTAATCCGAGACGATCTTATCTCAAGATTCTTAGTTACATCTGCAAAGACTCTTTTTCCAAATAAGATAATGTGCATGGGGTCCTAGTTCTGTATCAGGACATGGGCATTCCTTGTTTGGGGTCACCACTTAGTTCTCTACACTCTATGACCTTGGGTAAGTCACTAAATACAAATGGCCGCATGAGAATGAAAATAAATAATGCACATGAAACTAATTTGTAAAGAGTTACATGAATGTTAGCTATTTCTATTGACTTGACCAGTAGTTTACGCAGACATTTCAAAAAGAGACTGATCTATTCTCCCTCCTCCAAACTTTTCTCCTTCCAGTTTAAAAATAGTTCTGCTGAAACACAGGAAATTCAGATCAAACTTCTTCAGAGGACAGAAGAAACATTTCATAAATAGTTACTAAAGAAGTGTTCCAGGATAAATTATTGCCGATTTTTGCATGCAGAGACTTGAAATAGCAGAACATGTCTTGGGATGCTTTTTGAGAACAAGGCAAAGAATATAGAAACAAAAAAGTAAATTTTATTGATCAAACTCATAGAGTAGGGTTTTTCCCCCAAACTCTTTGATATGAAACAACTTAAGGTCAACTGAGAATTATGCAATGATTAACCATATTCCTACACCTGTGTTTAAAAATCTTTCACATTTCTCACATTGGCTTTATTTTTATGTATATAAATAGATGAAACTTTCTGAACCATTTAAAAGTAGGTCAAAGACAGCATGATACTTCATTCCTGTTTACTTCAGAAAGCATCTCTAAAAATAAAACTTTCTCTCACAAAATACTGTTATCACATGTGGGGAAATCAGCATTAATATAGTAATCTCAATTCTCTCAATATTCTAATTTCTTTAATTGTCCCCCAGATGTCTTTTACAGCCATATTTTTAAACCAGCATCCCAAAAAGATCTATGCAATATGTTTGGTTTTCATATCTCCTTAGACTCTTAATATGGAATAGTCCTGCCACTTTTTCTTTTTCATGACATTGATTTTTTTTAAAAGACCAGAACAGTCATCTAATTTGAGTAGAGTTTTGGAATCCATGGTCAGAAAGAATTCGATTACTCATCAGGACTGAAAAGAGCTCTCCCTGTACACACCGATTCTCTCCATGCCCCTGCCTCAGCCTTCCTCTGTAGACAGAGCAGAGGGGCATGTCTGCTTAGCTTACAGATGCATCAGAAAGCTCCAGTCTCAGACAGGACTATGTGGTTGACCCCAGAGAAGGGGGATTGGGTAGGGCTGGAAGAAACACCACATCTTGTAGTAACCTTTTGTTCTGCTTTGCTTCCATCATCATCTTTACCAGGGTGTATTGGAACTGGAGGCTAAGCATGACCAGGACCTGGGTAAACAGGATGAGCAAGAAACAGATGTGGATGAGTACCCTCAAGCATCTACATCTCTGCAGTTTTCAAAGAAGAACCTCCTTGAATTGTAAGTCTTGACACATTGCAAGACAGAGCATTTAATAATGAGCATTTAATAATGTGTGGAGGGGAAAATGGAATTTAAGCAGAGAACTTAGGGAAAGTCTGGAAGATTTAAAATCCATACATGTCTTGAACCATAAAGCACTCCTGTGCATAGGTAACTACCTACATGATCTAGCAATAATGTGGAGTAAGGACATTTTAGGGATATAGACAGAGCATGGGAAAAAAAGAAAGAGCAAACTCTTCTTTGAGGCCTGAAATTTATGTTTAAACCTTCTCAGATAATTTTCTAGATAGGAAAACCATAATTATCATTAAGAGTATGTTGTTAAGCCCTTGTGGATCTTTTCCCTATTGTATACCTCTCTTCCCCAACCATGATATAACCACTATCTTAATATCAATATTTAACACTCATTCCACACAGCGAAATTAAAAATATGTCTTTTTTATTAAATGTAAAATATGCTTTGTTTTATCGAGTCTTTAAAGATCTGTTAAAGTGGATATCAAATGAATACCAAAACTTATTTTCTTGAGGCCTGTGTGCCCACCTGGCCCATTCTGGCCCAAGATCAACTTGCTATTCAAAGGAAGAACATTTCAGGCTATGGGAGTTTTTTCCCATTTCCTGCTTTGAAACTGATCACCATAACATTTCTGCAGGTGCCTGAAGGGCATGTTCCTCAAGCTAAACTACTGGAATGCAAAGATAGGTCTCCAGGTGAAAGAACTTAGAGCTGATTACATAGACAGAATGGACAAAATTGACAATATTATTTTTTAAAAATGTAACAGAAAACACAGTGAAGAGGTAATTGTAGGGTGTTGGGGTTGGTCATAAAATAGCAGAAAGTTTCATAGCTTTAAAAACTTAAGAAACTTTGGACTTAAGATGATAAAATCTTTAGGACAAGAAGTCTTATGATTAGAAGCCAATGACACAAAATCTCAAAACTTAAATCCAAGTTATCTGAATCTTTGTTCTCTCATCTCTCAAGGATCTCTGTCCTACATTGTTTCTTTGAGTCTGTGTTAGTAGTTATCAAAGGAAAGCCTTTAGGTCGCCAGTCATTCTTAAGGGATTATTCAGTATTGTCTAAGTCAGCCAGCATGTCATAGAAAAAAATGTGAAGTATATTTGCTAATGTGTCTCTGAACTTAAGTGAAAAATTTTAAGATTAAACAAAAAGGATACAATTAATTGTTATTTATCTAGACACTGGTATAAAGAGATTGAGCTTTGGAGGCAAAGAAACCCAGGTTTGTTTCCTGATACTGACATTTTTGGGGTAAATTAACCAACCTTTTTAAAGCCTCAACTTTCTTCTTCTGTAAAAGGGAACTAAAAACAGCCACTTCACTGATTTATTGTGGGGAGTCAGTAAAATTCTGTATGTAAAGAACTTAACACAAGGCTTGGTGTATAACAAACTGTTAATGAATGGAAGCTATTCTTAGAAATAAATACCTCTGGCCTTCTGAACTTTCCTACCACATTCCAAACTGTTTCCTACCGCAGGGCTACCCTTCTCCTAACTGTTTCCTTATCTTTCATTTGAACTCTCTTTACAGAGGCCTTCTTTTGACCATCTTGTCCAAAATGGGTCTTTTTTTCCTTCCAAAGCATTTATAATATTCTTTTTAGAAAGGATTCTGTGGTTTTATTGATTCAACACCATAAATTACATTTTAGAAATTAAGGTATAATTACATACAGTAAAATTATATTTTTAGCATACAGTTCTGCAAGTTTTGAAAAATGCATACAGTTGTGCAGTCACCACAGTGAAGATATAGAACACGTTTATCACTGCAAATCCCTCATGCTTTACTATAGTTAACCACGCTCCCCAGGCCAAGCTGCTAGCAACCACTGATCTCTTCTCTATTCTATTATTTTGCCTTTTCCAAAATGTCACATAAATGGAATCATACAGTATGTAGTCTTGAGTGTACCTTCTTTCTCTTGGAATAATGCATTTGAATGTTGTCCATGCCATTGGATGTATCAGTAGTTTTTTTTAAATTGCTAGATAGTGTTCCATTATATAAATATACCACATTTTATCCATTCACCAATGGAAGAACATGTAAGATTTTGGGCAATTAAAAATAAAGATTCCATAAAACATTTATGTATAGGTTTTTGTGAGAGCATACATTTTTATTTTCCTTGGGTAAACAATCAGGAATGGGAATGCTGGGTTATATCATAAGTGTATTATTTATATTTGCAAGAAACCGCTGAATGGTTTCAAAAAGGCTGTGCCATTTTGCATGTCTTCCAACAGTGTATGAGAGTTCCAGTTGCTCTACATCCTCACTACCACTTGATATTATCAGCTTCTTTTTTACTGTGACCATTTATAGGTGTATGGTGGTATCTCATACCACCATACTTTGCAATTTGCATTTAGCTAATAACTAGTAATATTGAGTATCTTTTCATGTGCTTATTTGCCATAAGTATACCTTCGTGGATGAAGTATCTGTTTGTCTTTAGCTCATTTTAAAAACGGGGTTACTCGGTTATTTGTTATTTATGGGTTGGTTGGTTCCTGCTTTTCTAGTTCCTTGAGGTACACTGTTGGATTGTTTATTTGAAATCTTTCTACTTTTTGGATGTAGGTGTTTATTGCTGTAAACTTCCCTCTTTGTCTGGCTTTTGATGTCTCTGATAAATTGTGGTAGGTTGTTTGTTTTCGTTTGTCTCAAGCAATTTTAATTTATTCCCTATTTCTTCCTTGACCCAGTGGTCATTCAGGAGCATGTTGTTTAATTTCCATACATTTCTATATTTTCCAAAGTTCCTCTTGGTATTGATTTCTAGTTTTATTCCAGTGTAATCTGAGAAGATACTTGATATGATTTCAATGTTTTAAAACATTGAAAAGTTGTTAAGACTTGTATTGTGTCCTAACATATGGTCTATCCCAGAGAATGTTCCACTTGCTGATAAGAATAAGGTATATTCTGCAGCTGTTGCATTAAATGTTCTATAAATGTCTGTTAGATCAATTTAGTCCAAAGTGCAGTTTAAATCCAATGTTTCTTTGCTTTTTTTTTGCCTAGATGTTATGTCCAATGCTGTGAGTCTGGCATTAAAGTGCCCAACTGTTATTGTATTGAAGTCTGTCTCTCCCTTTAGATCTAGTAATACTTGCTTTATATATCTGGGTGCTCCAGTGTTGGATGCATATATATTTAGAATTGTTACATCATCTTGTTAAATTGATCCTTTTATCATTATATAATACCCTCCTTTGTCTCTTTTTATAGTTTTTGACGTAAAGTCTATTCTAAGTATAGCCACTCCTGCTTGCTTTTGATCTCTATTTGCATGAAGTATTTTTTCAATTTCTTCAACTTGTCTTTACAGTGAAGTGAGTTTATTTTAGGCAGCATATAGTTGGGTCATTTAAAAAATCCATTCAACCACCCTATATCTTTTAAATGGATAATTTAATCCATTTATATTCAAGGTTATTATTGATATGTAAGGACTTATTCCTGTCATTTTGTTAATTGTTTTCTGGTTGTTTTGTATATCCTTATTTCTTTCTCTCTTATTGTTTATAATTGCAGTTTGATGGTTTTCTGTAGTGGTAATGTTTGACTTTTTTCTCTTTCTCATTTGTATATCTATTCTATCAGTGAATTTTATACTTTTTGAGTTTTCATATTTGTAGACTTTGTTCTTTCACTTCCAGATGTAGGATTTCTTTAAGCATTTCGTGTGGTGATGAATTATCTCAGATTTTGCTGATCTGGGAACAACTTTATTTCTCTTCCATTTTTTGAAAGATGGTTTTGCTGGGTATGGTATTCTTGGCTATCAGTTTTTTTTTTTTTCTCAGCACTTTGAATATGTCATCCCATTCTCTCCTTGCCTGTAAGGTTTCTGCTGAGAAACCTGCTGTTAGTCTGATGGAGATTCCCTTATATGTGACTTGACACTTTTCTTTTGCTGTTTTTAGAATTCTCTCTTTGTCTTTGATTTTGGCAGTTTGCATGTAATGAGCCTTGGGGATGACTTTTTTGATACAAATCTATTTGGGGTTCTTTATGTTTTCTGTATTTGAATGTCTATCTCTTGCAAGACTTTGGAAGTTTTTAGCTATTATTTCATTAAAAATTTTTTTTAATGCCTTTGCCCACTTTTTCTCCTTCTGGAACTCCTAATATCGAAATATTTGGTTTCCTTATGGTGTCTCATATGTCAGGTAGGGCTTTCTTCCTTCCTTTTTATTCTTTTCTTTTTTTTTTTTTTTTTTTGCTGATTGGTTTATTTCAAAACACTTGTCTTTAAAGTTTAGAAAGTTTTCTTCTGCTTGATCTGGTCTATTATTTAAGCTCTTTATTGTACTTTTATTTCATTCATTGAATTCTTCAGTCTCAGAATTTGTTTGATTCAGATCATGAATTGTTTTCTTGACTTCTTTGTTTTGCTTACCTGTGTTCTGTTAGATCTCACTGACTTTCTTTAGTATCAATATTTTGAATTCTTTTTCAGGCATTTCATAGTTTCCCTTTTCATTAGGATGTTACTGGAGAATTACTGCACTCCTTTGAAGATGTCATGTTTCCTTCCTTTTTCATGTTTCTTCGGTTCTTACATTGATATGTATGCATCTAGTGCAATAGTCAAATCTTCCAATTTTATGCATTGGCTTTCATAGGGAAAGATTAGTTTTTCCTAAAACTCTATTTATAGCATTAGTTGGGTAGGGTGCTTTGGCTTTGATTATTGGTGGGTGGGCATACTAGTGTAGTCTCTACATGATTTCTTTGGTTGTAATCAGCATCAGTGGTATCTGTAAGTTCCTCAGTGGCTTAGGCCATGCTTATTTGTGGAGGCTGAGGCAAACTTTACTGGGGACAGTTACCCTAGGCAGATTGGTCCTCAAGTGCCAGTGGTGGTGGCAGCAGGGTGGGAGTGCCCATCCTTAGGTCCCCATGCAGCATATGCATGACCAGTGGTGGTGAGTCTGGGTGGGTCAGATCTTTGGCTTCTAGGCAGCTTGGTTGATTGCTGGCAGTGGCAGCAGTGGCTGAGAAGGTGGGTCCTCATGTCCCTGGGCAGTGTGTGTGGCACTGACTGTGGCAATAGTGGCAGCAAGCCAATCCTTGGATTCCCAGGTAGCATGTGCAGGGTGCCAGCGGTGATGGCAGTGAGCTGGGTGGGCCAGTCCTTAGGCCCCTAAGAGTCATGAATGGGTAGATACCAGTGATGACGGCAGCTGTAGGCTGGGCAGGCTGGTCCCTAAGCCCCCATGAAACACACATAGGTGCAGGCAGCAGGAAGGGTAGGCCTATCACCAGGCCCTTGAACAATGTACATAGACAGTGGCAGTGGGCAGGGCCCATCCTCAGACCCACAGAAAGCAAGTGTTGGCACTAGCCATGACAGGCAAGGCAGGTTGATCCTGAGGTTCCCAAATAATGTATGGCAGGCACTGGTGCTGGCAATATGGGGAGCAGGCCTGTCCTCAGACTCCTCAATGATGTGCACAAGACCCCAGTGCTATTGATGGTGGCAGTAGCAGGGTGGACCTGTGGTCAGGCCCTCAGATGGCATGAATGGCTGACAATAGTGGCAGGCAGAGTGAGTTGATTACCAAGGCTCCTGGATGGCATGCTTAGGCAGCAGTGGGGTGGGTGGAACAGGACTGTTGTCAGACCCCTTGATAGTGCATGTGGGTGTCAATGGCTGTGGGTGGAGCAAGTCAGTCCCCAGGCCCCTAGACAGTGCAGCAATGGAATACTAGCAGTGATGCTGGTAAGTGGGATGGGCCTGTCATCAGGTCCCCTGATGGTGTGCATGGGCTGGCAGAGGCAGGCCTGGTTGGCTGATACCTAGGCCCCTGGATAGTGTACTCTGGTGCCAACAGTGATAGCAGTGGGGGGGGTAGGCTGCTCCTCAGGTCCCTGGGTGGTATGTACAGGTGCCAGTAGTGGCTAGTGGGTGGACCTGTCATCTGGCCCCAGGATGGTGCTCAGGTGGGCCAGTCCCCAGGCCCCCCGAAGGTATGGGCAGCTGCAAGGCAGCCCTGCTGCTGGAGGTTCCAGGGTTGCTGTCTGTATTTGTCAGGGTTCTCTAGAGGGACAGCACCAATAGGATATATCCATATCTATAGTTGCATTAGTTTATTAGGGAGAATTGGCTCATATGATGACACGGTGATATGGTTTGATTGTGTCCCCGCGCAAATCTCATCTTGAATTGTAGCTCCCATAATTCCCATGTGTTGTGGGAGGGACCCTGTAAGAGGTAATTGAATCATGGGAGCGGGTATTTCCTGTGCTGTTCTTGTGACAGTGAATAAGTCTCATGAGATCTGATGGTGTTATAAAAGGGGGTTCCCCTACACAAGCCCTCTCTTGCCTGCCACCATGTAAGATGTCCCTTTGCTCTTCCTTCATCGTCCACCATGATTGTGAGGCTTCCCCAGCCACATGGAACTGTGAGTCCATTAAAAGGTCTTTCCTTCATAAATTGCCCAGTCTCACGTATGTCTTTACTAGCAGCGTGAGAACAGACTAATACACACGGTGAAGTACCACGACAGGCTGTCTGGAAGCTGGGGAAAGAGAGAAGCTGGAGAAAGAGAGAAGCATGGCTCAGTCCAAGTCCAAAAGCCTCAAAACCAGGGAAGCCAACAGCATAGCCCTTAGTCTATGGCTGCAGGCCCAGGAGCCCCTGGAAAGCAACTAGTGCAAGTTCCACAGTCCAAAGGTCAAAGAACTTGGAGGCTGATATCTAAGGGCAGAAGGAGAGGAAGCAAGTGTCCAGCATGGCACAGGAAGAGAGAGTGAGCAGACTCAGCAAGCAAGCTGCTTCTTCCCCCTTTTCTACCTGCCTTGTTCTAGCAGCCAAGTGGATGGTGTCCACCCACACTGAGGGTAGGTCTTCCTCTCCCAGTCCACTGACTCAAATGTCAATCTCCTCTGGCAACACCCTCACAGACACACCCAGGAACAATGGTCCCTCAGGCCCCTGGGTGGCAGGCACAGGTGCCAGTAGTGGCTAGTGGAGTGGACTTCCCAGCCATCTGAGCATCCCTCAATCCAGTCAAGTTGACATCTAGTATTAACTATCACAAGTCAACCCCTTGTCAACTTGGCACCCATATGGTTTGGATGTCTGTCCCCACCCAATCTCATTTTGAAATGTGGTCTCCTATGTTGGAGGTGGGCCTAGTGGGAAGTGTTTAAGTCATGAGGCAGATCCCTCATGAATGGCTTGGTGCTGTCCTCATGATGAGATCTGGTTGTTTAAAGGAATGTGGCACCTCTCCCCTCTCTCTCTCTCTTGCTCCTGCTCTCACCATGTGATACGCTGGCTCCCTTTTGTCTTCCACCATGATTGTAAGCTTCCTGATGTCCTCACCAGGAGCCAAGCAGATATTGGTGCCATGCCTGTACAGCTTACAGAACCATGGGCCAAAATAGACCACCTTTCTTTATAAATTACCTAGTCTCAGGTATTTCCTTATAGCAATGCAAGAACAGACTAACACACTGTCAGTGGCAGAGACTCCAGGCAGGTGGCTCTCAGGCTCTGGGAAACACAAACTTTGGCTCCCTTTGTCCTTGGGGCAGCCTTCCTTGTGCACTGCACACCCTGTTCCCTGGGTGTAATACACTGCTTGAGCTAGAGTACTGGGGACCTGGCTACATGCTGGGTTCAGTTGGCATTGTGATACTGCAGCTGTCTGGGTTCATGTAAAGGGATGTCAGCAGGGCTTCCAGGATGTGGAGATGCAGGGGCTATTGGGCCCCAGGAGGTAGTCTGGCGGCTGCTGGGCTCTCAAAATGGTGCTGTGCTGCAGCTGCTTTGGTCTCAGTGGCTGTGTAAGGCTCCTGGCAAACTCTTTCTCTGAAACAGTCATCACATGGACTCCAGACAGCTCCCTATACTGGTCTCAGGGCCTGCAAAGGCCGAGGAACTCTCCTGTGGCTAGGATTGCAGAAGTTGAATGTGGACCACTGGGGATCTCTTACCTTTTCCCTCTAATGGAGAGTTCCTCGTGGAGGGGTATTGCCCTACAATTTTCTTTTCTTGTAATGTCTAGTTTTAGTATCAGAATAATACTTGCCGTATAGAAAACCATTAGGATTTTCCCCCCACCTGTTTGATTTTCTGGCTAAGTTTGTGTAGAAGCGGCATAATTTCTTCCTTAAATGTGGGATTGAATTCACCAGGGAAACTGTATTGCCTGGAAATTTCTTTGTGGTAAGGTTTTTAATTAAAAATTTAATTTATGAATGTCATTTTGTATATATTAATTTCTTTAATAGATGTAATAGGGCTACTCAGGATATATTGCTAAAGGTAATAAGTTGATCTTACCTTTCAAACAATGTGCCCAATTTATCAAAGTTGTCAAATATATTGACATAATGTTATTCATAACGTTCCCTTGTTACATAATGTCTTTAGCATCTGTATTGATGTCCCCTCACTTATTCCTGAAATTGTATATTTGTGTCTTCTCTTCTTTTTGTTGTATCAGTCTGGATAGAGATCTATACATTTTTTGGTTTTCTAAAAGACCCAGCTTTTGATTTCATTGGATTTTATGCTATCATTTTTCTGGTTTTTTGAAAATTTTCATTTGATTCTGCTTTTTAAAAAATTGTTTCCTTTTTTCTGCTAACTTTAGGCTTATGTTGCTATCTTCTTTCTAATTTCATGAGATGAACTTTGGGTCACTGATTTGAGATCTCTTGTCTTTTTCTATTATAATAATCAGTTAGTGCTCTGCACTTCGCTCTAAGCACTGTTTCCACTGCATCAAACTGATTTTTATATATTGTGTTTTCATTTTCAGTCAGCTCAAAATACATTCTAATGTCGCTTTTGATGTCTTCTTTGACCTATGGATAATTTTTATATATGTAAATATATTTTAATGTTTTGTATTTTGAGATGGAGTCTCGCTCTGTTGCCCAAGCTGGAGTGCAATAGCCTGATCTTGGCTCACTGCAGTCTCCGCCTCCCGGATTCAAGCGTTTCTCCTGCTCAGCCTCTTGAGCAGCTGGGATTACAGGTGTTCGCCACCGTACCTGGCTAATTTTTGTATTTTTGGTAGAGGTGGGGTTCCGCCATGTTGGCCAGGCTGGTCTTGAACTCCTAACCTCAGGTGATCTGCCCACATTGGCCTCCCAAAGTGCTTGGATGACAGGCATGAGCCACCGCACCCAGCCAACCCGTGGATTATTTAAAGTATATTTTAGTTTCCAGGTATGTAGAGATCTTCCAGATACCGTTCTCTTACTGACTTCTCAGATAAGTCTGTTGTGACCAAAGAACAAATTTTATGTTATTTGACTCGTTTTAATTTTTTTCTTTTTTGAGACAAAGTCTCACTCTGTTGCCCAGGCTGGAGTGCAGTGGCGCAATCACAGCTCACTGCCCAACCTCCCAGGCTCAAGCAATCCTTCCACCTCTGCCTCCCTAGTAATTGGGACTATAGGTGCACACCACCAGGCCCAGCTAATTTTTGTATTTTTTGTAGAGACGAAGTTTCACCATGTTGCCCAGGCTAGTCTTGGACTTCTGGCCTCAAGCAATCCTCCCTTCTTGGCCTCCCAAAGTGCTGGGATTACTGGTGTTAACCACTGTGCCTAGCCAACTCCTTCTAAATTTATGGAGACCTGTTCTATGGCTCAGAATATGGTCTATCTTGGTAAATGATATGCGTGCAATACAATAGTAGAATGTGTATTCTACTATTGTGTGAGTAGAGTAGTCTACAAATATCAGTCAAGTCAGGTTGGTTGGTAGTGTTATCAGATCTTCCATGTACTTATGGATTTTCTCTCTACTTCTATAGATGATCAATAGAGGAGTGCTGAAATCTCCAACTATAACTGTAGATATGTCTATTTCTGCTTGCAGAGCTATCAGTTTTTGCTTCATGTACTTTGAGGCTCTGGTTTTAGTTGCATGAATGTTAGAACTATTATGTCTTTTTGAAGAACTGATCCCTTTATCATTATAAATGATTTCTTCATCCTTTTCTTTATTTTGTTTTTTTCTTTTTCGAGACAGTTTTGCTTTGTCACCCAGGCTAGTGTGCAGTGGTGTGATTGTAGTTCACCGCGGCCTTGAACTCCTGGGCTCAAGCAGTCCTCCCACCTAAAACTTCCCGAGTAGCTGGGACCACAGGTGTGCACCACCATGCCCAGCTAATTTTTAAAACTTGTGTGTAGGTAAAAACAAGGTCTTGCTATGTTGCCCGGGCTGGTCTCCAACTCCTGGCCTCAAGCAATCCCCCTATATGAGCCTCCTAAAGTGGTGAGATTATAGGTGTGAGCCACTGTGCCCATCCTTTTTCATCGTTTTTTAAAAATAGTTAATTTGGCTTAAATAGAATGATTCTTAAACTATCGCTATCTGCCTTCAAGTAATATTTTCCCTCCTACATATGTTGTACTTCTGTGTCTGTTCTCCCAGCCTTTGCACTGCTGTTGGCATACATCTTACTTCTGTGATTGAATATAAGCCCATAATATGTCAGGGGTTTTTGTTGTGTTGTGTTTTTTTGCTTTAAACAATTAACTGTTGTTTAAGGTGATTTTTTAAAGTAACAAAAAATTGTTTATATTTACACACATATTTACTATTACCAGTGCTCTTCATTCATTTGTATGGATACAATCTATATCTGGCATCATTTTCCTTTTGTTGAAGGGTTTTTTAAAACTATTTTTTGTAGCCAGGCATGGTGGCTCACACCAGTAATCCCAGCAGTTTGGGAGGTCAAGATGGGAAGATCACCTGAGGTCAGGAGTTTGAGACCGTCTGGCCAACATGGTGAAACTCCGTGTCTACTAAAAATACAAAAATTAGCTGGGCACCTGTAATCCCCGCTACTCAGGAGGGTGAGGCAGGAAGATTGCTTGAACCCAGGAGGCAGAGGTTGCAGTGAGCCGAGATCGCTCCACTGCACTTCAGCGCAGGCGACAGTGCAAGACTCCATCTCAAAAACAAAAAACAAAAACCCAAAACTATTTTCTGTGATTCAGTTCTACTGGGGATGTGTTCTTTTAGCTTTTTATGCCTGAAAAAAAAGCCTTCATTTTGTAAAGATAGTTTTGCAGAGTATATAATTATATACTGACAGTTTTTTCCCAGTACTTTAAAGATGCTGTTGAAATCTGGTTTGCGTTGTGCCTGACAAGAAGTTGGCTGTCATTCTTCTGTATTTTTCTACAAATAAAATTTTCCTTGCCCTATTCCCAGCTGTTTTCAAAATTTTTTTAAAATCTGGCCAACATGGTAAAACCCCATCTCTACTAAAAATACAAAAATTCGCTGGGCGTGATAGCATGTGCCTGTAGTCCCAGCTACTCGGGAGGCTGAGGCAGGAGAATTGCTTGAATCCAGGAGGTGGAGGTTGCAGTAAGCCAAGATCACACCATTGCACTCCAGCCTGGCAACAGAGCAAGACTGTCTCTCTCTCTCTCTCTCTCTCTCTCTCTCCATATATATATATATATATATATATATTTTTTTTTAATCATTTTTGTATGATCAACCTTTATGTAGTTTTCTTAATTTTTCTTTTGTTAAAGTACATTGTGCCTTATGGCTCTGCAAGTTTGTAGTTTAAATTTGGAAAATTTGAGCCATTATTTCTTTAAATATTTTTTCTATTCCCTCTTCTTACCATCAAAGGTTTTAATTCCATGTGTTTTAGGCCAGGTTAGGTTGTCTCATAACCCATAACTCACTGATGTTCTGGGCTTTTTTTTCTTTAACTCTTTTCTTCCCGTGTTTCATTTCAAAGACTTTCTATCACTATATCTTAAAATTCACTAATATTTTGGTTCTGCGGTATCTGATATAACATTAATCCCTTCGAGTGTATTTTTCATCTCAGACATTGTAGTTTGTGTCTGTAGAAGTTTGATCTGGGTCTTTTTTCTATTTTTCATATCTCTCCTAAATGTACTCATGTTTTTTTCTACCTTCTTGGACAATGAAATATAGGTATAATAACTTTTAAAATAACTTTATCTACTAATTCTATCGTCTGATCATTTTTTTTTTTTTGAGACGGAGTCTCGCTCTGTCACCCAGGCTGGAGTGCAGTGGCCGGATCTCAGCTCACTGCAAGCTCCGCCTCCCGGGTTTACGCCATTCTCCTGCCTCAGCCTCCCCAGTAGCTGGGACTACAGGCGCTGGCCACCACGCCCGGCTAGTTTTTTTGTATTTTTTAGTAGAGGCGGGGTTTCACTGGGTTAGCCAGGATGGTCTCGATCTCCTGACCTCGTGATCCGCCCGTCTGGGCCTCCCAAAGTGCTGGGATTACAGGCTTGAGCCACCGCGCCCGGCCCTGATCATTTCTAATACTGCCTCTATTTATTTTTTTAAGTTTTATTTTTTATTTATTTATTTATTTATTTATTTATTTATTTATTTTTTGAGATAGAGTCTCACTCTGTCACCCAGGCTGGAGTGCAGTGACGTGATCTTGGCTCACTGCAACCTCTGCTTCCTGGGTTCAAGCAATTCTTGGCTTCCCAAGTAGCTGAGATTATAGGCACGTGCCACCATACCTGGTCAATTTTTTTAGTATTTTTAGTAGAGATGAGGTTTCACCATGTTGGCCAGGCTGGTCTCGAACTCCTGACCTCAGGTGATCCCCCAACCTCAGCCTCCCAAAGTGCTGGGATTACAGGTGTGAGCCACTGCACCCAATCTTTTATAAGCACATAGACCGTTGCTTCCTGCTTCTTTGCATGCCTAGTAATTCTTCATTGAATGCCAGACATTGTCAATTGTACCTCATTTGGTTTTGAGTATTCTGGAGACACTTGTGTGTACAGTTAAATTCTGAGCTTCGTTCTGGAACACAGTTAAGTTACTTAGCAGTGGTTTGACCCTTTGGAGGCTTGCTTTTAATCGTTGTGGGGCAGGACCAACGCAGCCTTTAGTCGAGGACTAATATGGCTCCACTATTGAAACAATACCTTCTGAGTAGTCTATCTGACAGCTTGTGTATTACAAGAGTTTTCCACTCTGGTGATTATTTTCAGCACTGCTTGATCTTTAGAGATTGTTCTGCCCACTTCAATCTGCGATGATTTCCCTCCCATTTCAAGTAGTTTTATCACACCTGTGTGCTAATCAGTGCCTCAGCTGAAGGCCCAAGTGGGGCTTTCTCAAGTGGGAAGATCTCTGGAGCTTTTTCTCTGTGCAGCTCTCTCCTCTTTGGCACTCTGCTGGGCAAATCTAATCCCTGTGGCCTCCCTGAGCTTCTAACTTCATCTTCTCAGCTCATGGAGACCACCAGCCTTCTCCTGCATCCCCTTTCTATGACTTGAAGTCCAGAAACTCTTTCCAGGAGTAATCTGAAGTAACTATAGAGCCCATCTCACTTGTTTCCCACCTGAGGGATCCGTGTCCTGCCCTGTCTGTTGTTCAATGTCTGAAAACCATTGTCTCAT
Organism: Chlorocebus sabaeus; assembly: GCF_047675955.1. Classification (NCBI taxonomy): domain Eukaryota; kingdom Metazoa; phylum Chordata; class Mammalia; order Primates; family Cercopithecidae; genus Chlorocebus; species Chlorocebus sabaeus. The sequence goes on from NC_132914.1 coordinate 28,250,270, forward strand.
ATATTCCTTTCAAGTTTAAAATTGCTTAAAATGGGAGGCTAAATCCAATCCCTGTTACTCCAAGTTGATTGAAAGCAGAAGTACCCAAAACATTAATAACATTCTAATTTTTAATGGATTTCCTTATCTGCCTGCAAACCCACATTACATCATGTCTCCAAAAGGGCAAAGACCTTGCTTATACTATTCTCTATGGTAATCACCAGCATTCAGCGTAATACCTGGCACACAGTAAATGCTGAACAGATACCTTCTGAATTAATGTTGTAAAGTATTTGTGCCATAGAGCTTTACAGTTTGCAGAGACCTGTAGACCAAAAACTAGAAGGTGAATATGAAACTAGTCTCCTTTTTTCTTTTACAACCCTCTTTACCTATGCTTCCATTTGTATTTTTAACTTTTTATTTTGAAACAATTATAGATTCATAGGAGGTTTCAAACATGTATATACAAGAACCCTTAGTTTCAGCGTTCCTGAATGGTAACATCTTGCCTAACTTGAATATACCATCGAAACCAAGAAATTGACATTGGTACAATCCAGAGAGCTTATTCAGACTTCACCATTTATACATGCACTCATCCGTATGTGTATAGTTCTATGCAATTTTATGAGAAGTGTAACTTTGCATAACCATGGCAATCAGATCCTCAGCTGAATCACTGCATAAGACACACTTATGTTACCCCTTTATACACACATTTCCTCTCACCCATCCCTAACCTCTGGCAACCACAAATCTGTTCCACGTGTCTATAATTATGCTATTTCATGAATGCTACATAAGTGAAATCATGCAGTTTGTCCTTCTGAGATTGGCTTTTTTTTTTTTTTTCACTCAGCGTAATTTTTTTGAGGTTTATCCAAATTGTCACATGTATTGATCTTTCCTTCCTTTCATTGCTGAGTAGTCTTCCGTGATATGAGTCTATGCAGTGTGTTTAACCATTCATCCACTAAAGGACAAATGTGTAATTTCCAGTTTGGGGCTATTATGAATAAAGCTACTTTGAACATACATGTACTATGGGAAATAAGTCTTCATTTCTCTGGGATGATTACCCAAGGATGAAATTGCTGGGACATATGGTAAGTCAGTTTTAAGTTTTGACAGGAACTGCCAAACAATTTTCCAGAGTGGCTGAAACCTTTTGTATTTCCACAATTTTTGAGTGATCTAGTTTCTCCACATCCTCACTAGCATTTGGTGTTATCACTATTCTTCCTTTTTTTTTTTTTTTTTTTTTTTTTGCCATTGTGATAAGTATGTAGTGCTATATCATTGTAGTGCTAGTTTGCATTTCTCTAATGGCTAATGAGTGTTGACCATCCTTTTGTGTGTTTGTTTGCTATCTATGTAGCCTCTTGGTGAAATTTCTATGCATGCCTTTTGCTCATTTTCTAATTGGATAGGTTTTTTTTTTAATGTTGAGTTTTTTTGAGATTTTTATATAGTCTAGATACAAGGCCTTTGCCAGATATGTGCTAAGCAAATATTTTTCCCAGTGTGTAATTTGTCTTTTCATCCATTTAACAGGGTCTTTGGCCAAATTAAAGGTTTTAATTTTGATGAGGTTCAATTATCAATTTTCCCTCTTACAGATTATACAATTGATGTTAAGCCTAAGAACTCTTTTCCTAATCTTATGTCCCCCAAATTTTCTGGGTTTTTTTCCTAGAAATTTTATAAACTTACATTTTAATTCTTTTAATTTTCAGCTCCTGTGTCCAGTTAGGCCTCATATCTCTTTAATATTACCTAGATTACTTAGAGTACTTTTTACTTTTTTTACTTCCCATTGCAATACAAGCATTACCCAAGCATCCTTTTATATGGGAAAGGTATTTCATTTTTGAAAGATCAAAATTACCTCCTCTCTTGGGTGATTTTTCTTAATCTGCAGGACTTAGTCTCTTGGTCTGTTTGCAGCTTATTAAAAGACATGCTGACCCTGAAGGGTCAAATTGACAAGCTGGAGGACCGGGGCCTTGACCTTGATCCAGGGACAAACACTGAGGTAAGCTAGAGACTTGGCAAAGACTGAGAGGCTGGGGATTTCTGTCACTTCTTCCCCTACCACCCTTCTATTGTTAATAGGCAATAACAAGAAGTAAGACTCACAAGCAGGAGTGCTCTCTGCTGGTCACTTCTGAGCACCCTTTTCCTGAGTAACACCACTTTTCTCTGATGACACAAAAAGCCTAGACTTTTCTACTTTACCTAGAAACTCGGTTACCAAGAAACTCTATCTTGATGCCACCTTAAGATGAGTGCCTTAATGGAGAATTGATTTTCTTAATCTTTGTATGTCAGCACCTAACAGCACAGAGAATACATCCAGGAAATAAAGATTTGTCAAGAACTGCATCCTTAGAGTGCAAGGAATCTACCTGTGTTTGTCTTGGATGCTCCATGAAGAGTTCTTGTGTTGGTTTTCACAATCTCCGAAGTTTTCCTGATGTTGTCTCTCCTCACATTTCTTAAAGACTCTTCTCAAATAAAGGTTTAATTTTCCATTTTCTTTCTTTTTTTCTTGAGACAGAGTCTCACTGTATTGCCCAGGCTGGAGTGCCATGGCACTATCTGGGCTCATTGCAATCTCTGTCTCCCAGGTTCAAGCAATTCTCATGCCTCAGCCTCCTGAGTAGCTGGGATTATGGGCGTGTGTCACCATGTCCAGCTAATTTTTGTAATTTTAGTAGAGATGGGGTTTCATCATGTTGGCCAGGCTGATCTCGAACTCCTGGTCTCAAGGAATCTGCCCGCCTCAGCCTCCCAAAGTGCTGGGATTACAGGCGTGAGCCACCGCACCCAGCCTAATGTTCCATTTTCTTATTAGTAATGGAATATTAGAGCTGAAAGGTAGAGATCAACCTGTGACACAAGTTAGATTTCAGAGTCCTGTCTGATAGTTTTTCCGCTGTGAAGAAAGGCCCCTGAAAAAGAAAAAAGTCTGTGTCTAACGACCTCTTTTAACTGAAATTGCCAGCTTCAATTTTAACTCTAGCCCAAGAGTTTAAATTCAATAGATTTTGGAAGCAGTAAAGGAGAAAAGTCTCTTTTATTAAAGGAAGGTATTATTTATTTGGACCTCTTACATATTAAAAGTCACTTACAGATCAGTGCAGATCTATTTCCTGGGAGAAAAATTACTTTTAACTGATAGAGTCCAACATTTTGAGTCACAATCTTATTTTGCTTGAGTTGAAAGAGGTTTCTTTTTACTATCTTTGGGCTTTGGAAATTGCAAACTATAAAAAAGGGAAGAGGACAAAGGCCAAGAAATATTCTGCTTTAGAGAATTTCCTCCAAAATCCAGCTGTATTACAAAAATGTAGATTTCAGTAGCAGGTGAGGGGAGGGAGGGAGGAGTAGCAAAAGACTGAGGAGAAAGAGAAACACATGCATAAATGAAAATGCGATTTTTTTTTAAAGGGAGGAGGTTGGAATAATATGCAAGAGGAAAGCATCGCACACATATATGGAAATTCTCTGTGTTGGGGATACACCGTTTTGTATACACATTAAAAACAACAAAAAAGCAAGTACAAGCTTAAAAACTAGAAACAATCCAAATATCCGCCAGTTGCCATATGGATAAGCTGCAGTACATGTACATGATGGATACTACTCAGCAATAAAAATGAACAAACTTCCGATTGACCCAACAACATGAATGAATCACATGCATTATGCTAAGTGAAAGAAGCCAGATTCAGAAGACTACTTATGTACTTTGTGCTTCTGTTTATGTAACTCTGAAAAAGGCAAAATTGTAGGAACAGAAAATAGATTAGCAGTTAGTTACCCAGGTTTAGTGGAGGAAGGGGGACGGGGATTGACAAAAGGGTATAAGGAAATTTAGGGACTGATGGAAATAGTCTATATCTTCTTATAGTGGTTATTACACAACAGAATGCATTTATCAAAATTCATAGAACTGTATACTTTAAAAAGTGAGTTTTACTGTATGTAAGTTATATCTCAATAAATATGTCTTTAAAAAAATGGCACAAGTTCTGTCTCAAGAAGCCTACAGTCTGATGGAAAAGGCTACATAAAAACAAACGTGGTAATATATCTAAAGGTGCAGCTTTAAATATAATTGTTGGCTGAGTGTGGTGACTCACACCTGTAACCCCAGCACTTTGGGAGGCCAAGGGAGGAGGATCACTTGAGGCCAGGAGTTTGAGACCAACCACGGCAACATAGCGATACCCCTATCTCTACAAAATATTTAAAAATTTAGCCAGTCATGGTGGTTCATGCCTGTAGTCCCAGCTACTCGGGAGGCTGAGGTGGGAGGATCACCTCCTGAACTCAGGAGGTCAAGGCTGCAGTAAGCCGTGATCAGTGAGCCACTGCACTCCAGCCTGGGCAACAGAGTGAGACACTGCCTCAACAAACAAAGCAACCAACAAAAAACAAAAACAACAAAATAAATAAGTAAATTGTTACAGAAGCAAAGCTAGTAGCAATGGCTGTAGGTTTACTCTGGTGAAGGGAAAAGTGAAGATTGTTAGAAATAGGTACAGGAACAACAGATAAAATGTGAGAAAATTAAAAGAGGAATAAGTTAATAAAATTAAAATCATATCACACATATGGGCTCACTTATTCTTCATAAAGAAATGGAATAACTAAGAAAGGCATGAAAAGGGAAGGAGGGAAAATTGGTAAACTTATTTTTTGAAAAAGCAAAACAGAAACAAAAGCATTTGAAAGAACTTCAAGCTACAGAAAGGGCTTTGAGGTGGCCTTTGGGTGTTATTTGGCCTAATATTGCCCAAGCCATGAAACTTTCTAAAATCTCCATGTGAATTTCTGGACTTTCGTTCAGAGACTGACCTTGTCCCAGTTATCTTTGACAAAAGCTGTATGAAGATGTTTACTCTGTAAATAAACTAGGATACCAAATAAAAGGTGATTGTCACAGGACAGCTCCTCTCTAAATAATTAAACCACCCAATTCAGGGATTGGTGATAATAAACGTGTTAAAAAAATAGGTATACTGTACATTCTCTAATTCACCTCTAAGCTGCTTGAGAATAAATATTCTTGTTACTTGTATCTAACTAGCATGATGCCTAGCTCAATGGCCACTTACATAGGATGTGGTTATTATACATATATATTATATATGATACATTATATATACGTGTGTGTATATATGTGTGTATATATATCTTTTTTTTTTGAGATAGTCTCATTCTGTTGCCCATGCTGGAAGACAGTGGTGCCATCTTGGCTCACTGCAACCTCTGCCTCCTGGGTTCAAGTGATTCTCATGCTTCAGTCTCCCCAGTAGCTGGGACTACAGGGACACACCACCACAGCTGGCTAATTTTTTTGTGTTTTTTGTAGAGACGGGGTTTCACCATGTTGGCCAGGCTGGTCTCAAACTCCTGACCTCAAGTGATTCACCCACCTCGGCCTCCCAAGTGCTGGGATGATGGGCATGAGCCACTGTGACTGGTGGCATGCTTATTTTAACAATTAAAATATTATGAAATGATTTCATATAAAAATGAAAAATAACCCTCCTCCCTTAAAGGCAAACACAATGAACATTTTAGTATATTTATATTCTTCCAAATTTTTATACATATATTTACACATTGTTGTTTTGATGGGATCGTATTATATATATTGTTTTGCAACTGCTTTGGCACTTAGCATTTTTTCTTCAACAATTTTCTATACTAGTAGATGTCATTTTACTTTTTTTCACTCCTAATAATGCAGGGCTTGATATTTGAATTTATTAATTTTATTTTGTTGGATATTTGGGACTTTATAATCAATGTTTGCCATTACAAACTACGCCTCAAAAATCCATGCCTTTGTTGCTCTTGCAAGTACTTCTTTAAGCATCTATTTCTGAGGCTGTGCACAGTGGCTCGCACCTGTAATCCTAGCACTTTGGGAGGCCAAGACGCATTGATTGCTTGAGCCCAGGTGTTCAAGACCAGCCTGGGCAACATGGTGAAACCCTGTCTTTACTTTTCAAAAGAAGACATACATGCAGCCAAGAAACATATGAAAAAAAGGCTCAATATCACTGATAATTAGAGAAATGCAAATCAAAACCACAATGAGATATCATCTCCCACACGGGTCAGAATGACTATTATTAAAAAGTCAAAAGAAAAACAGATGTTGGCCGGGTTGTGGAGAGAAGGGAACACTTATACACTGTTGGTGGGAGTGTATTTAGTTCAACCATTGTAGAAAGCAGTATGGCGATTCCTCAAAGAGCTCAAAGCAGAACTATCAGTCGACCCAGCAATCCCATTATTGTGTATATATCCAGAGGAATAAAAATCATTCTACCATAAAAACACATGAATGTGAATGTTCATTGAAGCACTATTCACAATAGCAAAGACAGAATCAACCTAAATGCCTATTAATGACAGATTGGATAAAGAAAATGTGATACATATATACCATGGAATACTGTGCATCCATAAAAAAGAATGAGATCATGTCTTTTGTGGGAACATGGACGGAGCTGGAGGCTGTCATCCTCAGCAAACTAACTCAGGAACAGAATATCAAATACCACATTTTCTCACTTATAAGTGGGAGTCAAATGATGAGAACTTATGAACACAAAGAAGGAAACAGACACTGGGGTCTACTTGAGGGTGGAGGGTAGGAGGAAAGAGAAGAGCAGAAAGGGTAACTATTGGTTACTGGGCTTAATTCCTGGGTGATGAAATAATCTGTACAGCAAACCCCCATGACATAAGTTTACCTATGTAATGAACCTTCACATGCACCCCTAAACCTAAAATAAAAGTTAGAAAAAGAGGAAAGAGGCCGGGCGTGGTGGCTCCCAAAGTGCTGGGATTACTTGCAGAGAAAGTGCAAGTAATCCCAGCACTTTGGGAGGCTGAGGCGGGTGGATCACGAAGTCAGGAGATCGAGACCATCCTGGCTAACATGGTGAAACACCATCTTTACTAAAAAATACAAAAAAATAGCCAGGCTTGGTGACAGGCACCCGTAGTCCCAGCTACTCCGGAGCCTGAGGCAGGAGAATGGTGTGACCCCGGGAGGCGGAGCTCGCAGTGAGCCGAGATCGCACCACTGCACTCCAGCCTCTGTCTCAAAAAAAAAAAAGAGAGAGAGAAAGAAACCTCATCTTACAAAAAATAAAAAACTAGCTGGGCATGGTGGCACATGCCTATAGTCTCAGCTACTCAGGAGACTGAAGTGGGAAGATCACCTGAGCCTGGGAAGGTGGAGGCTGCAGTGAGCCATGATCACGCCACTGCACTCCAGCCTGGATGACAGAGCGAGACCTTGTCTCAAAAAAAAAAAAAAAAATTAATTTCTATTACGTGTCATCTTTAGAACTCATTTTTCTTGAATCCTAGTATACTCTTTTTCCTGCTATACCTCTGCTTTTCAGGGTATCCTGGACATCTCTTAGTGGATGATTAATTTAAAACCTTTAAAAGCATTCTTTACTTGTGACATGTGCAATTGGCATTCATGTCTTAGAAGGGGATGGTTTGCTTTGAGTTCGTGTCTTGTGCTTACTGACAGAAACCAGCCAAAACCATCTGTTATCTCTACCTGGCAACCTGTAGGAGACATGGAAAGAGAAGAAGAACCAGATCTTTTTGTGGACAGCTCTTTTGCAAAGCTGTCGGGCCTGAATATTCAATCTGACATAATGAGGACCTACATTCACAAATTCTAAAGTTTTAAATATTTAAAAGAAATATTTTCTCAGAAACATAACTATGTTTCTTCAACGTGTGTCCTGGTGGAAGTTTTTTAAGGAGCAAGGAAGGAGTAATGAAGAGAAAGGGGCATGATTTATTATTAAGTGCTGTTGTGTAAAGGCATACTTCTAAAATACTGAAAATAATCTTGTTAATCTTATGGTTATACCACTTACAGTCTGCAATTTATGATTACACCATGAATTTGCTCTAAGAGGAAGAAGTTTACAGAGTAAAAGTAAACTTCAATGAACCACTTTATAAGGTTTGTCAAAATAAGTGAGATTTTGTTCTACAAAACAGAAAAATACAAGTTTCACTTTACCCAGAATTGTGGAATGTCTTTTTAGGTGAATGCTTGTAATGAAGTTTATGAATTAAAGAAGAAAGTCATGGAAAGTCTGGAGGTAAGATTTCAGTTGCACAGTTCAAACAATGATAAAATCAGATAATTTATATCTAAATACAGGGGTCATTATTTGCCTAGAATGTGACAGTGCACCACATACTAGTCTCTTTCCTTTTAAATTTATTTTATTTTATTTATTATTATTACTATTTTACTTTAAGTTCTGGGATACCTATGCGGAACATGCAGGTTTGTTACACAGGTATACATGTGACATGGTGGTTTGCTGCATCATCAACCCATCATCTATATTAGGTATTTCTCCTAATGCTATTCCTCCCCTTGCCCTGCATCCCTCAACAGGCCCCGGTGTATGGTGTTCCCCTCCCTGTGCCCATGTGTTCTCATTGTTCAACTCCCACTTATGAGTGAGAGCATGTGGTGTTTGGTTTTCTGTTCCTGTGTTAGTTTGCTGAGAATGATGGTTTCTAGTCTCAAGGCCTTCTTCCTCCCCTTTGGCCTTCTGCTTGGGCCAACAGAACATTCACAATTCCAGTGTACTCCCAAGCTCTCACACCCCTGTGCTACTTCTACTTCTCATCCTGCCATCTGGTGCTTGCCCTTCGTGTCTACATATTACCCATTCTTCAAGGCTCAACTCACAGGTCATCTGTTCATCAAGACCTCTCCTAATTTCCATTACCTCAAAAAATAACTCCATCTTTGAACTCCTCCCACAAGATCTTACACATTGAGGTAAATATGATTGGGCAAATGAGATAACGCAAGAATGAATGTATCAACCTGTCAGCTGCTCTGAGACCGACTCAACCCACCTATCTCGAGTAGATGTCCCCGTCACCAAACCTCAGACACTCTCTGTTCCCACACCCTATTTGTTTTCTCTTTAGCATGTATCCTAACATGTAATATAGAATGTATGTGTGTGTTTAGCTGTTTATCACTTGCCCCCAGCCCCGGTAATAGATTGCATTCTTTGTCTATTTTGTTGACACTGTATCCGAGAACCTGTTAGCAGTAGTCACCCAATAAATATGCTTTGCATAGATGAATGAATTGAGTAGAGGAATTCAGTACAAGGACGTCTTCCTACATTGATAATCTAGTGGTTAAAGATTAGCAGGTGGGTTTCATTTAGTTTTCTACCGTGGTGCTGCTTTACACTGTGAATGTGTAAGTCTCCTTCTATTCAAGATGCACCTGCCAATGATCTGTTCATGGGACCTACGTGTGATTTCTAATGTGGGCCCCCAAGGTGATCCAGAGGAAAGCACTCTGCATTATCTATAGTAAGACTTGGAGACATTTAGAATTTTCTTTAAGGTACTTGATTGGTCTTTTTTTTCAGGACCTTTGCAAGAACATGAAACTGCTGAGTGCAAAGCTGAGGATGTATCAAATGGAGGGAGAGGACACCGATTCTCACAGTTCTGAAGAAACAGATATGGAAGAGATGGAGACCCTGCTTCCTCAGGCCCCAGCATCCTTTTTAGTGCAGAACTCTCCTTCTCCCAATACAGCGTGGTAAGTCAGAGCAAGGGGCCATTCAGGGCTGGCTGACGGCCCCAAAATGTATGGATTATGCTAGGATTGATTTTCTTCAAGTGTTGACTAAAATGTTTTGTTTTATTTTCTTTTTGTAAATTATCTATGTTATTTAAAAGTCATAGGATTTTTCTTATTTAGATAAAGATCTATTGGATTTGATATATAGATATAGATTGCTTTCTTATTGCTTTAGATAAATCTAAAGATTTAGCTTTAGATAAATATATCTAAATATAGATAGATAGATCTTCATAATCAAAGCTATATGACCAAAGACCTCTTGTGGGTGGCTATTAATGTTAATTACGTTTTTAGTTAGTCTGTTCCTTTTTGCCTGAAAACTCTTTCAAACAACATTAAGTCAATACTTTAATTTTAAATTTTCTTCCATGATGGCTGCAAATACAGAGAAGCTTCTCTATATATCTCTATAGAGATGTAGAGACTTATCTATGTATAGAGAGATATAGATTTATTTCTATCTACATAACTATAGATAGATCTATAAAATCTATCTATATCTATCTAAAATCTTAAAAGATGGTATCTATACATGATGAGGCAACCGCCTCCACCAAAAGAACATAACTGATAAGAAATTTGAAAAGTTTTGTTTGCTGGGCAGGATGTCTTACCCTTGGACAGTATTGGAAACACACTACCAGCAAATTCTGGCTCTTTGGATCCTGTTCAGGAGATGCCACACCATCATTTATACCCTGAGAAGTAATTTCCTCTAAGAAAACATTTTTGATTCTTTATCTCCAACCACCAACCCAGGTAGAATCTCAGCTCTGTCTTCTATCAAGTCCTTTGCCCATTTTAAAGAATTGGGTTATTCTTTTTTTGCTGTTGAGTTGTAAAAGTTTATGTGCACACCTTGCACATAATCCTGTCAGAGAGCTCATGGCATGTTATTGAAATTAAATTGTTTCACATCTGTCTTCTCCTAATACTCCAAGGGATACACAAAAGCACGAATCTTGTCTTCGTAGTTTGGGGACTTGATGTATACAAGATGCTCATAATGCTCAAAGAGATGCATGCAGGCCACCTCATGTTGACCATCATAGGAGAGAGCCTGTGCTGCCTCTTTGAATTTACAGGATATGCTGTGCTCAGGTTAAACCATGTAGGACATTGGGGGACCCAGTTTGACATGCATATTGCTGACCTGCAAGATAAATTTCCAGCTTATCTAACAGTTTCACCTCCTGTTGGAAATCTTCAGGCCTTTTATAAGGAATCTAAGAGGTTTGCTACTGAGGAGGAATTTAAGAAATGAGCATATCAGTGTGACATTCTGTTCCAGAGTAAAAACTCAGATATTATAAAAACTTGAAAGTTTATCTGTGATATCTCCTGCCAATAGTTTAGTAAAATCTATGATGCTCTGGACATCTCTTTAATAGATAAAGAGTAATCCTTCTATCAAGATAGGATGAATGATGTAAAGGAATTTGATGATAGATGATTTGTCCAAGTGGATGATGGCAGAAAGTTTGTGTTGGTCCCAGGATGTACCATTAACCATGGTAAAATCAGATGGAGGCTGGGTGTGGTGGCTCATGCCTATAATCCAAGCACTTTGGCAGACTGAGGCAGGTGGATCACTTGAGCCCCAGGAATTTGAGACCAGCCTGGGCAGCATGGTGAAAACTTGTATCTACAAAAAAAAAATCAGTGACGTGTGCCTGTACTTTTACCTACTGGGGCAGCTGAGGTGGGACTATCACCTGAGCCCAGGGAAGTCGAGGCTGTGGTGAGCCTCGAGATCGTGCCACTGCACTCCAGCTTGGGCAACAGAGTGAGACCTGGTCTCAAAAAAAAAAAAAAAAAAAAATTTCAGATGGCGGTTATAACTATGATGCATCTGATCTGGCTGCTCTTAAGAAAAACTGTTTGAGGAAAAAGCAGATATGGCAGATATGGTTATCTCTGGGTGAACAGTGGACAATCTCTGCACTTCCAAAAAATATTTGCTGCTGCTCAAAAGATTGGTTGGTATGACCCTAAAGTAACTCAAGTCTCCTATGCTGGATTTGATGTGTTGCTAGGGGAAGACAAGAAGTTTGATATAGTTCAGATGAAAGAGTTCATCTCATAGACCTGGAATAAGGACTAAAGTGATCCATGAACAAATTGAAAGAAAAAGTAAGAGACAAGGTCTTAACTGCAGAGGAATTGAAGGCTGCTTAGACATCTGTTGCTTATGGCTATATCAAGTAAACTGAACTTTCCCATAACCGGTTGAGTGACAATATCTTCTCATTTGACAAAATGCTAGATGATAGGGAAATACAGCTGCTTACTTTTTGCATGGTTTCACTAGAATCTGGCCACTATCGATGAACAGATGTTCTAAAAAGCTTCTTGATAGACCAAGATTATTTTGCACCATGAGAAGGAATAGAAACTAGGCCGGTGCATTTTATGGCTCCCTGAGATACTGCAAAAAATTTTAGATAACTTACTTCTGCACACTCTTGTGGTTCTATATATGAGCAGTCAACTACTTTCACAGAGTTCTATGATAGCTGTTATTGTGTGGAGAAAGATTGACAAGACTGGAGAGGTATTTAAGGTGAACATGTGGTGTTTGCTGCTGTGTGAAGCAGTAGATGCTGTCATGGCCAAGGGGTTCAATATCCCAGGACTAAAACCTGTCCAAAGGCTGTAATCCTGCTTAGGTTGGAATGGTGTATGTTTTTACCACAGTGGTCACTAGGATTGTTTGCTTTTTTTTTTAAATAACCATGATATGAACACAAGAACGTTTGCCAACTGTGAAAAAAAAAATAACTCTTACAACTCAACAACAAAAAGATAAACAACCCAGTTTGAAAAACAGGCAAATGACTTGGATACACATTTCTTCAAAGAAGACACACAAATGGCCAACAAGCACATGAAAAGATGTTCAGCATCATTGGTCATTAAAAATACGTAAATCAAAACCACAATGAACCACAGTGGGATACCACTTAACATCCAGTAAGATGACTACAGTAAAAAAGACAGACAATAACTAGCATTGGAGAAGATGTGGAGAAATTGGAACCCTCGTATATCACTGATGTGATTGTGAAATGGTGCAACCACTTTTGAAAACAATTTGGCAGTTTCTAAAACAGTTAAATATAGAATTATCATATGATTCCACAATTCTACTCTTGGGTGTATACTCAAAAGAATTGAAGATGTATGTCCACACAAAAACCTGTACACAAATGTTCATGGCAGCATTATTCATAATAGCCCAAAAGTAGAAACAATACAAATGTCCGTTAATTGATGAATGGAAAAACAAAATATGGTGTAGCCACACAACGAAGTATTATTCAGCTGCAAAAAAGAATGATGTACTGATACATACCACAACATGATCTTAGAAAACATTATGCTCAAAGACAGCCAGACACAGAGGGATATCCAAATGATTCCATTTATATGCATGTTCAAAGTAGGAAAATCCATATAGATTCAAAGTAGATTCACGGTTGCCAGGCACAGAGTGTTGGGGAATAGGGAGGTGGTGACTGCTTCAGGGAATGGGGTTTCTTTTTGAGGTGACAAAAATTTCCTGGCATTAGATAGTGGTGATGGCTGCACAGCCTTGTGAATAAACCAAAAGCCTCTGGATTGTACAATGTAGAGGGTGAATTTTATAGTATGTGACTAATAACTCAAAACCAACCAACCAGACAAATAAGTAAATAGGTGAATGCCTTTCACTTATTGCTTTATTGTGTTACATGGGAGGATTATAATCAGGTTGAATTGCTCATCTTTTTCTCACATGATTACATTCTAGTTAAGATTGCCCGAAATTTTGCCCAATCTCTTGTTGGAGAACTGGAAACGTGTTGGTTTAACTACAGCATATTTGTACACTAACATTTTGAGGAATTTTGCCTTATGGATTAATTCAATCATTATGAATCGATTTTTGCTGGTTTTAGCTTCACAAGGTGGCCTTTTATTGATAATGTCCCCAGTCCTTCAGTTTCCTTTATGGTCATCCCCTAGGTACTGACCATAAATAATGTGGAAATATTGGAAAAGATCAAAGGTTTTACACATAGCAAGGTTTGAAAATTAAATAAATAGTATTCAAAAGTGAAAAGAATATTTTTTTCTTTACCAAAGATGTCTAAAATAAATAAAATTATTAGTGACACATTTTTTTGGTTCTGTACAGGTGATATGAAAAACCTTATTTTAATTTAGTTACCTATGATTTTTTTCCAAAGAAAAATGTCTGGATCTTTTAAAATGAATATCATACTTAGTAATACAAAATTTAAATTTTTAAAAATTATATTGATTTGTAAATAAAAATCAAATGATTCATTACTGCCCAGAAATAAATACAAATTTAACTATACCAAGAGTATTTACTGTAGGACAGAAAAAACTAGATGAGTAGACTCTAAACATAAGGAAAAAATTAAACTAAAAACAAAGACAAAATAAAAAGAATGAAAGAATAAATGGAAGAAAGGAAAAAAGATTTAAAAATGTATCTGGTTATATTTGGGTGATGAGATTATAGTTTCTTCATTTCTCTGTTTTCCAAATTATCTTTGCTTTAGAAAATTTGTTTTACTTTCCAAAAACTTAATGTCAAAATGTGTTTCTTTGAAAATGCCATAGTTTAGTATTTCCAAAGATGACTGGTTTTTTAATTTAGGAAAGAACAGTGTTTATTTACTAGGTATGTCTTTGTAGTGACTTGTTTTTCTTTTCATAAGAAAGAACAAATTGCCTTTGGTGCTCCTTGAAGGCAGGACACATCTGCTTCCTGTTACCAGCTCTCTAAGCCCTTCCTAACAGAGTATCTTAAGAATATTGGCTCTTTAATAAATGTGTGAAGCGAAAGCAATTATGTGTGTAACTGCCAAGTGATAGCCAGTGGGTATAATAGCAACAAACTTGGCTCTGGTTTATAAAACCACTGAGTTAGGTCACAAAATCGATCCATAGCTAGCTTTATGCTCTAGATTTTCTCTTCTGATGTATTATAGATGGTAATTATCTCAGGTCATTGAATTATCTATGCCATTTCTTCTTTGTGTTCTTCTAGATTTTCTACCCTAATATATTACATTTATAACTACAAAATAATAATGGAAGGACTTAGAATCATATAAATAAAATATGTCATAGGTGTAACCCAGAAGGAGGGGTCCTCAAAGATTTTTAAAAGCTTCTATTACTTTACAAATAAAAGTCTGGTGCCAGGACGAAAAGAGCTCTGAATTCCCTTTATCACATTATACTTTGTGTCCTGTGGATAATCTAACTGCCTGTGCCTTTATCTGCTCAAAAAGAGACATCATATACCTCATGAGTGAGGTAAAGATTGCAATAACCTGCTAGGATGTGAGAAGGACATTTCAAATGAAAGAACCCCATGATATCCAGGGGTTTTATTGTTTCATGGCTATAGGATCTTGAAATTCCAACGCCAGACCTAGCATGGACATAAATAAGTGCTCCTCCATTCCAAGTTGCTGCTTTTACAAATGTAAACTGAAGTCATGGGAAAATTACTTAGTTGAAGTTTTAGAGCTACCTGGGTGGAGATGCCAGGAGCCTATCAATGTGATTATTTTCAGAATTTGGTTAACACAGATGTTTTCTCTCTTTGTAGGAAATGTGCACTGAGGATTTTCATCATGTTTTATGTCCTCACCGTCACTGGACTTTTATGTTACATACTATTTTTTGGTGCTACATTTCTCTTTGAAAGGGTGCTTCTGAGAATGCTTGGGTGCCACACCACATGGGACCTACGGGAGATGATAGAGCCGTTCTTGAATTCGGAAGTGGAAACCTTGCTATCCTCCTAAAGATACAGAAGATACTATCACCCTACTGGCTTTCTCCCCAGTAAAGATTGTGGCTGTTCCTGTATTGTGTTGGCTAACTTATTTTTCAGAAAATACTGTACGAGGTTTTTGTAAAGAACATTGTAATTACACAGAAGTTGATTGATCCTGGAAAAAAAATGAAAACAGCTTATCTTTACCCTTATGGGTCACAATGCCTTCTTGAATCATTCCACAGTTCGTTGAAAACATTTTCTTCAAACTACTAGCCTTCCTTCTCCCCCAACATGGGGTACATTGAGACGCCAAAGTATCTCCCATGGTTATCTTCTCCATTTTGACCTCTGATGTGTCAAAAAAGAAAGCATAAAATTCTTTCCCCTCCACTGTAGCCGATTTTACTTCAATTGATTTGGAGCCCTATTTTGGAGATAGTTGGCATTTCTTGGATTTTCTCCTTAACATTTATTTCTACTTTTGATAATAGCACCCAAAGTTTGCTTTGAAAGAACTATCCCCAGCGGGCCTAATTTTAGGTGATCTTTCAGTCAGTGTCCCCTATCTTCTTGTTAATAAGAACTGGAAATATGTTGCATCAGACACTCTCTATAAGTGAGAATTTTAAGAAGAATCACACAAAAAGGAAATGATTGGAACTTCGATTTTGTAAACCATTCCATATCTTTTTCTACTTAAATTAGCCAGACTGGTTCTGCTGCTTACAATCAAAGGAAGTCTAACTGATACAGTAGAGAATTTTGAATATCAGACTAGAGTGTTTTATCCCTAACTTTGTAGGTAATGGGAAAATGCTAACATTTATTTTTAATATAAAAAATAGTTATAATTAAAGTGTGCAACAGTAATATTAAATAGAACCATAAAGAATAAATTAGAGTAGGAGGGCAGATGGAGTGCAAGAGTGGTTAAAAAGCCATTCAGTGGTACAGGTGGGCCAAAGAGGTGGAGATGGAAATGAAAAGACCGTGAATGAAGCAGACATTATGAGGTTGAATTTTATGGTATTTGGTTGTGTAATGGACAAGGAGTTGGAAGGCTGGTGGCCAAGAGATATGGAATACGGTCCCAGTTCTCCTCATATTTGACTGGATCTTGAGGATGAATAATATTTTCATGGCAGAGATGACAAAAAAGCATTTCACAGAAAAGAAAAACCATGAGTAAAATTTAGAAGCCGGGAATATAAGACAAAGTTAGGGAAGCTGGTACAGCATAGAGCTCACCATAGCAGTTTATACAGTCTTTAGAAACAAACACTATGCCTCATTCATGTTTCCGGTCTCTGGAATAGTGATTCACAAATGCTGGCCCATTGATTGGCTGCACCGGAATCTCTTGGGGAGCTTTTTACATTAGAGACTTCCCCCATTCCCAGATATTTGGATTCAGTAGAGCTAACGCAGGATCCAGGAACTTTATTTATTTATTTGAGACAGAGTTTCACTCTTGTCACCCAGGCTGGAGTGCAGTGGCGTGATCTCAGCTCATTGCAACCTCCGCCTCCCAGGTTCAAGCGATTTTCCTGCCTCAACCTCTGGAGTAGCTGGGATTACAGGTGCGCACCACCATGCCCAGCTAATTTTGTATTTTTAGTAGAAACAGGGTTTCACCATATTGGCCATACTGGTCTCGAACTCCTGACCTCAGGTGATCTGCCCTCCTCGGCCTCCCAAAGTGCTGGGATTACAGGCGTGAGCCACCATGCCCAGCCCAGGAACTTTATTTTTAAAAATAAAACTTCAAATTGGGTAACCAATGCCTTGATATACTGTAGGAAAATGCAGGGCACATAGTTTGTATTGACTTGATAAATACCCGTTGAAGTAAATTAAACTATGTGGTTCTTATCTTTGCAGCCTCCCTATCACCTCACCTCAGTGCTATATTCAGTATTTATCTGTTCAATCATTTCAATCACAGCCATTTTTCCAATGCCCCCATCTCCCCACACCCTTGAAATAAGTTTCAACCCCTTTACTATCTTATTTTTATGTTCCAGCAATCACTGGGCCATGCCAATTTCTTCTACAGATATTTTTCTTAGATCAGCCCTGTTATTTGCATTTATATTGTTACCATTTTTAATAGGTCTTGCCATAGAGATGGATCACTGTTGGCTTAATCCAGCCTGTTGTTTCTACTTCCATGGATTGCCATTATGTACACAGCTGCTGAAAAGAATGGACTCCAATCGTCACTTTTATCTTGATACTCTGTAGCCAGAAAACCAAGCATATTGGTTGCCAGAAATATGCAATTTGTTTTCAAGTGGTTCTCAAACTGTGATATTTAACAGAATTCTAAAAAGAGGCATTTAATTATACATTTGTCTCAGCATCACCTCCAGAAGTTCTGATTCTTTAAATCTGGAATGAATCTCTGATATCCTGTATTTTAATAGATTCCCCTAACAATTCTTATGACTCAAAGTTTAAGAACACCATGCTCTATGGGCAAAAGATACCTGGGATTACAGATTAGCTGAGATCCCATACAAGGTTAATCAAGGTTCTTTGGGAGCAGGGTAAAAGGGTGAGCATGAAAGAAGTTCCAGGACACACAGAAAGGCAAAAAGCCAAAAGCTGTGGAAGCAATGACTAATATATTCAAAAGGTCTCGTGATAGGGACTATGCTGACAGATCTTAAAAAGTCACAGTTATCTTGTTTAGAGATACAAGGACTATTCAGACAAATTTATAGACAGAACTTGGTGTATGGTTTTTATAATCATCAGGTAAGTTCCCATAACTAGAAACAGTACTGGCTGAGTTACCTATAAATCCCACAAAGAAGTAGTGAGTTTAATAAAGCTCAAAATCTTGTGATAGTCACATAACACTAATGACAAAGTAAGTTAGAGAACTAGATTGTTTTAAAGAATAAATTAATATTTTACTAACTTCCAAGACATATTCAATTAGGATTTTGACTAAGATGGAATACTTTTCCCTGGGGGATGAATATCTTTGAAGTGGGAATGGTAATGTTTTCACATCAATTTGTTTTCAATTCGTCAGCATCTCAAGCTGGAAAGCTGGAAGTCACAGTACTCTATTGGAAGAGAGAAACATTTAGTAAAGTACTGAAATATTAAGAGGGTATGAATGTCTATATGTGGTAATTCAGTTAACTGCTTTTGGTTGGTTAGGTCGGGTTTTATTTCAGATATTTTAATGCCATATTCAATTGAGCCAACTGCTGTACACTAAACCGTTTGCTAAAAATGTCTGAATCACTGCATAAATACGGTTTTGGTTTTGGACTAAGAGGAAAGAACACGAGTTTCACAAAATCTCCATTTTTCATGTTTTTAGGTGAAGACAGCTATGCTGTAGTGAAAGGAGCTTTTAACTTGGATTTAAAGTTGGGTTCAAGACATGATCCACTGTCAACTGTGTTTGGATGGGATCGGCTAGTCTCTCTCCCTGGAAGGGGATCCAAGCAACCATTCCCCATCTGCTGAGAGTTCATAGCTAAGACCCTACCTTGGACTTAGCCGTAGTCAAAGACAGTTGTCTCACCTAAGGTTCCTCTCCTTCCCTAAGGGTGTTCTGCATCCAATGCCTAACCCAGGGTACCTTTTTAGAGGGCCATCCTAGCCACAGAGCTCCTGGTGGGGTCAGCTGAGGCCTCTAGTGCAATCGTATCACATTTCATCTCCATCTGCCCAATTGTGCTTCTACCGTCCCCTCTACAGGTGTCCACCCTGTGAGTGTCCTCCAGTAAACCTATATGCAAGTCTTTGTCTCAGAGTCCTTTTCCCAGGGAACATTACCTGAGACACTTGTGGAAATAAAGAGCAGTCAAATAAGAAGAAGCACGGGCTGTTTATTCAGAGCTTGCAATAGCAAAGGAGTCCATCAGTTGCATTTTGGCAGAGACTCAAAGGTAGGCAGAGGAGTGGTAAAGCTTTAGAGTGGAAAAAAGGGAAGGTTGGATACGCCCTAATTGGGACATCCCAGGTGATTGATTACAGGGTACATATTTGACTTACTCTAGTTGATCCTATGTTGGAAGCAGGGACAAAAATTAGGGGAGCTGCCAGTTATTCCTCACGATTTTGTTTACACCTATGTAAATTGAGAAAAATAATACCTGCCTCATGAGATTGCTGGATTAAAGAACTTGATGTTTAATAGGTTTTGAGTATTATTATTATTATTATTACCATGAATAATATTTTTAAACATGTGAGATTGCCTTAATTAAGAACTTTGGGTTTGACCTAATAGTGAAGAAATGAATTTGAATATACTTTCTGATATAGCTTCAAGTAAAAATAAGTGAACCACAAACCATGAAGTCTTGCTTGACTCCTTCCTTTTTCATATTCCACTCTCAGTCTGTCAGGAAATCTTGTTGCTTAAAACACATGCAGAATTCAACTGCTTTTCACCACCTCGCTGATACCAACTGCCTTTGCATGCCACCATTGTTGCAAAAGCCAACCAACTTTCTCTTTGTTCTCCTGATTCCATCCTTGCCCACATACAATTCAGCAGTCAGAGTGACACTGTTTTATAATGCAGGTCAAATCATGGGACCTTTCTGCTCCAAACCCCTTCAGTGGTTTTCCACTTCTGTCAAAGTAAATGCCAAAGTCCTTTCAACTACCTGTATTTGGCCACTGCGTTCTGTTAGCTCTGTAACCTCATCCTATTCTATTTGTCCTCTCAATCACACTTGTCAAGTTCCACTGTTCATCTTGCTGTTCCTGGAACACATCAGGCACACTCTGGTCTCCAGGGCTTTGCCCGGGCCAGCCCCTCTGCCTGGAAGTCTCTTCTCCATGGCTTACTCCCACAGTGCCTTCAAATCTGGGCTCAAAGGTTATCTTCTTGGCTCTAATAAAAAAGACAAATAATAGTAAGTGTTGGTGAGGATGTGTAGAAATTAGAATCCTATTATATTGCTGGTGGGAATGTAAATAATAGAGCCACTTTGGAAAACACTTACTCAAAAAATTAAATATAGAGTTACCATATACCTTCAGCAATTCCACGCCTAGGTGTATATCCAAAAGAATTGAAAATATATATCCACATAAAAACTTGTATGTGAATGTTCATAGAGCAGCATTCATAATAGTCAAAAAGTACAAACAATTCAAATATCCGTCAACTGATGAATAGATAAACAAAATATGGTGAACTGATATAATAGAGTTATTATTCAACCACAAAACAGAACAAAGCATTGATACATGCTACAACATGGGTGACCTTGGAAAACATTATGTAAAGTGAAAGAAACCAGACACAAAGGTCTACATATTGAGTGATTCCATTTATATAAATGTCTAGAATATGCATATCCATAGAGACAAGGCAGATTAATGGCTGTCAGAGGTCGGAAGGAGTGACAACAAATTGGTTTGGAGTTTCTTTTTGGCATAATGAACATATTCTGAAATTTGATGCTATTGATGGTTGTACAACATTGTGACTACACTAAAAACCACACAACTGTACACTTTAAAATGGTGAATTTTTAAATGTCATCTTCTTCATAAGGCCCGTATAACCGTCATGTTTAAAATTGCATTCCTCCCATCCCCACCCCACCTCTCCCAAATCTGCCCTGTTCTATCTTTTGTCATGACTTTTACCATAATGTATAATTTACTTATTAGGATTATTGTTTATCTGTCTCTTTCCATGAAAATGTAAGCTCCACAAGAGCATAGACTAAACTAGGACTATATAGACATCACATTATTTACAAAATATCAGAAAACATGTCTGAATGCTAAAAGGCTAAAGAGGAAAAGGAATAAGTTGTACCCAGGATGAAGGAGTCAAGGTTTAAAGGGGTAGGTAACCAGGAGGGAGGAAATGGGCCGGATATACCCATAACAATAATATGTAATCACTGACAACAGTCATGTTGCTTTAAAAATGTTAGTATATTCCATGCACTGTGTTAAGCACTTTAAGGACATTTTATGATTTAATCCTGACAATTATTTTATAAGCCAGGTGTTATCATTATTCTCATTTTTATACATGAGGTAATTGAGGCACAGAGGATAGCAACTTGTTTAGAGTCCCACTATAAAAGGTAGTGTCAGGATTTGAATCTAGATTTATCTGGCTGCAATATCTCTGTCCTTTTCAAGTGACATGCAGCCTCCCCAAATTGGACTGTATGTTCTGTGAAAGCAGGAACCCTGCATATTTAGCATATAGCACACGACTTAGAAGGTAGTAAATGTTCACAAAATATTTATGAATGATCTGCTGAGAATGAAGGCAGGCACATGTAGTCCTACCTACTCAGAAGGCTGAGGTGAGAGGCTCATTTAAGCCCAGGAGTTCGAGGCTGCAGTGAGCTATGATTGTGCCACTGCACTCCAGCCTCAGTGACGGAGTGAGATCCTGTCTCTAAAACAAGCAAGCAAACAAGAATTATTAATGAATCAATGAACTAACATTTATTCAATATCAAGTGCAGCTTTCACTTGTGCTACAGGTTTTGGAAACCACCTGCAACCCTGGCCATTTCTGGCATCATCTCTGCCACTGACCACTGTTCCCAGAAGCAATATAGATGCAAAGGTCATTGACATAGGCAAGGAACGGCCAATAGCCCCACTCCCCACCCAGCTTGGACATGAGCTACTTCAGGGGCTACAACGTTTTCTGCTTTCTCCATTTCATCCCCAAACTGAATCCTCTCTGGAAGGCAGAGCAAGACTAAAGTCCAGTTACTTTTTCTAGTACTGAAGGCCTCTCCATACCAGAGAGTGATGTTGGCTTCCTTTCCCACCTTCTGGGTAGCAGCTCATACTGCCTGTCCCAATAGCTTCTGGCTGGTGCGACTGCCATATGCTCAAAAATCAGATTTTGTCTCATGACTTTTTTTCCTTTGGAAGGGCTTTTGCTGCATGTGTTGATAAACAAGCAAAGCAAGTGGTTGCAGTAACTTCTATAAAAGTAGAGGTTTAACAGTTGAGATGCTTTTATCTGTAACAGGATACCTAAATTATATTGGCTTAAAGAATAAGGAGACTTATTATCTCATGTGGCAAAATATCCACAGCGAGGGTGGTTCCAGGGTTGGTTAGTTGAGCAGCTCAATGGTGTCACTGCTCTGAGTCACCATTTCTTCCATTCCCTTGGCTCTTCCAACACAGTCCCAAGGTGGCTGCCATGGCTCCAAACATCTTTATGCAACACAACATGCAACAGAAGGAAAGAATGGGAGAAAATCTTTCCCAGAATCTCCCAGCTGGGACTTCCTCTTGGGAACCACTGATCAGACTAGATTACAGGCCCCAACGAATGAATAACTGGGACTGATCTGCCTGTGTACCCCTCTACTGCACCTGTGAGTTGAAGCACAACAAACGCTCATGCTGCTCAGTTGTCACCAAAGATCTCATTCTTCCAGAGAAATAGAGTACACACAAAAAGTGAACAGTCACCTCTGGATTGTAGGATTGTAAGTGACTTTTCTTCTTCAGAAAAATGTATGCAATGAACATGTTTTAACTTTATTTATTTATTTTGAGACGGGGTCTCACTCTGTTGCCCAGGCTGGAGTGCAGTGGCATGATCATGTCTCATCGCAGCCTTGATTTCCCACACTCAAGCGATCCCTCCCACCTTAGCCTCCTGTGTAGCTGGGACCTCAGGCACATGTCACTGCTTGGCACATTGTTAAAATTTGTTTTAGAGATGAGGTCTCACTATGTTGCCCAGACTGGTCTCGAACTCCTGGGCTTAAGTGGTCCACCTGCATTGGCCTCCCAAAGTGCTGGAATTACAAGTATGAGCCATCATGCCAGGGTTAACTTTTTAAAAACCTTTTTATTAAAAAGTATTCTTACAATTAACAGAAAACTTGCAAGAATAGAATGAGAAATTCCTGTATACACTATGTAGATTCACCAATATTTAACATTTACCACAAGTGCTTCATTAATTTCCCTGTCTCTATAGTTTGTCCTGAGTCATTTGAAAGTCTGCATATATTATTCTCTCTCTCTCTCTTTCTCTTTTTTTAAAGACAGAGTCTCACTCTGTCACCCAGGCTGGAGGGCGGTGGTGCAATCATGGCTTACTGCAGCTTCTACCTCCTGGGCTCAAGCAATCCTCTTGTTTCAGCCTCCTGAGTAGCAGGACTACAGGTCACCACACTGTGCTAATTTTCTTTTCTTTTTTTGTGGATACAGGGTCCTGCTATGTTGCCATTCTCTTTTCTTTATAATACTTAAAAGTATATATCCTAAGAACAAAAAAATATTATCTTACAGATCAATGGTATGGTTATAAAATTTAGGGAATTTAACATTGATACATTACTTCAATCTACCACCTATATTCTAATTTTGTCAATTGTTCCAATACTGTCTTCATAGAAATTCTTTTCCATGTGGGATCTAGTTTAGGATCTTGTATTAGGAATCTTGTCAAGTCTTTGTAATGTCTTTTTACCTGGATGACTTTCTCAACCTTTCTTTGTCTTTCATGCCCCTGACATGTTCTAAGAGTAGGCCAATTATTTTACAGAATGTTTATCAATTTGGGTTTGTTTGATGCTTATTCAGGATTAGATATAGATTACACATTTTTGGCCAGAATGTTACCCAAGTGGTGTTGTATTCTTTTCAGGATGTCATCTCCGGAGGCATACAAAGTCCATCTGCCCCTCACTGGTGATGTTAATTTTGATCACCTGGTCAAGGTATTGTCTGGCTTCCCCACTGATGCACAATGTTTTAATCATAAGGGAAAATTATTTTAAAGTAATATATTATAAAATATCACATTACAATAACTGGGAACTGAATTTAAATGAAAAATTGTATGTCATGCTCTCCTGTTTGTACAAAGAACACTTACTACACCACACTGGTCACACCGAACTTGAGAGAGAAAATAGGACTTGAAAGCATCATGTTGCAGAAAAGAGACTAAGGTTTGGAGAGGTAAAGTCAGTTGCCCAATGTTAGTGTCAGAGCCAGGACTAGGACCAGAATACGATCTGCCACCCATCGTGCTCCACAGCTCACAGCTCCACAGCACTCAAGAGCCACAACATAACAAATGCTTCTCCCTGCTCAGCTCTCACCCAAGAACTCTTCGAAAGAAATTCCTTCCCTCCCTTCCTTGTCACTTAATATAATTGTAAGACTCCAAGGCTTCAGTCCAGACTCCAGATCTGTTCACATTAAAATGCAATCCAGGTCCAAACTGGAAGTGAGTTTCCTGTTTTATCACTTAAATGAGTTACCTTAATCCTTGGTTATCTCAGCAGACTTTCTTCTCACTGCTCACTGGTCATACTTGGAGCCAGCCAAGAATGAGATAAAGAGGCTAGGCTACAGTATGCTGGATTCATTCCACAGAGGTGTCTTTGTATGCTTGTGAGTAGAAGAGTAATGATGTTTTTTTCCCCCTGGCTTGAAACAGAATCAACTGTGCTATTTTGAAATCTACCAAAGGCAGACAGCCCAAGAACCTATAATTGTAGAGAGACACAGTTACAGTTTTTTCTGGCATCCGTGTCTGTGTGTGTAGGTTGTGAAAAGCAATACTGGCCTAGCAGTAGACGTAGCACCAAGAGAGCTGAGATTTAGTCCCAAGACTGCCAGTAACATATTCCCTGTATTGCCATTTTGTTCACAATAGCAAGTAGTGACCATTCTGTGCCTCTGCTTCTCCAACCAGTGATAAGAAGAGCTGCTCTTACATATGCACACTGGTATTTCATGAAGACAAATAGAGCATAGTGAAGGGAAAAAAGCGTACTGGTTCTTCCACTTAGTAGCTGTGGGTTATGAGCAGAACTGTGTCACTGCCAGATTCATATGTGGAAGCCCTAACCCCTGGTATGTGAATGTATTTGGAGATAGGGTCTTTAAAGAGGTAATTAATTTTTTTATTTTTTATTTTTATTTTTAAGATGTTTCATTTATTGTTAATAACCCTTCGTTGTGTATTTTATACCCTCTCAAGTCACAGAAAACTGCAAAGCTGAAATTCAACATTGGCTAGTGTCAAATGATTCCTTTTTAAAAAAAAAGATTTTGGTTTTAGGAGTGAAACAAATGGGTCACGGAGAATGAATGCAGCAGATCATTACACAAGTGGTCAGTTAGCATCTTTGCCTCCACATTAAGGTTACTGAGTGAATAGCTCAGATTTATAATATCTGAATTTCATGCCAGTGTAAAATCCACAACGTAGCCTGAGTTATCATGAGACATTAGGAAGAAAGTATGGTGATAATACATCCATCCAAATGCTACATAAACGAAAACACTGTGAGAAAGTTGGCTGAGCACCTGAATAATCTAATTCATAATGTCGCCAAAAAGCCATACAATGATTTAGGGGAAATAATGAATGAAGATAAAGACATACATAATTTAAGATATATATGTATCACATATATTTCAGTCTTTAGACTTAAAGCGTGTTAGACTTGCCTAGATAGTTGTCCACTAAAAGATAAAATACTCTGTTTTCTTCTGCTACTGTTGGAGACATTCTTATACAGTTTCATTAAAGTTATTAAGTTTGAAAATGTACCTTTCTCATATTTTTCTAAAGAAATTTCTGATGTAGTGAAATTACATTAACTTTCAAGGTAGACAAACCAGTCCTATGACATACTGGCTACATTGACTTGAGTAAGTTTTTTTATTCTTTATTTTTGTTAGTTTTCTATTTTTATTACAAATAGAATTATGAAATGACAACTAAATAGGTAATTAATTTAAAATGAAATCATGAGGGTGGGCCTTCATCCCAAAGACCATGTGAAGTGACAGAGAGAAGGTAGCCATCTACTAGACAAGAAGAGAGGCTTCAGAAGAAGGTGCCACTTGTGTTGACACTGATCTTGGACTGCTGGCTTTCAGAGCTGTGAGAATATATATTTCTGTTGTTTATGGCACCTGACCTGTGGGACTTTGTTATGGCAACCCAAGCAAACTAATCCAGGGACCCCAGGAAAGTTACTTAACCCTTCTAGGCAGGATAAGTGACATAATTTTCAGGGTCTGGTGTAAGCAAAAATGTGGGGTCCCTTATTAAAAAGTTACTAAGAATTTCAAGACAGCAACAATCAAGCATTAAACCAAGTGTGGGGACTGCCCTAAGCAGCCCCGTGCAACTGCACATGTCACCCACCCATGGAGCCGATTCTGGTTCTAGGCCTCCGTTTTGTCATCTGGAAAGTGGGGATAGTAATTGCACTTACTTTTAGGGCTGCTGGGAAGATTAAATCAGATTCTAGGACTAAGCTCTCAGAGTACCCAAAAGGGCAACCCAGAAAGGTGTTCAAAATTTGACATTAATTGTCACGCCTGGGTTGAGTTCCAGGATTACAAGAAAGAATAGTTTGTTTTCTTTTTCTCCATTTATGGTCAATGAGCCATTAGTCAGTGGGAAGAGAGAGTGGGATTGGGGAGGAGAGAGCATGGATATTTTAAAGCTGAGAGATTCTGCGGGGGTGAATAATGCAGATTGTTTGATGATGTGCTTGCTTATAGTCTGAGGGTCTCTGCTCCAGGGCAAATGATTTCTTTCTTCTCCTTCTCTCTTGTCTGCTACCCAGGAAGTATGCTCCACTGCAAGTGGCATTTGGACTCCAGAGCCTCCGTGTTGTCACCTGACTTTCTGACAAAAGTGTTATTATTTCCACACATATGACTCTTTTATTCTATAAATAAATAAAGCTTTAGAAGTCAACTGAACACAACACTGATGTCTAAAATAGGACGGAATAAATAAAGCTGATCCTTATAAGATGAATCCACATTAGAAGGTAAAGAAAGCCAGAGGATTTTGAGTGACATTTTGAAAGGAGGCAATTATTTTATTTGACATATTTATTATCTTCTAAAATAATTGAGAAGCCAAGAGGTTGAATGGATTGGAATAAAATACCCAACACGAAAGCTTTTTCAAACAATAATATGATATGGCAATAATTTTTAGTATAAAACAAAGTTCTAGCTAAATATTCTGCTGGTGTTTTGGTGGATTTCATAGCATAGTGAACAAAAGAAATCTTAGTGGTTCTTCTTTGCAATTCAACCTCTCCCAAAAGGGGGTTGAATCCAGGGTCCCACTCTTTTCCTTGTTAACATGATGATGTGTAGCCACCCCAGAAGAATCGAGTTCAACTTTCATGTAATGAGCTGTTTTTCTGTCTCAACAGACGTCAGGTCATGTAATCAGAGCGTGCCCAGATGAACCAAATGCGCAACAATAGAGGGAACTTAAATGCTCTGAAGGAGGATTGGAGACTGAATTAAGAAATGGACACCTCATGGCCAGATCCAGGATCCAATCAAATCGAGTTCTGGTGTCCCCATGGCAGGATGCAGTCAGATCATGCCTCCCAACATTACCTCATTGCAAGATCCAATTCGATCACACCTCATTACCCTATGGTTATAAAACCTGGCTCAGCCCCCAGCGCAGAGAGACAATACTTTGAGAACTAGTCCTGTTTTCCTTATGTGTTACATTAATTTTCAAAATATCCTTATTAAATCCTCCTTGGTTGTGGCCATTGGGTTAACACCTGCCCTGTAACCAAATCTAACTGTTGTGTGGGTAACAGATGGAATCACTAAGTCACGATATCCATTGATTGCCCTTTTGATAAGAAAGCTCAGAGCTTTACAGACCAGTCCTGTAAGAAGCAGCATCTTTCCTTATACTACTGGGTACTGTCATAAATGTAACTCAATAAAAGTAAAATAGGGTTGATTGAGGGAAGTTTTTCGTTTGTTTGTTTTGAGACGGAGCCTCACTCTATTGCCTAGGCTGGAGTGCAATGGCATGATCCAGGTTCGCTGCAACCTCCGCCTCCTGGGTTTGAGTGATTCTCCTGCCTCAGTCTCCTGAGTAGCTGGGATTACAGGTGTGCGCCACCATGCTCGGCTAATTTTTGTATTTTTAGTAGAGATGGGTTTCACCATGTTGGTCAGGCCGGTCAGGCTGGTCTCAAACTCTTGACCTCGTGATCTGCCCGCCTTGGCCTCCCAAAGTGCTAGGATTACAGGCATGAGCCACCATGCCCGGCCTGTTTTTTTTTTTTGTTTTTGTTTCCATTTTTGTTTAGTAACATGAGATATGCTATGCCCTGACTCTGTTCTCATTACAGTTAAAATAAATAAATCTAAACTCCTTCAAGACCCTAAGTGATCTGGCTGCTGATACGAGAGGCTGTTGAAAGATAAAACAATGTTCAAGTTTCTTTTCTTTTGGCCCTTTGTTCATTGCCCCTGTAATCATAGCTTCTTCACGCTAGTTGCTTAGGGAAGGAATGAAGTAGGACAGAGCCATGTAATTAATATAATGATATTTAATTAATATGCAAAGATAATTATATGTTGTAAACTAATACATTCTAAAATTCCCGCAATGTGTGGCAAAAATATACCACCAAGACAGACTGAGGTTGACCTAAAGTAATGTCACTATGTTACATGATTTAGAGACAAACTTAATCTTGATCACCAGATTATATATTAGAACTTTCACCTCATTTCAGAATAAAAACACTTCACTTTGCTCTATTTTTTTCAGGGAAGGTAAAATGCTCTCACATTTATTGTCTCGTTTAAAGTCACAGCATTCGTTAAGCGCTTTCAAGTAGTAAGGCATTAAAAGTATTCAGATTACCTCAGGTGATAGAAATTTAGTGTGAGACTACCTGAGCAAGGAAGGAAATGCAGGAAAACCACTGAACCGTCAAGCCTCATGAGAACTGGAGCACAGTCCAGGATTCCAGAATGAATCTATGAGTCTATCATTCTTACAGCTGAGCTTCTCTCAGCACAGCCTCTACTGCCAAACTCGGTTGTATTCTGCTACTTCCTAGTTATGTGACCTTGGGCAAGTTACTTAAGCTCTCTGTGGCTGGGTTTTCTCATCTGTAAAGTAGAAACAGGGTTGAAGGTAATATATTTAAAGGCATTTAAAATACAGGTTGAGTCTCCCTTATCTGAACTGCTTGGGACCAGAAGTGTTTAGGATTTCAATTTTTTTTTTTTTTCAGATTTTCGAATATTTGGATTTTACTTACAGGTTCTTGTAAGTAACTTGCCAGCATCCCTAATCTAAACATCTGAAATTCAGATTGCTCCAATGGACATTTCCTTTGACCATCATGTTGGCACTCAAAATTTCAGATTTTGGTGCATTTTGAATTTCGGATTTTCAGATTAGAAATGTTCAACCTGTAATACCTGGCACACAAAAATCGGCATATGTTCGCTATCATCATTACCATTTTAATTATTGCTGTCCTATTTTTGATTCCTTCAGTAGTGTCCACCATCCCTGTGGCATCCACTGCCTCATGGCCCCTGACTACTACTTTTTCTAGGTGTGACTCTCAGCACCTACTCCCTTTTCTGCTGTATGTTTTACTTCAGCTCCTGTCTACTTTCTTCTGATTTCATCTTCTAGACCTCATGCTTTTACTTACTATTCTGTGCATGACCTTTATTCATTCTGTATATGACCTTTATTTCATGTGCCTCCTTGCTTCTGCTCTACTCTGTGGTCTGGTTTTCTAGACATATTTGGTGTGTCATATTAAATGTCTTGAGGGAAGATACACACGGCCCAGTTAGTGGGTGTTCATTATAGACCTCTGCCGAACAGTTCCTGTGCCTGTTTGCCCCAGGCCATTGACAAGTTTATAGCTGGCTATCTTCATTCAGGTGGGAATCCGTGCTTCAATCAGTGCTGTTGAAGGGTCGTAGGAAGGTCGCTGGGGAATCCTGGGTGTAGAGAGCCATTTCAGACTCTCAGAAGGAAGTTGTGGAGTTAGCAGCGTCAGGGTTTCATGGAACACCTTTTTTTTAGTTTGTTTGCTTTAACGCCATCCCGATCACAGATGAAAAAAACTGAAGCTTGAAATTGTCAAATGATGCTGGGTCTTATAATTCAGAGCACACACTTAATTTTATCAAAGAAGAGGTGCTATTCCTTACTCTTTCCCTCCCTCCCTCCCTCTCTCTCTCTCTCTCTCTCTCTTTCTCTCTTTCTCTCTTTCTCTCTTTCTCTCTTTCTTTCTTTCCTTCGAGACGGAGTCTTGCTCTGTCGCCCAGGCTGGAGTGCAGTGGCCGGATCCCAGCTCACTGCAAGCTCCGCCTCCCGGGTTCACGCCATTCTCCTGCCTCAGCCTCCCGAGTAGCTGGGACTACAGGCGCCCGCCACCTCGCCCGGCTAGTTTTTTGTATGTTTTTTAGTAGAGACGGGATTTCACCATGTTAGCCAGGATGGTCTCGATCTCCTGACCTTGTGATCCACCCATCTCGGCCTCCCAAAGTGCTGGGATTACAGACTTGAGCCACCGTGCCCGGCCTCTTACACTTTCTTTTATTCAGAAATGGGTGATGATCTTTTTTTTCAGGGTCAAATGGAAATTAAAGTGAAGTAAGATTAAGAGGTTTAAAGGCTTTAAAAGACGGACATACTGGCTGGGCACGGTGGCTCACGCCTGTAATCCCAGCGCTTTGGGAGGCAGAGGCGGGCAAATCACGAGGTCTGGAGTTCGGGACCAGCCTGACCAACATGGTGACACCCATCTCTACTAAAAATACAAAAAATTAGCTGGGCATGATGGCAGGTGCCTGTAACCCCAGCTACTCGGAAGGCTGAGGCAGGAGAATTGCTTGAACCCAGGAGGCGGAGTTTGCAGTGAGCCGAGATCATTTCATTGCACTCTAGCCCAGGCAACAGTGTGAGACTGTCTCAAGAAAAAAAAAAAAAACCAGACAGACATACTAAAGTGATAGTTAGGATACTTTCTCATTGCTTCCTTAACACCCTGGCTAGTTTAACAAACCACAGTACTAATTATCTGGCAATTCAGATGCTGCACAGTCAGCATCCTTTAGTGGAAAGGAATTTCTGAAGATAGAATCTGGAAGAGCAAGGGAAAGTAGCAGAGAATCTAATTTTTATGGGACTTGGGAGATAGATGCTGGATCCTGAAGATTTATCAGCAACTTGTTTCAACGTGCCAGGAAAATTTCTTCAATGAAAGCATTTGTTTAAACCAATTTTTCCATCATCATCTTACATCTGTTTTTAGCTAAAATTTATTCCTCTTAGTCTTCTTTGACAGAAATGTCTGGGTTAAAGTTAACCCACCATTTTAAAATGTAAGTTCGAGTTAAGTAAAAGAATTCTAGTTAAATATTAGGAAAGACTAAAGAGATAATAAATTAATGATTGTCTAGGTGACAGGTGAGTGAAGTAGAAATTAATGGATCAGTCTGAAGCCTGGTATATATGGCACTGGTCCAGGAAATGTCAAGTTGGGTAAATTTTGATCAGTAGTGAGCCATGATATATTATTTGAAAACTGAGCCCTATTTAATATTGTGGCAGGTGGAAATCAAGGGGGGGACTTACTGGTTTTGAGTAATGCTCTGTTGTTACTGGGCATGTTCCTAAGACTTCAAAGAGGCCTATCCACAGTGCATGTTGATAGGAAGGATGGCGGTTCTCTCCCACCCAAAAGTTTGACAGCTATAGAAAGGCTTGAGCTGCTTGGGGCAGACACTATGCAGATCACCTGCATTCAATGAAAAACAGAAATTGCTCCTGTGTATTGAAAAGGCTGGCTCCCTATCTTGTTGACCTCTCTCAGAATACAGAAACCAGACATACTTTTTAGGAGATTCAATTAACGAAGTTTGTAATGAGGTTAATTGTTTAAGGGAATTTAATTTGTTTAATTTAGTCATTCGTTGAACATTAATCAAAGGCCATGAAAACCAATTATCCTTATTTTTAATTAAATTTTTTTCAACTTATAAATAGGCTAATAAAATGAGTAAGTTGAATGTAACTAGATGTTTAGATGTATCTGGTGGGTAACCAGAGAATAACCAGCACAACTGGGTTGCAAGGAAGAAGTGATTAAAATAAGCCTCCCCACTTGGAGCAAGATATTGTGCCTGTTTCTAACCTGTCTCTGTGAGCAAGAAGAGAATGGGGAGGAGGGCTAGATTCAGAAATGATGTCAATGATGAGAGCTAGGTAGTGGCTTAGCATTCAATGAAAGGATATTAAAATAATGTCTGGATTATCACCAATGCCGTGCTTAGGATCAGACAGAATAAGCAGTAATTTCCTTTAGAAGGAATTCTAAAGCTAAGCTTGTTTCATTTGGATTTGGGTTCATGATTTATACCATGTGTTTAACCCATTCTGCGTTTGGCAGTGTAACTGGGATAACAACAACTGGAGGCACCCAGATCCTTTGTGATCAGTCTGGTCAAGTTATTCCTGAACTTGTGAAGACCTAGACCATAGCAGGTTATGAGCAAAAGACAGCATTCATTCATTCATTCATTTGGTGAATCTTTAATCAAGATCTATGGGACAAAACATGGTTCTAGATCCTATAAAGGATGTAAAGATGAAATAAATTAGCATTCTGTTCTTGAGGGCTGTAAGAAAATTGCAGCCAGAAAGGAACATAAGGCACCTATAAAAATAATAGTACGATTGTTTTATGTCATAGAAAAGAGGAAAATATGTTTGCTTATGACCTATGATGTGTCAGGCAAGGTGCTCTGTCATCTTGCATATGACATCCTGTCAGATCCTTGCAACCACACTGTGAGGTAGATCTTTGTAGAAACGGGCAAAAATCACAGTGAGGACATATTATTAGGGAATATGGGTGTAAAGTCATGCAGTTCATGCACTGTGGGGATATGAAGAAGAGTGGAAAATAAATTCAGAAAGGTAAGTTGGGGGCAAGGATGTGAAGGCTTTTGGACACTAGTCAAGAAAGCCTGATGAGTTTTGTTCCTTGGTAAAGGGAGAGTCATTTAAGTTTTTAGAGTCAGGAGTGATCAGGGTTGTGCTTTAGAGAGCTGCACCTGGAAGCCTATAAAGCCCAGACAGGCAAATGACGTGGACTTGATGAGTAGGGTGAGCCTCTTATGGCATCCGTATCCAAAGTAGGGGAGATGTCCTCATGCCTGCTCAGATTTGGGGATAGGGTGACAGAAAGAGTCAGCTTGTTCTGTTACTGCAGAGGGCAGAAGTGACAGTGTAAATTGTGGACAATCAATGCTTTAGAAATAGAAAGACAAAATAGGTTTGGAGTCAAATAGACCTTGGTTTCTTTTCCTTTTCTTTTTTTTTTTTGAGACGGAGTCTTGCTCTGTCACCTGGCTGGAGTGCAGTGGCGCGATCTTGGCTCACTGCAACCTCTGCCTCCCGGGTTCAAGCCATTGTCCTGGCTCAGCCTCCCAAGTAGCTGGAATTACAGGTGTCCACCACCACACCCAGCTAATTTTTGTATTTTTAGTAGAGATGGGGTTTCACCGTGTTGGCCAGGATGGTCTCAATCTCCTGACCTCGTGATCCGCCCACCTCAGCCTCCCAAAGTGCTGGGATTACAGGCATGAGCCATCGCGCTCAGCCCCTAGACCTTGGTTTCAATCCCAGTTCTGAGCAATCTGGAGCAATTTACTTGTATAACCCTGGAGAGTCTTTGATTCCAAATGTCAAAATGATGCTAGTAACACAGGATATTTGTGAGGATTAAATGAGACACAAGACAGATGTCTTTGGGGAGAAAGTCAGTAAAGCAGGATCCAGATGGAGATGAGAAAGATCTTTAATGGTGGGCTGCTTGCTTCTTTGTGTGTTACTGGTTGCCAGATGAGTTCAAGCAGGGGCTGGAAGCTACCTGTAAGGAATGTTGATGAAGGGTTTCTTGCATTTTAATAGTGGTTGCATCAAATGACTTTTAGGATCCATTTCAAGTTCTAATTGAGTAGTTTACTCCTGCTCTGCAGTGTCTCTTGCTCCCTACCCCCCAATAGTGGTACTCTTTGGCAAAAAGTTACCAAAGGTAAGGCTGGTCATAGGAATAACGAGGCAGAAAATATCTAGACCTACAGAGTAAATTAGCGTTGAAACCACAGGAATCATAAATAATCATTTGCACTAAGCCAGCCAGGAGCCGGGATAGTGAGTAAGTTCTGGCTACCTTCTCATCAGGCATCCTGTGTTGCTTCTGCTGCACTATCCTGATTTTTTTGGAGTTTCCCCAAGATACCCAGAGGCCAGTGATTTCAGTATGTTTATTTAAGGGTTACACTGTCTTCAAAAAATGAAGTATCATGGTGAAGCCTAAATGTAGAGCAGATAAAAGAGCTGTAACTCTGGTTAAAGGGGGTGGGGGGAAGAGGCTGAAATCTCAACCGTTGGTTCCTTCGTCACCCACTCTGTAACCTCTAGCTTGAACATTACTGCTCCAAACCTGGCCTGTTTTCAGCCTTCCCTTTGAGTCTTTTGTTTTCTGGATTCTGGATGGCAGCTGTTATCACTCCAGCTGCAGAGAGGATGGGAGGCGACTTCCTGTTTTTCTATCCTGCCATCTCTGTGGGGGTGGGACATTCCCTCCCCCATCTCCTGCGGCTGGCTGTAGTTTTGGAAAAATGTGAGCCTGGATGCAGCCGTCCTGACTAGGGCTGTAGGAATGGCTGGTAGCCACCCAGCCTCTGTTTGAAGGCATCTGGGAGCAAGACAGGCAACAGACACTGATGGACAAGTTGTGTCCCTGACTGTGGGACAGGGAAGGGTGAGTAGCTAAGAGAAAGGTGAAGTAGTTGGTCCAGAAGTTATCTGAGGGAGTTAAGGGTGTTGAACAAATGGTGGGTAGGGGTGTGGGAGAACGGAAGGGCTCTGGCCAAAGCATAAAAGATAGAAAGAAAGAGAGAGGAAAAAAAAGAAGAAGAAACAGTTTTTGTCTGAGATATTATTTGGGGATACAGTGCATTTAAAGAATGGAAGAGAATAGAAATGATACAATGATCCGTTTTCTCACGCCCTGTATTTTTATTGAGCTTTTCCTTGAATTGGGTACAAGGAATATAAAGAAGTCCTATAAGCAATATGCTTGCTCTTCAGAGTTTGGGAAGGCAGGAAAGGCATTTAACTGGACATGTATAACCACAGGTTCACACATCTGTACAATCTCAATCCTTATAACAACCTTTAACGTCGGTATTGTCAGCCCTATTTTAAAGAGGAGGTAACTGAGATTAGGGATGGATGTTTTAGTGACTTGCCCAAAGTTACCCAATAGGTAAGTGGCAGAGCCAGGCCAAGAACCTTGAGTCCTTTTTTCTGTCCGCTGTAACACACAGCTAAGTCTTGGCACAGGACAAGGACTTTAATTAGGCTTTGAGAGAAGGGTGGGACTTAACACACAGATGAGTGGGGATTCTGGTTAGGCCGAAAGGTGAGAAGGAAGCAGGGATCTGTGAGTTGACCTGTTTTGACTACAGAGAGGGTTTCCTGGGAGCGAAGTAGGAGATAAGCTGGGAAAGGGAAGTAGAAGCCAGATAAGGGAGAGTTTTAAATGGCTAGAAAAGAATTGCCGGGAAAGGGGGACCTGATTTAAAGGGGAAGAGGTTGATGACAAAACCAAACATTTTAGAAAACTCATCTGGTAGTGGTGCAGAGAAAGAATTAGAACTGGGGGAAACTGGAGTCAGAAATTCAAGTCAGGAGTTTGGGATAGTGCAGGTCTGACAAGCAACAAGAGGGTAATGATACAAAGTAGGTCTGTGAGCGCAGTGGCCCAAGCCTGTGGATTTCTTGTAGCATTCTATTGTTTGAAAAAATATAAATTATGGACACTCAATACTTGAGATATGGAAAGAAAAACAATGGCTTTGGAGTCAAATAGACCTTGGTTTCAATCCAAGTTCCGGGTGATCTGGAGAAATTTACTTACATAACTTTGCTGAGCCTTTGATTCTTTATGTTAAAATAGGGCTAATAACACTCAATTTACAGGATGATTGGGAAGATTAAACAAGACACAATGCTGGATTCTGTGCATCCCTCTACAATTTTTGGCAGATCGGTGAAATGTAAGGCATGTCATCCATCAAAAAACAATGAAGCCTGGCGCGGTGGCTCACACCTGTAATCCCAGCAGTTTGTGAGGCAGAGGCGGGCGGATCACTCGAGGTCAGGGCTTCGAGACCAGCCTGGCCAACATGGCAGAAACCTCTCTCTACTAAAAATACAAAAATTAGCCGGGTGTGGTGGTGGGCGCCTGTAGTCCCAGCTACTCAGAGGATGAGGCAGGAGAATCACTGGAACCCGGGAGGAGGAGGTTGCTGTGAGCCAGATCGTGCCACTGCACTCCAGCCTGGGTGACTGAGTGAGCTGTTTTTTAAAAAAAAAAGAGAAAAAAAGAAAGTTATTAATTCACTATATTTCTAGAAGATGGTGGGTTATATGCTACCTATATCTCACACAAATAAAGCTGCTTTTCACCATTCAGTCCTGCCTCTAAGTAGCATCTGCCTTGAAAGAACCATCTTCTGAGAATCTTTCTCTTCTGTCAGCCAAGGGGATTATACCGCATGATATCTGTCAAGGATAAACGTTACTTAATTCTTAATTGATAGCTCAGCCACTACAATTGGTTCCATTCAACAGTAATTATTCTCATGTGGTTTGTGGAACTCAATTGTGAGGTCCCTCCTTCCTCCATCCTTTTCAGTGTGTGCATTAAAACAGCAGCCTTAAGGTCTTTAAACGAGTAAATAAATTTTTCTTGCTTCAGAGATTCAATTTTACTTGCCCGAGAAGCTTGTGTGGTGTGATTTTCATCGCTAAAAGCAAAAGCAGCCACATGGCTGATAACACCACTTAGCAATTCAAAGCTCGGTCACCGTTTTCAGGAGTCTCTTCCAAATCTTTCTGAAGTGCTTTTGAAGCTCTACATTCCCCGTCTAAGGGAACACCCAGCAGTCCCAGGATAAAAGGGCAGAAGGGTGAGCTGACGTTTTCCTTTATTTGCATGACTTAAAGCTAGCCATTTTCTACACCACGCGCCGCCGGGCTCGTACATGCCCGTGTGCCCGTGACACTGAGGCAATTGTTTCTCCTTAAAAAGGGGGTTCGCGTGGGTTAGTTTCGTTTCTGATCTGCAATCTCAGTTACTACAACAAGAAAAGTCTAAAACTCGACCCGCCAGGTTCTTCCCCATCGCATTATCTCCGTTCCTTAGAGATAGCAGGAAGGGCAGCATTTTCTTCCATCCACCCACTTCCAGCCCTAGTCTGGCTCAGCGAGGAATGTATAAAATTAGTGGACTCCTCTGAGTGACGTTCCCCGGCTCCAATCAGCGGGCGCGCAGGCGCCTCCGGCCCCGCCCCACTGCTGACTCTCTTTGGCTGATTCCTGCAGGGAGGGAGGAGAGAAGGGCGGCAGTGGGAGGGGGAGGTACCTGAACTGGGAGTGATGTCAGCTCCCAGCTCGGTGCCTGCCCGGATTCCTGACATGGTGTAGTGCAGGCAGGGTGGGGAAGGGACGGGGAAGGACTCGTGTGCTGCTAGCCGGCGGACGGGCCGGAGTGCTGGGGCTTTGAAATCCTAGAGGAGGTGGACGAGAACTTTTGGAACTAGTGCCGGCGGCTCTCCACCCCCCAGGTAAGGGCGTTTTGCTCCACTACGAGACGGGAGGGAAGTGGCACCGTTGTGTGGCTGCAGCTGGCTGTTGCAGCTGCTCCTCCTCTTCCCCGGGTCGATTTCCTTGTGCAACTCACTTCTGTTTCCCAATGGGAACGGGCACTTTTGGGGGGTGGTAGGGGTGGAGGGTAGGGCTTAACTCCTGGGGATCCGACCGAGCTTGTACGTGAAGAATACTCCAGGATTGGACGTTTAGGTCTTGTCTGTATCCTTAGACCCCCACACCCTAGGTTCCCAGTAATACCTGAGAACCCCAACCAGAGGGGTGTGTGTCTCTCTATATTGGGGGATTTTAAAATGCCGCAAAAAAATTATGAATCATCGACTCAAAAATTATGCTCGTTGAAAAGAAAAAAAGTTTTGTATTTTTTTGTCTCCTTGTGGCCTATTATATATTAAAAGAATATCAATGTTATTCTTATATATCAATGTAAAATATCCTTTTGTGTAATCCAGTCAGGATGTGAGAAATTCACTTGGGGTGTGTATTAATTATGAGCTTGTGGGAAAACTCGTCTCTTGGGGGCACACTTCTAAAACTGCAACTAGTATTCGCTCATTTTAACCGAGAAATCCCTTCAGCTGCCAACTTTGTAT
This sequence comes from Chlorocebus sabaeus, assembly GCF_047675955.1. Classification (NCBI taxonomy): domain Eukaryota; kingdom Metazoa; phylum Chordata; class Mammalia; order Primates; family Cercopithecidae; genus Chlorocebus; species Chlorocebus sabaeus. Next base: position 28,288,888 of record NC_132914.1, read on the forward strand.
TTGGAGGGGTTAGGATGGCTGCTGAGAATCTTCAGATCTGTTTCCTGTGGCTGCTTTAAAGGTGGGCTGGTAGTTGTGTTTTCAGGGATCTCTTTTAGAGAAGGGAATTTTAACAGGGAAATGCGGTAGAAGGCGTGGCATATAAACTCTTAATTATAGAGTCGTGAATTTTTCAACATGTGGGACCAAAACAAATCCTTTCTTTCAGTGAGAACTGCGGAGAGCAATAGAAAGAGAACTTGATTTCAAAGTCCAAGTTTGGTATTTTGGGAAAGCAATTGCCTGTCGGGAGGAAAAAGATACTTTAAGAAGTGAAAAGATACTTTAAGAAGTGAAAGAACAGAATTCTGATTTTTGTTTATTTCCTGTTTCAAACGCTGTCTTTTTCCTGTGTGGAGATTTTGTGTGCCCTGGTCACTAACTGGGTGTGATTGACTTTCTCGAAGGGGCGGGGAAATTGACTCCATACAGATTCAGGACCCTCTCATCAGTGCTTTAAGGCTCTCTTCTGGAGCAGGAAGGAAAAAAAAAAAAAAGTCAGCGCTGAGACTCCTGAGTCAAGTTTCCCCTTTCTTTCACCGAAGTTCCTCCTTAGCAGTGAGGATCCTCCTGTTGCCAGGTCTGGAGGAAATGGGAGTGGACTTCATTGTGAGTCAAAATCCATATCCCAGGCCCCTGAAGGAAAAAGCATTTCCAGGAGATGGAGAAAGAAAGAAGCCACAACAGTACGTCTAGTAAACCCAAGTCAGGAAATGGGATAGAGGACTCTCCATGGGGTTCTCTATCTTTCTAGCCGGATGATCATTAGGTTTCAGAACTAGAAAGAAGTGTTTGGTTGTGCTGTTGTTTATGACATACCTGGGTCTGTATTGTTCTTAGTTCCTGCAAAAATTAAATAGGGTGGATAAATAGCAGGCTTTTTGAGAAAGGAAACTGCTTTATTGGAAAGACAAGAACATTTTAATTTTGGTTTGTATTTTGGCTTAAGACACAGAAATTGCAAATGGCTCTGCAATAATGGTGAACAAGTCTTTTCTATTTATGTTCTATGGGGAGTACATAAAACATACCATATTTCCAGTGTACTTTTTCAGTAGGATAGAGCTGTGGAGTGGGACAATGTGAACTCAGTGTAGTGTTCCTTGGTTGATAGTGTTCCAACTGCATTTGTAATACCAAAAGATGGGGCTGCAAAAGCCAGACGGTTAAGTAGAGAAGAGTATCTTTAGGATATTATCCTTATGTGCCAAATTCAGATTTACACTTTCTTTCCAAGAAACTAGTCCTAGTTGAGGGACTTGAATATACCAAAACTCTAAATTTGATTCACAGTTTGAGTAATAGCAGTAATTTTACATACTTAATTTAAACCAATATTTCTCTTTCTCAGTTCATGTTTATGAGGCAGATCTGGTGAGGAAAACACAGAATACTTAAAAGATGTTTGAGTTATTGAGAAAGGTAGGATCAGGTGTTGGTTAAATTACTTTTGACCCACAACTGTCATACTTCCAAGAGCAATTTTAAAAATTAAGGTCGGCCGGGTGCGGTGGCTCACGCCTGTAATCCCAGCACTTGAGGCAGGTGGATCACCTGAGGTCAGGAGTTCGAGACCAGCCTGGCTAACATGGTGAAACTCCGTTTCTACTAAAAATACAAACAAATTGCCGAGTGTGGTGGCGGGCGCCTGTAGTCCCAGCTACTTGGGAGGCTGAGGCAGGAGAGGGAGGCTGAGGCAGGAGAATCGCTTGAACTTGGGAGGCGGAGGTTGCAGTGAGCTGAGATCTCACTATTGCACTCCAGCTTGGGCAACAAGAGTGAAACTCCATCTCAAAAATAAATAAATAAAATAAAATAAAATAAAAATTAAGGTCATCAGGCCTTAATGAATAAATGTTGATTTGAAATCCAGGGACACATTGAAGTTCCAGATCAATGGTGCCTAATTTCAAGGGCATCATTGACATTTTTTGGGAACAAGTTCACTGAAGGACAGTTAATTAACTGTTTATATAGTCTTTTTGTTACTCCCTGTTCCACCATGAGATAAATCAGAACAAGGTAATTTTCACCTCAGTTACTGACTAGCTGACTTCTTTTAAAACCTTTCATATTCATACGACATTTGTATAAGTTAATTTAGATTATGTTGATAATTTGTTACATTAAAATTAACTTTTTATTTATATCCCAAACCAGCATAATTTTCAAACTGTTAACTGAAAGAAGACCTTATTCAGCACTCTGCCTTTTGTTTTTTCTTTTCTTTTTTGAGACAGGGTCTCGCTCTGTCACCTTGGATGGAGTGCAGTGGCGCAATCTCAGCTCACTGTAGACTCTGCCTCTCAGGTTCAAATGATCCTCCCACCTCAGCCTCCACTGGGATTACAGTCATGCACCAACATGCCCAGTTAATTTTTGTATTTTTAGTAGAGGCAGGTTTTCGCCATGTTGCTCAGGCTGATCTTGGACTCCTGGGTTCAAGCAGTCAACCCACCTCGACCTCCCAAAGTGCTAGGATTACAAGAGTGAGCCATGGGTGCCCAGCCTGTCTTTTCAAAGATGTTATTACATGTCTCTGGCCTAGTTTGAATCACCTTTTCAAAACAATGAATGAAGGAATGAATTAATGAATGCGTATTCATTCATGTTTGGGTCTGTGTCTTGATTCTTTATTAAAGAAACGTTGCTTCAAGGCGAAAACATAGGCAAGAAGTTTTGCATAATGACGTTTTTATTTTCAGAGATTTCCTTAGAAAGTCATATTAGCTCCAAAATTAAGAAAAAAAAATCGCAGTTGAGCAGCCAGTTGTGAAATCTTTCAGGGAGCCATAATCGTAACTATCATGATTATTTTGTTATTTTTAACCATGGTCAAACAGATGGATTTAAATATGAGAGTCAAAGCTGTTAGTGTTACTGTCACATTTTGATGCAGGATATTCTTTTTTTTTGTTTGTTTGTTTGTTTGTTTGTTTTTGAGACAGAGTCTCTCTCTGTTGCCCAGGCTGGAGTGCAGTGGCATGATCTTGGTTTGCTGCAACCCCCACCTCCCGTTTTCAAGTGAGTCTTATGCCTCAGGGTCCCAAGTAGCTAGGGTTACAGGTATATGCCACAACGCCTGGCTAATTTTTGTATTTTTAGTAGATACAGGGTTTCACCATGTTAGCCAGGCTGGTCTCGAACTCCTGACCTCAGGTGATCCGCCTGCCTCAGCCTCCCAAAGTGCTGGGATTACAGGCGTGAGCCACCATGCCCGGTTATGCAGGGTATTCTTTGTGAATAAAGAGAACAAAATGTCTTCTGGCCAGCATTTTCTGTTCAAGTAAAGGTGGATAACTTCACAATTAAATCAGTTATCTAACTGTCCAAAAACTGTTCTGGGCTCTTGTAATTCAGTGCATCAGTGGTGTGTTATGTCAGTTATTTTTCAAATTAATTGCAGTGCACATTAGAACCTTCTTCCTAGAAAAACAAAACAACAACAAAAAACCCTACAGCTTTTGTCATATATGTCACTGCCACAGAAATTGATGCTGTGTTAAATGGAGCTCATAAATTTAAAACTAAACTGAATTATTCCACCCTACAAAATACATAGAATCTTTTCTTTTACACTCTTCGTTTTAGATATAATAATTACTGATGCTCATTTGGTGTTCAGTGATAATGTCTCCAAAAGCCAAGTGGTGAGCATTGTTTTTCCACTTCTAAAAAAAAAAAAAAACTAACATACCAGACAACTGGATTTGAGATAAAAAAAAATATGGGTTCTTCCAGGAGTTTTAAGTTTATGCACTTTTTAGGCAGTTTGGGGGAGGAAGGGAGAGAACCTGAGGTAAATATGTACCAGTCTAAACCCACTGAAGAGTGTCTGTTTCTGAAAGGTGGGTTTGGACTCTGAGTGGTCCAGGTGGACGTGTTGTCACAGTTTGTGAATCCTCTTTGGTTATGCATCTCCCTGGGAACTTGATGGGACTCACATTTTGACTGGCCCCCCCACACATCCTTGTTTTTGTTGGCAAGTGTAATGAGTTCAGAATAAAAAGATCGTGTAGTGGTTTTCTGTACAGGGGTGCGCACCTAACAATGTCCATGCCCGAAGGAATTGTATAAACTCAAATTGCATTGAGTATCAGTCATTCTGGCCAAGGGTCTTGTCTTAAATATGGATCATGTAGGAAGAAGATCAAGTACCACCATCATGTTTGGGGCTGGCCCTAGATTTTGTGGACACCCTCTGGACTCCACGGTAGGCCTGGATATTTTCACCTCTCCTTTAATTTAGGGAAATTATGCCTTTGACATAAAAAGACAAGTTCAGAAGAGTAAGTGTGCTCATTCTTCGTGTGCGTGTCTTTGTTAAGAGGTGAAACTCAAATTTCACCTGGTGCAAGAGGGACTAAGGCTTTTTTCAGTGGCAAGTCTATTCCTAAAGAAGTGGCCAGGCCGGACGCGATGGCTCATGCCTGTAATCCCAGCACTTTGGGAGGCTGAGGCGGGTGGATCACTTGGGGCCAGGAGTTCGAGACCAGCTGGGCCAACATGGCAAAACCCCATCTCTACTAAAAATACAAAAATTGGCCGGGTGTGGTGGTGCATGCCTGTGGTCCCAGCTACTCAGGAGGCTGAGGCAGGAGAATTGCTTGAAGCTGGGAGGCGGAGGTTGCAGTGAGCTGAGATTGTGCCACTGCACTCCAGCCAGGGCAACAGAGCGAGATTCTGTCAAAAAAAAAAAAAAAAAAAATTAAAAAAAAATAATAAGTTGCCAAATTTTAATTTTTCCTTTTAGCAATAAAAGCTGAACTCTTAAGAAGTGGCCAGATTCTTTAGGCCAGCAAAGTAGTTTTGGGGAGCAACTAGATAGGCCCATTGGGAACGGTGTGGACTCTTCTGTGGTATGCAGTAATATTGTACCATATCACTAAATGTACCTGTGTTTTCTTGTATTTTTGTGCCTAGGATCAAGCTCACCGATGTCCTTTTGCTGGCACTTTGTCACCCTTCTCTTCATCTATAGTATTCTACACAAATATTTTCTCACTACCACAGAATTGCATAAGTTTTTCATGAGGAAAGTTTATTGTATTTACTTTATTTAGAAGAAAGTGAAAACAAGGTTGAAACTCTATGGTCTACTTTTTTCATCTAGTGACTTGACAGAGCAGGTGCTATTGCATAAAGAATGCCTTTGCAACCATTATCTTTTTCTAAAGATGCTGCTGCTTGTAACGACACAGTAGAGGGTTTGCTTTTGTTTGCATTGGAATTTGAACACACTCTACTTTTTCTTGTGAATGATAGAAGAGTCGAATGAACCTGTGGATTCTCGAAATTAATTCTGGGAAGTGAGAGGGAGGAAGGGAAACAGTGACGACTCACGGGAGACACTCTGATTGAACCTGTGATCTGGTCAGGGCCATCTGTGTGAAGTCACCTGGGTCTCAGTGTTTTTCCTCTGGATCAGCTGCCTGGATGGTTTTGTCAAACTTTCAGATCCTTCCATCCTCCACCTCCATCAGTGTGTGACTTTGCATAACTGAGAAAGCTGCTATACACAGAATTAAGTTTCTTTTATTGTTTTTGTCTACTAAGGGAATTTGATTCTCTGGGATGATTTGCACTTCATATCACCTTGTGGGAAAGACACAGCTGGATGCCCAACAGATATCTATCCCCCATCCTTCTCTATAACTGAATCTATTTTGTTTAATTCACCACTATGTCCAGTTAAGTGCTAGATTTCCCAGAATCCCTTGCAGCTGGGAGGTGGTTCAGTGACAGTAGTCCTGGGTGATGAGATGTAAATAGCTGGATGCCCCGCTCCCCAAAGCACTTTAAAGGGGAAGCCTCTGTGAGCTTGCCTGTTAAGACTTTTGCTCTTTGTACTTCTTCCCTGGAGAAAGTAAACAGGCCATTGTGTGACCAAAGACAAGATGCTTGAGGGTTAAGGATGACTGGGTGAAAAGTTAGAAGGAGGCTGAGAAAGCTGATAGCATTCTGCAACTGCTCTACTGGACCCTGTCTGCCCATTTCTTGACTCTGTGAGAAAAATAAAACCTCTACTTGGTTAAACCACAGAACTTGGGTCAGTTACTTGCAGCCAAATGTGATCTTAACTGAGTCTAAATGTTTAAAAATCATAGTTCATCTTTTCTTTAAAAATAAAAAGGCTTTATTCTGTACGAGAAAAACAGGACTTTGGAGCCATGCAGATCCTCAACTTGAATCCTGGCTTTGCTATTTTTTACAGTCTAATATTGGCAAGTAATTTAAACTCACTGGGTCTCAGTTTTCTCATCTATAAAATGGTAGCTCTGATATATGTGCCATAGCATTTTTGCAAGGATTAGAAATAATTCAAAATTATTATTATTTTTTTGAGACAGTCTCACGCTGTCACCCAGGCTGGAGTGCAGTGGTGCAATCTCGGCTCACTGCAACCCTCCTGGGTTCAAGCGATTCTCCAGCCTCAGCTTCCTAAGTAGCTGGGATTACAGGTGCCCACCACCATGACCAGCTAATTAAAAAAAATTTTTTTTTAATTTTTTTATTTTTAGTAGAGACAGGATTTCACTATTGTTGGCCAGACTGGTCTTGAACTCCTGATCTCAGCTGATCTGCCAGCCTTGGCCTCCCAAAGTACTGGGATTACAGGCGTGAGCCACCACGCCCGGCCAGAAATTAGTAATAGGAATAATAATGGCATATTCAGCACATGGAAGATCTTCAACAAATGGTGGCACTGTTACCAAAGGGAAGTGTAGTGGGGAGCCTGAAAGGGGGAGGCAAAGAATTCAGCTCTTTCTCCTGGAAGGTTCTCAGTAGGTTTATAGCTACAATCCCTTGGCTCCATCTACTTGGCATTTATTCCACCTCCTGTTTCTTATCCTCATTCCCACCTGCGCACAACAGAATACTTGGAACTCTTCTGTTCTCCAGCTTTGGTTAAGAAAGCAGAGGATGTCCTTATAAAAATTTATTAACTATAGCATAGGGAGAAGGGTGGGGGCTCCAGAGTCAGACAGATGTGGATTAGAATCCCCTGTTGTTACTAGCTGTGTGATTTTGGTTAAGTCTTCTGTGAAATGGGAATAATTGCGTGGTTACGAAGATTACATCTGATAATGTATGTGAAGCACTAACAGCTGGTTTCTTGGCACACAACATGCACTGGTTTGATGACAGATATTGTTGTTACTATTTCATTAAGCATGTGTTAAGCAATTCCCAGCCTTGGTACAAGGTCCTCTTGGAGATGGAAAGACAAACAAAACATGATCTTTACCTTAGGAGTATTCACATACAGGAGATGGGGGCAGAAAGAGATGGCACAGCGTATTCATGACTGTAATAAAAAGCAGATTTAGAATACTGTTTAGCTGTTAAAAAGATTGAATATACTGACTTGTACAGATGTCTATTACATATATTTTAAGAAGTAAAACACCAAGCACACATGTATGGTTTACATTTGTCAGTGCATGAAAAACTGCTAAGTGGGATGGCTTATGGGAGTTGAGATGAAGGGAACTTTGTATTTTTTTTTTTTAAGTATATTACATCTATGTTACATTACTTGGGAAATATAAAACATGTTAAAATTTTAAACATCTATTTTTTGGTCCTTTTGGAGGTTGGTTGGGGAAGAGCATTCTGTGAACTGGACTAGCCACCAGAGCAAAGGAAGAGACTGAGTTTCGGGAGGTTCCACTAGAAGAGGTGGGATTTGATTGGGTCTTAAAGGGTGGGGAGGAGATTTTGAGGAGGCAGTGGGGACAGATGAGCATACTTGGGTTTGCAGCAAAATGTAGAATAGAGTGAGATTAGATCTAGAGAAAAGAGAGAACAATACTGTTTGAAAAGACGTAAGTTATATTGGGACAAATCTTACAGGGTTTTAAAGAGAGTGACAAGATTATACCTTAAAACAGGATGTTTTTAAGAAAAGAAAAAGTGAGGGAACTATTGTTTTGTAAAAATGACTCTGGAAATAGCAGATTGGGTGTTTCTAGTGGGTATATGGGCAAGGGGAGGGACAAGGACAGAACACCCTAAATCAAGAATGGCCCATATGCAAAAGTTAATTTTCTTTCAAAGATGATGTCTTGCTATGTTGCCCAGGCTGGAGTGCAGTGGCTATTCACAGTTGTGATCATTGTGCACTCATGGGCTCAAGCAGCCCTCCTGACTCAGCCTCCCGAGTAGCTGGAACTACAGGGACATGCCTCGATGCCTGGCTAAGTGAAAGTTGAATTTTAATGGGAAACATGAGTTAAGATTTGAACATCTCTGGAGTTTGAGATTCCATCATGACCCACATTATCTTTCATTTTCTCATTGTATAAATGGATAACATAATAGTACCTATCTTATCAGGTTGTTAGGAGAATAACAATAATAATAGGTAACACTTACCTGGTAGGTTAACTTTTTATGTACCAAGCGCTACTCTAAGCACCTTAAATATTTCAACTAGATTAATCCCATATTACAGATGAGGAATCTGAGGCATAGGGAGGCTAAGTAACTTTCCCAGGGTCACACAGATTATGTGTGTCAGACTCAGAATTTGAACTCAGGCAGGTGCAGCTCCAGGGCCAGTATCTTCAACCTCTTCTTAGTCCTACCTCTGGCGTGGTTCTGTACTTGGGGTGTTAAAAGCCAGTATGAACTGTTAGTTGACATTATTTATATAAAGATGTTGAGCAAGAATTCAGAAATTTAGGCTTGGAGTTTAGGCCAAAGCCTAGACTAATGGATCATCTCTATAGGGTTGTTACATAAAGAGCGAGAATAGATGAGCTCCCCGAGCAAGAGTATGTAGAGTTAAAAGAGAAGCAGGCATACAGTCTTCAGGGGACTCCTGACATTTAGAAATGGTCCGGCAAAAAAGAAGTTAGGAGAGGAGATAGAGCAGGATCTGCAGAGAAGTGGAGGACAATGGTGGCCAAGGGAAGAAGCACAACGTAAGTGAACTAACCATGCCATCCAGTGCAACAGACTCGTTACAAGGCTGCATCCAACAGACTGTCCCTGGTCCTGCTGCCAGGTCAGTTCATGAACTTGGAATCCAGAATGCAAAAAATTGAAGACTACACGGGAGCTGATGAACTGCAGGCAGCCCAGTTAGTTCATCCTTTCAAGGAATTGATCCGAGAGAGACATGGTAGATAGCTTGCGTTTGAGGAAGGCTCAGGTAGAGAGGAGGATATTAAAAGAAGGAAAAGGGAGGAAGGAATGAGTGCATGGTCCAGGGTAGAGAGATGGGGATAGACCCAAAATCAAGTGGAGGGCTATAAGAACACTTCTTCTGATGTGATGGAAGAGAGGATGGGGGAAATGGAAAAAAAAAAGATGTGATCAGAAGGGATACGAGTTGAGTAAGTTCACTGCAGGCAGTCTGCATTCATTTATCAGTAGAGTAGGAAGCAGTGAAAGGAAATTCACAGTCAAGTAACTCAGGCTCCTGAGAGGCTGGCTCTGGGGATTATTGTTATGGAGGAAAAATTTGAAAGAATGACAGAAGTCTCTCATCTGAACAATACAAACTGACACATTTGCCAGAATGTGTCTCGAGGCAGGAAGTTGGTTTATTGAAGTGGAAAGTAGTGGTTATTAAAAAAAAAAAAAAAAAAAAAAAAAGGAGAATGAAATTAGACAAAGGGAAACTTGACTGTCTTTGAAGGAGGAATTTTTAGACAACCAGACTTAATGGTTCACAGACCAACTTCTTGGGGGAAACCTGAGCTCTGAGTGGTGAGAAACAACTGGTTTTGGAACTCACAGCTGGGATTTGGTAACAACAGATCCATCAAGGCACCAGGAAATACTCTGTAGAAAGGAATTATCCAACAGAGACAGCACTGGATTAAATTATCCTCCTGATAAGGTGGTCTCTGATCTTCAGTTTCTTATTTCTAGAAAGATGTTTAGTTGAAAAGACATAGGCTTGTGGCATTTCAGCAGATTTGTTGTGGTAATGACATCAGGGGTATGTGAGAAAAGGATTGAGGAATGCAATAATTAAGAATACGGTACTAAAAATCACTACCCCATCAGTCCATTGGTGGGTCTTATGGTGGTTGCTTTGAAAGATGTCAGTAAAGGCTTGTTCATGTGTGTGCAGTATAAATTGATAGGCATAATATTCTGGAGTTCAATGGTTCTCAGCAGGGCTGGCTGTAGAATTCGTGGAGCCTGTTGCAAAATGAAAATGTGTGACCCCTTATTCAAAAGGTAAGGAAAAAGTGCTGCTAAAGGTACTAAAATATGAAGCTTTTTTCCTTTCTCATACAGTTTTTTTCTCTTGACTTGTCATAGTATTGGCTACTTGTCATTCTATGTGAAGAAAAATTAAAAATTGAAATTATAGCATGAATTCAATTTAAAAATTAAAAAACTAAACATTGAAGTTTTTAGTATGAATTTACTCTTCGTCTTTGTATTATACAATGTTGGTTTTTGTTGTTGTTGTTGTTGTTGGTTTGTTTTGTTTTGTTTTTTGAGACAGGATCTCACTCTGTCACCCAAGCTACAGTGCAGTGGTGTGGTCACAGCTCATTGCAGCTTCTACTTTCTGGGCTCAGGTGATCCTCCGGCTCAGCCTCCCAAGTAGCTGGGACTACAGGTGCATGCCTGGCTAATTTTTTGTAGAGACAGGATCTCACCATGTTGCTCAAGCTGGTCTTGAAATCCTGGGCGCAAGCAATCCTCTTGCCTTGGCTTCCCAAGGTGCTCGTATTGCAGGCGTGAGCCACTGCGCCCATTGCAATGCTGGTTTTAAATGAAAATATAGAGCATTGAACTCATATGCAGAATTACTGAAGTTGTCGATGTGTATGTATATTGTTATGAGAACAGTAGAAACACTGCCCAAAACTAAACTACTTTTATTTCACTTCTTGACATGTGCACATTCTATTGACACCTACCTTTGGCTTATGATGTGTAATGAAGGACTGAAAGAAGAAGCAACTATGAGTTGCCTTATCTTTCCTTTTCCTTCTGTGCCGTCATTTTCAGCATAAGTGGTTGGCTAATATGGTTAAGTAACATGAGAAAGAGATAAAACGCTTAGGCTCCCTGGTCATTTGTGTGTCTTAGAAAGACATTTCTGTGTGCAATCAAAATGGAAGTCATTGCCTCTTGGGGCAGTCAGCAGCCACCTGCCTGCTTATTCAGTTGTATTTGTAACACACTTACCTTGCACTCACTTTAAGTCTTGCTGAAATCCCACACACCGGGAGTTCACCGGAATTCTGGGCTCATGGTGCATTGGGAAACGTGTGTGAATAGAGAGGTCAGGAACGGTGGTTGTACCTATTACGTGCTATGTTAGGCTCTTTTGCATTGGTATAAAGGAAAACTAGGACTGGGTAATTTATCAAGAAAAAAGTTTAATTGGCTCACAGTTCTGCAGGGTGTGCATGAAGCATAGTGCCAACATCTGCTTCTGACGAGGCCCCCAGGAAGCTTCCGATCATGGCAGAAGGCAAGGGGAACCAGCTTGTCACATGGCAAGAGAGGGAGCAAGAGAGACAGAAGGGAGAGGCCCCAGACTCTCAAACAACCAGATCTCCCATGAACGAATTGAGCAGGATTCACTCATCACCAAGGGGATGTGCTAAACCATTCATGAGGGATCCACCCCCATGATCCAGTCACCTTCCACCAGGCCCCACACCCAACATTGGGAATCACATTTCAACATGAGATTTGGAGGGGCCAAACATCCAAATCATATCACATCATTCTCCTCTGCTCACTTGTGGGCTACATTGCCCCATTGGACCTGACTTACACAACACAAATTCAAAATTATTATCATTCTCAAGATGGTGACAGTAGAGTATTACACCAACCATGGGTCTTTTCTGAGCGTGGGGTCCTGTGTTACTGCCCAGGTCACAGGTCCATGAAGATGTCTCAGAAGTCAAAGAGCTCACTTTTGAGGCTAAGTTTCCCTTGGTCCTAATGTCTCAGCTTCATTATTAAAGTTTGCAATGTATCAGCTTTGTGGGTGATAGCCTAGGGGACCCTCTCCTGGCCATCAGCAAGGTCATTTTTGCCTTTCAATAATTTTTTAATCATTCTTCATTTCCCCTACCAGTATATCTGGGTTCACATCCTCTTCCTCTCTGGTAGATACCCTGTCATTGTCTCCTACTGGAGCCCTGCAGGTAGTCCCTTCTGATTTTTTTTTTTTTTTTTTTTTTTGAGACGGAGTATCTCACTGTCGCTGGGGCTGGAGTGCAATGATGTGATCTTGGCTCACTGCAACCTCTGCCTCCCTGGTTCAAGCGATTCTCCTGCCTCAGCCTCCCAAGTAGCTGGGATCACAGGCGCCTGCCACCACGTCTAGCTAATCTTTTGTGTTTTTAGTAGAGACAGGGTTTCACTATGTTGGCCAGGCTGGTCTCGAAACTCTTGACCTTATGATCCACCCACCTTTGCCTCCCAAAGTGCTGGGATTACAGGTGTGAGCCACTGTACCCGGCCGCCTTTTCTTTATTCTGCACCTTACTGCCAGTCAAATTTTCCAAGTAAGTTTGGTACCAGGCCACCCTGCCTACTCCAAAGCTTTCTTTGACCTCCTGTGAGCCATGGCTTACAGCAGAGTTCTCATCCTGGTGTTCCTGGGGTGGAGACTGCATGGAGACAGGGTTAGTTTGGCCTACGTGTTATTAATAGAGAAGTTTCAGCCAACACTTGCTTTGGGAGGATTCACTTACTGAAATTTACCTATTGAAATTCAGATTTTAAAAAGAGGTCTGGCCACTGTGGGCTCTTGTTTCCTTGTGCTGTGCTGGTGCCCTAAAGAACAAGGTGGACTGGGCATGGGGAGAAAGATGCCCAGTTCATCTTTTTCCTTGGTTTACTCTTAAGGCAGAGTGATTCTTTGCTGTGGGAAAATCCTCACTTGCAGCTGTGTAAATGGAAAGCAGGTATCTGGCTATTCTTAAGAATGGTGTGAGGCAACCTGAATGTTGATCTTTTAGTCTGAGAAGTTAAATTCCCTGTTCATAATGGAAATTGGGTATGTGCTTTGTAGCAGCCTTTGGTTACTTTTTTTAGGAGAAATATTTCTTAAGTCTTGCCTGGCTATTATTACTACTGTGTCATCGTGTGACCTCATCTGATCTTGACCTCTTTCTCCAAACTTGCCTTTCCCTGCTCTTCTGTGCAGAGGACTCCGGCTCCAATCCCCAGGTGGCTTTAAGTCCAGCAAACCTTTCTGTTTTTCCCATTGCTCTTCTCTTTGCTTAATGTCTCCTCTTTCCTCCAGACCCACTTAAAAGCAGTTCTTCAGGAAAACTTAGCTGAGAGTCTCAGTCAGAACTCATTCGTGCAGGAACTTTGCAGGAATCAGGTAATCAAATTCTGGATTTTAACTGCTCAGGTACCAGTTGGGTGGTGAGTTAAGGTTGTCTTTGAAGGTTCCTTCCAGCCCAGTGATTTTGAGATCTGGCATCTACTTGTTATTTGAAATTGTACTTTGTGATAGGAACTGTACTTGCAGTATCTCAGTAAATTATGATGCAGCACTAGCATTGCCTCCATTTTACAGATGGGGAAACTGAGACTGTTTTCCAACACTGACTCTCAAAATGGCTCTTTTCTGGGTTTGTCTTATTTCTTGAAATATATTATGGACTAGCTGAAGACCATGACTGCCTTTGTTGACAAGACCTGCTAGCCGGTAGGAACTCAGTAAATATGTGATGAGATGATTGGTTCATTCAATCAATATGCATTAGGCCTATGCCAGGCTCCATGGAGATGCAAAGATGCCCCAGGTAGAAAATGAAGTATTAGTTATACTGTAAGCTTGGCCTCCTACCTGGGCACGAAGGTTGTATGGAATGGTGGATCTTGGGCTCTGGAGTTAGATGGACCTATAGCTGTGGGTCAGTTTCCTCCTTTGTCAAATATGGGCAGTAATACTGTATACTTTTGTAGCAGTAGTTTTCAACTGTAGTGATTTTGGCCTGTAGCAGTCATTTGACAATGTCGAGACATTTTTTGTGTCACAACCTGGAGGTGGGGGTGCTGCTGGCATTTGGTGGGTACAGTCCAGGGATGTGGCTAACCATCCTACAATGCACAGGACAGCCCCCCACCACTGAAGAATTATCCTGACTCAAAGTATCAGTAGTGCTGAGGTTGAGAAATGCTGCCTTAAAGGGTTGTGAAGATGAAACAAGATAATGACTGCAAAGAGTTTGGCGTAGTTAGCTGTTACTCCAAGAAAGTCATCCCAAAGACTGCAAAATCATCCTTTGAAAGGCAAACACCAAAAGGCTGAATTTCATCAGCATCAGTGATTCTTGCCAGTGAGAAGCCTTATGCTAAGGGTTTCATGCTGTCCTGTTTAGGAGTGGTGACAGACTCACTGGAGGTTGTTTATGTTACATCGTGTACTACTGTGAGCTGGCGTGGAGTTATCAGAGCTGTAAAAGCCATTATTAGTTTTTAGGGTATTCCTGGTAAACTTCCTGCTTGCTTTACTAGTTTGTTCTGTGGAGATAATTTTGGTGTGCGGGTTTAAATCTTCTGATGGAAAATGTTTTGACTATCAAATTCCCAAAACCTGTTTTGATACGTGACACACGAAACGTTTTGGTTTTCACATCAAGAAGCCTTATGTTTTTCTAGCCTTGGATTTTAAACAAAGCAGCTTTTCCCCCTGTTTACTGCCTTACCTGTCTATCTGTGGGAGTAAGAGGGTGGAGAGCTAGCTGCTGGATTTCCATCTATTGTTTATTGTGGATTTATATTTGAAATTGTTTAACCTTTTTTTGTAATTATAAAGGTAATATATGTATCTTATAGAAAATTTGAGTAACATAGAAAAAATAGAGAAACACAGTTAAAAAAAAAAAGCATCAGTAACCCTTTCACATGAAGGTATAGTTAGCTTTGGTGTGTTGGTGTGTTTTCTTCTTTTTCTATTCCTATATTTTTTCCATAGATGAAGTATTCTGAGTATGTAATTTTGTGTCCCACTATTTTTAAAACTTCACATTGTTTTATTGTCGTTTCCTTACACTACTAAAATGTCTGTAAATATTTCTAAGGACTGTAAAATATTCCATCTGTGGGTGTTTCATTATTTTATCGCATTGTAAAAATATAGCCTATTTTCAAATTTTTTTTTTTAACAGACAGGGTCTTCCTCTGTGACCCAGGCTGGAGTGCAGCGATGTGATCATAGCTTACTGCAGCCTCAAAATGCTGGGCCCAAGTGATCCTCCTGCCTCAGCCTCCCATGTAGTAGGATTATAGGCATGTGCCACCATGTCTGGGAAATTTTTTTTTTTTTTTGTAGAGACTCTGTCTCAAAATATCGGTAGTGCTGAGGTTGAGGAACACTGCCTTAAAGGGTTGTAAAGATGAAACAAGATAATGAATGCAAAGAGTCTGGCGTAGTTACCTGTTACCCTAAGAAAGCCATCCCAAAGACTGCAGAATCATCCTTTGAAAGGCAAACACCAAAAGGCTTAATTTCTTTTTTTTTTTTTTTTTTTTTTTTGAGAGGGAGTCTCGCCCTGTCGCCCAGGCTGGAGTGCAGTGGCCGGATCTCAGCTCACTGCAAGCTCCGCCTCCCAGGTTCACGCCATTCTCCTGCCTCAGCCTCCCGAGTAGCTGGAACTACAGGGCCCGCCACCTCGCCCGGCTAGGTTTTTTTTTTGTATTTTTTTAGTAGAGACGGGGTTTCACCGGGTTAGCCAGGATGGTCTCGATCTCGTGATCGAGAGGTCTCCTGACCTCGTGATCCGCCCGTCTCGGCCTCCCAGAGTGCTGGGATTACAGGCTTGAGCCACCGCGCCCGGCCAAAAGGCTTAATTTCATCAGCATCAGTGATTCTTGTCAGTGACCCTGTCTCTACCAAAAAAAAAAAAAAAAGTGATCTTCCTGCCTGAGCCTCCCAAAGTGTTGGGATTACAGTGTGGGCTATTGCACCCAGCCTGTTTTCAATTTTGACAAGCATTTGTGCATTCTGTATTTTCTGGATTTCAGATCATTCCTGTCTCTACAATAGATGATGATATGCAGAACAAAAGGATGGGGTGTGTGTGGATATTTGATTAGTATTGCTGTCAGTTGCCCCAAAGCTTCTACTAATTTTTGCTCCTGTTAGCACAGTGATGTTCTCATATTAGTAGCATTTGATAATTTTCTAGGAGAAAAGAATTTTTTTCTTTTTAACGTATTTGATATTAATGAGCTAAATCATGTTCATATGACTATTGGCTGTTTCTTAACAAACTGTTCATGTTCTCTGCCCATTTATTGAGAGTTAGTATTTTTCTCATTTGTCATAAACTTTAGTTTGTGTATTTCACTTATTAATCATCTGTCAAAGTTGCTGCAAATATTTTCACCTACTGCTTCTAATTTTTTAATTCGGTTTGTGTTTTGTTTTTGTTAGTGATATAGAGGTTTAAAATGTTGATGTAGTCTAATTTATTGATTGTCTTTTGCACTTGCGCTTCTCCAACTTTCCTCTGTCTATACTAAAATTAACCCTCACTGCTCTGGTATATCCCAAAGTAGAGTATCACAGGGATTCCTGATGAGGATAAATGGGCCTGAAGGGCTTATGGGCACCCACTGTGTATCATGGGAAAACTTGCACACGTGTGTGTGTGTGAGAGAGAGGTGTGTGTGTGAGAGAGAGATGTCTGTGTGTGTGTGTGAGAGAGGGAAAAAAAATAAAGTTGATGAGAAAAGGGGAAGCTGTTTTTGGGCCGAGGGTTGTTTGTTTGGCTTTGGTTTTCATTTCTTTTCCCTCGGTAGAAGTGAGCTTACTGAAGGCAGCGGGGCTTCCTTAGATTCCTGAAGCAGCTGAGTGACTGAAACCAGCGACTTGCTGAGAGAGCTGTGACTACACCTGGCAAGGGGTGTGTTAGGCATTTGTTGAGTCTGTGAGAAGGCAGGCGGAGCAGAGACTCAGGCCACATCCCATTCAGTCCTCACCCCTTAAGTTTTGCTTTTTGAGGCTGCAGGCTCTGTTCCACAGCCTCACCCAGGTTACGTCCTGTGAGAGGACTCATAGGAGCCCACAGCCCTGTTGCAGCTCACCAGCTGCACTAACTGTAGCTTGAAAATGAAGGTAACAACTAGTGCTTACATAGCACTCAGCTGTTTTGCAAAACCCTTTCACCAGGGTTTTTATAGATGCTTCTCACCTCAACCTTATGAGGTTAAATACTGTTTCTATCTCCATTAATTTGGAGGAAACCACTACTCAATAGATGCATCATTAAAATCCAGAGCTTCCGACTCCGGGGCTGACCTGCTCTACTTAAGAAAGAATTCCATCATTATATTTTCTGGTCGTAGTTTCTTGGTGATACTATTAGGCAGAGGGTAGCGCCGTTTTAGGTTTTGGAGTCAGACATATCTTCACTGGAATCCCTACCTAGCCCTATCTTGGCATTGTGACTTCGTTACTTAGCCAGCCTGAACCCTGGTTTTCTCATCTGTAAAATGGAAATGACAATGTCTACCTTGTAGGAATATGGTCGACCCTCTGGATCTGAGGGTTTCACATCTGGGGATTTAACCAATAGCAGATGGAAAACATTTGAAAAAACAAAATAACCATACAACAATAAAAATACAATGCAAAAACTATTTATATAGCATTTACATTGTATTAGGTCTTAAGTAATCTAGACATGATTTAAAGTATATGAGAGAATGGATGTGTGTAGGTTATATGTGAATATGTAAGGAACTTTATTTAGCATATGTGGATTTTGGTATGTGTGTGGGTATCCTGGAAACCAATTCCCCATGGATACTGAGGGATGACTATATTAAAAAGATTAAGTTGAGGTTGGTGCAAAAGTAATTGTGGTTTTTGCCATCACTTTCAATGCCAAAATGGCAATTACTTTTGCGCCCACCTAATATATGCAAGATGCCTAGTGCAGCACCACTGTGCTCATTGTAGAAGCTCTGTGATGATGGTTTCTTAATCGCAAAGCTGAAAATGCTGCTGTTGTTTTTTTTGTTTGTTGTTTAAAAGTTTTAGAATTGCTGGTAGATCTGCACAGACTTGGGAAATTCTAGTGAGTATCACTATATTTAAATGCTAGAAACACTTCTTTATCTGACCTATTTATTTTTCTGTTGAGTAGACTTTCTTGTCTGTTGTGGATAAGTCATCCGCTTCTCTCAAATCCTTCTGCTTATAGAATTGCGTGATGAATTCTCAGCTTAGGACTGTGCTCATAGGCAAAATAAAACATGTTTTGTCTACGTGTTCATGTAAAAAGTACAGACGGCTCTCTTGAAGGGCAATAACCCTTCTCTTACACATAGTTGAGATTTTTGGCATCATTCATGAGGTTGTTACTTGCCCAGGCTTCATAAACATTCAGGTACCAGAGCAACATTTAAAAAGAAGATTGTAGAAACTCATGAGAAAAGACAAATCTGCTAAATAACCCAAGGGAGGCAAATTGCTAAGTAAATTTTTATTTTTCATGCCATTTAAAAGTTAGGTTAGATTTGATTGGTCTTTATGCCAGACTTTGTTTAACCACATAAAAAAACTCCCCGAAATTAAATCATTTTTGCCTAAAGAATATCAACATAAGGTTGTCTTGCCATTTAATGTATAATGTATGTTAATTTAGGCTTTTTCATTTTAATAAATTGAGCCAAGTAACTACTATAAATACTCTAATTTAGAATTATAATCCAATGCAGTCTTTTTTCTATGGAGTTAAAAATACCCTTTGGGAATCCTCTTTAAATGTGTCTTGGACCTTCTTATTTTTTTATCCCTGCTACCATGGTTGCATTTTCAACAACAAATCAACTTAGTATTAGAATATGAGGTTATGCTAATGTAAGTGGGGCTTTATGGCGTTAAGAGTTAACATTCTTACTTCTGTTCTGGGAACTTTAGATCCACTGCCCTATGGCTTTTTCATTTTTCCCCTTTTTGGTAGGAAGGGAGAGACCATGAGGAGAAAGTCTTTTTTTATATAATTTATACACGTTTGTAAATTAGAGTTGTAATATAATTCATGCCATGTGTATATGCTTCACCTAAAACAGATACAATTAAGGTGAGTGATTATGTGAAATTTACATGATTTCTAAGTTTCCTGTCATGTTTAGAGTTCAAGGATCAAAATGAGCATACTGTTGGCTAAATCTTACAACTTTTGCAAGCTGAGTGCAGGACATTGTGAAATGCCTCAACCAATTGTATTGGTCAGTAGGAAATTCTTTTCCTAAAATTTCAAGCCTGTTGCTTGTGTTTTTTCTTTTCTTCCCTGCACCCCCTAGTCCTTGCTTTTTTTTTTTTTTTTTTTTTTTTTTTTACAAGGTCTTGCTCTGTTGCCCAGGCTGGAGTGCAGTGTTGTGATCATAGCTCACTGCAGCCTCGACCTCCTAGGCTCAAGCTATCCTCCCACCTCAGCCTCTTGAGTAGCTGGGATTACAGGTGCACACCACCATGCCTGACTAATTTTTTGATTTTTTAAATAGACATAAGATCTCACTGTATTACCCAGGCTGGTCTCAAACTCCTGGGCTCAAGTGATCCTTCTGCCTCGGCCTCCCAAAGTGCTGAAATTATAGGCATGAGCCATCATGGCCCGCCTGATTTTTTAATTTGCAGTGAAAGTGGACATTTGGAGGCAGAGGTGTTTGTGGTGATATGGTGAGGAGAGAATGGACAAACAAACTTGGTACTGCTTGACTATTAACTGACAGGATACAAAGGACTAAAAAATATGCCTAGTAATGGGCAAAGACTTCATGACTAAAACACCAAAAGCAATGGCAACAAAAGCCAAAATTGACAAATGGGATCTAATTAAATTAAAGAGCTTCTGCATAGCAAAACAAACTATCATCAGAGTGTACAGGCAACCTACAGAACGGGAGAAAAGTTTTGCAATCTACCATCTGACAAAGGGCTAATGTGCAGAATCTACAAGAAACTTAAACAAATTTACAAGAAAAAAACAACCCAATTAAAAAGTGGGCAAAGGATGTGAACAGACATTTCTCAAAAGAAGACATTTATGTGGTCAACAAACATATAAAAGAAAGCTCATCATTACTGGTCATTAGAGAAATGCAGATCAAAACCACAATGAGATAACATCTCACACCAGTTAGAATGGTGACCATTAAATAGTCTGGAAACAACAGATGCTGGAGAGGATGTGGAGAAATAGGAACGCTTTTACATTGTTGGTGGGAGTGTAAATTAGTTCAACCATTGTGGAAGGACAGTGTGGCAATTCCTCAAGGATCTAGAACTAGACCATTTGACCCAGCAATCCCATTACAGGGTATACACCCAAAGGATTATAAATCATTCTACTGTAAAGATACATACACACGTATGTTTATTGCAGCACTATGCACAATAGCAAAGACTTGGAACCAACCCAAATGTCCATCAGTGATAGACTAGGTAAAGAAAATGTGGCACATATACACCATGGAATACTATGCAGCCATAAAAAAGAATGAGTTCATGTTCTTTGCAGGGACATGGATGAAGCTGGAAACCATCATTCTCAGCAAACTAACACGAGAACAGAAAACCAAACACCACATGTTCTCACTCATAAGTGGGAGTTGAACAATGAGAACACATGGACACAGGGAGGGGAACATCACACATTGGGGCCTGTTGAGGGGTGGGGTGCAAAGGGAGGGATAGCATTAGGAGAAATACCTAATGTAGATGATGGGTTGATGGATGCAGCAAACCACCATGGCACTTGTATACCTATGTAACAATCCTGCACATTCTGCACATGTATCCCAGAACTTAAGTATAATAAAAAAAATATGCCTAGTGATCCTGAGATAACAATCCAGTTGGGTAGCCCCATGCTGATCCCTTCAAATCATTTTGGCACCAGCCCTTTGAAACAGAGCCTGCATAGTACATATGAGAACCCAGCAAGTTTCACCAGGCATTTCTTGTTGCTGGCTGGGTGGCTCAGGGAATAAATAGAGTAATTAGTGCTCATTAGCACTCCCACGAGCTATAATGCATCTACCTGAGGCAGAGAGATGCTTGCCTGTGTTCCTGAAGCATGGAAATCCCTATATGATCTCTTCAGTCTAGACATTTTTGCATTGCAGAAACAAAGGCTAACTTGGCAAGTGTAAAATCCTCCAAGTGCCTCAAATAACAGTAGGTAAAACCTGTGGACTAGGGACAGAAGGCTTTCCTAGGAACAGTTAGTGTGTCTAAGAAATTGGTGTGCTGTTTAAAGCATTCTCTTCTTCCGCAACCCGCCGCCTCTCAGTGTATGCGACTGAGGCAAACCAGATTAGTCAGAGATGTTGGACACGGTAGTCATATAACTTGATCCCCTTAGCTTCTTGTCAGCTGTACTTCAGCAGCTGTAGTCTCCATCAACGGAGGGTCTGGATTGTACAGAGTCATTGAGAAAGAAGAGAGAGAAACCTTTGATGGTGATCTGTGGCCCTGTCCAGGACCCTGTGCCATTGATAGTTCTTGTTCCTGTGAAATACTAATCTGTGGTATAAAGGTGGGAGTCACAAAGGGAGAAAGAGGGAGCCAAGTTTTGGGGGCTTGGTACACATGCCTGGAGAAACATATAGATAAATCGTGAATTGGCAGATTGTTATGGGAAAGAAGCCTGAACCAAGAATCTGGCACTCTGATCCCTACATTGATTAGCTGTGTGATATTGGGCAAGTCACTTAACCAGTTATAAAATTGTTAGAACGATACAAGCCCAGCCCTCACTGGGAGGGCTTTAAGGATCAAATGAGATCACATGTAAAATGCTGTAAAAATTAAGTAGTAGTATGATTTTTGAGTTTTTATATGGAGTATGTTAGCTATGCTTTAAACATCTTCACCCAAACCTCTGGTAAAAGCACCTGCTTTTCCACTGACTTCCAGCCCTGTGACTCTAATTCCATCTCTGTGCCCTAAACTAGATTAGAACCTGTTTGGATACCAGGTAGTTCCCTTGAAGTTTTTTGGAAGATGGTGCTGTCTCCTGGACAAGACAATAGCAGGAGCTCCTGATTCCTGCTTTGGCCTGTCTGCCATCCCCTTTCTTGGGAATGCAGTAAATTCTACAAAGTCATCATTCATCTATCAGTTCCACAGGAATTGTTCTCTGTTATTAAAAGTTTGGAACATTGGCTGGCCCCAGTGGCTCATGCCTGTAATCCCAGCGTTTTGGGGAGGCCGAGGTAGGTGTATCACTTGAGCCCAAGAGTTCGAGATCAGCCTGGGTAACATGGTGAAACCCCATCTCTACAAAAAATGCAAAAAAACTGGCCAGGCATGGTGGTCCCAGCTACCAGGGAGGATGAGATGGGAAGATCACTTGAGCTCAGGAGGTTGAGGCTACAGTGAGCCATGATTGCACCACTGTATTCCAGCCTGGGAGACAGAGTGATACCCTGCCTCAAAAAACAAAAACAAATAACCAGTTTGGAATGTTATGAATAAAGTGTTCAGCACTCAGTTTCATACTTAGGTGGAACTCTTCTTGCTGGGTAGCTTTAATGAAGATTTGCTGGGATTTGAGGTTATAAAGTAAATATGTCTTTGGTGGGCAGCCATACTCTGATGGTTAAGGTTGGGAAGCCCAGCTGTGGCCTCCTTCATGCAAATCACTACCTTTGCTAGGTCTCGCCGCCTTTACTTGTGAGCTTGCTGTATTCTCGTGCATTAACTCCTGTCCCTGTTGACTGGGTTGGTGTTCAGAAAGTGATCTGAGCTGATTATCAAAAATGTGTAGTTTTTAAACCGAGTGGCTATATGACAAGTGTGTTTCAAAGACTGTTATCAGCCTTCGTAGGACCTTTGAAGGAGCCTGTGACTTCTTCAGTACAGTTAAAAAAATAGTGTTCTGCATTAGTGATATTGGAAAACTGCTTGTGGTCTTAAGTTAGGTTCCCTAGAAGCAGACTCTGAGACCGGGAGTTGGGTGTGAAGGATTTTGGGTGTGAGCTCTCAGGAGACACCTGTAAGGAAGGAACAAGGCAAGGTTGGGCAGAGGAAAAGCTGACTGGCAAATGTGGTTGCATCCGAGACCCCAGCCACTTCTCTGGGGAGCGCTGGATGGTTCTTCAGAGCTGTCCCCATTTGAGCAAGGGGCTGGACCTTTGTATGCCTACATCAGCTAGTTGCTGGCAACTGGCCACTCCTTCTGAGGATATCACTTTAGGTGAGACTGTCCTGCAGCTGGCTGAGGACCTTCCTTGTGAACTGTCAGCAGCCGGGGATGGGTGCACTGGTCCTAAAAAGGAAGTCTGGGTGGAGCAACATAGTGTCTACTATACTGTCCCAAAGAATCTAACCCTTTGAGAAAGAAACAAGTGGGTACCGCCAAATGCCCGGCATATGGCAAGTCCCTTTATATGGAAAGTTAGAAAGTTTGGATCCCTTAGCAAAACTGAAGGAAGAGATTATAACCCCTTTGTGAACTATTAAATAAACAGATCTCCAGCCTCTTGGAAATTTATGAGATCCTTGGATAATATTTATATCTGATTATGGTATAACAGGGCTTAGCTTCTGTATTTGTGAAATGACTGACCTATAATTGAATAATTTTCCCCAAGCATGAGTTACTGCATGTTCACAATATTCATCCTATGTGTATATAAATGTAGTCAAATGGGTCACCGTAACAAAAGGCAAGCAAGTGAGTGAGGCACACAAACTCAGACTTAGAACCTTTCAGGGGACCCTGGGGATGGAGGGCAAATACAGGAGATTATAGCTTTGGTTCCCGAATCACCTTATGTGATATTTTAGTCATGGTTGAGGATAATGATTTAGGAATTAAATTGCCAAAGGGTAAGTCAATATGCTTTGGGGGAGGGAGGAAAGAATCAACTTTCTGGCATTTCCAAAAGCCAGTTGCACTGAACAAATGTCTAAAACTGGCATCGTTTGTTGTATAAGTGGGATGAGTGGACAAAGCCAAAATTCTACCTAATCTCTTTCCCAACTGCAGATTAAGTCATATCTGTAAAAGGCAACATGGTTTTTCTTCTGCATTTTCTGCCTTCTAGTAAGTGAAGAGGCAATGGGTTGTGCTCCCCCATCATCTCAATAGTTGGAGTGTACTGTGGGGACTGGAGGTGGGGAAGCCTAATGACTTCGTTGTGGCACAGAGCAAAGGTGATCAGAGGTTGTGTGTTCTGACCATGGACTTCGCTTCCCCGTGAGCCCCCTGGACTCTGTGTATTCTTTGCCTTTATCTGCATTGCCACCTGGAAGCTTCGTAATGTCAAGTCCTGGAAGATATTACTAACCTGTTTCCATTATGGGTGTAGTGGAAACATAAGTAGGTCACCGTTCCTTATTCAGAAGCTGAACAGAGTCAAGCTGCCATGGTGACAGGCTCTGTGTAAAAACACCCATCTCTGAACCTCTTGGAGAGATGTGATGATTTGGTCATTGGATGTGAAGAGGAGAATCTGCCAGCTGGTTTATTGCGTTGGCTAGAAATAGGAGATGCAGAAACTAAAAAGCTTTCAAGGAGTCGTCAGATGAGAAGGAAATTAATGTAGCATAGTGATCCTGCTGTAGAGGAAAGGCTAAAGGTGAGACTTTGAATATGTGCACCATTTCTTCTACAGCTCTTGACTCGGATGATCCTTCTCAGTGTGATCCCACGAGTGTTTGGTGATGATCTGATAGTAGAAGGGGCAGAGCGTTTTAACTTTGGGCACGTCTTCCTCTGACTTCTCTATCTTTCTAACATGCCTGCACATGTGCCTTTATCATTGGCATTCTGGAGTTAGGGACATGACCTTTTCTACAGTCCAGATGAGGAATCTCCAACAGTGACTTTTCATTGTGACTCATGTCTGCAAAGAATGAATAAAGAATTTCTTGGCCAGGAAGTATGTACTATGCAGAGAGAAATAATTGTTGTTGGGAAATAAACTTTTGAAGAACCAGAATTAAAAAAAAAAAAAGAAGAATGAAGGAAGTCTATCAAAAGGAAGACCAAGAAGTGATCTGCAGGGTGTTGCCTGGAGATATGGGAAATAAATCAAGAACAAAGAAATGGGAAAAGATAACATAAAAAACATTGCCAGTTAGGACCAGCTGGGGTCCTAGGAAAGTGGCAGTTCCAGTGGGACTTGGAAAGCCACTGAAACACTCACTTACGCACACACAACTGCTCCGCCCTCTCCCCTTCTTTGGCCCCCATTCACCTGGTGTAGGAGGGTCTGACACCCTCACCAGGAAGGATGCTTTTGGCTGTTTTGAAGGCGAGACCTTGAAGTGTGGGAGAGCTTCACCTCTTTCGTAAGCTGATGTTGCATAACCTCCTCCAGAGTTAGGACATAGTGGTTAAGGACACAGGCTTTGGAGCCAGGCAGATAGGGTGTGACTTAAATGCTGGACCTCAGAAAAATGGCTTATTGTGAAGAGTTTAATGGAGCATAATGCAGTAAGTGCTCAAAACTGTTGTTAATATATGCCAAGAGTTATAACTAAATTTGTAAAAAGCACCTTCTTATACTCTCAGGCAAACTTTGAACCTGAGCTCAGCTTCAACAGGGAGCTGGACTCTATCACTGGCCCCATGGGGGAGCTGGGCAGTAATCCAAAGCTCTGGGCGGGGTGTTTGAAGCAGCTGCAGATCCTCGCGAAGGGCTCTGGGTGCCCATACATTGTCCCCGTGGAGTTTCTGTACTTAAAGCCCCTGATTTTGTTTGTAAGCTGCTCCAACTGGGATGTGTGCACACTCACACATGTTAACTGAGAATGGATTCAGGAACTATTTTAACATTTACATGGATAATAGGTTGCTTTGTTAAGTCATATGTCAATTTTTATTTAGCTCCTAACCATCTCCTGTACACAAGACACTGGACTCACAGGAGTGCAAAATGCAATGGTGTTAGGGGTTTGCATGGATACGTTATTTGTGATTTATGACAACTCAGAGAGAGGTAGGTAATATTACCAGTTTTACAGAGATTAAATAACTGGCCCAAGATCAAACAGAGATTATACCTTACTACATGGACTCTGTGCAACCACGAATTGTAAGATATATTCCCATATTGGAGATGTTAAATTAATCTTTAAAATTAACGAAATGTGGTAAGTCACAGAGCCTCGATTCTACCCCATACCTGGCTGATTTCAAAGTTTGTGGTTTTTTACCCTCATCACATATAAGGGCTTGCAATCCTGTCTAACTGGTGAACATAAAACAAGCACAAATAAGAGGACAGTTAACATTTGTAAGAGTTGAAAGGGCGGCATTAATAATAACAATAATGATTGTTGTTTATCGCCCACTTACTCTGTGGCAGTGCTTTCATGTGCTTTGTTTGGGGGTGGGCACTAATTTTATATTCTTTTTTTTTTTTTTTTTTTTTTTTTTTTTAGCAAATGTGAAAACTGAGATAGCTGCTCTTATTCCCATCTTCAAATGAGAAAACTGAAACAAAGATTAGTTATGTGACCTTGGGAGATCTTCTCCAAGGTCATATAACTTGTATTAAAAGTCAGTCTGCAACGTTGTAGTTAAGAGTACAAAATTATTTATAACCATGACAGACCTGGTTTGGGTTCCAGAAGAGTGTGATCTGATAGACAGGTGCTCAGTGCTCCAGGAGCACCTAACCCAGCCTTGTGGGGTCTGGAGGGACTCCCAAAGTGGACGGCACCTAAACTGAGAAGGTAGTGTCCATCTCTCCATCGTAAGCCACTGTGCTGCTAAAAATAATCATGGTTGTCCTATGTTACTGACCTCCACTAGTACTATGAAGGTCTAAACCTGGCATTAGCTAGTAGGAACTGGCTTTATTTATAATTTACATCCTTTCCACTTCCCAAGAGCAACAGAGGAGGTTTAAAAGGAACACTATAAATTAGACAGTTGCTGAGAACCAGGATGATGGCTACAGAAAACATCTTGGAAATCCAAAAAAATAGAAGAAAAATATTATTTGATGTTCCATTGTGTAATGTAAGTCTCTGGAGATGAACAGCTAGGTAGTTCTTCCTACAACTTTTAGGCTACGGAGTGCAGTCTCAGGTGCTGCGAGAGCTCACACACTGGCCAGCCAAAGTCTCTGTCACAACTCAATCATTGGCTTTTCATGTTCCTCTTAATTCTTTTTACAGAATTAATGATTTTTATTTTGAGTTAATATATTGCTAAAGGACGTGAAGATTGTGTGTCAAGCTGGCATCCTGAAATAAAACTGTATGTTTACAAATGGATACCCTGTTATTAAAAATAAATTTTGACAGACTGTGGTTCATAAGGAGACCCGTATTAGAAGACACAGAAAGAGCCTTCAGAACATCAGATCATAATTGCTGAGTAGCAGACTGCGTTCCAGGTCTGTGTCTGCCCCTTCAAGAACATGTGACCCCTAGTTTCCTCATCTTTAAAACAAGGGGGATAGGTTAGATATTCCCAGATTTCTTGAGCTCTAAAATTTGTTTGACGCAAACATTTCTAATCAATTCTAACACAGCGTTTGTTCTGACTAATTCATCAGGGTACCTGCCTAACAGCAAATGTTGAATTTGTTGGTCTCCAAGTTCTGTTTTCAATGAATTGAAATAGGTGTTATATTTTAAATTCTGATTGTCCATTGATTGCATGTCAAAGAGAATGTATTGCAGGCATTTCTCTTGCATGTCTTTGGAAAAGAGAAAGTTATTGTTAATGAAGAGAATTGAACCGCTGGCAGTTTAGGGGCGAAGAAGGCTTTTGGCTGCAATAATCCCTCAGAGTCGATCCCAGAGCCACCGACCAGCCAAAGTTGTCCTGAACTGCAGTCAGGAACGCTGACACTGGATCAAAGGACAACTGTTTTGGTTAGTTTGAGAGAGGTCCTGCTGCCGTGGAACTTTGAGGGTGGGACTAAGGAACAGGCAGGGCTGAGGATGGGAGAGAAAAATTGTACTCACTCTTATGTACCAGAGGGGGAATTCCAGTTGTGATTCCAAATCGATGTTTCTCAGGGAGAAAAAGCTCTTCTCTTTTCCTCTGGTTCAAGGCCATCTGACAACTCTGAACATAACTCTGGTTTGGTAACTCTGAACTTAAGTTAAAGAGTTTGGTAACTCTGAACTTAAGTTAAAGAAAACATTATTCAATGATACTTGTTAAAGCATGGAACAAAGATTTTATTCAGTATCATTGCTACAGGGCTTTGCAGTGGGGGAGAGAGATTGGGTTCAATTCTGAATATTGCGTGGACAAGTGGGCATTTATAGCCAAGGAGCAGGGTGGGAGTCAGTGGATGGAAAAATACTAAGAGGAAATGTTGGGGTAAGGGGGATTCTGGCTAAACTAACCTAACAGGATTCTTGCTGAAGATAGGCCAGGGTGATCAGACATCTGGGGGATGGTGGAGGATGAGGATGAGGAATCTGATCAGATACTGAGAGTGGGAGGTTCTTGCTAAACTGACTTAGCAGGGTTCTTTGCTAAACTTGGATTTTATAAGGAAGTTCACGCAGGGGCCTAGCAGAAGATTTATGAGCCTGACTAAAGTTTGGCCAAGCAAAGAATCTTTGCCACATAACTCATTTGATAACTGAACTTAACTCATTGCCAGATGACCCCATACACTGTCCAGGCTGGGGATAGAGGGTGATTGAAAATAAAGATGAACTCAAGCTTACGATGACATGAAGAAAGTGAAACTACAAGTCTGATCTCTCCCCAGGCCCTCAACAATGCCACCACTGTCACCACTCAGTCCAACTGGGCCGGGGATGGTGCTCACCCGCACTCTGGATGAATGCTGTTTTGTGCTCTGCTGTGTTGGTTCTTCTGCAGCCCTTTCTGGCTTAATGATAGGTTGCCCCCGCCCCACAGGAGCCAAAGGTGCCCAGTGAGGCTTTCTCTGTGGATGGGACTGATACACACCATGACATGTGTTGGGAAAGTCCCTGGTGCTGGACAAGTTCTCCTTAAGTAGCTTTGAAGTTATGTGACTGACCCTGTAGGAGTAATTGGTTTCTTATGAATGATGACCTATGAATTAAATAGGAAGCAATTCTTATCTACAAAGTTTATCTCCAATGATAAGGAAAAGACTGCCAAGGAAGCTCATCGACTCAGCATTCACAACTGCAGGGGACACCATTCACACCATTCATGTGGCCCTCATTCAATGCTCTTGTAATTCTTCATACCTCTTAGAACATTTTTGGGTGATCTTCTATTAGAACAGGCAGATGGAGTTGAGCTGGCTGCAGCCAACGATCAAATGGTTCCTCAAGTATTCCTGCTTTTCTTCCCCTCCTCTTTATCTTCCAATTGAGTAAACAGATGCTTTCTGAATTATACGTGTTATTTAAAAAACTGATTAAAGAGGCAGTTTGTAAGCAACTCTTGCTAAGTGCCTTGGGTAAACCTGCTGTCTCACAGAATTGAGCAGGGCAGAAAAAGGCATCTTATGGAATGCCAGTGTTTCATCTAAGTTTAATTTGATACCAAGGGCTGCTTGACAGCACCCATCTGGTTAACACTGAGTACTTAGATGTCTATTACGGTAAATGGCTTAAAACTGGCAACTTTTAGACATTAGCTCACAATCCCATTAAGATTCCTGTTAAGCCCTGGGGATAATGCACAGCCTGGTGTAATCAAGAAAACTGTAGCAGTTACACTCATCCCAACATCCCAATTATTCCTAACTTAAATGTTGCCATCCACCAAATTTCTCAGCCTAGTGAAGCTGTTCCCTCCATTTAAAACAATTGCTTTCTGAAAATTTGTATTTCTTTGGTAAAAAGATATATAGTAGGAGGAGATGATTTGGAATTTAGAAGTGCTCACCACAGGGTTCTTATTCAGTATTTTTATCAGTGACTGGGAGTTGCGGTTGAAACCAGACTGGGAGAGACAACCGATGACAGTCAAAATCCAGAAAATAATCTGTACAAACGATGACAATGGTAAACTGAAGCTGATAATGCTTTAAATAACAGAGCTGTATGTCACGCTGTGAATATACATGAAAAAAAATCAACTGAAGACTGACATGACTTGGTTTGGTAAACACTTCCTGGGGGTTTGTATTTCAGCAGAAGTCAAATTTGTGATATTGCTGCGAATGGAAAGTTCATCTAACCATGTTTAGCAAATTTCATGCAAGTTAGTGTCCTGTTTCTGGAGATAATGGTCCCTTTGTGTACCTTGTCAGAGATTCTACATCTGGGGTCTTATGCTCGACTCCATACACTTTAAGAGGAATGTTGCCAAATTGGAATGTTCCCAATGTTGGGATGTGGAGATCGTGCTGACACCAGAGGTCTGGAAATTGTGTCCTCTTAGGAGCGGTTTGAAGAACTGGAGCTGTGATGTCCTAGGAAGTTAAGGGAGACAGGGCTGCTATTATAAAACATTTGCCTGGTTGCCAAGCAGAGGAAGGAATAGACTTGTATTTTTTGATCCCTGAGGACAGACCTCAAATGGCAACAGAGGCTGGGGTGGGGCGTGCATTCTTGTTCCTTCATGGAAGGCAGGCCCTTCCAGTAAGTAAACGAGCCAAGCTGTTGACAGGAGGTGGCAAGATTTATGGAGATGCCTCAGAAAATATTCGGCCTTTCCTCCTAGATGTTGGCTCAGGTCCCCTTCAACAATAAGGTTCTATGGTTTTGTAAAATAGCTAGCACCCCTGGTTCTTTTCAAAAATTATTTTCTTCAGAGAGAGAGAATGGTGGAAGAAAGGCACTCTTTGCTGCGACACAGATCATAGAAAGTACAATAACTGCTTGTTTCTGATGAGAGCTGAAAATGCTCTGGAAATTTCTCTAAATGTGGCTTTTCTTGTTCTTTATTTTCTGCAGATCCTGCCAGGACTATAGATTCCTTATTCCTTTATTTATTCGGTGTTTCACTCGAGTGGGCTAAATAACAGTGATTATTATATGCAAAAAAGGTTGCTACAGTTATTTTTCCCCCTGATATGAAAGCTAAGCCTTGTTTTCCTCTTCTTGGCAGAAATTGTGCTTTTCTTTGGAGGAAATCATAAATCAGGATTGAAAGCAAAAGCTATTTTGACCCAACTCTTCCCTTTTTCTCTATGGAGTAACAATCACTTGGCGAGGATGTAGCACGTCGGAGACAGATGATCAGAATTAAATTCTTTTATCTGTTAACAAGCTCATCTTTTCATGGACTCAAATCCTTTTAAGAAACATTATTTTGGGGGGAAAAGCCCCCATTTTGTGTTAATTTTTCTGATCCTTTGACAAATACGTTTATTATTCTTTTAAGCAAGTTGGGCACCATTTTACATAAAATTATAGCTTAAATCAGAGCCTTGTGATTGAAAGAGACTTTGCATAAAAAAAGCAATTACTTATTTGTCAATGTTAAACTTAGATGCAGTGTTTAGAACTTAAACTGTGAAGTTTAAGTTGAATTGAGTAATGAATACAGAATATTTTGGAATTAGCAATTAGCCTACTGAATAAAGCTGCTTCCTGAATACATCTCTTGCTTTTGAAGTCAAGTATTTTCTTGGCATCACAACAGGCCAGTTTTGAGTAGTCTTGTTGTGGTTGATATGCTAGTTTCAAAATCTGCTGGAGAAATCAAAGCTCCAGTGTAGGTTTCTGACTTCCCACATGCCTAACTGTAAGATCTCTGCCATATAGATGGCTGATAATATTTTCCATAGCCACCTGGGAGTAACAAAGAGCATTAACATTCATTACTGCATGTTAATGAAACATATAAATATTGAAAATAAATATTGTGTGACTTGAATCTTTAGCAAGGTTTCTATTCTCTGCCAATGATAACATTTGTTATCATAGAGTGAAAAACCAGTTTCGGCCGTCACCAAACAGGAGCCATCATGGTAATACCCAGAAAATGTGACAAAAGGCTAACTGTTGTGGCCTTAGTTTGCATTGTTAGTTATACAGACTTTTTGCAGAGATTTGATATGAGGTTGGGTTTATAGGAATTAGGAATTCATGATGGAGCCTCATGTTTATTGCTTCTTGGTTCACATTGGGAAAGGTGTCAGTTATGGAGGGAACAGGAAATTTCCATCGTGCTTTGCTGCTGGCAGTCTGGATTTGTGTTGTTTCAGAAGTTTTCCTGGTGTAAGCTACTTTTAAGCCAACACCCCCCTAATATTCAAGCATTGAGCAGGAGAGAGCAAGTTAGAAGATTGTCTCTCAGAATTACTAACAAGTCATCTCACCTGTCTGCTTTAAGCTTCAAACAGGTTAATCCTTGGAATTGCTGAGGGCTAATAAATTAAAATACGTAAGCCTGTACTTTTAAGGGGAGTGATTATTTTGCATTTGCTCAAACATACATGTTTGAAGGGAAGGAGAGAGGAGGATTAAGCTTCCTAAAATCTCAATAAAGACCCCACCCCTCAAAAAAAAAACCCTCACAATCCTGAAATAGGGCTTACCAATATGTCTAAGTGGCGTGGATTTTGTTTAATTTCAAAATCTGGAATTGCATTGAGTCTTTTTATTTGAAAATCCTTCATGACTGGTTTCCATATGTGTTTTAGGAAAAAGAAGCGGGTGTCTGCTTTAGAAGTCTCTTCATGGCTTGATTTATTTTGAAATTAATGAAGTACAAGATTTTCTCTCCTTCTGCTGGCCTTTTTTGTATCAAGCTAAAGTTTTTAGGAGTAATATCATGATGACATTTTTTTTTTTCTTTTTTTTTTTTTTGAGACGGAGTCTTTCTCCATTGCCCAGGCTGGAGTGCAGTGGCACAGTCTCGGCTCTCTGGGAGCTCCACCTCCTGGGTTCAAGCAATTCTCCTGTCTCAGCCTCCCAAGTAGCTGGGACTACAGGTCCCTGCCACCACGCCTGGCTAGTTTTGTGTATTTTTAGTAGAGACGGGGTTTCACCGTGTTAGCCAGGATGGTCTCGATCTCCTGACCTTGTGATCCACTCGCCTCGGCCTCCCAAAGTGCTGGGATTACAGACGTGAGCCACCGTGCCTGGCCACATCATGGTAACAATATTTAACTTTTAATCTGAAAAATTAAAACTGTGGTGTTTCCCAGGAACCCCAAAAGTCTATAGAATGATATTTAATATAGGTGCTGGCATGGGTATGTTTACAATATAAAAGAACTCTGTCTTTTGAACATCAGCTTTTATACTCATGGTATTTTTACCTTTAGGTCAGATCATGAAAAGTCTCCAACACTGTTGGCATAGTACATTTTGTCTATTTAAGTGCTAAATGCCTCCCTATAGGGGTTTTATATGAAAAATGAGTGATGCAGATGTATTGTGGACAAACCTGGAATTACTGGAATGTGAACTTCCTTCTTACATTTTCAAGCACTCAGGAAAATTCTCTGTCCCTTAGATCTAAATAAATTCTCTAGTTTTGTTTTCTGATAATCCTGGGAACAGATCACTGGGTTGTTTAAGGGATCATGTTTTATTCGAAGCTCTATTCCTTTATTTCCAAGAGTCAGTTGTTTTCTTCAACATAGCCTTATCGTACTCCACAAGACTTGGTATATGTAGAAAGTGTTCTTTCTACATATGTGGTTCTTAGGACTTTTGGAATGCAGTAGGTATATTTGGGTGGAAGTGGACGAGAAATATTTTGGAATACAATTATTAGGCATTTTATGGTTTACAAATGCTTTATTAGTATGCTCACATATTCTCTTTCTTATACCTTTTTCTTTTCCCTAAAGACCTTCTGGGTTTTGTTTTGTTTTGTTTGTTTGTTTGTTTTGAGACGGAGTCTCGCTCTGTCGCCCAGGCTGGAGTGCAGTGGTGCAATCTGGGCTCACTGCAAGCTCCACCTCCCGCGATCTGGGCTCACTGCAAGCTCCACCTCCCGCGATCTGGGCTCGCTGCAAGCTCCACCTCCCGCGATGTGGGCTCGCTGCAAGCTCCACCTCCCGCGATCTGGGCTCGCTGCAAGCTCCACCTCCCGCGATCTGGGCTCGCTGCAAGCTCCACCTCCCGCCATCTGGGCTCGCTGCAAGCTCCACTTCCCGCCATCTGGGCTCGCTGCAAGCTCCGCCTCCCGCTATCTGGGCTCACTGCAAGCCCCGGATTCACGCCATTCAGTAGCTGGGAGTACAGGCGCCTGCCACCACACCTGGCTAATTTATTTTTTATTTTTTTAGTAGACACGGGGTTTCACCGTGTTAGCCAGGATGGTCTCAATCTCCTGACCTCGTGATCCGCCCGCCTCGGCCTCCCAAAGGGCTGGGATTACAGGCATGAGCCACCGCGCCTGGCCTCTGAGTTTTTTTTTTTTTTTTTTTAGATTATTTGGTGCTTGAAACCTGTAGGTATGATTTTGAATGAACAGGGCTACTTCCAGTAATTAGATCATATAATGAAGATTTGAAAGGGCTTATTTTCATTTCATCTCCAGCCCTTCCCACAATGGACGCAGTACAGAAAATCAAGACTGTATGTAATTACATAATATGTTATACACACACACACACACACACACACGATATTCTATATAGATCAAGACATGTCTTACTTCTTTGTGGGCATTGGGGAAAATAGTTTAGGTATATATACTCTTCCTTCCCGCTCCCACCTCTCCACAAACACACACACACACACACACACACACGCATGCACGCTGCCTAGAGGTAATTATAAATTATGTATATGTTTGATCTTCAGCAAAGTGGAAGCATAAAGAATGATGTTTAAATGCACTGTAAAGCCCCAATTCAGAAGTTGTGTTATCGCAAAGCCTTATTAGCATACAAAGCCTTATTAGCATGCAAAGCCTAATTAGGTTAAACTTACTTAACCTAAACTTGCCATTAACTTATTTTTCTGGATATAAATCATAGCCATAACAGTGATTTTTTTCTTTTTATTTATTTTTATAGAGGCGGGGTCTTACTTTGTTACCTAGGCTGGAATGCGGTGGCGTGACCACACTCACTTGAAGTTTTGGGCTCAGGTGATCATCCTGTCTCAGCCTCCCAACTATAATAGGTGGGACTACAGACACGTGCCACCACACCTGGCTAAGTTTATTTTTTATTTTTGTAGAAATGAGGCCTCACTGTATTGCCCAGGCTGGTCTCAAACTCCTGTCCTCAAGCGATCCTCCTGCCTTAGCCTCCCAAAGTGCTGGGTTTATAGGCATTAGCCACAACGCCACGCCCATAATAGTGATTTTTAAAAATTTTTTTATTATTCATTCATTTATTTATTTTTAGACGGAGTCTCGCTCTGTCACCCAGGCTGCGAGTGTAGTGGTGCAATCTCAGCTCACGGCAAGCTCCACCTTCCGGGTTCATGCCATTCTCCTGCCTCAGCCCCCTGAGTAACTGGGACTACAGGCACCCGCCACCATGCCTGGCTAATTTTTTGTATTTTTAGTAGAGATGGGGTTTCACCATGTTGGTCAGGCTGGTCTCAAACTCCTGATCTCGTGATCTGTCCCCTCGGCCTCCCAGAGTGCTGGGATTACAGGAGTGAGCCACCGTGCCCGACCCATAATAGTGATTTTTCAACATCAATGCGTATGTATGATATTCTCAACAGTGCTAAATACTGATATCGGCTGTATTCGCTTAATTCTTTATTTACAAAACAACTTTTTAGCTAGACGATTTTTTCCTGTTTCGTAAGGTTTGAGGAATGTAATGGTTCAAAGGAAGAAAAAGCCAACCCAATAACACAGCACCAAAACTCTCTGTGATTTTACAACTGGATCATAAGGATACCTGTGGTATTCGAAAACCTAATTATAGTTATACCTCTTGGCGTAATTATAAGCTCCCCTCCTTCCAGACAGAAAAATTAAATGGTGAAATGTTTATGTACATACATAGCACCAATGTGGAATAAACCCTGCTATTTCTCTACATGAAAAATAAATGTAATTGGGCTAAGTTGACATTTTCTAGAGAGGACACATAGGGTAGGAGATGCTAAAGCTGTTTCTTTCTCCCCTCAGAAACAAAACACTGTAATTGTCATTTGAATTAGAATGTACCATGCCAGGGACTAAGGCTTTCTTTAATGATAAAATACAATCTATGTAATGTTCTTCTGTGGAGAGAATTTGTGTTGACAGGTAAGTATTACACATGGACAACTTAACTCAAATGTTTTTAAAATGTACACCCAGAATTTTTGTCTTTGTGTAAAATATTACTGCTTTTTCGTCTTTGAAACGCCAAGGTTTTCCCCTTTGTTCTCAGATAGCAGTCAGTAATCCTGCGCTTGAAATTCAAATTATTGGCTGGCTTAGATCCTGACTGAAAAATTTGGGAGGAATAAAGGATCATGGATTTGCCTGAGGAAAGATGAGTTCACAAAACCTCAGGAATGAATTAAATGCAAAATGAGTCTATTTGTTTTGGTGGTTTGGATTTGGGGTTCTTTGTAGCAAAACCTCGTGGATTCTATCAGTTGGGATTTTAGAAATTAAGTTAGATGGGACTAGTATTGTCTTTGAGAGAGTCTTGTTGAGAACAGACTGAAGAGGAAAAGCTCAGGTGAACACATGATTTGCATCCAGTACATGTTGTAAATTATTGGCATATTTTGGCTGTTCCTCAAACCAGGCCTGGCTGCATCTGTGCTTAGAGGTAAAACTAATAAGAGGACCACATTTTGGGTTCTTCGTGTGAGCTCAGTACTGTGTGAGTGAGTCACTTACATCAACATAGCCATATGAGTTGAGTATTATTATTACTTCTATTTTAAGATGGGTTGATATAGGTTGAGAGGGCTTGGGTAATTTGAAAGGACACAAAGTCAGGATCTAAATCCAGCCCTCCTGGTCCAGAGATTCATCCTTGTGATCCTGACCGTTCTACCCCACAGGAGCTGCTGTTAGCTTTATTTCTCTGTGCTTGAAAACTAAATATCCTATGTACTAAACCTTTCTTTTAATAACACATAAAACTGGAAAACAAAAGTTCATAATCACCTTACCGAAGAGATGATTTTTGCTAGATTTTGTGTATTGTGGAGGAATATTTTTCCTCTAATCTCTTAAGATCCTGTGGGCCTGAGAACTAAAACAACAAAAGACAGAATAACAGCGGAAAAAAAGTTTGCATGTAAGAAGCTCACCAACTGGTTAAAGCCAGAGACATGTATACCTAACATAGTAGGATATAGGGAGGGAATGGTGAGGAGAGAGAAAAGGCCTCTGGGAGGAACCACTGGGTTTCTTTATGGAAGAGGAAGGGGTTTCTAGAGATAAGCAAGTTTGTTCTTGCAATTGTGAGTGGTCTTTTGGTCTTTCTGTTTTCTTCATGGTCACAAAGGTCCCTGGAGAGGGGATTTGTGGTAGGTTTACTCTTGGCCTCCTTTCTGGGGGTAAAGGCCACCTGAAGAGGAAAATTATGGCAGCCTAATTTTCTTTAAGTTTCGGCTTCTAGTCCAGTCAAGGAAGCTCCAAGAAAGCCGCTTTTTGTATCTGTTGAATCTCAAATATCTTTAGCTTAAAACAATCTTTATAACAACTGTGGAGTTCTGAGTGGGTCTCTGTAGGTGTTTTGATCTTCTATTTTGTATCGTTGGATAAAACGTGTCATTTTCCTGGCCCTCAGAACCCTCTGATGGCATTTCTTCTCCCTCAAAAGGAAATCAGTCTTTAAAATGGCACAGAAGTTATGCATGGGCTCTCCTCTCCAACTTCTCCGACCTCTCTTGATCATCTCAACCTTGTGCAGTTTGCTCCAGCCACAGCCACCTGCTTTCATTTCTGTAGGTCTCTGAGCACACCTCTGCTCCTGCACGTGTGCACGTGCTCTTCCCTCTGCTTGGGGTGCTTTTCCCCAGAGAACTGCATAGTGCACTCATTTGCTTCACAGCCTTCCCTGACTAGCTTACATAAAGCAACAACCCCAGGCTGGGCAACATAGTGATAGCCCATCTGTACAAAAAAAAAAAAAAAAATTAAAAATTAGCTGGGTGTGTGCTGTGTGCCTGTAGTCTCAGCTACTTGGGAGACTGAAGTGGGAGGTTCGCTTGAGTCCAGGAGTTAGAGGATGCAGTGAGCCGTGATTGCCACTGCACTCCAGCCTTGGGCAACAGAGTGGTACCCTGTCTCAGTCAATCAGTTAATCAGTCAATAAAATGAACTAGCGACCCTCCTGTCTGAACTCTCTTTTTCCCAACTCTGCATTGTTCTCTCCATGGTATCGCTGTCTCTTGTATTTTCACTTGTTTATTTATTTATTTGCTGTTCCTAGGCAGTGACTGTGTTTTGTTTATTGCTATATCCTC
Source organism: Chlorocebus sabaeus (assembly GCF_047675955.1). Taxonomy (NCBI): domain Eukaryota; kingdom Metazoa; phylum Chordata; class Mammalia; order Primates; family Cercopithecidae; genus Chlorocebus; species Chlorocebus sabaeus. Next base: position 28,327,127 of record NC_132914.1, read on the forward strand.
AGCAACTAGATGAGTGTCTGGCACATAGAAGATGCTCCAGAAGTATTTGTTGAGTAAAAGAAAGAAATGAAAATGTGTGAAAACGTACACAGACATGCCTGTGCACACACAAACGTGCACAATATCATACATGGTATTGTGCAGCCTGCTTTGCATTGTATCGGGACTAGTATTACATTGTATCACTATTTTTATAATTTTTTAAATTATTAAGACTTTTGACAGGGTAAATTGTCTTGGTAAAAATTATTGAAATTTAATTGGAGCTACATGATTTGTTAACCTGGGCTTGTCCTATAAATGTTAGTTGGCCATGATTTTATTTTTTCCTTTGCCTTTAATTTACAAAGCCAGTTAGTTGCTAATCCTGTTAGCAGCTTTAAATATCTATATTCCCTACTCCCATTACTACTAAGTCACTCTTTTTTAAGAGTCATAATTGTGCCATGCTTTTAAAAATATTAAAGAAAATGAGCTTTTTAGACTGCTAAAACTGGGTTTAATTCTGATTCTCCCATTGCCAGCTCTTGTGTTCCTGGGCAAGTTATTTGACTTCTGAACCACAATGTTGTTGATTATTAAGATGGTTATGATAATATTGAACAGAGTCATTTGCAGGTTTAATTGAAATAATTCATATAAAAGTAGTGCCAGTTCCTGTTTATACTCTGAAAAATAACTGCCAGGCAGATTGGAATACTTGAATCTGTATTTTTTAACCTCACAATATAAATGGATATTGTGTGCATAATTTTAAAGATGTTTCCCCTTGCTGCCTGTCTTCTGGTTGTTCAAACACTAATCTAGGCACTGCTGTGAAGGAACTTTGCAGATGGAATTAAGGTTACTAATCAGCTGACCTTAGGTTGGGGATAGTTTTTTGAATGATCTAGGTGGGCCATCTGTAAATAATTACATAAGCTTTTAAAACTAGACAACTCAGGCCAGGTGTGGTAGCTGACACCTGTAATCCCAGCACTTTGGGAGGCTGAGGTAGGCAGATCACGAGGTCAAGAAATCAAGACCATCCTAGCTAACATGGTGAAACCCAGTCTCTACTAGAAAAAAAAAAAAATTAGCTGGGTGTGTTGGCACGCGCCTGTGGTCCCAACTACTTAGGAGGCTGAGGAAGGAGAATCACTTGAACCTGGGAGGCGGAGTTTGCAGTGAGCTGAGATAGTGCCGCTGTACTCCAGTCTGGGCAATGGAGCGAGACTCCGTCTTAGAAAAAAAAAAAAAGCAGACCAACTCAGAAACTCAGAGATGAGGCAGAAGAGGGAACCAGTGGAGAGACTGGGCACAAATAGAAAAGACTTGTAGGGTAAGAGGAGACTCCACCGGCCATTGCTGACTTTGAAGGGGCCATAAGCCAAGAAATGCAGGTGATCCCTAGAAGTTGAGAACAATACCCACAGGCAGCAAGGAAATGATGATAAAGCCTCAAGTTCCCCCATCATGGATCCTGGTGGCACTACTCCCTCCTTAGTGTCTTTCCCCAGAGCTCCTAGGCTGTCAGTCAGGGTGTAACTTTATAGAGTTATTCCCTGCATTTAATATGTTATTGTGCATATGTTTTTTTAAATTTTATTTTATTTATTTATTTATTTTTAAGATAAAGGGACTTAAGGAATATGCAGACCCCAGAGACTCAGCACCGGGCAAGCCAGCCATAAACACTTCCCTTTTTTTTTCTTTTTTGAGACGGAGTCTTGCTCTGTCACCCAGGCTGGAGTGCAATGGCGCGATCTCGGCTCACTGCAAGCTCCACCTCTCGGGTTTAAGTGATTCTCCTGCCTCAACCTCCTGAACAGCTGGGACTATAGGCATGTGCCACCACGACTGGCTAATTTTTATATTTTTAGTAGAGACAGAGTTTCACCATATTGACCAGACTGGTCTCGAACTCCTGACCTTGTGATCCGCCCACCTTGGCCTCCCAAAGTGCTGGGATTACAGGTGTGAGCCACCATGCCTGGCCAATGCTTCCCTTTTTACATGCATTCGATCTGTGAGACAGTGAGAAATTACTGAGGTTTGAACTTTTGTTCTTTCTTCTTCAAAACTTGAGATAATGTATACAGTCCTCTGCATATAAGAAGATAGAATGAGTGTACTTTTTATCTCCAAAATTGTATGTAAGGATATTTGAAAGGGAGTCAAGTGTGTAGTTTAGAAATAGTCTTCTTAAACATTCACATAGCTCCTTTCACAGAAATAAAATTCTCTGAGCTCTTTTCATTATGATTTACCAAGTCTGGTCTTGTTTGTACTGTTGTTGTTGTTGTTTTTTGTTTGTTTGTTTGTTTGTTTGTTTTTTGTTTTTTTTTTTGAGACGGAGTCTTGTTCTGTCGCCCGGGCTGGAGTGCAGTGGCCGGATCTCAGCTGACTGCAAGCTCTGCCTCCCGGGTTCACGCCATTCTCCTGCCTCAGCCTCCGGAGTAGCTGGGACTACAGGCGCCCGCCACCTCGCCCGGCTAGTTTTTTTTTTTTTGTATTTTTTAGTAGAGAGGGGGTTTCACCGTGTTAGCCAGGATGGTCTCGATCTCCTGACCTCGTGATCCGCCCGTCTCAGCCTCCCAAAGTGCTAGGATTACAGGCTTGAGCCACCGTGCCCGGCCGTTGTTGTTGTTTAAAGAAAATTCTTTTCTAGTTGATTTCTGGAAGTTGAATGGCAGGGAGATGAAGGTAACTTAAAGGTAAATTTTTGTATGACTAACTTTTCTCTCTTGTGCTAATTATACGTGCTTTCACTTTTCTCCAACAGTCTCCAAATTCATCTTCCCTCTGGCCTTTGATGTGTGTCTGTCAGCTAATATTTTTATACAGATAATATTTTCAAGTTCCTACCAGAAGAATTCCGGGGAATACTTTCTCATCTTGCTTTCCAGGTCTCTCCTACCTCTCTGCCTCCCTCTTCCTAATCTGCTCTTTGTTCTTATGACGTCCCCTCCTATTGTCCCAGGCCACCAGCCCCTTTGACTCCCCTTCTAGGCCAGGTGCTGGCCAGTCACCTCACCGAGATCCCTGAGAGCCCTCAGAACCCTTTGTCTTCCTGTCTTGTGCCATGACTGCCCTGTGATCACTGCTTCCAGGCTGTAGGGCACTGCTAAGCAAAATGATGAATCACTGCTGTCTCTTCAGCAGACTAATTAATAGAAGGCAGTCCTTTGATTCTTCATCTCCTGTTGACTTCCCAACCCATTTCCTTCAATAGCTCTTATTATGTTTTTTTACACAGTTTTTAAGTCCCAGTCTGCAGTCTCCACTCAGTCTCTAAGGATGACATTACCACTTTATTTTATTGAGAAGATCTGGGTCAGGGGACACAATTCAGATGTCAACAGGGGCCATTGAAATTATTGAAATGAAAGGGATGTCAGGCAGGGGCTGTTGTAGACTTGCAGGATGCTGGCCGTGCCCAAGGAGGGGCAGCACTGATTGGAGTCTGGGGCAAGCTGGGCTCAGTATTGCCACATCTTCTGTTTTCTCTAGAAAAATCAAATATCTGGTTTTCTAGTGAAATCTCTCTACATGTTGAAGTCACATTTTTTGGAAATGCTGTGTGGACTAGAACAAAACACATCTGGCAGCTAGTTATCTTGATTGTAGGGCTTCTCTTTCTTTTTTCACCTCATCGTATTTCTCTATATCCATTTGCCAGCATTTCTTTGTCTCCAGGGTCACTTCTTTTCCTTCCTGTCTCACACGTCCAGTTGTTGTCTCTCCACCTTTTATCTGCATAAAAACATTCAGGATATCCCCCTTCCTAAGCACATAGCTAATGACTCCTCCTTCCATACTCTTGCCTGTGTCCTGGTGTCCCGTCTTTTCTTCATTCTTTCATACTGAGTTTATAAACAGTGAAGGGGTCTATGTTCATTGCTCTTACTTCTTCACTCCTTCTTTTAACCTCTACAATCATTTGTCTTCACGACTTCTCTGAAGCTCTCTCATTCCCTGGATCCTATGATTGTACTAACCCGAATTTTCCTCTGTGAACACTACTTTGCCATCTGTTTTCACCAGCTCATCTTGCTACATCCTAACCATGTTATTTCTCCATCTTACTCACTTTTCCTTCTTGAATAGCCCCCATAACTACCCTTAATTATAAGTTTTTTTTTTTCCTGGTTTTTCCTAGTATTTCATCTGCCCATCTCATGTGATAGCCATACCATATTATGTTAGATTACATTATAGGTCATTAATATGCCTCTCCTAATGGATCATGATATTTTTTTTTTCCCAGAAAGAGACTTTACCTTTTTATTACGTTTTTTTGGGTCCCCTACAGCATGTAGCCCAGTGGTAGGTATCAAATACATTTTTAAAATAACTTTCACATTATTAATAATTAAAACCTAAGACCATAGGATACCTCTGACACTGCCACCACCAAGCCCCGCAGATTAGAACTTAGGAAGGTTTTTTTGCTGCATGCTGGGTTTGGCCCATGATAGTCAAAGAAAAAGCTTCATCTCTCACTTGAATGCTTCTTCCACAGAAGATTAACTCTATGATTGTATTCCAGGACAGCTGACTCCACCTGCTGTTTGCAAAATATTGAAGATATATTATCACAGAGCAGGGATGGGTTTTCTTCAGAAATACTGTTCTAGACAGAAATTGGTAAAAACTCAAGTGAATCAAAATCCTTTAGGATAAAACCACATTTAGAATAGTGATCGACGGCAGGGTTGAAGAAAAGAGGTAGTTCCTCAAAATTAAGCTTTAGTTTTGAGGAGGAGATTTTAACTTTTAATTATGGATAACAACTACTAAAAATGGATAATAATGAGGACTTTTTGGGGAGTAAGTGAGGGCTTATTGTTTGCCAGGCTCTCTATGTGAATTACATCACTTAATTCTCACACAATAAGTGGGAATTATGGAATCTCTGTTTTATAGATAAGGACCCTGAAGCACAGAGAAGTTAAGTCAGCTTGTTTAAGGCCACACAGTCAGCGAATAGTGGAGCTGGGCTTCAGCCAAATCCCAGAGTCCATCCTAGTAACCACTCTGTACCAGAAAAGGGAGTTGAGGGGGGAAAGAAAGGATCAGTCTGGAACATCTGTTTCCTATCCCTGTTCCTAGGATCTAAATACTACTTTATAGCAAGTCTGTTCCTGCCCCAAAGACAATTTTGTGGCACCTTTGCACATTGTCCCTCAGTTTCTCTTCCATATTACTCAGTGTTAGCCGAAGAGGAAAGCATACTGGTTTTGTTCCATTCTAATCTATAGCAATAAAGGGCAGAATATCAATAAGGAAAAATTAACCTACCTGAATTTTAAAGGTGAACTGGAATGTGTTAAATTGTACCTGCAAATACAATTCAGACCATGGGATACTCTACAGGCCCAATAACTCAGTTTCTTCAATGAATAACTTGGAAGGAAAAAGAAAAAAGATGAAGAACGAACCTGTAGATTGAAACATTATTTAAAGATCTATCAACCAACCACAGTGGTGGGTCCTGATGAAACCCTAATTTAAACAAATGGTTTTTAGATACAACTTTTATAAAATAATTGGGAATGTGATCACTGACTAGAAATGGGGTGATGCTGGCATAGAAATTCCTCTCCCTAACAACAGGAATTATTGCTCATTTGGGGGATATGATAATAGTCTTAAAATTACCTTTTAGACATATGTACTAAAATACTCATGGAAGAAATGATAGGATTTCTTGGATTTGCTGCAAGATAATATGGTAGTGTGGGTGGCGGGAGGATTGATGGAACCAGATTGGCATGGGTGGTGATTGTTGAAGCTGGTCATGGGTACTTGGCACTTCATTGTATTAATCTACTTATCTTGGTACATCTTTCACATTTTCCATAATGAAAGTTTCAGGAAAAAAAATAAACTGGTAAATCCAACTTAAATAATAAATTGTTTTAAAACTTTAAATACTTAAGGTATTTTAAAGTCTGGAAAGGTTGTTTAGTCTCAATGAAGTTTAATCCTGGCTCAGCATTCAGATCAAGTAGATATTGTCAGGACACTGACTGAAACCTAAGGTAAGTTTCTGTCCCATATCATTATGGAGACATTCTGGACTTAAAACAATTTAAGAGATGGGGTATTGCTATGTTGCCCAGGCTGGCGTCAAACTCCTAGGCTCAAGCAATCCTCCTGCCTCAGCCTCCCAAGTAGGTGGGATTGCAGGCTCTTACCACAGTGCCCAGCCAGACTTTTTAATTTTTAAGGGCAATGGGAAAAGTATAAAATTTGCCTTTAATCTAACTCCTATTCCTCTTAAGAGAGGACATGGCATGGACCCATAGTGGCCTCAAAAAGCTGCAGTCCTTGATGGTGTTGTGAAGAAGGGTCATGGAATCTCACAAGAAAGAGAAATTGTCATTAATGCTGGTCAGGCAGTTAGGCAAATGTAGCCACAGTAGTCTTAGAAATTATTTTTTTCATGTTTTCTGGTCATTAGGGAGATTTTGTTCTTAATCTCAAAAAGTACTGCTGTATTCTTTTTTGTATTGGTTGACTATTTAAAATCAGTTTGCAGGGGAGAATATTCTTTTTCTAGAATGTCTTGATAAATTAAGCTTAGGATAGTGCACTTAATTACTGATTTCTGTAGGAGTTAAGAATGCCAGTGTTACATCTTTCTTCACCAAGCCCATCTCATTCAGCTTCCAACTGTGTAAGGGTGAGGGGTGGAAGTGGAGGGGCCTTATTTTGCTTTGGAAGTGGATAATGATGCCAGGATGTTCTCACATCACTGAGGGCTTGTGGGTGTGGTGGGTCACTTAACAGAGCCGGCTTCCCTAGCCAGCCTTCTCCTTCCATCCTCTCCTGGACTTCTCCCGTCTTTTAGACCCTTCCTTCCTAAAATTATTTAATGGCTGTGCTTCCATGACCTGTGTTCTCTCCCAGTGCACTTATCAAAAACCCATCTTGTTGCTGACCACTTTTAAATGGATGAAGTTCAGCCATGAGTGAACCCAGGGCTCTTTACTAAACCTTCCGGACCTGTTTTTCCAATATATTGTATATGTATTCACCAAGAGGTTCCATAGGCTTTTGGAACTCAAATGTGAGAAAAATTTAATTATGCACCCCTCGCCACTTTATTTTATGTCTTCTGAATTCTCTGTTCCCACAGAGAAAAAAGTCAGAAACCAGAGTCGTAGAGTCATTAGTGATATCTGCTGCTTCGTGCCCCAACTGAATCCCCTAAATGCTTTTCTCAGTTTTCTTCTTCCCTGCGTTCTCACTGCTAGTTCATGGCCCTGAAACCATAATTGCATCCCCTGCCTCCAAATTCATCCTCTGATGTGGTCTCCAGCACGATCTTTTGAAATTCTGATTTGATGTTGATTTTTCTCCCGCTTTAAAGCCTTCTGCACTGGGCTGTGAACCTTTTTCATCAGAGTACTGTTGTCATCAAACTTGTGAGCATCTCCTTCAGTATGTGTATTTATTATAAATAATACACACATTATTGCACGGATATATTCAATATTGTAAACACACCTACAAAGTAGAAGTCTCTTATTATCTTTCATACAACAGAAATAGTTAGGATGGCTGACTATGCCTTCTGGTCTGACTGCTGAAGGCATTCTTTGATTCACCCCTCTGCTTTCCTGCTTACTGGCCTTCTGTCAAGAAGTCTCCCCTCCTCATTCCCACATGTTCCTACTCACCTCAATCATTCCTGTGCATATATCTACTTTTTTGTTTTGTTTTGTTTTTGAGACAGAGTCTTGCCCTGTTGCCCAGGCTGGAGTGCAATGGCGCAATCTCGGCTAACTGCAGCCTCTGCCTCCCAGGTTCAAGCAATTCTCCTGCCTCAGCCTTCTGAGTAACTGGGATTACAGGTGCCAGCTACCACGTCCCGCTATTTTTTTGTATTTTTTAGTAGAGACAAGGTTTCACCATGTTGGCCAGGCTGATCTCAAACTCCTGACCTCATGATCCACTTGCCTCGGCCTCCCAAAGTGCTGGGATTACAGGTGTGAGCCACCGTATCCTGCCGTATCTACATTTTATACAGTTTCCAAGTATAGGTATTTTAGTTCCTGTTCTCCATGGTCTTTAGCATTATAGCCTTGATAATTTCTTAATTTTATTGCTTTGACTTCCCCAACTTAATTAAACGATTTACCGTCTCTCTAATATTGGATATTCAGATATTTCCAATTACTCATTGTTATTTAGAGTTCTGTAATGAACACCTTTGTGTATATAATTTTTTCCTGCCTTTTGGAGATTATTTCCTTAAGGCAAATCCATTTGGATGTAATTAGTGACTCTTATTACATATCATGCATTAATGCTTTCCTAAAGGTTTTGTATTAAATACAGTGCCACTAACAATGCATGACCAGCAATTTTTCTACAACATCGCCACCAGTGAGTGTTAGGATTTTGTGTGTGTTTTGGTATATGTAAAATGGTAACTCATGGCTGTTTAATATGCATTTTTGGTTACCATTGCAGATGAAATTTTCCCCATATGCTTATTTTTTTTTCTGATAAGGCTAGGATTTCAATTTTTTTCTTAAAATATATACTCTTAAATGAAGTTGTATTTTACATGCTATATAGTAATCATTCCTTTATCAAATATGCAGTTCTGTTAGCTTCTCTAATAATAAAATAGCTGCATACTATTCTGCCTATTTGTTGGATGAGAAAACTTGAGGCTTAGATAGGCTAAGTAACTTGACAGATCATATATAGCTAACCGTTGTGGCCGTGGGGTATTAAAAGTCAGGCTGATTTATTTCAAATTCCACCCTCTAAGTCATCTTGCTTCCTTTGACAAAAGCAGTCCCTATTGTTTATAATACAATTATGAAATACAGATAAGCAAAATGAAAAATTAAATCACATTAATCTGAAACCCTGCCGCATAGTAACAGCCACTGTCAACATGGTGTCATATGATAGCATACCTCAGAGGGAGACACAAGACCCACTGACTGGGGGTGGGAGAGGTTTTAAAAAAATGTGCGTGTACCTCGCCTTTCATCTCCCCTCCCACATCTGTCTCTAATTAAAGATGTTACTGGTAGTAGACTGCTCTGGGATCCGTGACGAAGGGGAAGAATAAAGTGTTGAAAGCCATAGATGGTTATCCTTCCTGACTTTTATGTGTGTGTATATTTATGAAAAAGCAGATCCTTTAGTATATCATGGGTGTCCTTCTATGTCATGAATTACTGGTAACCACTCCTGTAACCTGGTTCTGCTTAATATTCTGATGGATGTACCTCAGTGTACAGACATTTAGACTGTTTCCATTTTTTTAATTGTAAATATTATAACATTCTTGTGAAAAGAGTATATATTTATCTTTGCTCATTTTTCCATGTTTTTCTTGTAAGTCTAATAAATGTAGAATGATGGGCCAAAGGCTATTATATTTTTAGGGCTTTTGATGAGCATTGTCAATTGCCAGTTTACCAACCAAAAAAGCAGCTATCAATCTGGTCTGTGGTAAAATGAGAAGGAAAATGGGGGAGGAGATGAACCCACCAATCCATTTTTTTCCCCCTTAAACGCACATGATGCAGAGATCATGGTTGTAATCTGACAATGAAAATGTGCCTATTCCATGTGGGACATTTTATGGGACAGAGTCTCTGCTGTTCTTGTGGGGTCAGTAATGATAGAGTTCATAATGGGCCAACCCACTTTTCAGACCTATGATGACCTCACTGGGGTATGTTAGTTCCGGCAGTTCTACTGACATGATAAAGTGTTATATTCCAGTGGGCTGAAGTCATTGCTTTTATTCAGTCACTATACAAATTTCACATTAGTTCAGAATGGCCTTTCACAATGCTTGTGGGATCTCAGTGGTTTGACTTCATATTTGTTGAGTGATATTTGCAGTCACATATTGGTTAGTGATTGAGTGGAAGTACTTGATTTTACAGGATTTCTTGGATATGGATGCCTGAATTTTGAGAGTGGTGCAGTCATTTCTTCCACATTTTCAAAAAGGATAGAACATATTTCAGGACATTTATAGAATGCTTTTTTTCTCTGAGGACATGATGACTGACTATAATCTGCAATCTCTGATTTCTACCCTGATGCTTCAAGAAGTGTACAAATAATGGGAACATCTACTCTAAAAGTTCTTGCCCCCAACTGAATTGAAACCCACTGTTTAAATATATTGTTATGTAATTTTACACTATAATTCATATTTTTATATAGTTTTAATACATTGTTATGTAAATTTTGCACTTCAGTCCATATTATTCTCATATAAAATAAAGTTTTAAAATATTTGCCACAAAGAAAAATTGGTATATAGTTGGTATACCAGGAAGCTGAACCATGTTCTTTGCTTCACTAGGCTGCCAGTACAGTCTCATATAGCATGTTACTGTACATATGTTTACTTTTATATAAAACTTTATGGCAGACTTTAATCATTTCAGTCAATTCAGTCAAAATTTTCAAAGAATGACAACTTTTGAATTCTACAACTGCTCAGAATCTTTGAATTATGATCTTACTGTGGAAAAGAAAAATACTTTGGCCGTATTGGCAAAGAAAGCAAGCCATTACTAAACACTTCAAATATGATTGCAAAGCAACATGTTAATTTAAAAACATGTGGGCCTTGTTTGATGTAATATGTCAGTAGATATTACAAATACTAAAATTTTGGAACCTCGAGGGAAATTGACTACACTGACTTTTATTTTGGCATGGAAAACGGGTTCACTGAGGACTTTGGGACATGGGATTATCAGATTATTCATTGAGCTAATATTTACAGCACAGTGCTTAGTACTGTGGGAACACAGAAAAAACTGCACACTAAACCTTTTAAAGCATGAGGGATGAATCCCAAGCCCTCATCCATCCTCAGATTTGCAGATACACCATAACATGTAATTTCTTCATCTCTTTAATGTCTATTTATTTTATTGGCTAAAGGCTATCACTTCCTTGTACCACTTGATCTTCACTTTGATTGCTAGAACTGACTGCTGGCTTTTTTCTAACAATCCCACAAAGAAATAAGTTTGAAGTTTGCTCATGAGAGTTACTAGATAGTCAGAAAACAAAGCTTTCTTGGAATACAGATGTTTATTGGTTGGCTGGGCTCCATGTAACTAACACAGCCCAAGCTTGTGATTGGAATTTGCTTTTCAGCTAAGTTACTTGTCAGCTCTACTTGTCAGGGACTCTTCATCTACAATTTGAAAATGCCAAGCATCTATTTGAAAGAATCTGTTATTTGAGGAACAATGTCTTATTGAGAAAGCAAAAGAGACTTTTGGAATATTTAAACAGTGAACATTAATATGTGATTAAATACCCGAATGAATGGGTGGTGGAAATAGTACAGGGTGTTGGCAATGAGAGAAAAGGAAGACTACTTAGGGACGTAATATGTATTGAGCCACAAATATGGTTTCGAGCGTGTTGCTAGTAGAGTTTTTCATGTTGGTAGCAGAGGAGAAAATAGGGTCTTTAACAAAGGGTACGGAATGAGTATGGCCTCAGAAACAGGAGTAGATATGATATACTGAAGAAAAAGCCAGCCATCCTGGAGGCATGAAGACCAACATAGAAGGAGATAAGATTGGAAAAGTCAGAAAGGCAAGATGTGGAAGGTATTTAATGTCAAACTCAAGGATCTAGACTTTACTCTGCAGACATTGAAAACCAACTGGAGACTAGTGTAATTAAAAAGAAAGTTAAAGTCTGGGTGCAGTGGCCCATGCCTGTAATCCCAGCATTTTGGGAGGCTGAGGTGGAAGGACTATTTGAAACCAGGAGTTAGAAACCAGCCTGGGTTACAAAGTGAGACCTCATCAGTACGAAAAAATAAAATAATAAACTAGTCAAGCTGGCACACCTATATTCCTAGCTACTCAGGAGCCTGAAGCAAGAGGATTGCTGGAGCCCAGACTTTCGAGGCTGTAGTGAGTTGTGATTGTACCACTGCACTCCAGCCTGGATGACAATGTGAGACCCTGTCTCCTAAAAAAAAAGCCCAAAACAACAACAAAATGGTTAAGACCATCTATGCACATGAATTGGTGATGAGTAATTTAGTGCTATATTGTCTCTCTATTTATTTGGAATCATATAAACCTATATTTCAGTACAGAAGGGCACTGAGTCACACTTAGGTGACATATTTCCTCCCAAAATCCCAGCGAACTTCAGGAAGTGGTGGGGGTGATTCAGCAAGGGGATATCTTCCTGACCATGTGATGGTTGTGGCTGCATAGAGCTCTTTTTGCCAGGCTATGAGAACAATCTTTCCGTAATTTCTGTTGACGCTTACTCAACGTTTTCTCAGATGGAAACTTGGGGGTAAGACTAGATGGGAGCAAACGTGGAAGATTTAGAGTCTCTCTGCTAAGTCTTCCTCCTGAAGCTTTTCTGAAGGGCCGGAACCTCCTGGAGAGGCCTTACTTACCAAAGAAAAGATAGATATTGGTCAGTTAGCTTGATTCTTTGATTACTTATGATAAAAAATAAAGAATATGATAGGCTTTTATATTCCCAGTACCCCAAGATTGGCTCTAATCTTAGATGGGTCTTAAAAGTCCATGGAAGTCCATGTATAGTCTTATTTTGGGTATCTTAACCTAAATTGTGCAGAGGTATGTTTTACTGGATTGACCTAACCTAACTAATAGATCTTTTGAGATTTTATTTTGTATAATTTATAAAATGGAAAGTATTATCAATGTAGCATAAAGGTTAAGAAATGAGCTCTGGAGCTGGACTGCCTGGGTTCTGGTCCTGATTTCTCCACTACCTAACCTTGGGCAAGTTATTTAACCCCTCTGCCTCGATTATCTCATTTAGAAGATGGAAATAATTTACTTCTTTCCTAGGATTTTTGTCAGAATGAAACGAACAAATTTGTTATTTACTAAGAGTAAAGCTCTTAAAATATTGCCTGGTATATATATTCCCAATAAATATTGCAATTAGTGTATCATAAATGAAAAAAATTAAAGCAGGTAAAGCTTAAGTGATTAAGTGACTTAGGTAGTTATCCGGCAACATTACTACACCAGGATTAGCATTTCTTATTTTAAGACAGTCTACTGAAGTAGCTGGTTTTTTAGACCAGAGGTCAGCAAATCTTTTCTTAAAAGGGAAGATATAAACGTTTTACACTTGTGTATCTTACAGTCTCTGTTGCTACTACTCAACTCTGTCATTGTGTCTTGGAAAAATCAACCACAGGCAAAATGTAAATGTATGGGTGTGGCTGTGTTCCAATAAAATTTCATTTACAAAAACAGGTGGCAGACCCACATTTGGCCTTCTTACAGACCCTTGCTTTAATGACTTAAGTCGTATCTGAAAGGAGACTACAGATTCCATTTCATTTTGAAGGCTGAAATATGGCATTATGTATTAGAATAAACAGAAACTTTGCTTTTTAATGACTGTTTAACATGTTAGTCTCATGATGGTCATACTTTAGGATAGCAAAGGGATTTAGAAAATAAACAATAGTAACAAATGTGTTTTTTATCTCAAAGAGATCCATAGAAATCACTTATTTAATGGTTGGAGAATTATCTTGGAATTTGAGACCTGAGGTTGTGGGCAGGATGTTAAGAGTTCGTTTGATTAAATGGACCCAAATATAGACTGGTTTCTTTTTTTTCTTCTCTATGTATGGGATAGGTTTGTGAGTCAAATAAAAAGCTGTTTGTAAGTATACTTGTCATTTCACTAAGGGTTTTTCTTCTGGGAATGTTGTTTGCATGGGTTTGGATTTTTTTATGCCTTACTTTTCAGTTTGGTAATGTGTTCTTGTTTTTAAATTAAACTTGTCATTGAGTCTTTTTGCGAGTGGCTATGTTGGTTAGTTAGTATTTATAGCTTAAGTCTGTTTCTGAGGAAATGACTAAAGTCTCTTTGCATTCAATCAAAACTGTAGAACAAAGAACATCTTTGACTTACTTAAACCAGTCCTATGATGAAAACTCAAAAAATATAATGGTTCATGTTTCTAAATGTTTTTGTGTATTCAGTCCTGGTTAGGCCAAATAATCGGAGCTCTGTGCTGAGGGAGGGATTGAATATATTCAGTGCCTGTTAGTTAATGTGAATTTCTGTGGAGCACATTCAGGCAATGCTTATTTTCTCATAATCCTCCTCCCATCTTCGCCTGCCCTCCGCCCCACACCGCCACCACCACTTTTTTCATTTTACATATTGTTTTGAAATGGGTTTTATAGAACATAGGGGTTTTTTTTCTTCTTCTTCTTCTTTTTAAACTCTTCTACTAATTTTCTCCTTTCTCATTCCTAGCCAAGAGCCCTGATCCAGGTGAAGCATGTAAACCTTGCACATGGAATTCCCAGCAAGGAGGCTGGTGTGGATCAGGGCAGGGCCTGGGAAGTGACTGACTTGCAGAAACCCGCTGTGTCTTGTTCTCTTCTGGAGACCCCTGCTTCACCATGTTGTGAACATCTGCAGCCCCCCACTGCACCCTAATCTTGCCCTCTTACTGTTGACTCAGTCCTCATGGAAGTGTAGGTGCCCTTCCTTCTGCTCATGATGTTCCAGGGCAGGAGATGAGGGGGCTGAGTAGGAAAGAAGAGAAGGCCCAGGTCCTGTCTGCTCAGACCCGGGCTGATGTCTGCCCTGAGACTCGGGCTGGGACTTGTATTTTACCATAAAGGCCCTATGACAGGTGGTGGTTGGATTTTGGTGTTAGATCAGCTGTGTTGTGGACTGACTGGGATTTTCTGCACTCGCTTTTAATCTAATTGTTACTTGGTTCCATTGATTGTTTCAGCTCTTTCATAAGCAGCTGGAGGAACCACTTCCCCAACTAAATCTTGGGTCTAAGTATGAAACATGAAAGTGAAATCGCACCGCACAAGGCTGCACATCCACTCACTTCTGCCTCTGCTCTCAGAAGCACCTGAGGGTGGGATTCCTAGGAGCTCACTTTGAAAACTGCTCGTTAACATGACTGTTTACTTTCAGAGCATAGCCTAGTCTTAAACTTGAGCTTGCCTATGTATATATCATAAATTACTTAAAATTTGCTGGGATTAGTGTGTATATATGGGCCATATATGAAGCCAGCTGTAGGAGAAAGCAGAACGGACAGATACTTACCTGATATGATTTGATGGGTTGTTGAGAAATTCCATGATGAAAATCCACACCCCCATTCATTCCTGAAATTCCATAGTCAGTAATGCATTTTATTTCACTGTTAAGCACCTGCCTTTTCTGAAGCTTTTTTTTTTTTTAAATAAAAAATGTCCTCATGAAGGATATCCATTAAGTTGTTGCAACCTTGGAGCTGATCCTTTTGCTTCCCTGCTTGATTAAACATCTGGGGTTAATGAATCCTCAAAAGGACAGATAGAAGAAAGGAAACAGCCACATCCATATGTCATAATTTTGTCTAGGACTGGCCCTGACTCTGTGTGCATTTGTAAAACACGTGTGGCAATAGATCTTTTATTTAACTGGGAGACTTCTTGCTTTCTCCTTTGGATGCAGGTAGTTCTGAGGTATTTGAAGAGATGGCATCTCAAAAGGAGCTTTCACTGTTCTTAAATATTCTTTTAGTACCAAAATATATTTTATTACTGTATCATGGTGAGGATATATGTGCCCGTATATACTAATGGGAAGTTTCCCCTAAGTATGAGTTATTCAAGAGATAAGAGAATCAGAAATGCAAGTCGGAAAAATAATGTATGTATTTCTACATATTTTATACAACTTGTTCCTGTTGGACAGCAAAATAATAAATTGTGGGCATTTCCTATTTTTTTTTACCTTAACGACAAAATATTGGAAAACCATGGTTCATTCATTTACTCAACAAACATTCATAGAGTACATACCATGTGCTACTTCTACTTTGTGCTATAAAAATTAGTGATGGTGGTTTCAGCGGAAAAATCAGTCATCAGGGAATATTTGAGGTTGTCCAGTAACTGAGGAAGGAAGGGAGAGAAGGGTGGAGTGCTGGACGGGGACGAAGGAAGAAGGAGGATAGGAGAGAAAGGATGGATGGAAGGAAGTCCTTAACACATGTTTTGTTGTTTTTAATTTTACTCATGTTATCTAGTTTAATGTTCTTTATATAACAGCCATTTGCCACTTTTATTATTTCTGATGCGCTGTAATTTTCACTTGTCGTTTTTGTATTTGTTTCTTTTCAGTATAAAAGAACGTGTGGATCAGTTTGCTAAGTACATCCAAGATTTGAAGAACTGAAATAAATCAGCATTAAACCTGCTTTTTAAAAACGTAAGTGAACTCACTTCTGGCCATGGTTCGTTTCAGACCTCTCTGAAGCCTGCAATTACCTCTCAGTGTATGTGAATTTTTTTCCAGGAGTAAAGTTACTTGACTCTAGTGAGTCTACTAATTAAGTCTAGGAGTGTTTGTATCCACTCCCCCTTTTAAAACCTGTAAATTCTAAGAGTAGCATGAATAACATAGGTGGCTGTAGGACTTAGACGTGGCAGGCGATGAACAAATCTTCATTTGGCACTGAGAAGGAAAACACAGACGACCTGGTAGTATATAAAATAAAGAGCATAGCCCTCTTCTCGAGTCCTTCAGCACTCTCCACCTCACAGACCATTTCACCACCTTATCTACACCAGTGAGAATTGCTAGTTGACCCATTAATGACCCAGTAGGCTTAGAATATGAGGCATTGGTTTCTCACAACCATGTTTACCCACTTCCTCCCTATTTCTCTTGCTCAGTAATAATAACTACTGTTTATTGAGCTTCTACCAAGTGACAAGCATTTGATTAATTTCATTCCATATTCATTCCACAAATAGTGTTTCTGAATGCTTGCCGTGTGCCAGGCATGGCCCTGACACTACTTATTACCTTATCCTCATGGCACCCTTTCAGGGTAGGAGTTAACACTTCAGTGATCTGGATGAGGATATGAGAGAGGTAAGGAGCGTGCTGACGGTCGCCTGGCCAGTGAATGTGAACTGTCTGACTTTCTCTGATTTGCCATATCCTAAAGCATGTTTAGATGGTTTTCCTGGCATGGATGTCAGTAAGAGATTGGAACCCCCTGGATCATATTCATAATAGGAATGTGATTCTCTTCCTTTTAAACCTTGGCTGCAGTCACAGAAAGGAAGGAAGTTAGAGAAACATCCTGTCACACAGCTTTGGTACCTGTGTGGGGAGCTAAGAGATCTGATGTCCAGTTCCAGTCCTTTCATGAATTTCCTCTGTGTCCATGAGCTATCTAACGTCCATGGGAAACATTTGGTCTTATGCCAACCAAAGGGCACGGACCAGATGCTCTCAAGGGTCCGTCTCAGTCAGCTCTTTGCTGAGGGACCTCATGCATGGAGGAAAGTGCACACATCATTAAGTGGATAGCTTGAGGGGATAAATGTCACAAAGTAGACACACTTCTTCAGTCAGCACCTTGATTAGTAGAAAATTACCAGCACCCCAGAGCCTTCCTCCCCTCATGCTCCAGGAGCAACCAATATCCTGCCTTGTGATGCCTTTGTTTAGTTTGTCTTTATGAATATAATCATACAGTGAATATTTTGTGTCTACCTTGTTTTGCTTATGTTTGTGAAATCTACACTATTATATACAATATTTTTTGCATTCTCTTCGCTCTAATACTATTCAATTGTATACCTATTTTACGGTTGCTGGCCATTTAGATAGTCTCTTGTTTGGGCGTATTACTAATAGTGCTCCTATGAATGTGTTGTGCATATCTTTTGGTGATGATTCCATTTTGTTTGTTCAGGGACTAAAGTAATTTTAATTCATGGCACTTCGGAATGATGTTGAACTTTAGGTAGCCAAGTGATTTGTCTGCTTCAATGTGATGTTCCAAGCTGCTTACTCAACAGGAAGATGTTTTTGTAGATTACTCTTGTGGGGTGTGGCCAGGTGGAAGCCCTCTCTGATATGTGAGTGGTGTGGTGGGGCTTATTGCCCTGGCAGAGAAAGGTTTCAATTGCATGGTACAAGAAGGGACTATGTAGGGGAAGAGGAAATAGATCCAAAAGAGAGACGTGTCTGGGGATTCCCATAGAAACTGTCAGGATATCTCACCAATCAGATCAAGAACCTGGAAAAGTAAGAGACCCAGGGAAGACTCAGCTTATAAGACCTGATGTGTCTAGGGAGACGAATAGAGAAAGAAAAATGGAGGCAGGCCTGAGCTCAGAAGGAGCTCTCAAAGAATTTTCTGAACAAATTCATTAAGCCTAACTTGTTTTAAGGAAGTTTTGAAAAACCAGTCCCTAAAAGTATGAATCTTGAGTCAAGAATGATCTTAAAAGTATAGAACTAGGAAAAAATGTATTTTCCCAAACAAATACGGGATGTGAGCATGTAGACTTTGCTTTAAGACCTTTCTACATTCAGATCACAATTCCACCACGTTCTTGTCTCATGACCTCTCTGGGTCAGCGTCCACATCTGTAAAATGGGGATGGTAAAATGTCCACCCCTAAGATACCCCCAAAATTTGCGGTAACAATTGACTACAATAGTGTTAGTAGTGTGCTTCAGGGCACATAGACCTGACACTAAAAATGATAGTCATTATATTTCTCATTCTTGTCACTAAGATTACCCATTTATATCTGATACTTTATGAGAGTTTTCAGATCACTTTTTAAAAACATGAGACTTCGGTTTTTAATTTCAGTGTAGTGAATACTAACAAAAAAGATTTTTCTACTTGCCTCACGTTAGAGTGAAACTCAGAGGAAGGATGAAAGGAAATATTTGTCCGTGTGTCCTTGGCATGTCCCTCCCCAGGGTGAGTCAGTGAAGATGCTCTTGGTTTTCGGAACTGGTTTACTTGTTCAAAAAGAGACCAGTGGAGCTGAGATTTATACGAAAGTAGGGTCATTTTGCACAAAGGAAATTTGTAATTGTATATATTATACTTTTTTTTTTTTTTTTTTAAAGAGACAGGGTCTCGGTTTGTTGCCCAGGCTGGAGGGCAATGGTGCGATCCTTGCTCACTGCAGCCTTGAGCTCCTGGGCTTAAGTGATCCTCCCCCCTCAGTCTCCTGAGTAGCTGGTACTACAGGCATGTGCCACCATGCCCAGCTGGTTTTTAAATTTTTTGTGGAGACAGAGTCTTGTTTTATTGCCAAAGCTGGTGTTGAACTCCTGGCTTCAAGTGATCTTCCCACCTTGGCGTCCCACGGTGCTGAGATTACAAATGTGAGCCACTGCTCCCAGCTGTACTTTCAGTCTTAGGTGTTCTGAGAACTGGCAAATATATGAAATTTCATTTGCCTAAGAGTGCAAGCAATACCCTAGTCTCTCCTCTGTGCCAGTGGTCCTTGAGTTCATGCATGATAGTGGTGAATGCTGTTTTGTTATACCATTTTTGAGGCTGAATGGACCCAGGTACAAGAATGAGGTGGGAGCCCCTTGTCCAGCTTCATCTCTGTCTTCTCTGCATTAGGCCAAGGAAGGTTGTGGGGCAGTAGGGTTAGCTGTTAACTCAGGCTTGCCTGTATCATCACTCCACCCTGTAGTGCAGTGGTTTGTAAGTAGTCAATTTGTAGCCATTGAGATAATGTCATCCCCAAAGAAAAGCATCTACTATGGATTTATCCTTTGCACCATTTTCTCTATACCCTTTTTGCAGTCTTTATCACTTTCATTGTTATGTGGGGAGTGGGGTTTTCTATCTCCTGACTGTCTTTTGTGAACTAAATCTTATTTTATGCAATTTGTACTAAAAATTATAAAAATGCTGTTTGGGGATGGCAGTCTTATTTGGAATTGTGTCACATGTTGTTTGTTTTGTGCTTAATTGGTTCATGATAACTTGGACAATATGTAAATGATCTTGTTTTCATCATGTAACTCACAAAATGTTTTCCTTTCCGTTTTTTTTCTTTAGTGCTTTCTTCTTTTCCTACCAAATACCTAGGCTCACTTTTACCATCAGATAGAGATTTAGTTGGGCTTTTAGAACTCTCCCTTCAAGCAGATGCCTTGCGTGTGTGTGTGCCTGTGTGTGTGTGTGTGCCTGTGTGTGTGTGTGTGTCTGTAGTTTGTGGACTGTTAGAAGCTATTTGCTCATCTTGTCAAAGCCATAGCAGTCTTTTCATTCTCAGTTGCTTCGCTTTCTCCTCACCTCTTAGGAAATTGGCAGCCAATGACTTCGATTTTTTTTCCTCTGTGAGACAGATATGCTAGTGTGTAACTGTAGACAGAGGAAGAGTTTGCACATTTAGCAAACGATCAAATAAGTGGCGTGTGGATGTGTGTGTACATACATGCTGGCTCTGTAACTGAACAAGTGGTGTTTTTTCTCTCAAGTCTCTATGCATTTATACATTTAATTAGGAGGCTCAAGTATCTGTGATGCCTTTTAGATATGTAACCTCAACAGTTTTTTAAGAAGGGGGACGAAGGTCCAAGACAATTTTTGCTCTTATTTAGTGGATGTGTGGTTTAATGTTATGATACGTTGGGGAAACCTGGGTTCTGACTCCGTCGTTTCAGTGAGCCATGATTTCCCATTGTTTCAGGAGTAGAGAAATTGGGGAAGGGATCTTGATAGTTCTTAAATCTATTATTTAGCAGTAGCTCAAGGCTGTGTGCAATATAATCAAAGAAACGAGATTGGGTCCCCTGGGTGTGGGTCTGCATTCCTTCTGTACCGTAGCTGTTCTAGTCTTCTGGTCAAATCATAGCTCAGAGCTGCTTCAGCCGAGAGGAGACTTAAATTAGGGATGTGCAATTTACAGCCATTGTAGCAGGATCCATTTAGTCCGTAGGCAGAAGATAACGTGTGCTCTCTCTGTAGAAATGATAGCAGCTTTCAGATAGAAATAGCCCTGAGAGTTTCTTGTGACTATTACCTTGAGCTGAGGTGTAATCCCTTACCAGTGGTGGAATCCTAAGTACAATAGAACAGTGAATTGTCTTCTGTGTTTTCATCTGTGGTTCAGAACACAAATTCTTACCGTTCCATCAGCTTTTCTTGCTTATTGTTTGATTTTTACCTAATTCCTTTATTGTTGTAGTAGTAGTTATATGCTTGGCTTGACATAGTTAGGCTATTTGATATTGTGATATTAAGATATTTTCGAGGAAAAGGTCATCAGCTGTCTTTCTGGGCTATTCTGGGCATTTTGTACTCTATTTTGGATCTAACTTTTCTTGCTCTTGATTTCTGATTAGCTGTTCTTCCTCTTTGCTTTGGCCTCACAACTTGCTTGGAAGCTTTTCAACAAATCTGCTCTTGGATGACTGCTTTGTTCAACAAATAAACATTATCTCAACCTTGGGGAAGAGTTAAGAAGACACAGGATGGAACACTCTGTTAGATGCTTCTGGTTCTAAGCATAGAATTCCTGGAACAGAGAAGCTAGCTTGCAATACATTGATGTCCGGAAGTTGTTTTCCTGCTTGAGGAGGTCACATTTCTACCAAGAGAAATGTGAATTCTGAGGCATTTTCAAAAGTTTTGGATGATTTGGTGAGATTTAAATTGTCTTATTTTTGATAAATTTTTATAAATTAAAGAATGCATTATTTGCTTAGAAGAGTGGGATTTTTGATTCTTTGTGGTCTACATTGGTCTTACCTGAGGTCGGACACAGACCTTTCAATAAGATTGGGCCTACTGTGTGGTTGGGATAGTTGAAAGCCAAGTATCAAGCAGGAAATAAGAGTAGTAGATCTTAAAGCATTAGAATTCTCATAAGCGAAAACAGCAACACCCAAGAAAAATCCATTTACACTTACCCACAGTCCCTGTGGACTGT
Source organism: Chlorocebus sabaeus (assembly GCF_047675955.1). Classification (NCBI taxonomy): domain Eukaryota; kingdom Metazoa; phylum Chordata; class Mammalia; order Primates; family Cercopithecidae; genus Chlorocebus; species Chlorocebus sabaeus. The sequence goes on from NC_132914.1 coordinate 28,348,894, forward strand.
GGACCTCTTTTCTCCTCTTGTTAGCCAGCAGAACAGCAATCTCTTCTTTGCAAGACTGTGGGTAATTCCAGGGGGACAGAATAGGACAGAAAACACCAAGTGCCTCTATCCAGAGGGTGACTTTTGTTTCCTCACTTTGTGGCCCCACTGAATTCTCAGAAGGTAAAGCTGAAAGAACTCAGAGTGTATGGCTGGGTTTTTGCACTCTTTACCTGATAAAATCAGTTGATTCTTGTTTTTTGTGGTAGTTGTGCTCTGACGTGATTGTGAACACTGAATGACCAAATACTTTTCCTAGGGGAAATGCGGAGGGAGGTTCCTGCGAGCCTTTGACCACAGCATTTTTGCCAACTGATCAATACAGAACCTTGTTTTATGTGTGTTTCTGTTTAGACATAGACACCGTTTTCACGTATGTTGTTGAGTCATTAACACTGACGCACATCCAACAGCTTTGTAACTCAGGCCTGAAGGAAGCTGACCTCACACACTGGTTTCATCCTTGAGGCACAGCCTCATTGCCTCAGGAGCACCAGGCAGCCCTTCCACACTGTGCGTGGAGCCATTTTCAACAGCACAACGATTGATGACAAGCACAAACATGTGAACAATGTGAAAAATGTGACACGGAACAGACCATGAAAAGGACACTTTATGGCAGGAGGGCTGAACTGATGCAGGAAAGTGGAGCATTGCCTTGTTCAACCTGAGCTGGGAACTCCGTGAGGCTGACTCGGAATTCTCACTCCTTTGCATGTGTCCGTGAATGAGTGTGAAGGTACTGATGTGGGGGTTGCAAACAAATTTTAGCAAGTGGGCCAATTCCCATGTGTCAACTGCATAACAGAAGCAAAGCAATCCCAATTATTGTGATAGGAAACTTTCTCGGTCCCACTGTGTGGTTCATGTAGAAAACCAATCATTTAAGGTAAAAATGAACCGTAAGCTGGTGTTGCCAGATCAATGTCCAGAAGACGTTTTTAAATAGGCTCTTGTGAGATGAAGACAGGCAAGGAAAATGTGCCCAAGAAATTATCATTTGTTGTTGAACAAATGGTAATTAGCTGTGCTGCCCGGCTTTGAACATTTAGAGAAAGGGAACAACATCATGTATCCGCATGTCCTTGGCATGAAAGGTAATAATGGCCAGCACCTAGGGGCACCTCAGCAAGTGAATGAATCCTAAATAAATGAATGAAAGAGCAGGGAGAATTCTTAGTGATGCCTGATGGCCCACTGTAGGGCACCTTAGGAATCTCATGCATCATTTTAGCCTAGATATATCATTTCCTGCCCACTGTGATCCTTAAATTAACTTGCATAAATGTGCATCAACAGGCGGAAACAGTAGTGAAAGGAAATCATGTGACACAGAGGTTATGTATCATGCTCATTTTTATGCACAGCCCCTACCACGTTAATGTTCATTAAATGGATTTGAATGAATGAATGAATGAATTTAAATATCTGGAATACTTAGAAATGCAATGACTTTAAAAAACTTTTTAAATTTAAAACAGAGGTGACTTTGTAAGTCACTTTGTACTATAAGTCTGTACTCAGAGAAGTAGAAAGGTGTGGATATTCTTTTGTTAACTAGCTTTGTCTATTGTATGAACCTGAGCTTTTCCACTCAGGAAACATCTACGCTGTGCTGTGTGCTGTGTCTCCCTGCACCCCCCTCATATAAATATCCAGGGACGAGAGTTAATTAAAGTAGAAGCTAGTTAGGTTTTCTGAAAGGAAATGACATTCAATTTCAGATGTTATCTGTTTAAATTATTTCCTGCAGATGAACTGTTCATTTTACGAATTATTTATCATGGAGCTAGTGTGTACATGAAACTGGGCCAGGGGCTTTGGAGCATGCAAAGATAAGCAGAACATAGGGGCTTTTGTCTAGTGGGAGGGAAAGACATAAGTGCACATTTTTGTAAGTCTGGATAAAATGTACACTAACTACAGGTAAAAGTGAAGTGCTGTGGTGGCATAAGGAAGAGCGAGGTTAATTCCAACCTGCTCTATTCTATGGAGGAGCTTCAGTATAACCTGGGTCTTGAATGCCCATTTGGGAGTGGATGGGCAGCAGGGTAGACTGGAGAAGTAGCACATTAGGGCAAGAAGAGGTAACAGCATAGGCAAAAGGACTGGAGCATGAAGGTACAAGGAGCAAGTAACATAAAGGTTCTGGAGTGTGAGGGGCAGTGGGGGAGTATTGTGAAATAAGACTAGAAAATTGCCTCGGGATCCGATTATAGAGAGATTTAATGGTAGTTTGCTTGAACTTTATTCTGTAGTCATTAGGAACAATAGCAGATATTAAAACAGAGGAATTATGTGACAGCAACTAGCAGCAGGTAAAATTTGTAAGCACTCTTTATGTGCCAGGTACTAATCCTTACCACAGCCCTTTGAGGCTAATACTATTAGTATGGCAGTTTGTAGATGAGGAAACAGCACAGAGAAGTTAAGTAACTTCCCCAGGATCCACAGCAAATAAGTGGTGGACTGGGAATTGAAGCCAGGAAGTCAAACTTAAGAACTTGGGTTTTTAACCTAGGATTGAAGAATAAGATTTGGAGAGTCTTTGAACTTTTTAAATTATTTGCAAAGCGGTCAGTATATATGAATATGTGCATTAGTTTAAGAGAGAATCTATGGCTTTAATCATATAAGAGATACATGCTTAAAAATGTTCATAAAGACTATATAGGCCAGGCATGGTAGCTCATGCCTGTAATCCCAGCACTTTGGGAGGCCAAGGTGGGCAGATCACTTGAGGCCAGGAGTTCCCAACCAGCCTGGCCAGCATGGTGAAACCCTGTCTCTGCTGAAAATATAAGAGTTAGCCTGTGTGGTTGTGTACGCCTATAGTCCCAGCTACTTGGGACACTGAGGCATGAGAATCACTTGAACCCAGGAGGCAGAGGTTGCAGTGAGCAGAGATCGTGCCACTGTGCCCCAGCCTGGGCGACAGAGTGAGACTCTGTCTCAAGAAAAAAAAAGACTATAAGAGCACCCTCTTTCACTCTCAGAAGTCCCGCAGAATGCACAGTACATTATATAGTGACTATGCCTGTTCTTCTTGTTAGGTAGGAAGAAGCAGAACAATCTGTCACTGCTCGAAATAAAAGAAAATGTTCAAATAATTTGAAGAAATTATTAGTATTATAAGTGTCAGGCTGTTCTTGATTTGTGAGAAACAGAAAATTTAAAAGACGATATTTTGAAGGTAGACATCAGATATTCAGGCTTTGAAACTTGCAACAATTTGAAAGGGCAGAGGACCTATCTCCCCATTTGGCAAAAATTATTCTTTTTAATCTCAGCAAAAGCTAGATAAACTCATGAAATCTTACATCTTCTGGAAAAATACCTAGATGCTACTCTGCTTTCAACTGAACCAATTTGCTTTTTTACGGTTAGGACTTGAAGGATGAATATTTACCAATCTATGAGACTGAAAATTCTTTGCAGCCAGCTGTGAACCCAACCCCAGGATGAATGAAGAAATCCAGATTAAAGAATTGCCCAGTTTAGATCACTTGAGAAATCAAATTAGTATCTAGGTTTTATTTAGAGTAAATGTTTTAATGTTTTAAATATATATGATATCATAAGATATTACTGTCGGCCGGGTGCAGTGGTTCATGCCTGTAATCCCAGCACTTTGGGAGGCCAAGGTGGACGGATTACGAGGTCAGGAGATCAAGACCACCCTGGCTAACACAGTGAAACCTGGTCTCGACTAAAAATACAAAAAAAAAATTAGCCGGGCTTGGTGGCGGGCGCCTGTAGTCCCAGCTACTCGGGAGGCTGAGGCAGGAGAATGGTGTGAACTCGGGAGACACCAGCCTGGGGGACAGAGTGAGACTCCATCTCAAAAAAAAAAAAAAGATATTACTGTCATACAAGTGTAGCAGATGTAACACTTTAATAGAGATTTGTACTACTTACTTACTAGAGTTTTTCTTTGTATTTTCGCCATCTTTGTTTTCTCTCTGTCTTTTTTTTCCTGGACTATTTGAAAGTAGGTTGCAGATATCATGACACTTCTACCCTTAAATATTTCAGCCTAAATTTCCTAAGAACCTAGCCCACATTCAAAACCAAACTATCCTTTACTGTATTTTTTGTTTTGCTTTTGGTTTTGATCAAAGATTCCATCAAAAATCACAAATAGCTATTAGTTGTCATGTTTCCTTCATCTCTTTTATGAACTGTCTTGTCTCCCTGTCTTTTTTGTGTTTTCTTATTTTGTGTTTTATGATGTTAACATGTTTTAAAAGTCCAAGACAGTTGTCTGGTAAAATGTGCTATAGTCTAGATTCATCTAACTGTTGGTGTCCTCATAATTAGATTCGAATTAAACATTGCTAGCAAGTGTACATTGCTTCTCTTCAGAAGGTGCATGATATTAGCTAGGCTAAGTTTAATCACTTGGATAAGTTGGTGTTGACCAGACCTCTCCATTGTAAAGGTGCCTAATCCTCTTGATGACTGGGAAGGCACCTGTGGGGTCATCTTAGAGACCATGTGCCTGTTTTTTCCCTGACAGTGATTCACTGAATGGTTTTAGCATCTATTTTTGATCCTTATATGAATCAATTATTAAGTTGTTGGTTGCAATATGGTACTAACTTGATTTCTAAAGTGATTTTACTGAAGAAAAATTCTCCTTTCCATCCCCATGCCCTGCTTGAGGAAAATCTTGGCCCCAAAGATGCATGACAGAAGGATTGATGGAAGTGAAACTTGAAAACGACTATCCAAACACACATTAACTATGAAGATGTTTGAAGGGTTTTCTTTTCCTTTCTGAGTGGGTATGCAGGAAGCCTCTACCCTAGGGTGAGAGCTCTTTCTTTTAGAGATTTGTACTTAAAATAATCTTTATTGATGCAGGTGAGGAAAAACTAAATAAATTGCTATTTTGGTTTTCTTTTGGACTGAGAGAATTTAGTAGTAATGAAATGAATTTTCTTTCAATGCCACAATCTGAAAAGCTATGGTGTATACCATACCATTTGAAAATGTCTTAGAAGTAGTTCCTTATAAAGCATATTATATTGAAATCAAATGGTCATTAAAACTATGGAATTCCTTTGAAAGGTGGAATAAAGCGGAAATTGTTTTGTCCTGGTACTTCTTGATCTAGGCTAATAACCCTTTGGGGGAATTTATCCTGAGGCTTTTTACTCATTCTGCTCATGACTGGCTCACTCAGTGAGTGTTATCTGATGAAGATCTTATTTCACTTCTGAAAGCACAGGGTTGTTCTATTTGTTTGAGGTATTAGTAGGTGGCAGGAAAAGATTGACTCCAGGCATTGCAATATAAAACCCACCCATTCATCTTGAAATTGGAGATTGTCCTGTATGCTATATAAGTTCTCCTACTTGCAATGTAGAATGAGGAGACATATTTTTGAAGCAATTAACTGTTCCTTCAAAATTTTCTTTATTGTTAGTGTAAGGACTTTAGCACTCTCTAGGAAATCGTTTATAACTCGCTTCATTTTTCTTTTGTTTTGTAAGAGGATTTTACACACTGTTCTTGTGGCCAGTTAAACTTGGACCCATGCATCCTCTTGAGCTGTGAATTTTCTGGTCTCAAAGACCCGGGCTCAAGTGATCCTTGAGTCTTGGCCTCCCAAAGTGCTGAGATTATAGGCATGAGCCACCACTCCTGGCCAATAACATATTTGACACTATAATTAAGAGATACTGAGATACTTCTTATTTTAAAATACTTTGTCCTGCTTTCTAATATATAGCATGACACTCAACCTCAAAGGGCATGGAAGGCTTACTTTATTGTAAAGGCTTGCAGAGTACATTGCTTAAATTTTAGGGACAGGTTCATACCTGCCAAACAGGTTTATAAAACACTGATGAATAAACACAAGTATGTCAGAAATCTTACTAAAGAACAATGCATCTTATTCAGTGTAGACAGTCTTTTAAAGTATTTTGGTTGAGTTTGTCCTAGAGCTTAATTACTAGAGTAAGAATTAAAATAATAAGGCCGGGCGCGGTGGCTCACGCCTGTAATCCCAGCACTTTGGGAGGCCGAGGCGGGCGGATCACAAGGTCAGGAGATCGAGACCATGGTGAAACCCCGTCTCTACTAAAAAATAGAAAAAAAAAAAATTAGCCGGGCGCAGTGGCGGGCGCCTGTGGTCCCAGCTACTCGGGAGGCTGAGGTAGGAGAATGGCGTGAACCCGGGAGGCGGAGCTTGCAGTGAGCCGAGATTGTGCCACTGCACTCCAGCCTGGGCGACAGAGCGAGACTCCGTCTCAAAAAAAAAAAAAAAAAAAAAAAAAAAAAAAAAAAGAATTAAAATAATAAAACTGGTTGCAAGTCTCTTGAGAGTAAAAGATGTCATCTTTCTTTCAGGCCTATCATAGTGTCTAGTCTAAAGCAACAATAAGGCTCCAGGCATATTTGTTGAATTAAATTTTCAATTTAGTTTCTGAATTCCTCTAGTTAATAGATTTCTCAATTGATAGGTGGCCATCTCACTTGACTTCTACTTGATGGCCATGTTCTCTTCTTGTCTGCCTCCCTTTTCATTCCTATTTCTGACCCTACTGATCAGTCTCTTTTGACTTAAAGAATAGCAAAGCTGTTTTATTTCACTTTTTAAAATTTATATAGACAGGATACTTTAAAAACATTTAAAGAATTACATAGAGTCAGAGAGAGAGATTACTTTTTACTAAACACTGTGTTAGGATTTTGTTTTTTGTTTTTTTGTTTTTTCAGATGGAGTCTCACTCCATTGCCCGGGCTGGAGTGCAATGGTGCCATCTCAGCTCAATGCACCCTCTGCCTCCTGGATCCAAATGATCCTCCTGCTTCAGCCTCCTGAGTAGCTGGGATTACAGGCACCTGCCACCACACCTGGCTAATTTTTGTATTTTTAGTACAGACAGTGTTTTACCATGTTGCCCAGGCTGATCTCAAACTCCTGACCTCAAGTGATCTACCCCCCTCGGCCTCCCAAAGTGCTGGGATTACAGGTGTGAGCCACTGCTCCCAGCCCAGTGTGTTAGGATTTGCAATATAAAGGAACTAAGACCTGGTGCTTGCCTTTAGATCTCACAGTCTACAGATAAAATAGATCTGTAAAGACGGCTGAAAAGTACAGGTCATGGCAAGAAGGTGGCAGGGCAGGGACTAGGGGACAGCTAAAGGAGGGTCATGATCCCTTTGCCTGAGGGATCAGTAATGCCCAATAGTAACCCTAGAGCAGGATCTTTAAGGATGAGTTTCCCAGGCAGTCAGGAAATGGAGAGGGAAATCCCTATGGTTCTGTGTGTTGGCTGCAGTAAGGAGCAAGAGGGTCCCCTTCGGGAACTTAATGAGCATAGATTTTTAAAGTATCTGGGAGAAGAGAAAGGCAAGGCAAAGCAGGTGTTACTAGATGCGGTAGACATGCCAAGTTTGGGAAGGAGGTGTATGGGTTGGATCTAGAGGGAAGCAGATAGAAGTTGGGGAACAGGAAACCTTTTACAACCAACCTCCCCATGCTGAGTGGATTATTACTTCATTAGAACTCAATGTTTACCCACTACACAGTATTATCACTCATACTCTTTATAGTCATATGTTTGCCTGACTTTATCTCTTAAATAAGTCACTTGAGCCTAAAGATTGAGGGATTTTGTTTTGACAAGCTAGAAAGGTATCTGGCACTCCTATTTGCTAAATATATGTAGAAGGAAGGAAGAAGAGAGGAAGGAGAGGGATAGGGAATTGAAATTGAGGAAAGGAAGGAATTTGAAACTGAAGAGTCATATGCTTTGCCACATAAACTCTGAAGGTCACACAGGATGGTAGTGCCAGCAGAAGAAGGAGGACGTTGAGTGAACCTGTGGTTGAATGAGGAGGATGGTAGAGATGCTGGGGAGGTGAGAGTCAGGACAAGAAGGCTGAGGGCTGTCTTCCTCAAAGAAGTTGACATTTAGTGGAATGTTCAATGACAATTGCAAAGGAGTTTCAGAGGGCAGAATGGAATGGGTTGGGAGAGGACTTGGTTAAGATTTGCTGAAAACTCTGAACTTTTGGTAAGTACTGCTCTGTGTGGGAAATGTTTCAATGAGAATTGACTCTTAATTAACTCTCATTCTTAGATATCCCTTGAACAAGTTCTCCGGAGAGTTCCTCAGGAGAATGTCTACTTGCAACAACAGTAATAATATTTATCAAGTGCTTGTATTACCTCATAAACTCTCACACTAACCCTGTGAGGTATGTATTATTATCTTCCACATCTTTTGAATGAGGACAGCTAGACTTAGAGTGGTTAAGTGGTGATCACAATCCTCACATTGCATCCCAGGTCCCTGGGGAATATCAGAATTGCTGTCCGATTTCCTGAAATTGAAATTAATTTCCTTGGTGACTCAATATCCACTCCCGCTCGCTCAAGTCCTGCAAGTTCAATCCAAATCATCCTGCTACCATGAAAATCTGACGGGTCACGCTGCTGTCTACTGAAAATGGGGATTTGGGTTAATGATAAAATAGGTTAAAATACATAAAATAGATAAACTAGGGTAAAATACAGTATAAATGGGTGAGAGGAGAGAAAAATAATACTTGAGTTTAGGAAGCATAATACTAATTAAAATTTCCTGAGAAAGAATTTTCAGGAAATTTTAGACAACACGTATGCTTGAAATGTGAGTCAAGATGGTATGCTGGAAGAGGAAGACATGGGTAACAAGAGCATTTATTTTGTTTATTGAGGAAAAAATAAACTGATGGGGATTATTAATGGAATCCTCATTATGGATTATTTTCAACTTTCCAAAAAGTTTTAAAATCTGTCTATATGGAATGTCCTAATTCAAGGGTTTCTTGAGGTTGAATTCTCTTGCGTCTGTGAAAGAGTGTTTTCCTTGGTGCTGGCCGATGGGGACTCTTGGTGGCCTTCACAGGGTGATCCCTCCTCAGCAGAGGGGAGAGGATACATTGCCTCAGGCAGCTGAAGGCCCACCCAAAGTTCAGGCAGCACTGGGCCTGTGTGTGGGAAGGAGTGTCATCCTTCTCTGGCTGCTCTGACAGGATTGAGATCTCTGGAGCACTTGTCCTTTGGCCTGCAGTTGCCTGGCTTATCATCTGCCAAGAAAATAAAGAATGTGTTAGGTAGGTGTAACCATGACAGCAGCCAACTCAACATTTACTCATTTGTGGAACTCACATCTTTTTTGCAAAAATAGCCCAAGTAGGCCAGGTGCAGTGGCTCACGCCTGTAGTACCAGCACTTTGGGAGGCCGAGGCATGTGGATCACTTGAGGTCAGGAGCTAGACACAAGCCTGGCCAACATGGTGAAACCCCATCTCTACTAAAAATATAAAAGTTAGAGTGGCGGATGCCTGTAATCCCAGCTAATCGGGAGGTTGAGGCAGGAGAATCACTTGAACCCGGAAAGTGGAGGTTGCAGTGAGCCGAGATCACACCACTGCACTCCAGCCTGGGCAATGGAGCAAGAATCTGTCTCAAAAAAAAAAAAAAAAAAAATAGCCCAAGTGTCAATGCAAAGTTTCAATGCTCATTAATACTGAATATGTACGTTTTTGGTGGGGAGGGAGATATAGTTGCTAGCCCTTCTCCTTGCTTGCTACCCTCTTGTTTCCCTCAGTGTTCCTCAGTCTTTTCCCTAAAACTCCACCCTGACTCCCTTCCTTGTTATCTGTCTCCCACTGGTTTCACGTCAGACCTCCTGGGACCTGCTTCCTGGTGGTCGTAAGATTCTGTGGTTCAACCCAGGCCTAGCCCTTGCTGTCCTGTGAGGCATCTCTGCTCTCCTCAGCCAGCTCATGTTCCTTAAGCCTTAGAGGAGTCTGTGGAGACTGCATAACATCTTTATTTTCTGGTGGTTTGCACTTGGGCAGGTCTTGACAAGCATCATGTTCTTGATGACTGACCTGAACCATTTCCAGAGGGGAGTCGCCGGACAACTGGAAATCTTTCTGAGTCGTTTCAGGAAACATGGCGTCATCATCTTCAGCATCTTTCAGATTTTCTAGAAATGTCTGAAACTCTTGCACAAGATTATTCAGTTTGTCAACAGTTTTGTTTTCTCTTTTGGTAACTCATCTATCCACTGGTTGTCTCCATTTAGAAGCCTATTAGCTATTGAGTCTGTGTTGTTGGAGTTGACGTCCACGTCCCAGGCTAGGAAGATGCTTAGTTTGCAAAACTGCTCTGGTTCATCCTGAATTTGGTCTTGTCTCTTCATGCATCTCCTTATCCTTTCAGTCCCCCATGCCCCTTGGATGGGAGGGAGAAAGTGGATGGAAGGATCCTTGGAAGTTGCGTCTTCACAGGAGGTTGTGTCCTCACAGGGGGTGTCCTCACAGGGGAAATAGCCCACAGAGAGGCTCAGGTTGGAATTGGATTTGGAGCTGTAGTCCTCTATGTCGCTGTTAGAGGATGAATATGCCATGGAGTTCAAAGGCACAAATCTCTCTCAACTCGAGAAGCTTCAAAAAAGAAAAGAAGAAAAAAGAAAAAGTAGGTGGGATCAGGGAGAAGAGAATCATGGTACTTAAGCAAAAACATTATTCATCTCCCTTTTTTTTTTTTTTTTTTTTGAGATGAAGTCTCGCTCTGTCACCCAGGCTGGAGTGCAGTGGTGTGATCTCAGCTCTCTGCAACCTCCACCTCCTGGGTTCAAGTGATTCTTCTGCCTCAGCCTCCCAAATAGCTGGGATTATAGGCACCCGCAACCACGCCCAGCTAATTTTTGTAGTTTTAGTGGAGATGGGGTTTCACCATGTTGCCCAGGCTGGTTTCGAGCTCCTCACCTCAAGTGATCCACCCACCTTGGCCTCCCAAAGTGCTGGGATCACAGGCATGAGCCACCATGCCCAGCCCCATTCCCTTTTCTCTTCAGAACTACCCCATTTAGATTGAAGTCTTATCCTATTTTTACAATCTCCCAGTGAAGGGCAGAAGAGGCAGCCGTCTACCTTTCAAAACTGACTTCATTGTGATATAATCCTATCTACTAAGCATCTCCACCTCTCATAATTTGTCCTATTACAGTTGTAAGATCTTGTATCATAAAATAAAAAAATCATTATTTAAAATTGGAAAAATATAGAAAAGTATGAAGACGAAAACAAACATGCCATAGTCCCACCTTCTGAAGGTAACAACTATCAAAACATTTTGATGGACTTCCTTATCTTTTCTATTTATATAAACACACACATGTATATCTGTACATTTATACAATATATCCACATATATATATATGTGAATGTGGCTATCATATCAGTTGAAACTGAGATTATTTTATGGCATAGCCTACAACAAACATATATATGGTTACTCTGCATTTTTAAATTACTTCTTATTTATGACCATTAGGTGGTAGTTATTGTTTTACTAAATAAATCTGTAGTAAACCTGCTTTTCCATAAATCTTTGACTATGACTCTTATTTTTCTATATGTAGGATTAATGGACCAAACATCACAAATATATTACAGTCTTGTGCTAGTTGATACCAAATTACTTTCCAGAAAGGTTTCACTGTTTAGATGCCCATCCTCCCATCATCTGATGACACTTTTTAGTCTAGCTTTTTCCGTGAAGCCCCGGAAAGCAAGTAGGACTGGAAGAATGTGCTCATGCGCGTGTGCACACACACACACACGTACACACGCACGCACACACACGCACGCGCATGCCAACATACATGCAAGACTGTCACACCCTGCCCTGGTGGCTGCCCACATGGAAGAAGTGCTGCTAACTCCTGAGGCAAAAAGGGGAGACATGAGAAATCCTTCACATCCCGAGTCTCAGTGGCTAGAAGTCCAGCTGTCAGAAGTCTGTGTTCTGAGACTGTTGGTTACCATGGCAACAGAAAGACCTGAATTAGAGCCAGGAATATGGAGAGAGAAAAGAAAAAAAGGGGATAGAAAGCCACAGAATCTATCCCTTGGCTTCCAAAATATTCTATGCCCTAGGCTGGGTGCAGTGGCTCATGCCTGTAATTCTAGCACTTTGGGAGGCCGAGGCGGGTGGATCACCTGAAGTCTGGAGTTCTAGACCTGCCTGACCAACATGGAGAAACCAAGTCTCTACTAAAAATACAAAATTAGCCGGGTGTGGTGGCGGATGCCTGTAATCCCAGCTACTCAGGAGGCTGAGGCGGGAGAATCACTTGAACCCAGGAGGTGGAGGTTGCGGTGAGCGGAGGTCGCGCCATCGCACTCCAGTCTGGGCAACAAGAGCGACACTCTGACTCAAAAAAAAATATGTGTTTGTATGTGTATATATATATGTGTGTGTGTGTGTGCACGTGTATGTGTGTGTGTGTGTGTATTCTATGCCCATACCATCCCGGGTTGAAGAGGATCCCTCTTGAGGGTAGAAGGACGAATGCATGGAGGTTACTTCTCTCTTGTCAGGTGGCTAAGATGGTTCCCGTCCTTAGGAGATTTAGAGCTCTAAATAAGGGGCATGGGTATAAACACACACACACTCTCACACACACACACACACACACACACACAGAGAGAGAGAGAGAGAGAGAGAGAGACATGCTTACAAATGGAAAGCAAAAAGCCAAGAAACACTAATCTGACCTAAGAGAACCTCAACGCATTGGAATCTATCAATTTCTAAAGATCTTTTCCAAATATTTGTCTCCATTTCCACTTAACAAGGTTACAGTTAAAGTTTGCCATGACTCACTCTCACGTTTTTCATTGTAGAATTGGCTTAAATTCGTTTGTTCTGTTAAATAAGATTGTTTAAGGAATTCTGATGACATAATAGACGAAATAGGCAGACTTAGAGTTAGAAAGAAGCAGGTTCTGCTACCCAACAGATGCAGCCTGACAGGTGCCCACAGACTGCCCACAACTCCCCTGGGTGATTGTGGACCTGGATTAATCCTGGAGGATGTTTAAGTCAGAAGCAACGTATTCCCTAGCGTTTATTTTATTTTGTTTTATTTTTATGTTTTATTTTTAGAGACAGGGTCTCACTCTGTTGCCCAGGCTGGAGTGCAGTGATGCCATCATAGCTCACTGCAGCCTTAAACTCCTTGGCCTCAAGCAAACTTCCTCAGCCTCCCAGGTAGCTAAGACTACAGGTGTATACCACCACATCTGGCTAGTTTTCCCTAGCACTTATTTAACACTTATTATATGCCAGGTCTTGTACTAAGCACTTTACATGTGTCATTTGTTTAATCCTCACAGCAACTTGATCAGTTAAGTACCATAATTTGCCCCATTCAATAGAAGGAGGAACCAAGGCATGAACGGTTGTATAACTCCCTCACATTCCCCGATCGTAAACCCAGAACCTGGATTCAAACATAGGTAGTCTGGCTTCAGAGCCCATATCCTGACCTCTACACACTCTTGTCTCAGGAGGCTGACCACCCACCTCCTCCCTGGAAGATTCCTGGAGGAGCTGATCCAGGCCCAAATACACCCATGTTCTGGTTCCTTGGAAGAAAATCCTTTGAGGGGAACAGCTTGTTCTAAGAGACTTGCAAGAGGTACCTGTGGTATATAGAACTGGCCTAACAATGGTGTCCACATTTGGGGCAGGCCAAAATGAGATTTAAAATTAGCATTTGGCTTCCTTTTTGGCCTAATGGGATCTGGAGTCCTCTCTCTACCTTTTCATAAAAAGTTGGTGACTGCCTTCCAGAACTCTTATGAATATAAGTAGGTTCTTCTCCATGCCACTGGAGTGGAGGCAGGGGAGACACTGTGTTTTGTCATTACTCATGGAAATGGAACACTTTGAACTGAATATAAGCATTTAAGGAAAAAATGATTTCCTAGCATAAACCACCAAAGTTTAGAGTGATCCTGAGGATAGAAGAGCTTCAAGGGGAGGCAGCCTCAGATACAACTTGAAATTTTATTTATTTATTTTTTTAAATGTATTTTTGAGATGGAGTTTCGCTCTTGCTGCCCTGGCTGGAGTGCAGTGGCGCGATCTCCGGCTCACTACAACCTCCATCTCCTGGGTTCAAGGGATTCTCATGCCTCAGCTTCCCAAATTGCTGGGATTACAGGCATGTGCCACCACACCTGGCTAATTTTTGTATTTTTAGTAGAGATGGGGTTTCCCCATGTCAGCCAGGCTGGTCTCAAACTCCTGACCTCAGGCGATGGCCCACCTCGGCCTCCCAAAGTGCTAGGATTACAGGCATGAGCCACTATGCCCAGCCAGAAATTTTACTTGCTTATACCATTTCTCTACTGTATATTTGTAGAGATATTGTATTAGTCCATTCTCATGCTGCTAATAAAGACATATGCAAGACTGGGTCATTTATAAAGAAAAAAAAGTTTAATGGACTCACAGTTCCATGTGGCTGGGGAGACCTCACAATCATGACAGAAGGCAAAGGAGCAGTAAAGTCACATCTTGCATGGTGGCAGGCAAGAGAGAGAGCATGTGCCAGAGAGCTCCCCTTTACAAAACCATCAGATCTCATGAGACTTATTCATGATCATGAGCACAGCATGGGAAAGACCCACCCCCATGATTCATTTACCTCCCACTGGGTCCCTCCCAGAACACCAGAGAATTATGGGAGCTATAATTTGAGATTTGGGTGGGGACACAGCCAAAACATATCAAATATATTCTCTATAATCTCTCTGTGTGTGTGTGTGTGTGTACACAACTTTGAAAATATACAACTCAGGTAGTGAAAGTACCTGAAACACACTTTCTTGTTCTAGAAAAATATATGATCATTTAGGTTTTTCTTTCTAAAGCATCATAGAAATAGCAATGACACATATCATCCTTAGGATGCCATGTCAAGGAATGTAGTCCCTATTAATTAACTCCGCTTTCACCTCCAAAAGAAAATCAGGGGATTTGGGGGTCCTCATTAACAATACAGCTCATGTTAATTTTTTTCTTAGGGCCTTAGACTTGCAGGTCTAGCTTCTCTTGGATTACAGTTACTACATTGTCTAAGTTGTATAAGCTGCCTTTTCTCTTGAAGCAAGATCAACTATAATAAAGCTTCTTGAAGTTTTAGAAATGATAGTATGTTGTAGATTTATAATGTTTTAGGCCTGAAGCCAATAATAACTAAGAATTGGAACACTTCCTAAGATCCATTTGACTTGATGGGATTTGGAACCTAAATATACAGAGTAGGAAGTTTCTAATTTAGAAGTTAAGCTGTTATGATACTTAATTTTATGTTTCATCTCGGCTAGGCCGTGTGGTGCTCAGAGATTTGTTCAGCGTTATTCTGGGGGTCTCCATGAGGGTATTTCTGTATGGACTAGTATTTGAATCAGTAGACCCAGTAAAGCAGATTGCCCTCCCCAATGTGGGTGGACATCATCCTATCCACTGAGGCCCGAGTAAAACAAAACACTGAGTAAAGGAGATTTCGCACAGTCCTTCTCTGCTCCTGGAATCAGACTGGCACTTACACTATCAACTCTCCTGCTTCTCAAGCCTTCAGACTCAGACTGGAATTGTACTATTGGGTTTTCTGGGTCTCCAGGTTACAGTTAACAGATCTTGGGACTTCTTAGTCTACATAACTGCAGGAACCAATTCCCTAAAATCTCTCTCCTTTCTCTTTCTCTCCCTCCCTCCTGCCTCCTTTCCTTCCTTTTTCTGTCATCTTTCTCCTTCCTTCCTTTCACCCATTCGTTTCCTATTGGTTCTGTATCTCTAAAGAACCTAGAGTAATACAGCTATTTATTTTTCATTTATTGAAATTATGAAATATTTTAAGCATACTAAGAAGAGACATCCTGAACCTGTGATGGGATGCACTGAGGGCGCAGCATCGTTTCTGTGGTATTCTTGCCAACAGTGTATAATCTCAATGATGAGAAAATATCTGACAAACTCCAGTTGTGGGACATTTGACAAAGTTTCTGACAAGTGTCAGGTCAAGAAAGGCAAGGAAAAACCGAGGTGCTGTCACAGACTGCAAGAGACTAAGGAGACTAAGGAGAAGGAACCACTAAATGGAATACATGATTCTAGATAGGACTGTAGAATAAAAAAAAAGACACTAGTGGAAAAACGGGAAATTCCAATACCATCTTTGTTTTAGTTAATCATGTTGTACCAAAGTTAATACCTGGTCTGATCATTGTACTATGGCTGTGTAAGAGGTTAATGTTAGTGGTGTAAGCTGAGAGGTATATGGATACCCTGTACTATGTTTGTAACTTCTCTGTAAGTCTAAAATTAGGTCAAAATAAAGAGTTAAAAGAAGGGCTGGGCGCAGTGGCTCATGCCTGTAATCCTAGCATTTTGGGAGGTTGACGCGGGTGGATCACCTGAGGTCAGGAGTTTAAGACCAGCCTGGCCAACATGGTGAAACCCCATCTCTACTAAAAATACAAGAAATTAGCTGAGTGTGGTGGCACATGCCTGTAGTCCCAGCTACTCGGGAGGCTGAGGCAAGGGAATTGCTTGAACCTGGGAGGCGGAAGTTGTAGTGAGCTGAGATCGGGCCACTGTACTCCAGTCAGGGCAACAAGAATGAAACTCCGTCTCAGAAAAAAAAAAAAAAAAATGTTAGAAGAATACATTAGCATATAGAAAATGATATGACAAACGCCTGTGTACTTAAATCTCAGTTTGGTCAAGTCTTAGCATTTTGCCATATTTATTTCATTGTATCTTTAAAAAGAAAACATAGATAAAACTTAAGCCCCCTTTTATTTCTTTCCTGAACACCTTCTGTCCCTGCTTCCCTTATGAGCATTATTCTGAATTTGATGTTAATCTTGTGCATGTTTAAATGCTCTTTTATATATTAGTATATCATTTTACCTTTGAGGACAAAAACTTACGGAAATTTGAATTAATACTTAGTATTATAGAGTAGTATATACTTAGTACTTAATGCTACAGAACTATTAAATTACATTTTTAAATTACTATTAAATTAATTACAGTTAAAAATGATTAAAATTGTATTTTAATTTTTCTTTTATTAAAGTTATTTTTAATTGACATATATTTGTTTATGGGGTACAATGTCATATTTGGATACATATATATTGTGGAATGGTCATAGCAAGCTAATTAGTATAGCCATCGCTTGAAATATTTATCATTTTTTTGTGGTGAGAACATTTAAAATCATTTCTTTTAGCTATTTTTAAGTATACAGTACATTATTATTAACTGTCATCACCTTGCTGTGCAATAGAGCACCAGACTTATTCCTCTTGTCTAACTGAAACTTGGTACCTGGTGACAAACATCTTCCCTTTCCCTCTTTTCTCCCCAAAATGGTAAATTTTATATGTATTTTACGAGTAAAAACAATTAAGGGGAAAAAAAGAACCAAGTAAATGGGCTTCAAGTGATGCTCTTCAGAAACAAGGACATTGTCTTATTTCAGTTGCTTATTTTGCTTTATGAGAATTATTGTGACAAGGACTTCCTTCTTCCAAACCAAATTCTTAGCTGAAATATTTATAATGTTTGTTTTCGGGGGCAGGGAGAGGATGGGTAGATTTCCTATGCTCTGTTTGTATGTTCATTCCCAGACACAACCTTATCAAGGCTCATGTACTTAATTAAAGTGGGGGGCAGGTGGTGAAAATAGAATGTGTTGGTGTACGCAAGGTTAAACCGCATCGTACCGCTGCTGAAGGCTACACACTCTGCTTGGTGCTTTCCCATGGCTGGTAGTTTAATTTTATGACAGCCTCTGAGTTGTGTATTTTCATTCTAATATTAAATTGTGCAATTCAGAGGACCTAGATTTGCCTCCAGAGTCCAGAGACTCCCTGCAGCTCTGCTGCCGTTTTGAGAAGTGACCTCCGCTGAGTTGTTCATGCATCATGAGTTGACATAGTCCACCAGGCTAATAGAGGGGAGCTACAGGTTCCGTCTCCCACAACGTTACCATCTAGCTTGGCCATGAATGTAACTTACAGACTGAGTTCTGCTGTACATATAACATTTAATGGCCAGCAGGCACAAGAACATCACAGAACCTTGTTCTGTAAGCTCCAAAACTATGCTGTCCCATAGGGTGGCCACTAGCCACATGCGACTACTAAAATTTAAATGGAATTAAACAAAAATTGGTTCTTCAGTCACATTAGCCACATTTCAAGTGATTAGTGACCACCTGTACTAGTGGCTACCTTATTAGTCAGGCAAACAAAACATGTATGTCATCTCAGAAAGTCCTGATGGACAGAACTGCTCTAGACAGTCCCTGTGCTCTGTCCTTTGGTGGATCTGGAGAACACTGAACAAAAAGTTTCATTAGCAGCAGATGGGACAATATTCTAGCATCAGGATTGGGCTAACTTTCTTGACAGCATCAGGTGACCAAATTTCCTCCAAAGCATCTAGAAACAGGACTGGGGAGCGTCTTCAGCTGAGGACACCATTTCCCCCTCCCCACCCAGCTTTATTGAGGCATAAGTGACAGATAAAAATTGTATATATTTAAGTTGTACAATGTGATGATTTTATGTATGCACACATTGTGAAATATTACCACAATCAAGTTTATTAACACATCCATCACCTCACTGTGTGTGTATGTGTGTGAAATCTATTGTAGCAGATTTCAAGTATATAAAAAAAAATTAACTATAGTCACCATGCTGTACATCAGATCCCCAGAACTTCATGGTCTGAGGGCACCCTTTGAAAGACTTAGACAACTGGGCTAGATAGATTCTTATTTTCAGGTTGTGCAAGAGTGGGAAAGTCTCTGCAATACTTAGAGCCCATTATGAACACTGAAAAATCATTTGCAGCATTCATTATTGTAAGTAACAACCCTCTGGTATTCATCAGAGATAAACATGGTTGACTTGGTTTTCTGTTTACATGATCTTTTGATTAGTCATTCAAATGCTAACTACCCCAGGGTATAGGTTAAAAATAATTATTACCCTTGTATCACAAAAATACCCATGTTGAAATATTTTGAAAAACTGCAGACAGTATGACTGCCGGTGTATAGATGACCTCGTTTAGTTTTTGCAACAACCGTTTCCAGTAGATATTGCAGGTATTAACTTCATTTTTGTTTCTACAAAATTCTTCAGGATCCTGTGGCCAGGCTATTGCATGATGGAACCAGTTGCTAAAGACATGCAAATTGTTCGTTTAGCTGCCACATGTATAAGCATACAGCCGTTCTTATTGTATTTTATAATGTCAAGGCTCCTACATACTTTGGGCCAAGCCCGATAGTGCTTCATGCAACACAAAATACAGGCAACCTATAGTCCTCTCCTAACTCTCTGTTGGAATATTTTCTGTATTTTTCAAGTTTTTATTATTTCAGCAACTGTGTGCATACCAGTTGAGTGCCTGTCAGGTTCCAGGCCCTACATCCTGCCACTTCTAGCAGCAGCAGGTTCATTTTTAACCTGGCTTTGCTGCATCTATAAAATAGAGATGATAATGTTGTCTTTGCAGAGTTTTTGGAATGATTATATATGTGGAATGTTCCATAAGTGGTTTATTTTTATTGCATAATTGAGGAGACAAACTCCTTCCTCTCACTTTCCTTGGCAATACCCTTCTGGGGAAAATGTTTATATTTTATTCTAAAATATCAAACATAGACTACTTTCCAACCCTGATTCCGAATCAAAATCATGTGTGCATGCAATAATTATACTTGTATTTATGTGATTATCTGACTGTCTCCCCCACTGGACTGGAGCTTCCAGCAGGGCAAGGTGGATCCAAGTTGTTCTAGGAAATGTCAGCATCTGCCAACATGGTGCCTGACCAACAAACCCCTCCTGGATTCTGGCCGTCATGGTTAGCGAACCACCAGAGTTAGCATCCTTTCGCAATGTTTCAACTGCATGAGAGCCACACTGGAGACCATTTCTAGTGCATCTCTAGTTGGGGTGGAAATGCCCAGAAGGGATCCTTTTGGGCTAAGCGGAGGTTTGGTGAAATGAGTGTCAGCTAATGTGGACGTTCCAGATCAACAGCTGTTCTCCTTTTGGCACCATTCTAAATTGAGTGGACAGTCCCCTTGGTGGGAAGAATTTTGCACAAAATATGTTTGTGGGGAAGGAGGAGAAACATAGACCCCCTGGGGGCTGTTAATTACATCAGAGGAAACCAGAAAGCACAGATCAAAGAGCAAAGTTGGCATTTTACTACTTATCCTTAAAGGACTAGAAGTCAAATGATCAAAATGTGAAGACCTTTGTTCTAGTTTTCTAGGGGACTATAAAGGAAAGTGGGGATGGGGGTGGAAGTAAGAGGTGGAAATGCTCAAGGTTGATTCTCTAAGTGGGACCCCAAGGGTTCAGAGGCAGACTGACTGGCGTCCAGCTCCAGACTAACCCAGTTGGAGAAAATGGAGATAGGAGGTAGCCTACAGTGTTTTTATTATATTATGGAAAATCAGAAAGATGATATATAGTATCTGAGTGAGTGAAGAATGAATGTAAATAGGAGCAGTAAATGTGAATGACTGTTATAGTTAATAATTAACTTTAATTTAATTAGAGAATTGAGGATGAGCAGAACCGCAACAGGTAAGCCTGGAATGGGGGCTGGGGTGAGATGAGAGTTGCATGTCTCTTGGCATCTCTCTGGCTGTTCTCATCAGTCATCACTGAGTTCCTATTAGTAGAACTGCCTGTGGGCCAAAACCTCCTGCCCTGCTCCTCCTGCCTGTAAATGATTTTGCTGATTTAGTGCTTTATATTTCTGTCCATCCTATTCTTAGCATAAATCAGTCTTTCTCTGCATTTCCTTGAAGCTAAATAAAATTAAGCTATGGGATACTCCCTGCCTCTGGCATGTATCTCTCAGAGCATCTGTGAATAAACGCTGTTGTGTGTGCACACAATGGTCTCCATTCAATTAGGAACCACTTGTGCACATCTCCTCTAGGAAGAGAGCTCTTTACCTATATTAGTCCGTTTTCACACTGCTGATAAAAACACACCTGAGACTGGGAAATTTACAAAAGGAAGATGTTTAATGGAACTTACAGTTCCACATGGCTGGGGAGGCCTCGCAATCCTGACAGAAGGCGAAAAGGAGCAAGTCACATCTTACATGGATGGCAGGAGGCAAAGAGAGAGCTTGTGCAGGGAAACTCCCATTTTTAAAACCATCAGATCTCATGAGACCCATTCACTATCAGTAGAACAGCATAGGAAAGATCCACCTCCGTGATTCAGTCATCTCCCACCAGGTCCCTCCCATAACATGGGAATTGTGGGAGCTACAAGATGAGATTTGGGTGGGGACACAGAGCCAGACCATATCCTTACCCAAAATGCATTTATGGTGGCCTACCAGCTTGGGAAGTGGTTAATGAAAATGACATTGGTTAATGAAAACTATAGTCAAGGTTTGAAAAATCTTGTAATGTGAAAACAACTTTAAAAAAATTTAAAAACAATACAGTATGGGAAAATTAGAAGCTATAAGACGAAAGGGGGCAATATTTTTTAAAACTTACCGAGAGCAAAACTTTAGGGGTAGAAATTAGATCAGTGGTTGTCAGGAGCCCCCGGGGGTAGGGAAATGGTATAGACTGCAGAAGGGTCAGGGGAGCACTGTGGAGGACAGAAATAATCCACATCAGCACTGTCCAATAAAAATGTAATTTGAGCCACAAGTGGGAACCACTAACTTTTAATTTTCTATAGGTAAATTTAAAAAAAGAGACATAGGAATAGGTGAAATTTTTTTTTGATGTTTTATTTAACTTAATATATAAAATATTATAATTTCACTCTAAAATAAAATTATTACGATTTTTTGCATTTTACACTTATGACACATTTGATTTTGTGCTGGCCACATTTCAAGGAGCCGTGTGTGGCAGGTCTATAGGCCACACAGTTCAACACAGTTTTGGTGGTGGTTTCATGACTGTATACATTTGTCAAAGTCTATCAACTATATGTCTTAAAGGGTGACTTTTACATGTGTATATTATATCAATTTAAAAAAATTCCTGATAGCCATTATTAGCCAATGTATGTTCCAAGCATATATTAAAATTATTGTCTCAAAATGAATTTCAGAAATTTCCAAAATAAAAGTTAAGAGCATACATTAGAATCACCTAAGGTTAGTAAGTTTCATAGACTTCATGGGGGTGTGGGTGTATGTGTGTTTCCATTACACAGCTTAGTTTAGAAAGGTCTAGTGAAAATTTAATTTGACTTTGCGATTCAATAAGAAAAGGATTTGCATATGTTTGGCAAGGTAAAGATGAACCCAAATTGTTTTGAGAAAGACAGTGCTATTTTAAGAAAGCCTGTCATTTTCTCTTTTGTTTTATGGCTACTTCTCTTGCAGCACTATTAAAAATCACTGTCTCTTGACTTCCTTCTGTTTCTATTGTATAATGTGTTCTGCAGTAACTGTTTTGACAGTAGATCTGCCTGCAGGCACTTTTGGGGCATGGGGAAGGATGGTACTCATGTACCCACTTGGTAAGAGGAGGTTGTCGGGGAGTAAGTTTAACTTTCATCACTAAAGCTAGGAAATTTTTTTAGCTGTACGACCGTGTGTTAGTAGTTACAAATAATATTGTTTGCTATTTGATAGCTATTTTGATGTTTTCTTTTTTTCCACCAGAAAGTCCATGTTTAAGTTTTGCTGAAGCTTACATAAACTTTCACAATTTACAAATGAATATGTCTAGGAGAAATAGGCCAAAGGATATCTTCGAAATGGTTTTGAAACCCAGATATCTGGGCTGAAAATAAAAAGATAAAATTTGTTAGGGTTGAAAAATAAATTCCATAAGTTTGGTCTGGGGAAGACCCAACTGATAAGAAAATTATCCCACAATATTCATAGACTAAATCTTAGAGCACAAAATGTGATGTCGTTGTTTGAGAACTTTATAACCCGCAGCATACATTTAACAAGTGGGCCACAGATTAGGCAGAAGGCAAATCCTTCTCAGGTTGTTTCACCTTAGTTTAGAGTTTAGTTCGGTGGTCTGTTAGTCCATGAAGCAGTTACTCCATTGTTCTTGCTATCAAGATGAATTTTATATATAGCAATGAAAATCAGATTTCAATGTGCATTGAAAATGCAAATCCTAGTTCCCCATTTGTAGGAATTTCTGGTTTAATAGACAAGGAATGGGGCCTAGAATCTGCTTTCTCAGCATGCATCCCCACGTGATTCTTGTGCCAGCAGACTCCACCCTGAGAAACTCTAATCTGCAACAACCAGTTAAACTTTTACTAGGTTTTCTCTACCGATTAGGCACTGTGATAAATTCAAACAAAAGGCAATTTCTTTGTCATGAACATGCTAATGTAACTTACAAGGCGGTATGCCGGGAGTGGTACAGCCAGTATGAATGGGAAGGAGCTCAGAGCCAGGAGCCAATGCCACCAACAGTTGATTCAGGTTAATGGAGACAAAAGTGCATGTCCACCTCGTGGGAAATATCATGAGCTCCAAAAGGGAGAATGGCTTTCCTGGGGGAAGCAGCTGCACTTAGATATGGACTGCAATGTTGTTGAAGCACTGAGGAAATTTTAACAAGAAAATTGACTATGACAATTAAGAAGCAGATGCGAAAGAAATGCATCTGATCATTGTCAGAGGTTCTTAAACTTGAGTGTGCATTAGAGTCACCTGGAGGACTTGTTAAAATACAGATTTCTGGGTCCCATACTCAGAGTTCCTGATTCAGTAGGTGTGGGGTGGAGCCTGAGAATTTGCATTTTTTCTGACAAGTTCTCAAGTTATGCTGATCTGGGGGCCACACTTGGAGAGCCACTGCTCTTAATGAATTTGGCATCTTGATTTACCAAAAATCCATAGATGATGATGATGGGTGCAGATTGTGGGGGGCAAGAATGGGGAAGGCGATGATTATCAGGGTGTGACCTTGAAACCCCACTCATGGGCTATGTTCCTCTCCACTTTTTTTTCCTTCTATGACTTTTTTACTCTCAGAGCAACTGGTCTAACCAAAAATACCCTGGGGGTGGGGACAGGAATGTGGCTATGGAGAATAATTTGAGAACTATAAATCAGTTTTTTTCTTTCCTAATTGACATTTTATTGGTTGTGTTGAGGATCAGTACACAGACATTCCAATTTGTACACAATTATGTACTGAAACTCTAAAAAGCCATTTTAATTCTTTTTAAATTCATTGCAGTTCTTTTTAAAAGTTATTCCAATGACTCTCCACCTTAAAATTTGGTAGCAAATTTTCCTTAAGAGGATATCAAGTACTAGTATCTTCCAATGTTGATAAGCTGTTACATACGTCATACCAATTCACAATTTAATAACATACACACTGCATACTCAAATTTCAGTCTTTCACAGCATAATGCATTTAGGAAAACAGGACTACCACGACCAAAGATGCTACAGACTGCACACCGTCCTGACAGGGAGAGCCATGACCAAAGAGCAGTATTTTTTAGGAAACAATTCTACTAAAAGCCAACATGAAAATAGAAGTAATCACAAATGTTCGAGACATTAAATGCAGGACTGTGACTCCATATTGCCATTTGCTGTGCTTTCTGTTATAGGATATGGAAACGAATCCCCCATCTATAGAATGTTAATCTGACTCCCAATTCAATATCCCACACTATTTTCTGGTTGTACCAGAAAATAAAATAAACAACCAGCAAATGATTTTACCTGTTAAAGAAAAGCATTTACCCTTGAAAAAAGGGTGAGTTAGGATTCCCTCCTTCTTAAAAATATTTCTGGAACTACTAAAAAACTTGTATTTACAAAACAGTAGATAAAAATATTCCTCTGGATTGTACAAGAAGGGAGACAGGGACACTGATAAGACATAGCATGTGACATCGGTCAGACTTTTTGTCTTTCTCTGTGGCTTCATCCGAGGCTGGACTTTCCTTATTTTCAGTGTCTCCATTTTCTGTAGATAAATCTTTAGTTTCTTGATCAGCCACTTCAGCCTGTTTTTCCTTTGCTCCTTTTTCCCCTTTTGTTTGTTCGTTTTGTTTTTTGCTTGTTTGTTTGTCTGAAGATTTATCCTTTCCTGCTGCCTTTTGGGGCTTTGTTTCACTTAGTAGGAGCCGGTTTAGTGGACCACTTTGCAGATCTCTTCTTGGGGGTCTCCCTTTCCCGACACTTCAGCTGGGCTGACCTTCCCCCTGGGCATTTTGGTGACAGGGAAACTGTGGGCTGGGTGTCTGCAGGCTGTGGTGCACCGAGAGCCTTCCCGAAACTGGGCTGCCTGGCCACAGCTGCTGCTGTTCCCATCCGAGAACTACAATCTTATATTCAGCATGCAGCCAAGTACTTCTAAAGCTCTGATCAGGACTGCATGTCTCAGATTTTATTTTAGAAAACCATAGGTATGGAATATCATATTTTATTATGAAGGCTGTTTAATCCACTGCTTATAGAAGTCTCAACTCTAAAACTGTACTCATGACGTTAATCCCCAAACTTGCTCCTCCTCCAGTGTTCTTTAGAAACGGCACCGTCATCTGCCCGTCTTCTCAGTACCACAGGCTGGCCTTATCCTGGACATCACTCCTTCTCTCACACACTTTCATTCCTGCATCCAGTCACTCAGAAAGTCCCATCAGTCCCATCTCCTGACATATGTTACATCTGTCTACTTCTGTTGCCTTCACTGCCTCCACCTTGTCCAGTCTACCAACTGTCAACTGGCTCTTCCCACATCTTCTTGGGCTCCCTTCTGGTTATTATTGTATAGGAGGCAGAGAGATTTTTTTTTTTAGGAACATAAATCACATCAAGTCTACCCTGTACTTAAGACCCTTCAATTGCATCCCACTGTTTTTAGGATAATCCTTAAATTCTCAAAATGGTCCCATGGGCCCTGCATGACATGGCCTCACCCACATTTTCAGCCTCATTTGCAGCCATTTCCCTGTTTGTTCTCTACACTCCAGTCCCACTGACTGTTTCACTTCCTGAACTAAAGGTGTTTAAAGACACTGCTCTTCACTGAGATACTCCTAGACAAATATCCCAGGGGTATCCATAGAGAAGAGGGTGAATGTGACACTTGCAGATGACATTTTAATTAAGATTAAAACTGGCAAATGGCCCCAGTCTATTGCTTTTTG
The DNA here is from genome assembly GCF_047675955.1 of Chlorocebus sabaeus. NCBI lineage: Eukaryota > Metazoa > Chordata > Mammalia > Primates > Cercopithecidae > Chlorocebus > Chlorocebus sabaeus. The sequence goes on from NC_132914.1 coordinate 28,374,985, forward strand.
AAAACGAGGTCTTGGGAAAGAACCACTACTTGTCCTTGGAGAGCCTGGGCGAGTTAGAAAATGGCGCCCCTCCAGGTGAGTGCAGTCCCCGAGCTGCATGGATTGGATTTCAGCGTCTACGCACCCAGGGTGAGGCGCTCTGTGAAGGACGTGACCTGCACAGCCAGAATGGTGACCTCCTCTGGAGATCTCAGTCGGTTTGCTTCCAAATGGAAACAGGTATAAATAGATTTGTCTTATTTAGAAGCTGAACGACTATGGACAACTTCTGGAGCTCCCTGGTAGCCCAGTAGTGGTTTTATAATAATAAATAATATGAAAAGCTTTTACCACGAGGCTGTAAAAGTTGTTCTTTGCATGACTAGGATGACATGGCTTTCCAAGCCAGCATGGTTCTGTCTATGCTGCTAGCTCTGTAGCTGTTGTTTTTCGGAGTTGAAGACCAGGTGTGATTTACAACCTCGAATGTCTCTAGCTGCTGGCATCTAAGTTTGGCGCTGAGCACTTAAAGCGCCCAGACTGTGGTGTTTTACTGTGTGGAGGAAGGCCTCGTTGGAGAGGCACAACATTTTTTCATCTGACATGCTTGCTCTTGTGGAAATGGCTTGAAGTATTTGAGTCCTGGCAGCAGAAAACATGGGAGGAGACTTAATTCTTGCTGAGCATGAATCATCCTATACAAATTAAAAGTGATCACTTTTAAAAGCAGTTTCATTGCTGGTATAAAACTATTCATCAATCATTGGATTGCTTTGATGTGTATATCACATATCTGTGTGTCTCTGCCAGGATCCTAGCATGAACCTCTCCCTGAACAAACACTGAATAAATATTGCTATGATTTTGCTTAGTGCTGATACTTTTGTCTTTGACTTAGAGACAGTTTAGTTTCTTGTTTTTAACTCCACGTTGAATATGAGTTCTGTTATTTTTCCTTCTTTTTAATATTTATGGAAGTGCCTAAATTTTCCTAGGGGTGAGGTGGGGAACATAGGAAAGTATGAAAAACAACCACACACGCACAATTCCTTTGTAATTTCAAACGCTAGTGGACACTCTCTGGAGGTCATTGTCAGATCTCTCAGTAGGAACAGAATTTGAATCGGAGCAAGTAATCAGTCTGTAAATGTTTGTTATGATACTGGAATTACCAAATATGCTGTATCTAATTGAATTTCATTACTGGGGCATGAAAGGCAGTTGGTTGAATGTTGCCACTGAAAAGAATATATTGTGGCCAGCAGACTGTTGCCTGTATAGCGCTGTAGCTGGGTTTTTCAGGCCAGCTGCACTTTGAAAAGTTCTGGATGCTGTAAGTATTGGAAAGGTTGGGTCCTTCTGAGCTCCAGGAGGGAAGGATCTATTCCAGGCTTCTCTCCTTGGCTTGTACATGGCTGTCTTCTTTTGCCTTCACATCATCTTGAATTTGGACATGTATCTCCGTGTCCAAATTTCCCCTTTTTATAAGGATTCCAGTCGTACTGGATTAGGGCCCATCCGAATAGTCTTGTTTAAATTGATTATCTCTATAAACACCCTATATCCAAATAAGGTCACATGCTGAGATCCTGGGGCTTGAGATTTCAACATATAAATTTTGAAAGGACTTAATTAAACCCATCACATCACCCGTAGTTGAACCGCAACACAAATTAGCCTCAGAAATCAAGCTGTATTTATTTTGTGTTTGTTTTTATTTGCTTTTTAGCTATACTTATTTTGGAATTGTCTATAAACTGAACGAATTTCCATAAAGTAGTTGACTTTTATTTCTTTTTTCCAGACCCACCAGAGTGCCATAGTATTGGTTCTGCAGTCAACACTGCGCTCACTCTCTCTCGCTATCTCATTCTCTCTTTCACACACTCTCTCTCTCATTTGTTTCATGAGTCATTAGGCCAAAAAGTGTTAGGTAAATGAAAGCAAATATGACAGCAGCACCTTGAACAAGAGGACCACTTCTTTCCCCCTCAAGTCCATGACCTGTAACATGTCTAACATTCCAGTTCTGAGGATTTTAAATGTAATTAGTTGATCTGTAGTGTGTTTTCACTTGACACCTTGCTTTAGTTACACCATTCTTGTGTATCCCTCATTTTCCACATTAGCCTTGTTTAGTTGTGCAGTTTTGACATTCACAGCTCTCCAGTGCTTTGGACTGAATGTTTATTCCAAGAACTTGCAGCTGACTTTTCCAGCAGATCATTCTGATGTTGTCGAGGGATGCCGTCACAGGTGCAGGTTCTCGAAGCACCTTTTCTACTATCTTCCTTTTCTACTCTGGGCCTTTCCCAGTTTCTGGGAGGTCAAGGCATCTGCCAAGCCTCTCTCTCTGCAGCCCACTGGCATCAGTCATACTTGTATGCTCCATCTGTACTTTATTGGTGTTTTTTTGTTTGTTTGTTTTGTTTTGTTTTATTTGTTTGTTTTGAGACAGGGTCTCTGTCACCCAGGCTGAAGTGCAATGGTGCAGTCACAGCTCACTGCAGCCTCAACCTCCCAGACTCAAGTGATCCTCCCACCTCAGCCTCCTGAGTAGCTGGGACTACAGCTGCCACCACACCTAGCTAATTGTTTGTTTTAATAGAGACAAGGTCTCACTGTGTTACCTGGCTGGTCTTGAACTCCTGGGCTTAAGCGATCCTCCTGCCTCAGCCTCCGAAATTGCTGGGACTACAGGTGTGAGCCACGGTGCCTGGCTCCATCTGTACTTCAAAACTCACCCCACTCCCTGTTCCCGCAGCACGTCATGTGCTAATGTGACTGGTATGTACCCTCTTAGCTTCTGGGCCCTGAAATACAACCCATATTTTGTTCCCCCTATCCTTAGAGATCAGCTGGAATGGAAGATTTTCTCCCTTTTGTATTAAATGAGTCAAATGTTTTCTCTCCTCAAATATATTCCAAAATATCAGTAACCTGTTAATAATAAAACGGCTTATCCCTTCAGAAAACAGAATTTAGGGTTGGTTAGATAATACCCACTACCAATCATCATCATCATCTTCATCTTCATCATCCAGCCCTCTCTAAGCCTGTGGCGGGGTGGAATAGCATGAGCTATGGATTGTACCTGAGCAGAGGAAGGTCTGGAACCCCATCTCTCTGAAGAAATTAGGTGGCTTGAGAGGCCATCTTAGATCTGCACAATTTCAGTACCAAAGACCAAAACCCCTTCATAAGCTGCAATTAGACTCTCCCTGATTGCCATGCCTGGCTTTCTGTTGGAGAAAATCCTAGAGGAAAACAGAAACTCCCAAGGAGCTGGGTAGCCAAGAGAGGAGCCCAGACCTTCCATCTGGTGACCTGATGGTTCTGGCATTTGAAGCCCAGGGTATTACATATGAATTGCAATATCTGAATTGACAAAAGTACTCTCTCCAGGTTAGATATGCTATCAGAGCTTAGATGTAAGGAGGTTTTAAAAATTTCATTCAGAGATCAGGTGCAGTGACTCACGCCTATAATCCCAGCACTTTAGGAGATGGAGACAGTGGATCACCTGAGGTCAGGAGTTCAAGACCAGCCTGACCAACATGGCAAAACCCCGTCTCTCATAAAAATACAAAAATTAACTAGGTATGGTGGCACACGCCTGTAATCCCAGCTACTTGGGAGGCTGAGGCAGGAGAATCGCTTGAACCTGGGAGGCAGAGGTTGTAGTGAGCCCAGATCTCACCACTGCACTCCAGCCTGGGCAACAGAGTGAGACTCTGTCTCAAAGAAAAAAAAAAAAAAAATTTCACTCAGAGACCTGAAGTGTCAGGCCCAGCAATAGTTCTTTGGCCTTTGACGTCAGTCCTATGAGCTAGCTCTCTAGCACTAGGGACTATTCTTGTGTTTAGTTTCACCTCCTCTCTTCTTGGGGTAGATCACAATCAAATAGCTCCCAGTTTCTTCCTTTGGGAAGACAATGACCTTGTCTTCCCCACACACATCCATACAGCACTACTCTGTGGACTCCTCACCCCAGGTCCAGAATAGTCAGGGTGGCTACTCTAGGACTAATCTCTTTTCCTATCTCCTGGTGAAATGGTTTTAGCAGACGTTTGTCCCTGGCAGCTGTTAGTTTCCCCTGTCATCACTATATTAAGACATCCTTGGCCAAGCATGGTGGCTCGTGCCTGTAATCCCAGCACTTTCGGAGGCTGAGATGGGAAGATCACTTGAGCCCACAAGTTCAAGACCAACCTGGGCAACACAGGGAGACCTTGTCTCTACTCAAAATAAAAAAAATTAGCCAAGTGTAGTGGTACGCACCTGTGGTCCCAGCTACTTGGGAAGCTGAGGCAGGAAGATCACTTAAGCCCAGGAGGTTGAGGCTGCAGTGAGCTGTGATTGGGCCATCGCACTCCAACCTGTGTGGCACAGCGAGACTCTGTATTTTAAAAAAAGAGAATAAAAGACCTCCTAACCCATGACTTCTTTAACTGTTTGCTTACACACTGGGGCCTTCAGCAAATTAAGAAAACCTTGGTGAGCTCCTGAATAGTGCTGCTAGGCCTCAGCACATACAAAGGAGTCCTGGAGTGTGTTCATGGTTCTGCTTAGCTTTTAGAGCAGACCTCTTTTTACGGCCAGACTCCTAAGCTACTAATGGACCAGTTGTCAGGGATGGGTATACGCAGAGAGAGCCTGTCTGCAGATTTTTCTACTCATTCTCTATCAGGTGCGAATTTCAAATAGGCAGAAAAAGAAAGGACAGCCTGCAATGCAATAGAACTTTCCTTTGGGAGGAATTTTTTCAATAAAAAAAATAAGCTATGACAGGTTTTACTTCAACAAAGAATTGTTATGTAACTGGAATCATAAAGATTCTTGCATTTATATTGAAATAAATGTTTGGGTGATTTATTTTCCACAACTTCAAAATGACAATTGCTATTAATTAATGAAACAGAAAAATTCCATGCTAACTAAAAGAAGCAACTGGTGGTACTTGCTAGTATTAATACCTTCTAGTGACAAGTTGGCTATCTGAGAAACCCTTCTTGATTTGATTCATTAACCCCATGAATGAATCATGAACAGGAGATCCAGCCACAGAAAACTATAGTTCCTACAAGCAGATCCTAGGAAGGTTTGACACCATGGGGGTTCTGAGCTTGGGCTACTCACCACATTTATTGCCACTCTTTAGACCCCGAAAGCCTCAGCAAAGTGTATATCTCTTAAGATCCTATTATCCAGCTTTAACTCCCTTTCCCAAATCCAGGAAATTATACAAGTTATTTAGAAAATTCTTGCATTGCATGTTTTTGGTAGGATGTTAAGACGTTAAAAAATGGCACTCCAACTTTGTGTTTTGTTGCATAATAGGAGAAGAGAGCAAAGAAAGGGTAACATCAAAAAGACCATAATCATGCATGCAAAATGCATGTCCACACCCAACAGAGGGGTGGGTGGAATTCAAGACCAGTTTGTGTTGGATTCCAAGATAAAAACAGACTAAGTGGATGTGCCTGTGTTTCCTCAAGGGAAGAATTTATGGTATTTACTAGCATAAAGCAATCACTTAAAAGTTGAGTCAAATATTCCTGTACTTGCTTATAGGCATAGTCTATAATAAGGTAATGATTCATCTAGTTCCAACTTCACAGTAATAATCTTGGGTCATAGATGTGGAAAAAGGATTACATTTATCTGGTTTAATTTCATTTTACAAACAAGGAAAATGAAGCCTGGAAAATTTGTTTGAGCAATATGCTCTGTAACATTTCATAACTCCCAGTGGTATCATTTTCCACAAAAGAGGCAGAGTAGAGGGAAGAAAATGGTGTCCACAGGCCAGGGTCAGGGACCAGCCATACTCCAGTCCCTGCTGGTGACTGCCCCCAGCCATCCTGGTGGCCTCAGCTGAGACCCAGGCCCTCCCCCAAAAGAGGTGTCCCAGGATAACTCAGGTATCACTAGTCATCTGGCGGATAAAGGCAAAGTTTGTATGAAAGTGGCAATTTTGGGGGGACATTTAAATGTTTCCATGCCTCATTTTCCTCTTCTATAAAAAGGGAATAATAGTATGTTTGTTCTAAATCACTTGGATACTTACTAAGCACTTAATAAATATTAGTTGTTGTTATTTTCTTTTTTCCATTCTCACTTCTTTTCCCTCTCTGCCTTCCTCCCTCCTCTTTTCCCTCCTTTCCTTTTTATACCCCATCTCCATTGTTTTCAAGCAAAATATATAGGGCATGAGAGGTATTTTTCTTTTAAAATCTGGCTATTTTTGTGTTTTCTTCCCAGAATTTCCAGAACTCAGTTTTATCAGTATATTTTGAGAACCCCACTGGAGGACATTTAGTTTGTTTGCAGGTTTGTTTCGGTTCTATTGGAATCGCTCCTCTTCTACTTTGTAGCCCTGTGATCTCTTCAAGAGATGATGATCTTCAGTGGCATTTTGGGGGTGATGTTCAGGTGGCAGCCAAATTGGAGGGGACCGTGGAGCAGCATGTAGGACTAATTCTAAGGGTGTCATTGTGGAGAGTAAGCGCTAGATCGTAACATAGGAAGGGTGAGGGAAATGTCTGGGAGTGTTTCTTGTTTGTTTGGAGCTGGGATTTTTAGATCCAGAAGATTTTCAACATGTTTATTAGTTTAGCAGAAGGAAACAGAGGAATGGAAGAGATTGAAGATGTAAAAGGGTAAGGGAATACTTGTCTGAAAGCTTGGCATGAGATCAAGAATAAAAGGGCGAAGACTTCCTGTGATGGAAGGCCAGGAGCCAGGAACAGACAAGCAAGTCTACACAGGAGCTTTAGAAAGAGGGTTCCCCAGGATAGGCTTTGAGATTCTCAGTGTGGAGGGATCTGGAGTAATCTGCTGAGATTAAGTGTTGGAGGAATAGGAACAGATTAGGGGAGAGTTTTATAGGATTTTTTAGAGACAGCCATTATCAGAAATGTGACAGGGAGGGAACTAATGATGGATAAAAGGATTCTTGAGTAACATTAAGTACCCAGTCAAGATTAGACAACAGGCGTTTGAAGTGGAGCCAACTCAGCTTTCTCTGGCTGTGCTTGGTACAGCTAAGTCAAGAAGCAGCAAGACGTTTCATGAGGAAAAATAAATTTTTAACACTCTATTACTCTTTAACAGAGAGCAGGAATTGAAGCATCCTGCTCTGAAGACAATTCAAAGACATCCAATAGAGATGGCATAAATAACAAAAATTTGAAAAGTGTGTTGTTCCCCAGCCTTGTTTTTAGGCTCAAATAAACACCCCATTAAGTGGAATGTATACCTTTATCACTTAGAATACTCAAGTTTCGGGGTGCCACTTAAAAATAAGGCAGATGCTGTACTTGGCTAGGGAAAAGGTATGTCTCTGGCAGGTGGGATCCCTTCACCAGGTCCATGAGATGGACTTGATTGGAAGCAAATACAGAATTGGAGATGGTCAATCGAACGGAAGCTCCTCAGTTCCTAGATCAATTTCTGGTACATGGTAGGTAAAGGAGAAATACTCTGTGAATAAAGTACAGTTGTCCCTTGGTATCCATGGAAGATTGATTCTAGAATCTCCTGAGGATCCCAAAAATCCATAGAGGCTCAAGTTCCTTATATAAAATGATGTAGTATTTGCATATAACCTGCACCCATCCTCCTATATATGTTAAATCATCTCTAGATTACTTAGAATACCTACTGCAATGCAAATGCTATATAAATAGTTGCTCTACTGTATTTTAAAATTTCTATTTTTTTTTCTTTGAATATTTTAAATCTGTGGTTGGTTAAATTCATGGATATGAAATCCATGGATATAGAGGGCCGACTATATATATCTGTATGTATTTGAGTAAATGTATGAATTTATTCATGTCACTTTGGAGCACTAGTCATATGAGACATAGTAAAATGTGGAAAATCCTGACTATATTGGTCTTTTGGTAGCCCTGCCCACGTCACTTAACATGTAGCTGTGGTAAAAGCAAGTTTTCAAGTTCCTGTCAAGAGAGTTCAACACATTTACTCCCTTCTGCTTCTCTGACTCCTTCATTTCCTCTCTTCGAAAAGTCATGGGTTGTCAGAACTTTTACTGAAAACAAAATCTAAGTTGATATTCTAAGACATGAAAGAGTCAGAGTCAAACAAGTCCATGATTCCATACTCCAAAGCATGTTTGGTGATGACTAAGGAGTAGTTTTGTTTTGATTTATATAAACAGTTATTTCTTATTTATTTCATGATCACCATGGTAAGTGTAAACCAAAAATGAAATTCCAACCACCTGAATGGACCCTTCCTCTCGGCCAAGGGCATTCCAAAGTTAACCCAAAAAACTAGTTTAGGCCATGATGGGAAAGGGGAGCCAGACATGACTCATTATTCCTTCCTCCTTTTTGGAATTACTGATAGAACAGAGTCTTTTAAAGTCTGATAAGAAACATTAACAATCTGTTCTCTGAAGCTTCCTACCTGGAGGCTTCATCTGCGTGATAAAACCTTGGTCTCCACAACCCCTCATCTTAACCCAGACATTCCTTTCTATTGATTCTAAGTCTTTAGATAATAACAACTTTTTCAACCAATTGCCAACCAGAAATTCATTGAATCTACCTATGATCTGGAACTAACCAACCCCTGCCCACCAATTGTGCTGTCTTTCTGGACTGAACCAATATAGATCTTACATGTATCAATTGATGCCTTGTGTCTCCCTAAAATGCATAAAAGCAAGCTGTAGCCTGACCACCTTGGGCACATGTTCTCAAGATCTCCTGAGGGCTGTGTTACGGGCTGTTGGTCACTCATATCTGGCTCAGAATAAATCTCTTCATAATATTTTACAGAGTCTGCCACTTTTCATTGCCATAGACCTGGTATAGAAATTTTAAGAGTGGATCCTTAGTCCTTAAAAAACTCTATCTAGTAGAGACAACATTCCAAGGACCTGGTTAAGTGAGGCTGCTTGCCAGAGATACACTTTTTCCTTAGCCAAGTATAACATCTATTAGAGATAAGCAATGGTTCCATATGGTACTTGGTAACAGAGGCTGGGAGAGAATGGGTGTGGGAGAGACAGCAAGTGCTATAGGAGTACTTGATGATGTGGTGATCTTCCTTGAGGATTCTGCCATGACATTCAGTTTTTAGGTACAAGATCCAGGCACAGTCGTCACTGGGTATCCACGGGGAGTTGGTTCCAGGACCTCCCACAGATACCAGAATCCAGAGATGCTCAAGTCCCTGACATAAAATGGCATCGCATTTGCCTATAACCTAGGAATCTCCTCCTGTATACTTTATATCATCACTAGATTACTTATAACACCCAATGCAATATAAATGCTATGTAAATCTTTGTTGTATTGTTTAGGGAATAATGACAAGAAGTCTGTACATGTTTAGTCACAGACACAATTTTTTTTCAAATATTTTCTATTCATGGTTGTTTGAATCCACCGATGGGGCACCCACAGATATGGAGGGCCGACTGTATTTCATCAAGTTTCAGTGTAAAGGACGGCAGGGTAATGACTCACCCAGATGATACTTTTATAGTTCCTCCTGTTTCCTTCCTTTGGTGGATGAGGGGAATGCTGTCATGCTCAGAAGTTGACAGTGGGCAGTTAGTTGCCTCAGTAAATGGCCACTCTGTCCTCCCATGACTTAAGCCATAGTCTTGAGTTTGTCCTTTCTCCCAAATGCTATATCCAGTTCTGTTGACATTTACATCAAAAATATACACAGGGTGATGGAAACGTTGCTATCTTGTTAGGGATATTTTACCTAGGTGTATGCATTTGTCAGAACACATCAAACTGTGCAGTAAAGATCTGTGCATTTTACTCTCTAAATTATAACTTAATTCATATGTGTAATGCATCCTAATATTTATAGTAATATACATTTTGTACTCAGAATATATAGCAGTATACATGTATACATATACATATATGTTTGCTATATGTGTATTCACACATACATACATTTATACATATATATGTATAGACACACACATATTTACTATGTGTGTATTCACACACAGATACATACATAACTAGGGTCCAATCACCATCTCTACTGCTCCCACCCTGACCCGAGCCACCAACAGGACACCTGTCATCTAAATTGTTGCAGTTTTTTTCTGACTGTTCTTCCTTCTACCTTTGCCACCCCTGCAGTGTGTTCTTAGGAAGGATACTTCTTAAAACAGAAATCAGATCATGTCATTTCTTGACTCAGAACCCTCCAGTGGCCTTCCAACTCCATGCTCAATTGAAGTCAAAGCCTGGCTGGCATGAAGGCCCCAGATCCCACTACCCCAGTGCTCCCACCACACCTTCTGTGCCTCTGGGACCACATTCCCTAACTAACCCTCTGGCTCACCACCTTCCGGCCCACTGACCTCAAACATCAGCTACATGAAGCTCTCCCTCCTCGGTGCCTTTGCGTTTACGGTTGTTTCTCCCTGGAAGCTCTTCCCAGATATTTCCGTGACTTTCTCCCCTCACCTCCTTCAAGGTTTTAATCAATGTTGCTTTATCAACGGGGCCTTCCCTGATTATCAGATCAAAACTTCTAAGTCCCTGCCATTCCCTTTCTGCACAAAGAGTTGGCACAATATATAATTAAGAGGATGTGCTCTGCTGCCAGACTGGCCTCACATCATTTTCTAGCTATGTGACTTGGTGCCTCAGTCTGATCACCAATAAAGTGGGGATAAGTATTGTGTCATTAGGGTTATTGTAAGGATTCATTGAATTGATATATGAAAAGCACTTAAAACAGTGCCCAGTACATAGTAAGCTAATGTTAATGTTACTGCTCTTGCTTGCTTCATTTTCTTTCCCATAGGACTTATCAATCACCTTCTTATCTGCTATATATTTAAGCAATTTTTTTTTGTGGTTTCTTGCCATTAGAATGTATGTGCCATCAGAACAACAACTTTTTACTTTTTTTCCTCTATTTTCTTTCTTTTTCTTCACTACTATACCTTCATCACTTAGAATAGTGCCTGATATGCAGTAGGTACTCAATAAATACTGTGTAATCGATGGGTGAATGAGAGAAGAGTCTGTGCACTTTCAGGAGGTTGTAGGATAAGGTAGGTTAGGGAAGGGGCTGGAAACATTTTCTGCAAAGAGCCAGATAGTAAATATTTTAGGCTTCATGAGTTACAACTACTCAGCTTTGCTGTTGTGTCATGAAATCCACCATAGATGATACATAAACGAATGAATGAGACTGTGTTCCAAAGAAACTTTATAAAAACAGGCAGTGGACCAGATTTGACTATAGGTCATAGTTTGCCAACTCCTGAGTTGGGGAATAATTTTTGGCTTTACTTTCCTCCTTCTCATTACTCCTCCCTTCAGCCCGCAATTAGTGCTACTCACTCAGAACTGAAATGTAAATAACTTGAAAAGCATTACATTACCCCTTAGTATTTGGCTCAGTATTCATTAATTGTACAAATTTTCCATATGTCTCTTAATATTGTAATAGGAAATAACAATGTTAAGAATATATTTTGAACTTTCCAGCGGTACAGTTTCAGGGCTCTGGTTTTCATTTCTCTTCTCCAACAGCCGAAAACTGGTGATTCTGGCCAGGAGCACGTATGCTATAAAGGAACAAGCAGTGTTGGCGTTCCTCTTACTATATGGCCAAGAGTGTAACTGACACCCAGTTGGAATAGAAACCAACAGAAATTACCTGCAAGACAAATTGTTTAGTTTATAAGATTATTTATAAAAACTTATTTCTCCACAAAACTGTTTCCTTGCCACAGTTTTTACCACTCTTCCCAATCGATTTTATATGCTCACAAATTTCTTCCAGCTTTTTAATGCATTGAGTTCTTGACCATGTGACAAACTGTAACTTTAACACAAAATATATAGCTTTTATTGTTGTAATTAAAGCAGACCCGAAATTATACTCATTTTGCTGCTATGATCCATTGTAATTAGACATATAAGCAGTCCAACTACGTGACTGCAAGTGATGTGAATTTGACGCAACCAGAAATGTTTTTTGTGTCACCTCTTCTGAATGTAGCAGCACATCCTTATTGTTGGTGCTGAGTTTTCCACTTGCCATTTAATTATCTTCATCATTTTATATGTGTGGAAAGAGAACAAACCTGGACCATACTCCCCATTTGTTGGGATTTTCTTGCTCCCTGTATTGCGCCTTTCTACAGCTGTGGTCCGTGGCTGCAGTTTCCAATCAGAGTGTGACATAAGCTACTCCCAAGACACCTGGCCAGTGTGCCCCCCAGAGCAGTGCTGCTCAAACCATCTCTGGGGAAAGACTATTTTGTTTTTCTGTCATGAATTGATTCATTTTCTAAAATTCAATTAAAAAGAAAATTGAGTTGCCAGCAGAATTATCACATAATTGGATATCACAGCAAGGTCAAGTTACAGTGTAATTTTTAAAACGTTTATTCTCCATTTCTGAACTTACAGTAGACCAGTAACAGTTAGTGCGCCAGCTCCAGTCTACAGACCATATTCTAGGCAATGCCACTTCAGTGGTTTTCACTCCAGTGGTTTTCAAATGTTTTTAACCCAGTATAAAGTCTGCATTCTTAGGCTGTAAAACACATGAGTGTGTAGACACCTGTGCAGGCACACACACGCAGATACTCTGAAACCACTGGAATATCAGCCCCCTAAGGGCAGAACTTAGCTTTTCTTGGTCTTTTTCACTGTTCTGCCTCTAATACCTGGCACATAGTAGGCCCTCAATCAATATTTGTTGCAGGTGTGTGTGTGTATGTGTGTGTCTGAATAATCAAATCAGAATTTTCACACAATAATACTTAACCTTTACTCCTGCTGAAATAGCCTTTGTTGTCTATTTAATAAAAATAAATACTGATTTTAGCCTAATAATTCTATTTCAGCAATTCTAATTTTAGGAGTCGTGACCCATGGTTTATAAAACATTCCTTTAGAAGGTGCTCATGTATAGGAATTTATTATTCTTTTCTTTTCCAGAGCTTTGAGTAGCTGTTACTCACTCCTGTCTTCCTATGGGTGTACATATCCCAGAACTGCTTACATCTAGGCAGCAGTCCACGTAGCCTGCATACTTACATTGGTGGGCCTGTGCAGGAAAATAGAGATAGATGAGTCTTAAGGTTTTTAAGAGCTAAAAAGAAGGGAAGAGTGAGGTTAGAGTTAGAGTGGGTAGAGCAATAACAAGTTGAAACAGACCCGCTGATACTCCTCCATAATACTGGGGTCTAAGTTTGCAAACTCTTAGGAATAATGTCATTCTAAAATAGTACAATGAATTTGATTCACCTGCATCTCGAAGAGCATGAAATTTCACTTTTTAAGATTGTGGATAGCAAGCCTGATAATAACGATCATGTTTATCTAAATGTATCTAAAAAGTTAAGGTCATGGCTGAGTGCAGTGTCTCCCACCTGTCACCTCGGCACTCCAAGGGGAAAGGATTGGTTGAACTCAGGAGTGTGAGACCAGCCTGAGCTATATAGCGAGACCTGACCTCTACTAAAAATAAAAATTTTAAAAATCAGTTGAGCATGGTGGCACCCACCTGTGGTCCCAGATACTGGGGAGGCTGAGGTCAAAGGATCACTTGAGCCCGGAAGGTCAAGGCTGCAGTGAGCCGTGATCATGCCACTACAGTCCATCCTGTGTGACAGAGCCAAGACTTTGTCTCAAAAAAAGAAACAAAAAAACAAGTAAAGGTCAGGGTGTAGTTCTCTGGCTTATACAGCTCAGACGAAGGTGATACTATCAGCCAAAACAGGGCATACGGGAGCCAGGATACTTAAGACATCAGAGTGTGTGTGTTTGCAGAGCCACTGAGTCATAGCTGCACACAGCAAGCATTTGGTGTCCACCACACTGGATGATGGGGAGCAGATAGCAGAAATACAGTCTGTTTTCAAGGAGCGCACAGCTTTGTCCAGGAGACAATCACTGTAAAATCAGGGCTGTCATGGAGGTGGCGGTCAGGCTGACCTTGGAGGAAAGAATGCCTGACACACCTAGAAAACGTGTGTCCCAGGACATAGAAGAGGGCCCAAGCAGTAGGGGGATCAGTGCGTGTCATGGCACAGAGGTGAGAGGGCAGAAGTGTCTTCCAAGAAGGGCATGTCTTTACAGTATGGTGGGAGGCCGGCAGTCCTGTACATAGTTGATAGCTTAGATTAGAAACGTATGAGGGAGGTCAAGGTTGGTGATCCTAGTCAAGGTCTAATAGTTGTTTGATAAATACCTACCGAATGAGTGAGAGGCATATGTGGGAACAATATGGCTTTTGGACTCAAATCTCACTTCTTCAGTGACCTTGAACAAATTCCTAACTTCTCCATGTAGTCATAATAATAGCTAGTAAGATTAAATGTGGAGAAATGGAGCTTTCTTTCAACTGATCACAAGATCTTCAAATCTACTGCCATTTAATACACATCAGTTTTTCAATAGCAGCAGCATCCTTTATTCAAGAAATAAAAGATCTTGGCTTATTGTATGAACCTTTTCATCATCTCTCTTCTGGTTATTCCTAAGCATTAATAGCAGAGAAGGCTCATTTCCTTTTACCTCATCCTATTTTCCCTTGCTGTTTCATTTATTTGATTACTTACTGGCTTTGCCTCTTTGTATTTTGTGGCGTTTCATTTTAGTGAACCAGAAGTAACTTTTACTAATGTATTGTCATTAATACACCCTCTTTTGTACTCTGCCTTACAATCCTCTTTGAGTGGCTGTTCCATTTTCTGAATGTGCGTGTGCATGTGTGTGTTTGTATTTGTGAGGGTGGTTAAAATAATAAGTAGTGTATTATTTGGTTTATAAATATTTAGTGAGCCCTTAGTATGCTTGAGGTTATGATAGAGAAATAAAATATCTAAGACAATATATCATGGTTGAAGGCGTTTGAAAATTTTATGGCTTAAATACATGGATAAAAAAATGAAAATGTTTCATTATGGAAAGCTTCAAATATAAAAATATAGATAGGATTCCCAGCTGGGTGCAGTGGCTCACAGCTGTACTCTCAGTACTTTTGGAGGCTGAGGTGAGCAAATTGCTTGAGCCCAGGAGTTCAAGACCAGCCTGGGCAACCTGGCGAAACCCTGTCTCTACAAAAATAAGCCAGGTGTGGTAGTCCCAGCTACTTGGGAGGCTGAGATGGGGGGTATTGCTTGAGCCCAGAGAGGTTGAGGCTGCAGTGAGCTGTGTTTGTGCCACTGCACTCCATCCTGGGCGATAAAATGAGACTCTGTTTCAAAAAATATTTGTATCAATAGATGGAATAGTATAGTGTACCCCTACATACCGCCACCCATTTTCAACAGTTAACAACTTATGGCTAATCTTGTTTTATCAGTATCTTTACCCTGATTTTCTTCTATTTTATTTTAAAGCAAATTCCAAATGTATCATTTCATCCATGAGTATTTTGCTACTTGTCTCTAAAAAATAAGGACTCAAAAAAGATAACTATAATAGCATTATTAATAACTTTAGAATGACAGTAATTCCTTAATATCAAATAAACACTGTTCAGATTCCTAGTTATATCATCCATTCTATACTAATTTTACAGTTTTTTTTGTTTGTTTTTGAGCAGAGTCTGGCTCTGTCACCCAGGTTGGAGTGCAGTGGCACTCTAATCTCAGCTCACTGCAATCTCAGCCTCCTAGGTTCAAGTGATTCTCCTGCCTCAACCTCCTGAGTAGCTGGGACTATAAGCACAAACCACCATCCCCAGCTAATTTTTGTATTTTTTAGTAGAGAGAGGGTTTTGCCATGTTGGACAGGCTGGTCTCAAACTCCTGACCTCAAGTGATCTGCCTGCCTTGGCCTCCCAAAGTGCTGGATTACAGGGGTGAGCCACTGCGCCTGGCCTTATTTTACAGTGTGATGCCTCCTCAGGAGGCTAAGGTGGGAGGATCACTTGAGCCCAGGAGTTTGAGGCTAGCCTGGGCAATATAGCCAGACCCCAATTTTAAAAAAAGTGGTGTTGTAACATTAGATATCACCCTTGCTGCCAACACCCCCTACCTTTTCTGGTTTCACCACTTCCCCTGCCCCTGTTTTGCCCTTTCCAAGTGATTCTGAATTAATTTTCTAGGGATGTTAGAGCAGATTGGTGGTGAAAACGGTTTGGGCTCATGGAGTGGGAAGGAAAAAAATATGTGATGACAGATACATAGCAGAGAACCAGAAAACAAGGAGGGTTGTATTTAAGAATCTAAAATGTTGCAGACATAAGGACCTATAATGGTTGAGGTTTAAAGGGAGAGATTTTTTGAAATAAAACCTGAATGGCTTCTTCAAAGCTGTTATTTTTGGATGGAAAGTAAGAAGCTGAGGCATGGGGAGAGGAATTCTGCCCTTATTTACCTTGTCAGCCAATTCCCACCTCATCTAGGCAGGGCTTGTTGTCCCAAGGACGAAAGACAGGCCAAAGTGTGTGTGAGTCTAGTGATTGAGTGTGCCTCAGAGCCAGTGGGCGGGCTTGGAAAAACACAAATTGCTGGGCCTGCCCCTGGAGGTTCTGATTCAGTAGACCTAGGGTGGGGTTCAGGGATTTGCATTTTTCTTTCTTTCTTTCTTTCTTTCTTTCTTTCTTTCTTTCTTTCTTTCTTTCTTTCTTTCTTTCTCTCTTTCTTTCTTTCTTTCTTTCTTTCTCTTTCTTTCCTTCTTTTCTTTTCTTTCCTTTCTTTTCCTTCTTTCTTTCCTTCTTTTCTTTTCTTTTCTTTCTTTTTTTTCTTTTCTTTCTTTTCTTTCTTTCTTTCTTTCTGATGGAGTCTTGCTCTGTCGCCCAGGCTGGATTGCAGTGGTGCAATCTTGGCTCACTGCAACCTCTACCTCCTGGGTTCAAGCAATTCTCCTGCCTCAGCATCCCCAGTAGCTGGGACTACAGGTGCACACCACCATGCCCAGCTAATTTTTGTATTTTTAGTAGAGATGGGATTTCACCATGTTGGTCAGGCTGGTCTCGAACTCCTGACCTCAAGTGATCTGCCCACCTCTGCTTCCCAAAGTGCTGGGATTACAGGCGTGAGCCACCATGTCTGGTGGGATTTGCATTTCTTACTAGCTCACAGGTGATGCTGCTGTTCCAAACCACTGACTTAATAGTACCTGTTTCTCCCTTTAGATCTGTTTTGGTTTTTGTTTTAAATTAATTTTTATAAGTACATAGTAGGTATGTGCCTTTATGGGGTACATGAGATTTTGATACAGGCATAATGATCACATCAGGGTAAATGGGGTATCTGTCACCTCAAGCGTCTGTCATTTCTTTGTGTTACAGACATTCCAATTATATTCTTTTAGTTATTTATGAATGTACAGTAAATTATTGTTGATGGTTGTTACTCTGTTGTGCTATCAAATATGATCTCTCTTTTTAAGATAGTTTCTCTTTGCTGAGATTGTATTGCTGCACGCATTGGCAATCATTGTGTAATTGATTAACCTTCGAAGACAGCTTCTTGCAGAAAAAAAAAAAAACTGTTGAGAAAGGTATGAGTAATTTGTGTGAAAACATATTCTATTTTCATAATGACCACAGAATACTGTGGCGTTCTACCAACCTAGTGGAATGTATGTGAACATTCTCCCTTTCTCTGAAAATTTCTTCTTTTAAGTATCTTAGTCTCAGGGAATTCTCTCTGTCTTGGGTAAGAAGTTCAGGGTTCTCTTTTGAACACAAGCATTTTACCTAAAGAAAGCTGAGAAAGCTAGGACAGATGTTATTCTCACAGAAATTTAAAAGAAACTTGCTAGTTTTCTTATGGCCTTTCTTTTCTTCACAGAAAGACTGGGCAGCGAGCCTGACCTAAAACATCAGTTAGTCAGCAACCCTGCAAAAAATTATTGCGTCTCACCAACGCTTTAGCCACCACACCCATGCCCGGAACTTTCCTTGGTATTTCACCCCATTCAAATCTGCTCTAAATGGGTCCCCCCCCTTTAGTCTCTTACTATAATATTTGAATCTTATACCCAAGAGCTTGCTTATCTAAAACTTTCCTAAATTTATTTTTATTAAGCCGTGGGAATAGGAAACCAGTAGCCTGAGAATTCCTGCAAACAGAACTCATTTCACTGTTTACATCACCCAACAAATAAGAGACTTCTCCAGTTTGAACTATGACTTTGAACCCCAGCTTCACTCCTTTGTTGTAATAGTGATTAATGTTTTCCTGGTACCTTTTTCTTTAGCAAGTCATTCAAAGAAGCATATATTAGCCACTTAGAATCCAGAAATAAATTTGCTATTTTGTGAGAATTATTGGATGGTGAAATTTTTTGTTCTTTAGGATTTTTTTTTCTTTATTTTTGAGACAGGATCTTTATCACCCAGGCTGGAGTGCAGTGGCACAATCACGGCTCACTGCAGCCTTGAGCTCCTGGGCTCAAGTGATCCACCCACTTCAGCCTTCTGAGCAGCTGGGACTACAGACACATGCCACTACACCCAGCTTGGTTTGTATTATTTTTTGTAGAGACAGGGTCTCACTATGTGGACCAGGCTGGTCTCAAACTCCTAGGCTCTAGTGACCCTCCTGCCTTGGCCTCCCAAAGTAGTGGGATTACAGGTAAATCACTGTGGCTGGCCTTGGATGGTGAAGTTGTAATTTTCTAAGTGGTTTTGTCCACTCAAAGAACTCAATTATAACTAGCAGATTTCTGGGTAAGCAAAGAATGAGAAGAAATGGAGCTGAATATTCTGAGCCTTTTATTTTAGACCATAGGTTCATATAATTGGATTATTCATGATCCTTGATTCATGACATATTATCATCATAGTCTTAGATGCAGAGGTCCATGCATGTCCAACTTCATTCATTATTTAGTTCTTTTTTAAAGTGGAATTTTTATGTCTAATTTCTAACAACCAACTTCTCTTTCCTAATGTTTCAAATACAAAAGTTTTATTTGGAAAGTAATCCTAGGAAAGACTTAGAGACATAAAGAAGAGAACTGATAAATGATGCATTATCAAACAAGTTACCACTCTGAGTAGATCTTAATTGTCTGAATAATTCTGGGAACCAATGTAGATTACATGAATCAGAATTTTCTCTTTCTAGGGGAAAGTGTGCTGGAATATTTAAAGCTGATAACTTTAAATATTAAAGGAACATTATTTCTCTGGCATTTTCAGACCACCACATCCAATGGCAGAGGGCTCCCTGAAATCTTAGACAGTTAAAAGTTGGGCTGGCATGCATGGAATTACAGAGGGGGCACCAATTACATCTGCCACAATTAGAAGCTAAACAGTATTATTAATGCATATGTTTCAAAGGTATTCCCAATTAAATTAGTTCCTAAATGAATTTTATGCTTTCAACATTTAGCCAACAACAAATGGTTCTTTCCTAGTTAAAATAAAGAACTTAAATGGGATTGACATTGGGATTCTTAATGCCTGACAAATTTTAAAGACCATTGCATAGTTTGATGAGTTTTGGCAAATGTATCAACTTGTGTAACCTATATCCCAATCAAGATATTGAACAGAAATTCTGCTGGTGTCTCCTTTCAGTCACTCACCATTTTCTGTAAGTAATTCTTACTCTACCTTCTATCATAGGTTGCCTATTCTTGAATTTCATATGAAAGTATCATATAGTACATGGTCCTTTCTGTCTGGCTTCTTTTGCTCAACATAATGTTGCATGTATTATTTTTTCCATCTCTTTACTGTAGAATAATATTCCATTGTATTAGAATAATATTTTATTATGTCAATTATATGAGGAAGCCCAGGGAATCTTCCTCTCAGAAATGTTTTTGAGGATTTAAGAAAGTCTTTTTAGAGACCAGGGGATTTTCCAAAGCTTTTTTATTTAGCCTTTTCATTTTTAAAAATACGTTGTCCTAGCCCTGAAAATTAACATAGCTTTATCAACACAGATGCCTGCCAAATTAGGCCGTCTCTAAAATAGCTCCAGCCATGGGCAAGGCAGAATTTTAATAAATATGGATGGTCTATTCTTAGTACTTCACCACTTCAGGTTGTGTGTTTCTTATTCTTCTGTGTAGTTCTTTAAAACCCATTTGAAATTTTTTGAAACTGATTCTGTGGCCTTGCATATATGCCTTATCCTGGTGAATATAACGTGTAGACTTGAAGGTACATTCTGCATTTGGGTGTTTTATTCTATAAATTGAATTAGGTCAAGATAGTTGATAACATTTTCAAATCTTGTGTGTTACTAAGTTTTTTTTCCT
Organism: Chlorocebus sabaeus; assembly: GCF_047675955.1. Lineage (NCBI taxonomy): Eukaryota > Metazoa > Chordata > Mammalia > Primates > Cercopithecidae > Chlorocebus > Chlorocebus sabaeus. Next base: position 28,395,180 of record NC_132914.1, read on the forward strand.
ACCTTACCTGTCAATTCAAAAGAAGGTTATACAAGAACAAATGATAGATGGGACAAACAGAAAAGAAATGGCGGGACAATAGATTTAAATCCAACCTTATCAGTAGACTTCAATCCAGCCAAGTCAACCATATTTATGTTACGTTAAATATAAGTGGATTAAATTCTCCCTTAACATCATCAGTTTTTGCTTCATGTATTTGGAAGCTCTGTTATTATTTGCAAAAACATTTGCGCTTGTTGTGAATTCCTGATGAATTAACTCTTATCATTGTAAAATATCTTTCTTTCTAGTCATACTTCCTGATTTGTAGTTTTTTTAATATATCCGCTCCTGCTTTCCTATGCTTACATATGTATGTTATCTCATTTTTCATCCTTTTACTATTATATTTCTTTATATTTAAAGTCTCTATTAATAGCACATAATTAGGACTTAAAAAAACTAATCTGATGATCTCTGGCCCTTATCAGTGTTTATTCCATTTGTACTTAATGTAATTTTTAAAATGTTATTTTAAAAAATTGTTTTATTTCGGTAACTTTAGGGGTTCAAGTGGTTTTCAGTTACGTGGATGCATTGTATAGTGGTGAAGTCTGGGATTTTAGTGCTCCTGTCACCTGAATAGTGTACATTGTACCAAATAGGTAGTTTTTCATCCTTACCTTCTTCTCACTCTTCCTGCTTCTGAGTCTCCACTGTCCGTTTATACCACTTTGTATGCCTTTGCATACCCATGGCTTAGCTCCAACTTACACAATACTTAATCCGATTATTTATGTGCTTCAGTTTGAGTCTACTACCTTAGCTATTGATTTTTCTTCCTCTTATGTGTCCATTGTTCCTTCATTACTGCCTTTGGATTTAATAAAATTGTGACTGAGGCTGCAGGGTTGTATGAGCCCAGGAATTCAAGACCAGCCAACTGGCAACATAGTGAGACCTTGTCTCAAAAACACACAAAAAGTAAAGTTTCTGTGAATTCATATTCTCCACAACACTTGGCTATGTCATTTTTTTTTCACTAATTGGGTATAAAACATTATCACATTCCTTCAGATTCCTCATTTATTAATGATATTAAGCACCTCTTCATATTTTTATTGGTTGAAAACATTTCTGCCAAATGATTGTTCATATCCTCACACCTCCCATTTTTTCGTTGATTTCTAGGAATTCTACACTTGGAATACCACTGAACTGGACCACTTATATTTGACTACTTTTAACTTATTAGCAAAATCTTTGGCCTTTGATTCTAACGCCAGTCCCTGGCTACCTGTTTAATTTGCAAAACCTTCCAAATTGGACCCCCTTATCCTACTACATTTTCCCCCTTAGCACCTACCACCTTTGCCATGTTACATACGTGTTTATTACTTGTATGTACTGTCTTTCCCTTACTAGTACATGTAGGCTGCTACATGGTATAGAGATTAAGAGTTAGCGTTTTGAACTTTCATAGCAATTTAACATTGTCATCATATTTTTATGAAATGAAGAGATTCGTCTCCAATGAATTGGAAAGTTTTGAAGAACTGGTTCTTCACTACTTTGAAAAGTGTGATCTAGGTTGTCTCATACCTTCATGTGATAGCATTTGAAAGGCTCATGGAACAGAACAGAGAAGAACTCATTAACTACTGTACCTATCGGACTTGAAAAAGTGTTTATGCTCTACACAAAATATAGTTGCTAACAAAGACGAATATGTTTTTCAGATTTAGTGAGAAAGTATGTTTTTCTAACATGGGCATTACTTTGTGTTATTGGTATTCCCATGTTTATAGCTGAGCCTGGTTTGTGTCTCTTTGTTTTATATATACACATATATAAATGTATCTATACAAAATACTGCTTTTTAAATGAAAGAGCATGCAAGCCACTTAATTATGTAATTCAGCTGAATCCTTTATGCTCTCAGTTTTCATGTTTTGAGTTTCTCAGACAAGAGTGTGGTTATTAAATGCATGTCTTGCTTCTTTGGATGGCGCACTGGCTGAGTGTGTGAATACATTTTTTGGAATGACCTAGGTTCATAACCTAACTTGTTGATTCCTTGTTTTCTGGGTAACCGTAGACACATACCTTGAGTATTTTCATGCTGTAGTATTTCCAGATAAATGGTAGTGATATTTTTCACCTTTGGAAGTGAGTAAAGTTCTGGAAAATCCTTAAGTGAAATGACTTTAATTCAAAACAATATTTTACAACAATTATATGGCATTATGTTAGAATGAATTCATAATCGGGAACTGATCCAAGAAGCTGATACCAGAACTATAAATATATTTGTGAAAATAAAGTGGTGAGATTTGGCTGCTTGGAAACAGAGGGCAAAGGTTTCTGTGAAACAGCATATGCCTTTTATTTCCCAGGTATTTGTTCTATCACAGTATATATAACATAGTAAGAGCTTTATTTGGGTGCTTAGTCTGGTACCTGAAATGCGTTAATGAATGTTGAAAATCGCATTATCTTGACTTTTTGTGCCAATGACTAAATTTTTGGCAAGCATTATCTCAATATATTTTTAAACAGATAAACCAATGAATAGATTGTGACATAATTTCAGGATAGACCCATCTTCAGATAGGATCAGGTAAAGAGAAATTATGTATTATAGTGGAAGTCAGACAGACCTAGGTTAGAAACTGAACTTTGCTGTATTTACTTTGCTGTGTTTCCATGCAAAAATCAAACATCTTTTATCCTCATTTATAAAATGGAGATGAATTCACACATTTTATAAGGCTGTTGTCTAATTATTATGGATAATTTATGTAAATGTGTAGGAACCACTATAGGCACTCAGTATGTGATACCTGTGGCTCCATTACAAAAGGTTTAATACCAGTAGGAGTGTGTGTGTGTGTGTGTGTGCGCGCGCACATACACATAGTATATTTGTTAGTTAATCCTTTTGTAGACAAATCTTAAGTCCTTGTACAGAAAGAAAAAAAAATTAATAGAGCAGAGATTGGGTGGGGCTGGTAAAGGGAGAAAGGAGTCTTGTCTGGCCAGTACTTGTCATGGCCCTCAGCAAGCTTCCATGGCCATCCCTGTTGCCCTTTACAGAGGCCTAGAGTTCTAGAGAACAGCATGGAAACCATGCTAGTGGATTTTAAACACCTCAAGTGCAAGAATGGAATCTTCTTTATTAACTGATACAGGTATCACATGTGGCCTTGCGCTACAGTAGGTGCGTGGCCACAGCTTACTACTCCACTACTGAAGTTCCTCCTCCATATTTGACTACACAGCAGAGTTATCCTTTGAACCTGAATTAGCAAACCCACTAGCAAGCCTATGCCATTTAATGGATATAGTAATAACATCATTTTTTTTTCCAGATCTAGGTTGGAATTTGCCCCTGACAAATAAGAAAATGATGAGTGATGCAAGCGATATGTTGGCTGCAGCATTGGAGCAGATGGATGGTATCATAGCAGGTGATCTGCATCCTGTGAAAGACAGAATCACAACATTTACTCTGCTCACTTCACTTTTTCACTACAACTTTCATATTATCTTTTCACTTGATTTTCATTTTTTAGCCCTATGCCTTTTGCTTCCCTGTAATTTCGCCATTGTTCTTCTTCTCCATTTTCTGCCAGCATTATTCTCAAACATTATTTTAAAGTATCAAAAATTCTAGTTCCATCCTAGGTTTCTAATCAAGGATAAAGAATCTGTATCTCAGGTGATTCTGGTGTAGGTGATCTGTGGACCATACTTCGAGGGACACTGCTCTACCCAGTAACCGTGAATGTTCTGACCTGTTTTCCTGAATTCAAAATTCACTTTTCACCAACGACTCCCATATGTTTTGTGGTTTTTTTTGTTTTTGTTTTTGAGAGGGAGTCTCGCTCTGTTGCCCAGGCTGGAGTGCAGCGGTGCAATCCCAGCTTACTGCAACCTCCGCCTCCCGGGTTCAAGCAGTTCTCTGTCTCAGTCTCCCAAGTAGCTGGGATTTAGGTGCCCACTGCCACACCTGGCTAATTTTTGTATTTTTACTACAGATGGGGTTTCACCATCTTGGCCAGGCTGGTCTTAAACTCCTGACCTTGTGATCCACCCTTCTCGGCCTCCCAAAGTACTGGGATTACAGGCGTGAGCCACCGTGCCCGGCCATATCAATTTCTTTTTTTTTTTTTTTTTTTTTAAGAGAGGAGGTCTTGCTCTGTTGCTCAAGCTGGAGTGCAGTGGCTATTTACAGGCATGATTACCTGCGAATAACATGCATAGTGCAGCCTTGAAATGTTGGGCTCAAGCAATCTTCCCACCTCAAGTACCTGCGATTACAGGCATGCGTCACTGCACCCAGCTTGTTCACATCTATTTACCTTCCCAATTCTTTGCTAAGCTTCCAGTCCCTGTCTCTAATTTCCAACCAGATATCTCTCCAGAAATGTCCTATAGGCATATCAATGTAATCATTTAACACATTGAGCTCATTGTCTTTCCTCAGAATTTACTCTGATAGTCTTTATCTGGGTTCATTTCATAACCCTTCATCCACAGTTTTTCTAAGCCAGAAATCATTTGGTCCAGTATTGGTCCGGAATTGACCAGCTCTAGTATTTGTATTTTCTGATCTGCTACTTTCTTAACCATCATCCCCACGATGCCAGCACACCTCACACCAAAGCCCACCAGGTTCTTTTTCTTTCTATACCCCAGGATTGGCCTCCTCGTTAGGAATTGGACCATGGATATTTACCATCAACTACATGGTTTTAATTTTTGCACCATGTAACTCTGACTTGGAGAGATTTATGTGATTGAATTCTCTTTTTTCTGTCTCTTTTGATTGTTCCTTACTGTGACTAGACTGGTTTACCACCTTCGGCTTTGGTATTTTTATCTAACATAAATCCCATTGCTCTCTCTGTGATTTTGTTTAACTTAGGTTCTAAGGCCCTGGAATATTCCAATGGGATTTTTGATTGCCAATCTCCCACCTCTCCATTCATGGGAAGTTTGCGAGCTCTGCACCTTGTGGAAGACCTGCGTGGATTGTTAGAGATGATGGAAACAGATGAGAAAGAAGGTTTGAGATGCCAGATCCCAGATTCAACAGCAGAAACGCTTATTGAATGGCTTCAGAGTCAAATGGTAGGGTCTGCCTGTTATAAATTCTGTGTTATGAATCCTTTGTTGCTTATTCTAAAATTTAGAACATAGAATAGCTGATTAGAACAAGAAAAGTTTAAGGCAACAGATGCGCTCGTTTTTTTTTTTGAGACGGAGTTTCAAAAAACTGTCGCCCAGGCTGGAGTGCAGTGGCACGATCTTTTCTCACTGCAAGCTCCGCCTCCCGGGTTCACGCCACTCTCCTGCCTCAGCCTCCTGAGTAGCTGGAACTACAGGCACCCGCCACCACGCCCGGCTAATTTTTTGTATTTTTAGTAGAGACGGGGTTTCACCGTGTTGATCAGGATGGTCTCGATCTCCTGACCTTGTGATCTGCCCGCCTCGGCCTCCCAAAGTGCTGGGATTACAGGCGTGAGCCACCGCGCCTGACCAAGGATAACTTTTTTAAAAGTGCTATTAGTGTACATTTTATAAATACCAACTGCGGGTGACCTGATTCTGCCCATAAAAACAGACTCCCTTTTGATTGTGCTTGAATGACTTCCTGTGGCTTAAATCAAATAGTGCTATAAGGGAAAGAATCTTGCACATAATAGATGATTTCTCAGTCATATTGGGTTCTTCACTGTAAAGGACCCAATAGCAATTCTAAACGGAAAGCATAATGAAAGACATTCAAAAAGCCACAGGATTTACAGCAGTATTTGACCTGAAGTGCCATCTAGTGGTTTATGGCAATCATGTCAGTTCCAGTTCTCGAATTAAATTGTGGAGTTGGGCCTTTAACCCATTTATGCGTAGTGTTCCATTATTGGAACGCTAAGCTTGTGGGAGTTATTTATATTCTGCTCAAAGTCATCGCCAAGGTCTCATTTTTCAAAAAAAAAAAAAAAATGCAACCTCTGGCATTAGTGGGTTAATGGTGTTATTCACTGAACAGTGAGGCCTCTTTCTAGGCATCTTTCTCAAAAATTGATGATGCGGCAGAGCTACCCTTTGTCTGGACACAGTGGTAAATACCAGGGTTTTAATCTGTGATGATTACATAAAATCTAAAGAGTGTCACAAAAACATATTCAGTGGAGGACAAAGAAAAGGAGATATTTTGTGTTTAAAGGATATTCAGTTTTCAGTAAGAGGCAATAATATGCTTATGAGCTAACTGTGTTGATATAAAAACTAATGAGAATTGTATGAAAGAATCCTGATCTACTTTTGGATCTGTGGTAGACATGAAAACTGCTTGCTTTGGGAACCTTAAGAGTACATCCTACAGCTAAAACATTTTCATAGGACGTGACACAAATACCAGAGCTCCCAGCCAGTCCTGTGCTGAATACTCTGTGTTCTCACCTATTTTACCTCTGAGTTTATGAGTGCAAATAATATAATCCTTCAGCGGTGGTGCAGCTACACAAACTTGACAATTGAAGATATTTTACTTGTTAAAACACATAATGCCTTACTATTCTACTTTATATTTGCTCTGCAAATTTCTCCTCCAGAGATTTAAAGGTCCAGGTTTGCTGATTTCTTTGGGGATTGCTTCATGCTCTGAAATTGGTGTTTCCTGGAATATTCCTTAGTCTATTTCAATGTCCTATCTCACCCCTTCTTTACTCCATGTTCTTCTGACCATTTAGCATGCAGTGAAAAAAGGAATTTACTATTGTTAGAAGAACCTGTTTCTATCCTACACCCAGAGGCCACCAATAGCAATAGTAGCCTAAGCATACTTGTAGTTCAATTTTTGACATGTGTGTAAAACATTTCCATTAACATGTGCTTAATCTGTTCTGTGAAAGTATGTCCAGAAATGATAAAAAGTAATGATGATTACATCTGAATATAAGTTAGATCATGACACTCACTCCTTTTTTCAGAAACTGCCAATGGCATCACATCTTACTCAGAGTAAAAACCACAGTGCTTACTGTGGGCTGCAAGGCCTCGTAGGATTTGCTCCCCATGACTTTCTGACCTCATCTCTCATCACACATCTGCTTATTCACTCCACACCAAGCACATTGGCTATTTCACTGATTCTTAAACGTGCCAGGTACACTGGCCTCTGAGCCTTTGCACTGGCTTTTCCAGGCACTGGCTTTTCACTTTGCCTGGAAAGCTCTTTCCCCAGATGTTTGTATGGCTAGCTCCCTCATATTCTTCTCTTTCCCCAGATGTTTGTATGGCTAGCTCCCTCATATTCTTCTGGTGTTTACTCAAAAGTCCTGCTCTCAGTGAGGCCGTGCGTCACCACCCTAACTAAAATTATACCCATTTATTCTTTGTCTTACATCTCCCCGCTTTATTTTGTTCTTAGCATTCACCACTTTCTTATGTGCAGTGTATTTGTGATGTTTATATGATTTATTATCTGTCTTTTCAACTGGAATATAAGCATCATGAATCCGATTTTTGCCCTTAATTTTTTAAAAATACTGTATTCCTAGTGCTTAGAAGAATGCCTGGCTCAGTAGTTATATTTGTAATGAATGATGCTCCATGGATGATAAAGTGGAATGCACGTTCAAATGAATGGAAGTTGTTTTAAGTTTATTCCTCGGATGGGTAATGTCTTGTTGATCAATGTTTTTAGTAGCTTTCTCTCTTATTATTTGACATTTTAACCTTGAGGATCCACAAAATGACAAATATTTTAAAGAACTAATGAAGATTCAATTTTTATTCTAAAAGTAACAATAACAAAATAAACTAGATGTAGATTTAGAGAGATAAGGAATTTTTGTAATTGCTAAATTTATATCCATCTAATTTATTTATAAGAATTCCTCACCTTGCCCCCAACTTTCCAAATTCAGTGTGTTTTCTTGAGCACACAGAGAATGACAGGATGAAAGAAGAAAGGCAGCAAAAGGCAAAAAACAAAGCAAGAAGAGGAGAGCAGGACTGGCTGTTTGGAACCATAAAAGCATAGGAGTGAAATTGAGTTGTCACCACACACCTACCATGATAGACTTTATTTTAGAACCAAAAAGCAACTTGGGCCAGCATTGGGAATCCAACAAGCAGAAGATTATATGCTTATAATTAGTGATTGGCTGATAATATTAGATTTTTCCAATTTAATATTTCAGAAGTTAGGATGTGTTTTATGATCTTAAAATGGGGATATGTATACATTTTAGCTGGGATCCATCCTCCCTTCCTCTCTCCCTTCTTTCCTTTTTATTAATAAGGTACTTAGAATAGTCAAATTTTAGAGACAGAAAGTAGAATGGTGACTGCCAGGAGCTGAGGGGAGCAGAGAATGGAAAGATAATACTTATTGCATATAGAATTTCAGTTTTGCAAGATGAAAAGAGTTATTTAGATGGATGATGGTGATGGTTGCAAAACAGTGTAAATGTGCTTAATATCACTGAACTATACACTTTAAAATGGTTAAAATGCTAAATTTTCCGTACTTTACCACAATAAAAAATTAAAATTGATGTCATCCTAGAATTTAAGGAACACAGAATCCTAGCAAATTCCCCCTTCATATTTGAGTATGGGGAAACTGCCCAAATAAAAGAGATTGTGATGTTTAAAAAAAGGAAGCAGTGAATGATAAGGCAGGATTGTATCTAGGGAGTTTCAAATGCAGGCTGTAGTAATAGCAGATCTGAATTTTAATGTTGGCCCTAACTCTTCGAAGCTTGTATGACCTTGTGAAAATGTCTGAAGTTCTGTGTCTTGGTTTTCTCATCTGTAAAATGGGGATGATGGTTACTGCCACTTAGGATTGTAAGGATCCTATGAACTAATGTATGCTGAGGGCTTATGAATACGCCTGGAAAAAGGCTAGTCAGAAAGGCAATACTGAAGAGTAGAGCGTAGAGAAGAGAATAGAGGGAAAATGTTTAACAGGAACCCTTTGCAGTGAGGAAAGAGTTGGGTCCAGTTGCAAGGGGAGTTAGGTTACAAACCACAAATACATAGTTCCCTTCTTGCGATAAAAGAGTATAAACATTTCTCAGACTACAGAGAAGCTTCTGGAATATTTTAGAAAAACTTAAATTCAAAAATTTTTGGAAATAATTATGTATCTGTAAATAATAACAGATATATAATTATGGTTCCATTCATGTTTAATGATGGCCAACTTGACAGGCCCTGTACTTTAAGATGGATACTAACCTTTTCATTAGTGCAACTGGGCATTTGCAGTTCCAACTATCATTTTGCCTGGGCCAGGGAGATCCCCTGGTTTCTTGTAGGATGCAGGTTATTTCTTTACTACTGATTGCTCCTGCCTGTTTGTTTCATATGATCAGACACTGAATGTGATCAAATACCAACACTAGTAACCTGTTATAGTGAAGGGACATTAAATCTGTAAGAATGAATTTACAAGTGTAGCTGTAGGCTTCTAGAAATGAACAAATTTCTTTTAAAACTCAGAAGTGTGTCTCCTTGGTTTAAAAAAACTATAGACTATGACATATTTGTTTAGTTACTAAGGCTGAATTTTCTGTTTTGATTGTGAAATATTATAATGTGTTAACACAGATATTAATAATGGAGAATTACTTGCTTTATGAAGCTCCAGATTCAAGAAGGCAAATAGAAAAATATGTCTAATTGTTTGAGTCAAGCAAGTAGTTATTTACTTTAGGTCTAACTTGATGAGTTGCCCTAGAACATTCTTATAATGTTTTTTTTTAACTGAGGATCATGACCTTGATCCATGTCAGCAGGGGATCAGGTAGTGAAATCCCAAAGATGTCTGACTATTTGGCAGTTTCAATTATGAGGCCATCCCAAAGTCAGCAGAAATTACAAAAATACAATTTTCAAAAAAGTGAGTGAAATACTAATGGTGAATACTAATGGTAATAACTCCAAAGCAGGCATCATCACCCATGAGATAGATAGAGTGTAAACAGGGGAAATGAAGTGTTCTGGACTGGCTTCAGACCTATTAATCATCATAATACACTTCTGTCTTATTTTTACATTAAAAGTTAGATAATATTAATCCCAAATGTGTATTTTTAAAAGTTGCTATAAAAATAAAAATACTCATAACTTAAAAGAGTTCAGCCACGGGACGTGCTCTCTGCAGGGTTGCTGGCTGTTCTCCCTGAGTCCCTGACTCCCAGCCCCATGACACAGTCCCCGTCCTACCACCCTCCGATCCCTGCTGCTTTCTGACCAGCTTTGCTTTTCATCTGTGCCTCTAGGAAATGTTTTCTCAGGCCTTGGAAAACAAGATACATCTTAAGATGATATCCCGTAGGTGATCACAATTATCTGAGTCATGCGGTGCCTCACTGAGACATCCTAGCTAAAATTAAGGCAGTTTTCCCTTAGTCTTCAAGTAAACTCCCATGGAAAGTATTCACAGACACAGAAAAACAAATTGACCAAATCAGCCAAATTCCTAGTTTACAGAGGTAAAAGATGTACTTTTCATGGAATCCTAGGCCACTGGTATTTGTTAGAATTGAATGGAAAGAGGTTTCCCTGTTCCTTTAGGAAAGTGAGTTAAGAAAGAAAAAGTGACAAGAACAATAGGGACTTTTTCTTGGTCCCATGTTATCCTTCCCAAAATAGAAGACAGATTCCTTCTTTAGATCTCTGTATCCTATCACATGTTGCTGGCTTTCAACAAATGTTGAATAAATTAATGAATCACAATATTAAATGAATGAAGTTGCTGCTGTACTGAGATAGGAGCTGGGACTTCACTTCTAGTGACACTGGGATCTTCTTTTTTCCCTGTCCTTCCCAAATTCAGGGGACTTAGGTGTATACCTATGACTAGGGTACTATTATTGTCTAAACGTGTGCCCCCCGCTTGCCCACTGTGAAGCTCATGCCCTTATTCCATCACACCCAGTGAGAGGACAGGGGAGTGGAGTACTGCCGCTGCCTGGTTGCTTGGTTTCCAGCATCACTGATACCATGTTCTCTGACTCTTTGGACAGTAGTGGTGTAAGATGCCTTATTATGGTATTGAACTCAAATGCAATATAACTGCTCTTCATGGCTGAAGGATTCAAGTCTTAATCTGTCCTCCCAGTTCAGAGTCTAGTGCAGAGCAGGCATGCAGTAAATGTTTGCATGCGTGGCAGACGTATAATTCTGAGTACAAAATGCTGTCATAGTAGTTATTTCTTTTGGTAACTAGAGATAACGTTTACTTAAAGGAGAGTTCATGGACTGAGCCTTACTCTTCCTTTCTTGATACTGAATGTTTAAAAACAGAATTATGAAATCAAGACTCCATGACAGCTTTAATAACTAGTTTTAAAAATAAGTATAATGACTGGATGGAATGTGGTCTGTGCATGCATTTGTGTATATGTAGTATTACTAATCCAGCTGTGCTTTAACATCTGTTGACCTTAAAAAGGGGGCTGTTTTCTTTTCCCCATTTTAATTTAGGTACTCACCATTCTGATTTAGGACTATTACACTCAAAATTGGTTTCTGTTCAAATAAGCATAATAGTGGCAAATCACTGCTTGTATGTTGATTTTGGATTTAGACAGGATAGCAGAGCTCAGGAAAGAACAAAGAGAAACAAAGGGGAAACAGGGAAGAAGACAACTGTAGACCAATGCAAACCAACAGAACCCAGAAACTCAAAGGAAAACACAGCGTGATGTTACAAGTAAAAACAGCGGGTGAGACTCCTACCTTCCGTGAATTAATAACTCTTGAAATGGAGTGGCGAGTACATGGGGTTTCATCACGCTCATTTCTCAACTTTAAATCTGTTTGAAATTTTCTGTAATAAAAAAATTTTTTGGCCGGGCGCGGTGACTCAAGCCTGTAATCCCAGCACTTTGGGAGGCCGAGACGGGCGGATCATGATGTCAGGAGATCGAGACCATCCTGGCTAACACGGTGAAACCCCGTCTCCACTAAAAAATACAAAAAGCTAGCCAGGTGAGGTGGCGGGCGCCTGTAGTCCCAGCTACTCCGGAGGCTGAGACAGGAGAATGGCGTGAACCAGGGAGGCAGAGCTTGCAGTGAGCTGAGATCCGGCCACTGCACTCTAGCCTGGGCAACAGAGCGAGACTCCGTCTCAAAAAAAAAAAAAAAAAAAAAATTTTTTAAACAGACGCAAAGGAAAGATGTTAACATTTATTATGTCTTTATGCTTGATTGTAATACTTGATAATTAAAAGGAAGTTGATATAAAAAGAAGGCTTTCTAGCTGGGGAGGGTGACTGCACCCACCTTTAAATACGGGGCCTGTAACTCAGCTCACACCCAACCAATCAGGTAGTAAAGAGAGCTCAGTAAAATACCAATTAGGCTAAAAGCAGGAGGTAAAGAAATAATCAAATCATCTATCACCTGAGAGCACAGGGGGAGGGACAATAATCAGGATATAAACCCAGGCATTTGAACCAGCAGTGGCAACCCCCTTTGGGTCCCCTGCTGTTGTATGGGAGCTCTGTTTTCACTCTATTAAATCTTGCAACTGCAAAAATAAATAAATAATAAGTAAGTAAATAAATATAAATAAATACATAAAAGAAGGCTTTCCACTTATGATGGTGAAGGGAAAAGTAGATGGTGTTCTAATGTTATGTGTAGCACCTGCCATGTAGAGTCAGGGAATTTGTTTTCCAGGTGAGGTTCCTGGCTAGCTCTAAGATTCTTTAATTCTATGAGGGATAAAGCTTTTTAGATGTGTTTCTCCCCATCATGCCAGGAAAACCTGGCAGAAGCCATAAGTTCCCTAATTAAATCAAAGTACCAATGTTACAGTTGAGTTAGATCTCCCTCCCTGACTCTCCACACACACTATTGGTTGGATACTGTACTGTTGAAATCCCCACGCTGATTCCAGTTTCGACTTAGCTGAATTGGATGTGGTCAATAAAAGGTTGCACCATAAGCTAAAGTAGAAAGGTAAAGTGATTTAGGCTGCTCTTCCGTGTTTTGAAAGTCAGATTGACTCAACAGGAGTTTATACTTAAATACATTTTAAATTAGGTGCTCAGGATTTTATAAGCACCATGGAAGAATCAAAAGAAATGTAAGACAGTTTTGCACTGAGAAACTTAGGCTGAGTGACCAACTCACATAAAATTATTAGTCATCCACCTGAGGCAGAATAGGATGAAACACTAAAGAGCACAGTTTAAGACAAGACCCAGGTCAGCCAGTAGATGGGGAAAGGAGAATGGCACAATGGAATGAGGAGGAGGTAGAAATGGGTTATGAAAGATGGATTGACCTGAGAGGGAGGAGTGGGAGGTGAGTAGAGTGTTGGGTACAAAACCTTGGGATAGTTGTTGTAAAGGAAAATGGAAGAAAGCTCATTAAAAGGAAGAAATGGAAAATGATAAGTAGAAGTGGTGATTACAGGTCCCAGTGAAACAGGAAATCAAGGTTCCAAACTAGAAGTGGAATGATGAGCTTTCAGGAAGGAGTTAAGAATCAGTTCTCCCAAGCCTGCAGGAAGAAAGAAAGGAAAGAAATAAGAGGTAATACACACTGAGGAAGAAAGTGTCTAGGGCAGCTCACACAAGATGGCCTTAACTATTGTCCATTACAAAGGCTCTGAGATCACCGCCTAAACATAGTGGGAAGAGAGAGTACAGGCTTGGGGAGAAAGGAGCCAGTCTAGACAGAGGTCAACCATAGGGTGCATACCAGATTATAGAGGACACATAAATAAAGACCCACTGAGAAGCAAGAAGGCCAGATCAAAACCAAACCTGCAGTCATCTTTTATTCAACCGTGTTTATTGAACACCTGTCATCATTCTTCCATTCAACAGACATTTAGTTATCACCCACTGTGTGTCACATGCCAAGGCAAATCTACTTGCAAAGAATGCAGAGTCTATTAGAAGAGAGAGACATGTATGCAGTCAAGTCTAACCTTAGTGCATTCAGAGTAACGCCTGCTGTAATGAAGGTTCATCTAGATACTGTTGCTGGCACATAGTAAACAGTGAATTCAAGGAAGACCTCACAGACCAAGCCCTAATAGAGGTGGACCTTAAGGAATGGGGAAAGAAGAAGAAAGGGTGGGAAAAGATGGTCCATGCAGAAGGAATAAAAGTAGTGTGTGAGAGAGCATGCCATATATGGGGAGGTTTTGAGTGACCTGGTAGGTAGAAGAATATGGGAGTTGGAGGAAGAATACAGACAATAGGGTGTTTACCTAATGGATCTTACTGCCAGCATTCTTAATGCAAAGAAACAAAATTGGCAGAAATATAAACACATGTGGACAGAACAGTCTTTACCTACTTAACACAAGAGTGTAACATTGATCGCTCTTAAATTCTGCTTTATGTTCCTATAGTGAGTTTTAATATACTAAACTACCCTTGAGCATTATGAGTGCTTGCAAATATCAGTACAGTATTGAGAAACATAAATATGCTCATTTTGAGTCCATTTTCGGTATCTGTTTCTATTTGGGGCTCATTTTGGAGAACTGGTTTTGGAACATCTCACTTCCATATCATACAAAGTAGCTTGGAAGGAAACACTGCTCTCCTCTTGCTATAATTTCCTCCAACCAGAAGAAAGATCAGTTTTGTTTTGTTTTTCTTTTTTTTTTTTTTTTTTTTTTAAATTTATTTATTATTATTAAACTTCAAGTTGTAGGGTACATGTGCACAACGTGCAGGTTTGCTACATATGTATACTTGTGCCATGTTGGTGTGCTGCACCCATCAACTCGTCATTTACATCAGGTATAACTCCCAATGCAATCCCTCCCCCCTCCCCCCTCCCCATGATAGGCCCCGGTGTGTGATGTTCCCCTTCCCGAGTCCAAGTGATCTCATTGTTCAGTTCCCACCTACGAGTGAGAACATGCGGTGTTTGGTTTTCTGTTCTTGTGATAGTTTGCTAAAAATGATGGTTTCCAGCTGCATCCATGTCCCTACAAAGGACACAAACTCATCCTTTTTTATGGCTGCATAGTATTCCATGGTGTATATGTGCCACATTTTCTTAATCCAATCTGTCACTGATGGACATTTGCGTTGATTCCAAGTCTTTGCTATTGTGAATAGTGCTGCAATAAACATACGTGTGCATGTGTCCTTATAGCAGCATAATTTATAATCCTTTGGGTATATACCCAGTAATGGGATGGCTGGGTCATATGGTACATCTAGTTCTAGATCCTTGAGGAATCGCCATACTGTTTTCCATAATGGTTGATCCCACCAACCATCAGAGTGAGCAGGCAACCTACAGAATGGGAGAAAATTTTTGCAATCTACTCATCTGACAAAGGGCTAATATCCAGAACCTACAAAGAACTCAAACAAATTTACAAGAAAAAAACAAACAACCCCATCCAAAAGTGGGCAAAGGATATGAACAGACATTTCTCAAAAGAAGACATTCATACAGCCAACAGACACATGAAAAAATGCTCATCATCACTGGCCATCAGAGAAATGCAAATCAAAACCACAATGAGATACCATCTCACACCAGTTAGAATGGCGATCATTAAAAAGTCAGGAAACAACAGGTGCTGGAGAGGATGTGGAGAAATAGGAACACTGTTTTGTTTTTCTTAAGACAGGGTCTTGCTTTGTTGCCCAACCTGGAGTGCAGTGGTGCAAACACCGCTCACTGTAGCCTCCACCTCCTGGGCTCAAGTGGTCCTCCTTCCTTAGTCTCCAGAGTAACTAGGACCACAGGTGCACACCACTAAGCTTGGCTAAGTACTTTTTGGTTTAGTTTTTTTTGTTTTTGTTTTTGTTTTTTAAGAGAGAGGGTCTTGCCATGTTGCGTAGGCTGGCCTCAAACTTCTGGGCTCACACAATTCTCAGCCTCCCAAAGTGCTGGAATTACAGATATGTACCACCACCCTTGGCCAGTTTTACTTTTTGTCCTCACTAAACAGCAGATTTTTTCTACTTACTGAAATGTATCTGTTTCTGAAATATTGTTACTTATATGGGATTTTAAAAACAGATGCCTGTTAATTTCTATAATCAAAATAAGGTATTTAAACCTCTACAGGGCCTGTCTTGGCACTTTCTGAAGATTGAGAACATAGATTATGCATCCTGGCCCTTTTCCAAAAACTGCCCTCGAGAAGTTATGCACAATTTATTTTTATGTTAGTCCCCAGGAATAGAAGTTGTCCAGGCCACTCCATCACACTCTTCATAATACTTGTAATTTAATGCCGGGCACTTCAGTTAACAACATGAGCAGAATTATGCTGTGGTAATTGTGGAGGTGTGTGGCAAAGCAGCTGATTGTAAAATTTTAATCCACTCTAAATATGCACCCTTACTCAATTAGCCTCCGATTCTTTGTGGCCTTTTGGAAAATGTATTCAGTATGTAAAGTTTTTAGAAAAAGCATTCTGAGATCTTCCTTTTCATTCAAGCCCTGTTTTTTTTTTTTTTTCCCCCTTCCCAGCACATGACTTTTGTTATTCCAAGAATTGATACTGGAAACCACATTTATTGGAAAGATAGAACAATGGTATCAGTTAATTCTGGAAAAACAGTAGATGTCACATCAGATGTGCCCTGGAGAGTAAGGTTATACAGTTTGTATTTTTTCTGGTTCTAAATCTGAAGATATTATTTTCTTTTTCAGTTGAACCCTGGGTGGCCCCATCTAACACTTTCGGATTTCAGCTGACTTTTATTTCTATTGTATTTGAATGAAGAATCAGGAAATTCTATTGGGATTACATTATCTTATGGTTATGTTGAGATTACGAGAGACACCACTTACGCTACTACATACATTTCGAAATGATGTTTTTAGGTTTTCTGTTCTTTGTGAGCCTCTTCGTGTGTCTCTTTCATGACTTGCATGTGAGACAGCTGAGGAAGAAACAATCTATATGTCGTTTCTCAGTCTATACTTCCTTTGGCATTTATACAATGCTTAAATATACTGAAACATGATGTTTTTTAAAAAGTGTCCGGGGGCAGGAAGGAGGGGAAGAAATAGTAAGTAAGATCAGTATATGCAGGGCACTGAGCCAGATGCTGGGGAGGTTACAAAATGAATTATAGGCTCTGCCCTGGAATAGAAGGTAACATTAGACAAAGAAGCAAACTCACAAGTTAGTAAGATCAGGACAGAAAGTGTTAAAATGCAGATAAGTGAGGCTAGTCGGCACTACCAGGGGAAGTCACTGTGGCCTGAGTGTTTATGCTTTTGGAGGAAAAGAGACAGATCTCAACAGCTAGGGGTGCCCCCTACACACTGACAAAGCTTTGCCTGCCCCTGGGTGTGTGTCAGCTCTCAGTGGAGATACCAGTATCCACTGTGCCTTGTGGGTCATTATTTTCTGTTTGATAAGAAATTGTTTACTTTGGCAAAAACATGCTTATACACTTAACGTGCCTGTCTTACCTCTTTTGTGGTAAATGAACCAAATTGCATTCTCATGTTTTCTGTTTGACAGTGACAGCTGTGCCAGATTCAATTCAGGCCCCTCGGACTTGTGAACACTTGTGATTTTCATTTATCCTCAATATATCATTCTTAGAGAAGATCAGCCTTACCCATGTTATTTCCTTTTTCAGACAAATGGACACCTACCTGGGAACGGAGATGTGTATCAAGAAAGGCTGGCACGTTTAGAAAATGATAAAGAATCCCTCGTTCTTCAGGCAAGTGATTTTTAAATACTGTTCTTTCCTTGCAGCATACTTACAAAGACTTTTAAATTGGGGTGGCAAATTCAGATTGCTTGCAGCAACCAGACTGCTAACAGAAATAAGCCTGGTAAACCACCTGTGCACAATAGGGAGTGGTGAGGATTGGGGCAGAATGATGGTGTTTACGCCCAGTTTAAAAGGAGCCGCCATTCATCATCCTCAGCTCTTCCAGGGCCAGTCTGAATACAGGCACAATGTTGTCTGATCTGTTCTAAAATTCAGATATATGAATATAGCATAAAATCTGAATATATGTAAGTTTATATTTCTGAATCTGCAATCTGAGTATATATATTTAATTTTTCAATTTTAAAAATGATAACCTGTGTGAGACAAAACAGTGAGTAGAATCCTCCCTGTGGGCTAAATTTGAGTTTGCTTCTTCATAATGTTTTAAATGCTTGACAAACATTTTTCTTTGGTATATTGAGCAAAATGAACTGAAGTATGTTTTTCTTTGGTATACTGAGCAAAATGAATTGAAGTATATTTACTGGGTGATGATTATTGAGGAAAATCTCGGAGATCGGCTCTAAGCACTAGAGTTGAAGGACTAGCCCAACAGCTCCTCATGGACCTTTGAGTATATTGAGCTGCCCCCTGCCTTTGAACACATCTGTGATCAGTGTCATCTTCAAAGAGCTCATGGAATTTGAATTCCCTGGGTTTTGTGTGTGTGTGTGTGTTTTTGTTTTTTGTTTGTTTGTTTGTTTGTTTGTTTTAAGATGGAGTCTCGCTCTGTTGCACAGGCGGGAGTGCAGTGCAATCTTGGCTCACTGCAACCTTCACCTCCTGAGTTCAGGCAATTCTTCTGCCTCAGCCTCCTGAGTAACTGGGATTACAGGCACATGCCCCCATGGCCAGCTAATTTTGTATTTTTAGTAGAGACAGAGTTTCGCCATGTTGGCCAGACTGGTCTTAAACTCCTGACTTCAAGTGATCTGCCCACCTCGGCCTCCCGAAGTGCTGGGATTACAGGCGTGAGCCACCGTGCATGCTCCCCGCCCACCCCCTGGGGTCTTTTTCTTATTCTTCCTGAAGTATCAAATTTTAATAATTTCTTTATAATTTCTATTTCAAACATTAACTTTGTTTCCTCTTTTCTAATACTATCTCCACCCTGTCCCCCAAAAAGAGAACTTCTGTGCACACTCTCTCTCATAAATGGTTGAAGTAGCTTTAACCAAAAAGTATTGTACATTCCTAATCTACACAAATTTTCTCCTTAATAGGCCTCCTTAAATCAAATAGCAACATATAAATAGGAATGCAAGGGACCACTGTCTTCTTGGTACTTCTCATTTTTTTTTTCTTTAAAACCATATGAGTGGTAGGATCATTCCTTTTATTGTTCCATTTAGAGAAATAATGTATGCAGTGGAACCCAAGTTCTTTTTCACTCATTGCATGATTTTGCTCTAAATACAGGTAAGTGTGTTAACAGACCAGGTGGAGGCTCAGGGAGAGAAGATTCGAGATTTGGAGTTTTGTCTTGAAGAGCACAGAGAGAAGTTGAATGCCACAGAAGAAATGCTGCAGCAGGTATGTGCAGAGGCCAGAACCAAGATGAGATTTCCCTGCTGAATTATTTCAGATGCTGCGTTTCTGTGCTGTGTTTGCTCTATGCAGCAGTAAGTTTCTTGATTCACTTAGACCAGCACATTTTAAAAAAACGAGAGTAGCAGAGTCTCAAAACACATGCACACAATAGAAAGTGTTTATGTAATGAGAATCTGGAACAAAATGTCAGTAGTATTGTGGCTTATTTTAATTTTCTTTTTTTGCATTCAGGTGGTTTCCTCTCACCCATAAGTATATGTTTTATAATTAAGAAAAAATATAATAGTAAAAAATCTAATAATCCAATTTAAAAATGGGCAAAATAATAGACATTCAAATAATAGACATTTCTCAAAAGAAGACATACAAATGGCAAACAGACATATGAAAAGGTACTCAGCGTCATTGATCATCAGAGAAATGCAAATCAAAACTGCAAGAAGATACTATCTCACCCCAGCTAAAATGGCTTTTATCCAAAAAACAGGCAATAACAAATGCTGACAAAGATGTGAAGAAAAGGGAACCCTTGGACACTGTTGGTGGGAATGTAAATTCGTACAACTGCTATGGAGAACACTTTGGAGGTTCCTCAAAAAACTAAAAATAGAGGCCGGGTGCGGTGGCTCATGCCTGTAATCCCAGCACTTTGGGAGGCCGAGGCGGTTGGATCATGAGGTCAGGAGATCGAGACCATCCTGGCTAACACAGTGAAACCCCGTCTCTACTAAAAATACAAAAAATTAGCCAGATGTGGTGGCAGACTGCTGTAGTCCCAGCTACTTGGGAGGCTGAGGCAGGAGAATGGCGTGAACCCGGGAGGCGGAGCTTGTAGTGAGTTGAGATCGCACCACTGCACTCTAGCCTGGGCAACAGAGTGAGACTCCATCTCAAAAAAAAAAAAAAAAAAACTAAAAATAGAGCTACCATACAATCCAGCAATGCCACTGCTGGATATATACCCAAAGGAAAGGAAATCAGTATATCGAAGAAATATCTGCGCTCTTGTGTTTGCTGCAGCTCTGTTCACAACCACCAAGATTTGGAAGCAACCTACATGTCCATCAACACATGGCTGGATAAATAAAATATGGTACTTATACACAATGGAGTACGATTCAGCCATAAAAAAGAATGAGATTCAGTCATCTGCAACAACATGAATGGAACTGGAGGTCATTATGTGTAAAATAAGCCAAGCACAGAAAGACAAACATCTCATGTTCTCACTTATTTGTGGGATCTAAAAATAAAACAATTGAACCCATGGAGATAGAGAGTAGAGGGATGGTTACCAGAAGCTGGGTAGGGTAGTGGGGGATGAAGGGAGAGGTGGAAGATGGTGAAGGGGTACAAAATAATAGTTTCCATGAATAAGGCCTAGTATTTAGTAGCACGTCAGGGTTACTATAGTCAATAATAATTTAATTATATGTTTGAAATTAAGAATATAACTGGATCGTTTGTAACACAAAGGATAAATGCTTGAGAAGATGGAGACCCCATCTTCCATGATGTGATTATTACACATTGCAAGCCTGAATCAAAACATGTACCCCATGAATGTATATACCTACTATGTACCCACAAAATTAGAAAAGAAAATATCTCTGTAAGGTCGTGGATGGAGTATGCACTTGAGCAAAACCTCCTAGGTTTCCATTCCTGCTGTGTCTTTATTTTTTATTTTTCCCTCTATGACATTAGGGAAGTTCCTAACCTCTCTGTACTATGTTTCCTCATCTTTTGATTAAGGATAATAAGAATTTTTACCTGATAAATTTTTTATGAGGATTGAAACAATATTTGTTATAACTGGTGCCTGGCATATAGCAAACATAGTATCACCATAATCAATGTTATCATCACACTGAAGTGTATATGTGGTTTATGCATGTGTATCTACATAACATATGTCTCCGTCAGTAAACTGACATGTGCTTATTTCTGCTTAAAGGAGGGTAACTAAAGTGGATGGTTTTTTATTTTATTTTATTTTGTTTTATTTTTGAGATGGAATCTTGTTGCCCAGGCTGGAGTGCAATGGCGAGATCTCGGCTCACTGTAACCTCCGCCTCCTGGGTTCAAGTAATTCTCCTGCCTCAGCCTCTTGAGTAGCTGGGATTACAGGCACCCGTCACTATGCCCAGCAAATTTTTATATTTTTAGTAGAAACAGAGTTTCACCATACTGTCCAGGCTCATCTCAAACTCCTGACCTCAAGCGATCTGCCCGCCTCGGCCTCCCAAAATGCTGGGATTACAGGCGTGAGCCACCACGCCCAGCCTCCAGTGAATAATTTTTTAAAAGTGTGTATATTCAGTAATTATATTTTACCATATCCTCCACTTAATAGATGCTGCTTTGTGATCATAAATGAGGTAAATTCACATGTGGCTGTTTATAATAAAAGAATTATTGAATGTATCTCTTAAATTCCAATAGGAGCTTCTAAGTAGGACATCCTTAGAAACTCAGAAGTTGGATCTGATGGCTGAAATATCTAACCTGAAGTTGAAACTGACGGCTGTAGAGAAGGACAGATCGGATTATGAAGATAAGTTCAGAGACACAGAGGTGAGTGATACAGTCTCTCCTCTCTCTCTCTCTGTCACTCTGTCTCTGTCTCTCATACACATGCATTCCTAGAGCAAAGTTGAAATTCCCTGGAGGTGTGCAAGGCATTACTACATGCCCTCATCCTGCTTCATTTTAAGAATAATCTTTCATTGCGTTGACTTTTTATCACTAAATGCTAATGGCAATGTTTATTTTTAGCCTTTTGATATGATATATTAATCCTTTTATTAACCTTTAGAAATACTTTTGACTTTAGGATATTTGGAGCATCCGTCCATCCATGCTGGTTTTCTTAATTTTGTAAATAATGGGCTTAAATGCATGATTTCACTAGTAGTTATTATTTAGGCACACTGATTATTTACTATGTAATTGGATTTTGAAAATCTGTATAGAAAACATGCTAACATTCTATACTCACAAAATCACAGAGCTTTTTTGAAGTCTTTTAATTTGGCCTTCTACTTTTGATCTATTTCGCATGTAAATCATTCCAATTAAATAAGACTCGCTGTACTTCTGCAAAACTCAGGGTACATTCTATAACTTGAAGTATCCATTTTAGGGCTTAACAAGCTTTATTGTTTGTTCTATTTTATTAATTCAGGCCTTCTAGTTTATTTGCTGTGTGACGTTTGGCAAGTTCTTAACCTCTCTGTTGGTTTTTGGTGGAGAGAGAGAGCATATCCATTTGAAATATATTCATTTGAAATGAAGTGTAAAGAGTTGCAGAAATTCCTTTTCTCTGAGGGCCATCTCCCCTCCTTTTTTCTTCCTATATTGTTTCCTTAGTTGGAGTATGGAAAGGTGTCATGCTGGATTAGAAAATAGGTACCAAGGAGAGAGGAGAGAAAATGGCTTACTTATTTTTCCCTTCTGTTTTTATTTCAAACATGTATTTCATGCAGACTATAAGCCAGCATGGTACCAGGCATTACATACATTATCCACTAGAGGAAAGTTCTTTATAGATTTGGAAATGCGTTTTACTCCACTGCTATTTTCAAAATTAAATTTTCTGTGAAAGATTCAATTATAGTGGAAAGTCTTGATATATGTCTTGCTTCCTGGATAGCAAAAGGAAATCTTTCATTTGGTTCATGTTTTAATTTTTCTTTTTCTTTTTTTTTTTTTTAGAAATAGGATCTTACTGTGTTGCCCAGGCTAGCCTGGAACTCCTGGCCTCAAGCAATTCTCCCATTTTGGCCTCCCAAAGCACTGGGATTAGAGGCATGAGTCACCATGCCCAGCCATGTTTTAATCTTAAATCTCTTTGTCAGTCGCCTATATGAGCATGTTTCTCATTTGATCAAAACTGGGGCTTTTAAAACAAGATGTAGAAAGTCACCCAATTTAAAATTCTTGCTTTTGTGCTTTCTCTAAAAATCTGTTCTGATATTTTCCTCTTCCTCCTCTTTTTGTCAGGTCCTAACCCCATAGTCGCTAAGTAAGGTAATAGTAAAACTCAGTCAACAGATGGACAACATGGCAGTGGAGCTAGCTCTGCTTCAGGGAAGAATTGGTGGTAGATGTGGATAGAGGTAGTCTTCTACATTGTGTCTGCAAAGTCAAGGGGAAATCTTCATCTGTTGTTAGCTTAATTTGGATATGAGATGTTAACCAAGTGTTGGGACTGAATTGCAGTAGATGTGTCATTTATTTTTGTAAGAGGCCAGGGCAATATTTATATCCCTTGAGTTTGGCAGCTTTTTTTTATCAAACTTTTTTTCCCCACTTTTTCTTTGTTTCACTCATGCACTCTTAATCATATACAAAGAGATCTTGTCATCAAACTTCCAGTACACTCAATCCCTGATAATCTTCTAATAAAAATTCAGTGTTATTTCTAAAACGTATGCACATACCCAGAGATTAGAGCATATGTGGTAAACTTTGTGATGTTACATATGAAAATAATTAAAATAATCTTCACTATTAAACTAACTTGAATATTCTCATGTTCCTGTTATCGTTCCCTTAATAAAAATATTTTCCTGGCTGTTCCCTGCATCCATAATATTTAACTTTCTCTTAGAATTTTAGATTATTTGGATATTAATTTCCAAGAAAATATTGGCATGGGGAAGAAGTATAGGCATTTCCAAAGGACTGAGGGTAAAAGTCTTTTAAACTTTGGAAGATTCAGAACTTGTCCCTGGACTTGCTAATGGGAAATGATTAGCATCTTTCGACAGTGCCCCCTTGTGGTAAGAGCATACATGTCAGAGACTGAGTTCCTGCGGGAGCCCTAAGGAGTTCTCTGAAAGGGAAAAGGGAAAGGGAACAGGGATTTTGTTTCTTAAAAGGACTGAACTTCTAATGAGAACTTGATTGAAATAATTTGTATTCTGTTTTTTAAAGTTTTACATTAGGGAGCCATTTCTAGATTTTCCAGCTTGTGTTGTCAGGGGAAGGTATGATTTCAGGTTGGAAATGTAGACCATATTTAAAGTATTGCCATGAAATATAGTTGAGTAGTTTTTGTTAAAACAGATAAATTATCCCAGTTTACAATTCCGTTTTTTTCAATGGTTTCTTCTTTGCACATTGGCACTATTTCTAAAGGAAGGGGTAAAATACAACAATAGCAGGTAAGAATTCAATGCTATTTCTTAGCAATGAGAAAGTAGGAAAATATATATTTAAAAAGATCATATTGGTGAATATCACTAAGGACTCATATTATGCAAGGATGATTAGTTTCGATAACTGGGAAAAGCTTATTTTTATTTATTTATTTATTTTTTTTGAGACGGAGTCTTGCTCTGTCACCCAGGCTAGAGTGCAGTGGCCGGATCTTGGCTCACTGCGAGCTCCGCCTCCCGGGTTCAGGCCATTCTCCTGCCTCAGGCTCCCGAGTAGCTGGGACTACAGGCGCCTGCCACCTCGCCCGGCTAGTTTTTTGTTTTTTTTTTTTTTTTAAGTAGAGATGGGGTTTCACCGCGTTAGCCAGGATGGTCTCGATCTCCTGACCTCGTGATCCGCCCGTCTCGGCCTCCCAAAGTGCTGGGATTACAGGCTTGAGCCACCGCGCCCGACCGAAAAGCTTATTTTTTTCTTTAAACTTGATTTCTGACCTGTTAGATGAGGAATCACAAATATGTTACTGAATAATGTCAAACAGTTCTTGACCTAATTCATAAGAAGAAAGTAGATATCATCTAAGTGAAATATTGTGCCATTATTAAGGAGTAATTGTATAACTATGATAGGTAATATTTTGCCCTATTTTATAAGAGACCACAATTTAAAAGCCTGTGGGTTTACTGGAAAGTGTATTTCATTATAGCATCCCTTCTCTTAGCCTTTGTGAACTTGGATCATTACACTTGGAAGCTTAAAATAATTTCTATTTACAAAGTTTTATTTCCTTATAGCATTGTTCTACTTGTAATTTTTGGCATTCTTGGACAATTTTGTCCTGTAGTCTATGAATTTGTGAACCAGGAATACATGCATGTCTTTGTAAAAAGAGAAACTAGCCGGGTACAGTGGCTCACACCTGTAATCCCAACACTTAGGAAGTCCAAGGAAGGTGGATCACTTGAGATCAGGAGTTCAAGACCAGCCAGGTCAACATGGTGAAACCCCTGTCTCTACTAAAAATACAAAAATTAGCTGGGCGTGGTGGCGGGTGCCCGTAATCCCATCTACTCGGGAGGCTGATGCCACCCTGGAGGCGGAGGTTGCAGTGAGCAAGATGGCGGCACTGCACTCCAGCCTGGGTGACAGAGCAAGACTCTGTCTTAAAAAAAAAAAAAAAAGAGAGAGGGAGAGAGAAGCAAAAATATAGTAACCATTGTAGGGATCTTTGTGGCTTGCAGTAAAAATAAGTCAACCTCCATGCAGAGTATTTGAGTGTCTCTTTTGGAGGTGTTAATATTGCTTAACACTCTAATTTCCTTTCCTACTCTCTGGGCTCTGGACAAAAATACACCAATATTTCTCAGAATACTTGGACAAGTTTTATGATCAAATTGGTTCTTTAAAAAGTGACACTAAATAAAATAAAAAATGGTAGTAGAAAAGGTGCAAAATTGTGTTGTGTTATGTAAACATTAGGATTGGTTTCTCTTTCATTTTCTAATTATAAAATTAGGTGAACAGCAGGGCCCTCATCCACTTTCCAGTTGAGAATTGTCATCAAACTTAGAGTAAACTCAATCCCTGATAAGCTTCTAATAAAAATTCAACACTATTGCTAAAACGTATGCACATACCCAGAGATTAGAGAATAGTTGAGAAACTTTGTGATGTTATATATGACAATAATTAAAATAGTCCTCAAAATTAAAACTGATTTGACTATTCTCATGTTCCCGTTATTCACTTCGTAAAAATAAAACATTTTCCTGGCTGTTTCATGAATCTTAAGGATTCATGGGCTTAAAGGATTTAATTTTCATTTCATTCTCCCATATTGGGTTGACGATCAATCTGTGTTTCTTCCGTGTGGACAAAGGAAGAAATTACAAATTGTTTTAATAACCATGTATCATTAAGAAGGCTGAAAAGGTAAATGGCTTCACTAAAGAATGTGATATATTTTAAATATGAAATAGCATTCTATGAAATAGAATAGAAATAGCACTCTATGAAATAGCATTCATAGAGTCATTTTTAGGATAGAAATATCTGACAAATAATAAATATTAAGTTACATTTCTTAATCAAAATTATAGTCACCTTTTATTTTCATAAGCCCATCACTTTAAGGCAGAGGCATTGGGGATTTAAAGAAATGTTTTAAATGTAAAGATGCTTTCATTCTTAAGGAGGTACATTTATTTCCATTTGTCTCATCTGATTCATACAACTAACCCTAGGAGCTGGTGACTTCCTAAGATTTCCAAGCTATTTTGTAGTTGTAGGTAACTGTGTTACCACTTTCCTAATGCACTTTCTTGTTTCTTCTTGGACAGGGACTGATTCAGGAGATCAATGATTTGAGGTTAAAAGTCAGTGAAATGGACAGTGAGAGACTTCAGTATGAAAAAAAGCTTAAATCAACCAAAGTAAGTTTTTCTCGCAGGTTGACATTTTCAAACAAATGGCTCCACTGTTCATCTATGCCCAATAATATAAATAATATGTTTTCTACTTAGTATATGATAAAGAAGGTATTTTAAAAGTAAATGAAGTTCCCCCCAAGCTGGAAACCTTCTTAAATTTAAACACTACTGATCTGAATTTAAAAACAAGGCTTAACTCTTCCGACAGAACATAACCTGCCCTTTCTCTGAGTTGTATCTAACCTCCTTTATAAACTGGTACTATTTTCTCGGTTATTTAGTTTGTCTTTTTCTATCTGTAGTTTTCTTTCACTCCTCTGTCTCTCTACCAGTCTTTAATGGCCAAACTTTCTAGCATGAAAATCAAGGTGGGTCAGATGCAGTATGAAAAGCAGCGGATGGAACAAAAATGGGAGTCACTGAAGGTGTAGTAGACGTTGGGTGATGGGGTCCATGGCCTGTTGCTTTCTGGCTTGTGTTGTTTTGCTGTGATGATGTTTTTAGTGGCATGTGCATTCATTCTGTGTGTGTGTCACCTGTTGATTAAAATCACCTCAAGCTGATTGAAGGGAAAATGGGATCCCTGATGTTGTTTTCAGAAATACATGAAATAATTAGTGAAATATAATAAACAGGTAAAATGAAAGAATTTATAAATTAAA
Organism: Chlorocebus sabaeus; assembly: GCF_047675955.1. Lineage (NCBI taxonomy): Eukaryota > Metazoa > Chordata > Mammalia > Primates > Cercopithecidae > Chlorocebus > Chlorocebus sabaeus. The sequence goes on from NC_132914.1 coordinate 28,422,735, forward strand.
CTCTCTTAGACTGAGACCCAAGCCTAGTAAAATAATTGTAAACATTCACCTGTGAAAGAATTCTGTTTCGTATCCACAGTAGAGGTCACTTTCCTCTTTAGGGACTTTCTTGATGGTAAATGTACAGCAGTTGACACTATCATGGCTGCGAATAGAAATGACTGCTGAGAAGCAGCACGGTGAGAACAGGTTCACACTTCCTGCCAGTGCTACTGAGAATTTTTTGTACTTGTCCACTGTGCTCCTACCAGAAGTCAAAACTATAGGGCCAACTGCCTCGCCTCATTGGAGAACTACATCTTCTCATAGTACTAAATGTAATAAATATATCATTACAGATTCTGAAAGTAAAATGTGATATTGAATATAAAGCTGTACTACTTAGCATTGCATAGCTGTATTTTCTGTGTTAAATACAGCCAGCAAAATTTGTTTCCTAAAGCTTCTCTTTACTGAAAGGAAACTGAAAGTTTAAACGTTAGTACATAGAAGGATGGACTTGAAATCTTATACAGTTGTATACTTACACATTAAAAGAGGGCTTAAATATCTGTTTTCTAATTTAGTTTTTCCCATTGTTGTAGGAGATTCTGTCCTTTTATCTTAGCGATGAGGGTGAATTATTTAGTTTCATGATTTGGCTAAAGTTGTTGATGACTTGCTACTTTACCCATTAATGAAACTCTGTGCTTGTCAAGGAGGCATGAGTGCCAACTTGAAATGCCAAATAAATGTCAAGCTAGTCTTTTCCAATTTGCATTTTATTTTGCTTTTATGACACTAAGTATCTAATTTGATTATCTTCCTTGATTAACTTGGTTATATTTTTAATTTAATGTAAAGATTTAAACCTTAGGGCTATCCCATCCCTAATTACACTTTAAAAGATCTCTTTTTCATTTGATTACAAAGAAACTTGTAATAATTATACCATAACTATTATAAACAGAACTTCTGCTGATACTCTTGCTTTTTGCTTTTCATTGCCCTTGTCTGATTTCTGATGCTTGCGTCTAAATTCTTATAGATTTGTTTCATTCATAAAATCTGATGATTGATTTAAAGAGCTAATGTGCTCTCTGAATGTTCTTTTTTAGTCATGATCTGCTATTTTTAAATGAATTTGTAACTTGTAGGATGAACTGGCATCTTTAAAAGAACAACTAGAAGAAAAGGAATCTGAAGTAAAAAGGCTACAAGAAAAATTGGTTTGCAAGATGAAAGGAGAAGAGGTTGAAATTGTTGATAGAGGTAAGAAGATATATTTCACATTTGTCATCTCATTTTTTTAAAGTCCTCCAAAATCTGTAAAAGAAACCAATGATAGTCAATGTGCAGTTTTAGCATCAAAGAAAGAGTAGCAGAATCCAGCCAGGCCCAGAACCACAGGGAATTCTCCAAGACTCTTTACTGTGACTGGGAATCCATTAACTTCCTCTTCAGCAGCTGGAAAAGGGGAATTCTGTACTTCATTTGGTGTTTAAGATTACTAGACTGTAAATTCTCATCACAAGAATGGACTTGTCTCAATTGCAATGCAAGGGAATGTATGCTAAAAGAGTTAAAAAGAACCACCCCTGTGTCCCAGGATTGTTGCCCTCAGAACTGAAATTAGATAAAGTAAGGGACTTAGAAACTGTTCTGCCCTTTAGACAGCAGAGAAAAATGGTTCTGTATCTTTGTAAAAATTAGTAACAAATTTATCCCAGGGATTGAGCCCCTCTACCTTTTAGAAAAATAGGCTAATTCTGTTTTTGGAAAAATGCATGAATTTGTCCAAATCTTTTTTTCATAACTGAAGAGGTTCGTTCTGAGTATTATATGGACCATAATTTCTAACAAAGTAGGTTGTATGTGATAGAAAATAGCCCAAATGAAATATATTTTTAAAATTATATTTGGAAATATAATGTGCATAACATCTGGCAGCACTAGGTTAAATTTAACCTTTCTTTGTAATTACGAATGATGACTGTGGCACTATGAGATACCAAAGCAATTTCTGACTCATTCGAAACAGTACAAATTCCAGTTAGTGTAGCTTTGTTACATTTTTATCTGTTATATGAAAATTAGTAACATTGTCTGTCCAATGAGGGACTTGAATTAGATTATCTGTAAAGTCCTTCCTTGCTCTAGAATACCATGGCCTTACATACCTGTAGGTATCCCAATTCCTTGTCCGTCAGAAAATTCATCAAACCTGAGGAAAATGGATTCTCACTGCCAACCGCTTCTCCGCCCCAGCCCATCACCTACTGTTTGGCATATATAGAATTGTGTATTGATAAGGGGCATTCAGAAACAGGTCATACTGATCATGCTTTTAGGGTTTTAAAAATAAAATGGGCTGGGCACAATGGCTCACACCTGTAATCCCAGTACTTTGGGAGGCCGAGGAAGGAGAGATTGCTTGAGGCCAGGAGTTCAAGACCAGCCTGGGTAACACAATGAGACTCTGTCTCTACAAAAATTTTTTTAAGATTTGAAATTTTTAAATTTCAAATTTCGCCAGGCATGGTGGCTCACTCCTGTAATCCCAGCTACTTGGGAGGCTGAGGAGAGAGGATCGCTGAAGGCCCAGGAGTTTGAGGCTGTAGTGAGCTATGACTGTGTCACTGCACTTCAGCCTGGACAACGGAGCGAGATCCTGTCTCTGAAAAAAAAGAAAGATAAAGAATAAAATGGCATCACAGGACTTGTGGGCTAGAAGATATTAGAGTAATGCTACCCAAAGTCTGATCTGAGGACTCGAATCAACCTGGGAACTGTGTGTTACCAGTGCCCACCAGCTAAATACGGGGATTGAGAGCAAGTCTTTAGAAAGCTCATGTCAGGGTGATATTGGGATAGCTTGTAACTGCATCCTCAGTGGCCTCATCTTATTGGACAGGAGATAGACCCTTTCAGTGTTGTTGAACTTGAGTGGTGAGTTGCACGTGACACAAGCAGCATTCTAGTCACATTCAGGAGGACCAGGTATCAAACTGTGATGGAAATATAAAAACAAAGTGACATTAACTAGGTTTTCATCATTTATGGTATAAGAAGTGCTTGTACTCCATAAACCTAATTTTAATGTGAGAAAATCACGGTCCAGAAAAATGAAGTAACAGAGGTAGTAACTCAAATTTAGGTCTTATATTCTCTTTCTAACCTCACACAGAGCATTATTATACTGCAGTCACAAAATAGTGCTGAAAAAGTTTTTATGAGGTTAGATTTCCTTTATTTTAGTTCAAAGGAGACTAAATAATAGTGATTTTAAAATATTATTTATTGTTGTAATGTTTGCTAACTTCCAATTCGATGGGTTTTCCTGCACAGATGAAAATTTTAAAAAGAAGCTCAAAGAAAAAAGTAAGGTTTGGTGCATTTCCATCAGCCTTTACATTCACCAAAAATACTACCTTGGACTGTTCTTTGCATGTGTTTTAAAACATTTCTCTCACCAAAGATGTAAAGTTGCTTCATCGATAAGCCCTCCATTTCTTCAGAGTGTACACAATAGAGGGTGGATAATAAAACAATAAGGTAAAAGATCATTTTGAAGATTTTGTCTGATTCAACCTTTCTGCTCTACAGGGTACAACAGGGCACACAGCATTGTGGATGTAAGAAAACATGTTCCTTGCAGTCTAGGTGATACAGGGTCAGAGGAGAAAATAACTCTTATAGTACGAAAACTCATGATTTTAAAGGTTTACCAGAGTTGAAAGATAATTTTGAAATTTGCTTTTGCTTTTCAATGTTTTGAAGTCCACTATTTGTCTGAGATCTATTAGAAGCTCCTTTGAACATGTTACGTTGTTACAACAGAGATGGAATTCAGCTGATTAATGGAGCCTGAATATTTAATGCAACATTAAGATAAATCCTGCCAGACATGGTGGGAGGATCACTTTTGAGGCCATGGGTTCAAGACCAGCCTAGGCAACATAGTGAGATCCTGTCTCTACAAAAAAATTTAAAATTAGCTGAGCATGGTGGTGCATGCCTGTAGTCCCAGCTACTCAGGAGGCTGAGGTGGAAGGATCACTTGAGCCCCAGGCATCTAGGAGTTTGAGGCTGCAGTGAGCTATGATCTTGCCATTGTACCACATTCCGGGCAATAGTGAGACCCCATCTCTTAAAAAAAAAAAAATTAACTCCTTAGGGGCTCTTTCCCCCAGATGTTAAATTCTCAATTCCTATAGAATATATCTTAATTTAAAATGTTACACCAATGCAGAATGATGCACCACTGTTTTAAAATTTATCTTAGGAAGACTGGATGTGGTGGCTCACTCCTGTAATCCCAACTCCTCGAGAGGTTGAGGTGGGAGGATCACTGGAGCCCAGGAGTTCAAGGCTACAGTGAGCTGTGATTGTGCCATGCACTCCATCTGAATGACAGAGGAAGACGCTGTCTCTAAAAAAAATATTATCTTCAGTAATTTTTTTTTCTCTCAGAAGCAGGCAACTTTAGCTGATTTTTTTTTTCCTGTTTCGATTTTGTAGTTTGTGATTTCGCTTTGGAGTGACTTTTCATTTGTTTATTTGAGACAGGGTCTCGCTCTGTTGCCCAGGCTGATCTCAAACTCCTGAGCTCAAGCAATCCTCCCACCTTGGCCTCCCAAAGTGCTGGGATTACAGGCATGAGCCACTGCACCAGGCCCTGGAGTGACTTTTCATCTTTAAAATATTTAAGTTTTTTATTATTCAAGTAACATGCTTTTGTATTTGAATATCAAATTTTAAGGAGAATCACATTCAGCTTACTTTGGCCTTTATGTCTTGAAATCTATCTTAAGGTAGTATTGGAAATGAAGTTTATAGATGAAGCAAAGTACTTATTATGCTTATGTATGGAACTACAACCAGCTTCTTAGCATGACTACTCATGTAAATACTACATGCCATCAGGCTCCTACCATTCATGCCTCTATCTTGGTTATAACTATCATTTTCTCTGCTTTTGTCATTATATGTACCATTCATGGCTTTCACGCACTGCTTTGTAGATTCCTGTTTTAAAAACATGTTTTTATTACTATAGCACTGAAATTTCATCTTCAGTGTTCTCATGAAGATTCTCTTGTTGCTTTAAGAGAGGATCGCTAGTTCTCACACACCCTTGTTTTCTTTCTAGAATGGCAACTGTTCAGGTGAGATAGAAGACGTCCATCTTTTCAGATTTTCCCTAAAAGAGAATATGGGTGTTAAATGTGCCCTTTTAAAAGAATAAATGAAAGAAATCGTTAACATATTTACCTTAAACTATTTCAGTCTGGAGAGTAAATAACTTCTGATCACTGTCACACATGTGAACTAAACTGACTTCTGATTTGGTGTTATTTTCAGACATCGAAGTACAAAAAATGAAGAAAGCTGTGGAGTCTTTGATGGCAGCAAATGAAGAAAAGGTATCCAGATGAAATTTAAATATATATGTGAATGTTTTTTAACACCATTTTGACCATTCCATGCAATTTCATGAGCTATTCCATTTTAAAAGAACATGCCCAGAACACTGCTAGGAGTGAGGGGCAGGTGTGCACACTCCCAGGTGGGCTGTATGCACAGGAATAGGGAGGAGCAGCACTGGCTCCACTGAGAACTCCTGCCCCCATGAATTCAGAAAATGTTCAAACTCTCTGATCAGTTCAGCATATTCAGGTGACAGAGAGAGGATACATTCCATAGTAGATCCTGTCTGTGGGCACTGAAAATTCTGGGCTGACCTGTGGGCCCTGAAGGAGCTAACTTGACAACCTCAGCTTCATGGTCATGTTGATTTGGTCCTCCATTTACTCATTATTTCCTTTACACTCCTGGCCTGTTTCACATCTGTGATTGTCTCTGCTCTCCTGAGAGATTAAATACCAGAAAACAGTGGCACAGTCTTTACTTCAGCTACTTTGGCTTCATTCCAAGGTTTCCACAGGTTTTTCCCCGCCAGTTGGTTCTTGTTATCCACATCTGATGTTTCATCCTGCTAAGGGCAGGGATGCAGTTACCCCACGAAAACAATGGGTTTCTTCCTGGCCTGCCTGACCATCCGTGTATCTAGCTGGCAGCCGCAATTGTGTTCAGCTGATGTCATCAGAACTTCTCTCCCCTTATCTGCCTGAATGAATAGAACCAGGGAATATTTCCCCCAAAAAAGAGTAATTTCAAGGAAGTAAAAAACAACAGAATGTCAAAGAACTTTGGCTTGATCCTTCTCTCCCATTGTGAGTTTCTTTCTCTCATTCTTGGCTACTCTGTTTTTCTTATCTCCTTGTTTATTTTTGCCCTGCGTTCTCTTTATTTGCTCTTTATTGCCTGGAAATAAACTGATTGTCATACCTACTCATACAGGTTCCTTTTTGCTAATGTTTCCCACTATTGAATAAAAAGACAAGGAATTAGCAAGCTGCCCACCGTAACTTTTATTTTTCAAAAAATCACTGAAATTCATTTTGTTTTCATTTCTGTCCCTCAACAAGCAACCGCAAACAAAACTCCCAGTGTTGAATGAGGACTTATGAGATGCTCAAACCTTTATAGGAGCACCCAGAGTAACATAACTTCCTCCTGGGGTCGGGAGTTCAGAAGACTTCAAAGAGGACATATTTGAGCAAATTCTGGGGAAAAGCAAGAGTTGTTCATTGGGAAAATAAAGGCTTCTTAAGCAAAGGGCCCATGAGTCAAAACTTGTCTTGAGACCAGGTGTGAAACAGCACAGTGCATGCTGGGATTGAGCAGTGCAGGTGAAGGAGGGGGCGTGGGGCTGACCACAGAGCTCAGTCAGGGGGCAGGCCGCTTCACGCACCATGCTCTTGATTTAAGGTCTTAGCATGTAAACCTTAGGCAGTGACATGATTAAATTGCCATTTTAGAAAGCTAACTCTGGTAGCAGAATGGGAGAGTGACGACAGGTCAACAGTTAAAAGTTTGTTAAAATAGGTGAGAAATGAAGAGGGCTTGAAGTAAGGCAATAGCAGTGAAGTGGTAAGGTGGGAAGAGGTTTTAGAGAAATTTACGGGTTGACAAGATTTAAGGTCTCTGGATTTGAAAAACGAGAGTAAGTTTCTGGTTTGGGCAACTGGGTGAATGGCTGGTGCTCTTAAGGAGTTAGGGAAATCCAGGCACAGGCTCAAGTACTGAAGGGAAAGAATGAGCTTAATTGTAGATCTAGTCTATCCAATATGCTTACGGGACATTCTTAAGGAGATTTCTTACAGAAAGTTGGAACATGAATCTAAATGTTAGGATTAATGTAGAAACATAGATTGATGGGGAGTGAGGCCCATCAATTTTAGGAGAAATGTAGAGTTGTAGTTTGGTGTAGACTAAGCCACAGTTGATGTGTCAGGTAGCTTTTGCTTTGTGACAGACCACATTTATTATTTCTCGTACTTGTGTGAGTTGGGTAGATGATTCTTCTGATCTCGGCTGGCTTAGCTGACGTCTGCAGTCAGCTGATGGCTTAGATGAGACTGCATGCAGAATTTAGGGTAGTGTCATTCACGTGTTTGAATTAATTACATTTTTTTTTTTTTTGCTTGAATTACATTTGCTGATATCTCTTTGGCCAAAGCCAGCCACATGGCCAGGCCCGGAATGAGAATGGGAGGAGCTAGGGAGGCCATTTTCATAGCACAGTTGAGCACATGGGAAAAGCAAAGAGGGTCACGGACAGAACCTGGAAGCTCTAGCATTTTATTAGTCCGAGAAGATAATGGGAGTTATGGAAGTTTGGCAGCTATCTGGTCAAAGGATTGATAAACAAAAATGGAAGAAAAGAAGGAGTGGATGGATAAGTGAGAGGAGAAGGAAAGTGAGAGGAGAAGGAAAGATAAGTGAGAGGAGAAGGATAAGTGAGAGGAGAAGGAAAGAGTCAGTCAAGTGCCATATAGAGGTCAAATTAGAAAAAGGTTGGGACTGGTCATGGTGGCTCATGCCTGTAATCCCAGCGCTTCAGGAGGCCAGGGTGGACAGATTACTTGAGCCCAGGATTTCAAGAGCAGTCTGGGTGACATGGTGAAATCCCATCTCTACAAAAATAGAAAAATGAGCTGGTCATAGTGCTGCATGCGTGTACTCCCAGCAACTCAGGAGGTTGAGGTGGGAGGATGACTTGAGCCCAGGAGATTGAGGCTGCAGTGAGCCAAGATTGCACCACTACACTGCAGCCTGGGTAACAGAGCGAGAGCCTGTCTCAAAAAAAAAAAAAAAAAGGATGAAAAGTGTTCATTGTTTTTAATAGATAGGAGGTCACCTTGGTAGAGTGTTTTGAGAGGGGAGAAGCCAGATGGTGATTAATGATGGCTAAGAAAGACAGAAGATGGGGGCCTTTCTTTCAAGGTTTGATTTATAAGTTAGAGAGGAGAGTAACTGAAGCTGACTTTTTTCTTTTTTTGTTTTGTGTCTTATTACCTTGTTTTGTTTTTGTTTGTTTAAAGATGGCAGCTAAAGGATAGAATCCCTAAATTTAGAGGTACTTTTTCCATATCTTTAATGTATGTAGGAAACATAGTCTAGTTATTACCAGTTCTCCTAAAGCTTAGAAGTGTTCTTTAAATAATGTAAATAATTCACATCTGCTTATTCTTTTTTTAAAATACTCTCTCGGCAGAATCATGCATATTCTTTATGTAAAAGCGATTACTGTTACTCTTTTAAGAACATAGGGTTAAAGATTATAATTTATTTTATTCCTAGGATCGAAAAATAGAAGATCTTCGACAGTGCCTGAACAGGTACAAGAAAATTCAAGATACTGTGGTACTGGCCCAAGGTAAAAAAGGTAGAGTGTAGCTCGAAAAGTTTTTTTACTTTGGTTGACTCTAGGTGGCTATAAACTTTGGCCTCAGTTTCTTTCCTGGATCATATCCATCGTCCCAAATTAGGTAGCTCATTCATTAATTGAACAATGAGAACTGTACTCTGCCAGAAAGTGTCCAGCCTGAGGAGTCAGTGTACTGTAGAGTCGTTGGTCGGGGAGTGCCTCTCTAAGGAGTTGATGAGATAGCATTCCAGAGAGAGAAAACGACAGCATATGCAGAGAGCCTAGGGGGAAAAGAATGTGGCATGCTTAAGAAGAAGAACACCAGTGCAGCTGCAAGGTGGTGGGTAGTGAGGAGAGGGGATAAGAGGAGACCATGATGATGAGCAACCACTGGTCATGCAATGGGTGGAGTTAAGCTCATGCTCAAGTGCAGAGGGACTCACTGACGGGTTTTAAAAGTCAGCAGTGGCCAGGCATGGTGGCTTATGCCTGTAATCCCAGCACTTTGGGAGGCCAAGGCAGGTGAATCACCTGAGGTCAGGAGTTCGAGACAAGCCTAACCAACATGGTGATACCCTGTCTCTACTAAATACAAAAAAATTAGCTGGGCGTGGGGGCAGGTGCCTGTAATCCCAGCTACTCAGGACGCTGAGGCAAGAGAATCGCCTGAACCCGGGAGGTGGAGGTTGCAGTGAGCCAAGATTGCACCATTGCACTCCAGCCTGGGTGACAGAGTGAGACTCCGTCTCATTAAAAAAAAAAAAAAAAAAAAAAAAAAAAAAAAAAAAAAAAAAAAAAAAAAAAGTCAGCAGCATGATCTTTGTAACACGTGGGCCATGGAGGGAAGTGACCAGTATTGGGAGCAGCGGAAACCAATTCTGAGATTTGCAGTATTCCAAGAGAAAAAATCTGGTAGTTGCTGATTGGGAATATGTTATGGTGGATTGACCCAGTGGTGTAATAAGATAGAGGAGGAGAGTGAAGAAGAGGGGAGAGATCAAGAAAGACCTTTCCAACTAAAGCAGCTGGGTAGCTGATGGTTCCATTTACTGATAGGGGGAAGCCTAAAGAAGGAACACTGGGCTGGGTAAGGAGGATTGAGTTCAGCTTTGAACATGGTAAGTTCAGAAAAACCTTGTAAAACAGGTGCATAAGGATAGTTGTGCATTTTGTTGTATTTGTTATTATTTTATCTGCAGATGGGCCAATTGGCCATCCTCAAATGTGGAGGAAATTTGAAAGGGTTCTTGTTTTTTAGCAATGCATAGGTAGAGTTATTTGCTCTCAACGTAAGCACTGGAAATAATTCTTTTGGAAGGTCCCCATGAAACACTCAGATTTTGAAATTTTAATTTTGGTGAGTTCACAGAGAAGGAAAATCCTGCTTTGGATCAGGATTTTTGAAAAAAAAAAAATTGTATGCAGGGTCTGGCATATTAGATTTTATAAATATCTGAGTGAGCAAATGAACCTCTGATAATCAGTGTTGACTAGCAGTTCTCATCACTCAGCATTTTCCATGCCTTCAGAAAAAGAGTCTCTATCCTATGGAATATTGCAAATTTGTAAGTGGTTTTTACATATGCATCTCATTTAAAATATTGTTTAATTTTATAGAGTTTCAACTGTTCAATTCTTATGTTTAAAACCAAGGCAGAAAAAATTAATTCCTTTAATTAGACTATATTGTAAAACATTTGGAAAATAAAGAAAAGAGATAAAAATCACTCATAATTGCACTGGCATGATCACTATTGGCATTTTTTTTATTGTTTCTTTCTAGCTTTTTTGCCTGTGCATACAAACATGTAAATAAAAGAGGTAGTTTTTAACGAGGTACAGCAGCACAGATTTCATAAACCCTTGAAAACTATGTTCTGTTCCAATAAAGGGTTGTATAAACTGATTTCTCACTAGGAGTTATATTTAGTTAATCCTCACACAATTCTAATAACACTAAATTCTAATAAAGTTAGAATAACATTCTAGTGACCTAAATTAAGAAGCTGTGGTCTGATTAAGATCTTTAAACAAGTATATGATTTACCATTTCATATTATTTGTAGATTAGAGTCTTAAGTATCATTTTTTTTCTATTTTTAAGAAAGAATATCTGGCACTGCGCTTTCACCATTTAATCCTTTTGATTTCTAGAGATGCAAAAAAAATTCTCAAGGTTGCAGCTTTGGTGAATATGTGGTTGCTTTTTTCCATCAGACTTTTTTTGCTTTAAAATGGCATAAAAGGATCCTCTTGAGAGATCAAAGGTCATCTGTCTTTTTGTTTTTTCTATTCTTTCTATGTTTTTTCAAGAGCACATCAGTGATGAAAACTAAGTGTTTAAATGGGACTTTGTTGCTATTTGGAATTTGTTTTTTGTACCAGGTATTATTCAGTTTGATTATTTCTACACTAAAATTTGTAAGCCCCAGATTTTAAAACAAAATTACAAGAGAGTTGTTGGAAAAAGTTAACTTTTAATTTTCTTTCCCTCTAATGAGTCAATGTATCAAGTACGACTTTGTCTATTAATATCATAGGTACCCACTGTGGCCCAAGAGCCCCTGACCCTAGTTGTTCACAGTTTCAAATGCTGTTTCCTAGGTCCTTTGTTGTTTTTCAAGAGATGCCAGGAGAAGCTGACTCTGATTTTTAAGGATCAGAAAAAATTTTATGTTCAATATAACTGGGTTTCTTACCTTCCTGTAAAAGTGAAATATAAATCAAAAACTGCTGTTGTCTCCTCTTTGCTTTGTCTTTTCCTAGGCAAAGATGGAGAATATGAAGATCTGCTCAATTCCAGCTCCATCTCCACTTTGCTGGATGCACAGGGTTTCAGTGATCTGGAGAAAAGTCCATCACCCACTCCAGTAATGGGATCTCCCAGTCGTGACCCATTTAACACAAGTGTTCCTGAAGAGGTATTAATAGACCTTCAATATTTCCTTCATGTTGAAGAGACTGTGTTATTGACAGTTAAAACACTGCTCATAACGTGAAAAACATGGGTTCCTTTCTCAGTTCCATTACCAACTCAAGTGAGGTTATATAAATAAATTGACTTTGGCCATTTCTGATGGTGACTCTGAAAGATAATTGAATAAAATTTTCTTCTGACTTCTTTAGACTTGGAAGAAGCAACTGGAGAGGAGTAAGCAGTTATACACTCCTTAGTTTGCATCAAACTGGTGTGAAAATCTGTTTGCTATCTATTGTACACCACACCGAAAGTTTGTGGCTTCAATGACAGCATTTCTTTTGCTGATGACTCTGCACTTCAGCAGGGTTCAGCATGAGCATCTCGTCTCTGCTCCACTTGGCATCAGCTGGAGTGGTGTGAAGGCCTGGGCCTGAGTCGTCTGAAGGCTAACTCATTCATATGTCTGGTGGTTGAGGCTGGCTTTTGGCTGGGACCTCAGCTGAGGCCCCATTTAGAACAACTACCTGTGACTGCTTGGGCTTCCTCACAATCCTAAGGGTGAGCATTCCAGGAGGCCCGGGCAACTCTGCATCTCCTGTTATGATTTATCTCAGAAATCACATGGCATCTCTTCTGCTGTAGCCACAGGCCTACAGCCCACCCTGATTCAAGGAGAGGAAACACAGACCCTACCCTACCTCTGGATGAACAAGTGACAACATTACATTGTTAGGACACATGGGATGGGATATATTGGTGCAACCATATTTGGAAAATATAATCTACCCTCTGGCTACACCACTTTACATCCCTCTCCCATGCAAAAGACACTCGCCCCCTTTCCGAAGACCCCTGAGTCTCATTCCAGTGAGGCGTCAACATCCCAGGATCTTGTCATCCAGACCAGGTTGAGATGTGGGTGAAGCTCCTCAGGTACAGTTCCTTGCGCAGAGCTCCTTGGGGACTGTTCCATTGACTTAAAGAGCTGTGGACTTCAAGGACAGTTATCTGCCCTCCACACACCCATACAATAGTTGGACAGGCGTAATGTAACTGCAGTAGCCACTCCCATTAAAAAAGGGGAGCTGGAAGGCTCACAGGTGTCACCAGTCCATAGCAATTCCAAAATCCAGCCAGGCACGTGTTGCCAATCCTCTGGGCTATTGGCTCTTCCCTCTAAGTCATCCTTCCTTTGCCTGTGTTTGCAGATGAGTAGTTTTCTCAGTTTTGTGCCTGCAAAAATGCCCAAAGATCTCCAAGTTCATCTCTTCATTTTCCATTATCTCTGTCCTTTTGAGTCTAATTTGGTGTAATACTTTAAACATTTAGAATTTCATATGAATCGTGTTATAATTCACTGAATTAGAAGAACACATCCACAGCTATCTTCACCATAAGCCTATCTCTGTAGCTAAGGTTCCCTGTAAGGCTGCAGTGGGACATCCCATTGCTTTTAGAGCCTTTGATCATTTTTCAAAGGTTCAATGAGACAGTACTACTCTAATCTTCCTAAGGTTTTTTTTTTTTCCTATTTTTATTTGATTCTAGTCTAGTCCATCCTGAGGTCTTAGCAAAGGGTTTTACAGCCACATCCTTGGCTCACCTGAAGACCATGTTCTCCTGATAGCCCTTGTGCTTGATCTTTGCCCTGAAACTGTTTCTTAATTTTAGTGTAATTTTTTTTTGTCTAGAGAGTCCGGGAATGGGAAATAGTTTCATTGTCTAAACAATCTTGGCTTCCTTATTTTAGCAGTTGCTGTTTTGGTCATTTCTCTTCTCACATTTTACCATAGGTAGTGAGAAGAAACCAAGTGGCATTTTTACTTTTTATCTGTTGCTGATAATTACACAATGAGAAGATGAAATTTGAACTGAATGAAAATGAATTCAAGGAGAAGACAATGAAAATGTCTCTCTTAAATGTAGGAGAGGGCTGAAATATTTCATTAATCAAGGAATTAATTAAGGAATAAGAAATACTTTGGTAGAAAATATCCCCTAATTGTTAGATATATATTTATATTGAAAGCAAAAATAATATTTGACAGCCCATGAGTAGGCTGCAATTATAGAACTAGTGTTACATGTAGGGTACACCCAAATAATCTCACGTCCTTTTAGAAAAAGTCTTTGCTATGTGAATTGTAGTTTAATTACCGGTTTTAAGTTTGTACCAAGAATGGTTTGATGAGGATTGAGGGAGTTCAGCCACATTTTTAAAGAAAAGCCAGGAGGGGGATCTGAGTTTGGAATTAAAGTCTAAAAGTTTGAAAAAGATCAAGAAAATGGGTCTGTTAGTTTAGTTATATTTTCCTCATGATTAGGAATCTCAAGAGACAAATGAACTTCAGGAAACAGCGATGATGGCTAAATAAGTTGCCCAGGATTCACCATAAAGATTCAAACTGAAAAAGTTGATAGTGAAATAATCTCCTACTTTATAAATAATATGATTTCACATTTTATTACCTTTTATTGCGTTAAAGGATGAGCCCACCACTGAATAACAGAAACAAAAATCACAAAGCTGAATTTATTGCTTATTTAAGTGAGTGAGTGTTCCCGATCAAGTACATTCTCTTCTAGCTAATCATATGTGGGTTTTGGGATGGTTGGAGCTCAAGGATTGGTGGACTTTCTGAGGCAAGTGTGAGTCGACGTCCACTGTAGATGTGTGGTTACTAAGGTGAGATTGTTGCTGACTGGTTGGCGTGTAGAAGTGTGTTCACTGGTGTGAGTCCTTACCAGGCAGCTTTCAGAAGTGAAGAACTGTCACTAGTTGACTGGTGGGAGTTCATTGTGACAAACTTTGTTCATGTTTTTGTTTTTAACTGAAATATTTTTCGTTCATTCATTTATGGTGTGGCCCACAATCTAACTGCTCTACGGTTGTAAAAAATTATTGAAAACCAAAGTATTAAAATTATTTCACAGGCTCTTTCCTTAGGATACACAAAGCATTTGTTTGAGAAAATGTGTGATGCATTTTATTTGTTGCTGTAATATTATTATTGTCATTAAGCAAAGTGTTTTTTAAGTGGCCACAAAGTCCATTGTAATTGGTTTTAATTACACTTTTCATCAATTATGTTAATTGAAATTAGTCAACTAGTTCACATATAGAATAATAATAAACTGGTTTGACCAATGTTCCGTATAAGATTAGTAGTAGAAATCAAAGTAAAAATGGAGCTTTTCGCTGGACACAGTGGCTCATGCCTGTAATCCCAGCACTTTGGGAGACTGCGTGAGCACAGAGTTCCAGATTAACCTGGGCAACATAGGGAAACCCTGTTTCTACAAAAAAATTTTAAACGTCAGCAAGCTGTGGTGGCGCATGCCTATAGTCCCAACTACTTGATGGGGCTAAGGTGGGAGGATCACTTGAGCCCAGAGGTTCGAGGCTGCAGTGAGCCGTGATCGCAGCACCGTACTTTAGCCTGGATGACAAAGTGAGACCATGTCTCAAAAAATAGTAGTAATAATAGAGTGTTGAAAGCAAAACATGTTACCCAAATCTTATGTTAAATCGTCGCAACCTGCAGGGTAGGCATTGTCATTCTTATTTTACAGAGGGCAAAACTAATGGATGCCTCGCAAAGTGATTTGCTAAGATCACAGATCACTTAGGCAAGTGTGTCAGAGCCCACATTTCAGCCAGGGCTTAAGGTTGTTAGGATTTACTATTACTAGCTGGGTACGGTGGCACACATCTATAATCTCAGCTACTCAGGAGGCTATGGCAGGAGACTGCTTGAGCCCAGGAGTTCGAGACCATTCTGGGCAACATAGCAAGACACTGTCTCAAAAAAAGAAAAAAAAAATTACTGTTAACTTGCTTAATGGTATACCATCTTTTTCACAATATTCAGTGTCTTATTCAGAACCAAGTTAAAAAATTTCCTTCCTCCAGAATGATTTCCTTGATTAGTACTTCTTCTGTGTAGATGTTTATATTCCGAAATCATTTTATAGAGTTCTGAACAATGATTATGAGATTTTTGTCAATAGACCATTTAATTGTCTTACTGTTGTTTAATTACTCTGTGGCTTGTGTTTTGTTTTGATTGATGGATTGATTGATTGACTTTTGACTTTTTATGATTACATTACAGTTCCATGCCACCATCTTGCAAGTTTCCATCCCTTCATTATTGCCAGCAACTATAAGTATGGAAACTTCTGAAAAATCAAAGTTGACTCCTAAGCCAGAGACTTCATTTGAAGAAAAGTATGTCATTTATTAACAGTGCAATATAAATGTTCAAAATAGTAGATCAACCAAAGACACAGATGTATTGCATTTATTTACAGACGCAATTTTTACCTAGAGAAGCAAGAAACAGCAAGACGTCCATTGGGGGATCTGTAATCAGTTCTGCATTATGGAAATAAAAAGTGTGAAGCAGGAAGTGATAAGAGATGAGGCTGCCGAGGTAGGGTGGTCAGGTTCGAAAGAGATTTTGAGGAACTTGACTGGGTGTGGTGGCTCACGCCTATAATCTCAACACTTTGGGAGGCCAAGGCAGGCAGATCACTTGAGGCCAGGAGTTTGAGACCAGCCTGGCCAGCATGGCGAAATCCCATCTCTACTGAAAATACAAAAATTAGCTGAGTGTGGTGGTGCACGCCTGTAATCCCAGCTACTCGGAGGCTGAGGCACAAGAATCACATAAACCCAGGAAGCAGAGGCTGAAGTGAGCTGAGATCACATCACTGTACTCCAGCCTGGATGACAGAGCGAGACTGTGTCTCAAAAAGAAAAAAAAGAAAAAGCAGTTTAGGGAGCTTGGAATTTTATTTCCTAGGTCATAGGTAACTGTGAAAGGATTATAAATTAAATAGTCACGGTCATGTGGTATGAGTGCATTTGAAGGATGGGTCTGAAGGGGACAGGAAAAGGATACAGTAGTTTGTCTGTAAGCAAATAGAATGTTTTGCCAACATATTCCCAAATTGCCTAGTCTTATTTTAGGCCAAATAGAACATTTTTTAGAAAATAGAAATAGCCTCCTTTGCACAATTTTTTGTTTTTTACATATCTGTTCACTTAGAACATATATGGTCTTTTATTCGTGAGGTTAATAAATACCTTCTGTTCTTTACATTTTAGTGATGGAAAGACAATCCTTGGCGCCACTGTTGATACCCAGCTGTGCGATAATCTTTCGTAAGTTACATTTTATTCAATGTGAAAATGTGATTGAGGCAAGAGGAGGAAGAGAGTTCTGTTATACTAACAGTTACTAATACTAACAGCAAATGACCGAGGCTGTTCAATTACTGAATAAATTAATGCAGCTATAATAATTGGGTGGGGGTGAAGGTGGGGAGCTGTAAGTTTACAAAGAAATAATTTCTCATTTGCTATTATCTCCCGCCGGGGTTTTGCAGGTCTTTAGCCTTGCTTAATCAGTTTTCATTTGAAGTTCAATGCTTTTAATTCATTTTTTCACTGACATGTTTTGAGTCCAGTGGGAAGGCATCACAGGGAATGATGATGCTGGAAAAGCTGAGATGGGTTTTTTTGCACTTTCAGTTTTATGAACTGACCTAATATCTATGTTTATCCAAGTTAAAGTCTGGATTAAATTAGGAAAGTCTATTTTCAGAGCAGTACTCAAAAATGAGATCTTTTCTTTTCTCACTATTATCTTTTACTTTATTTGGTAGTTGATACTTCTGGCAATGTATACATATAAACACAGAAGAAATGCCTTTTAAAAGTTTGTAAATGTGCGTATTTATATTACTCTGTTTCATAGAACCAAATACATTACTTCTCTGTCACTCTCTCTAAACTGGTCACATATCTCTACCTTCAATTTTTTAGTAACACCAGCTCTATATAATTGAATACTAATTATGTGAAAGAGAGAGTCTCTGGATGTTTATAGTGTCTTTTTCCCTTCACTAGGCTAGCAAATGAATTATTATGGGCAGCATTAGGGATTCCTCTACTATGCTTTAATTAGAACTATAAAATGAATTGCTTTGCCAGGCTCAGAAAAGTGATTCCCTCGTGAATTGAAAAGTAAAACTTCCATTCTTTATTTTAATTAGAAGGATTAGATATAAATAGTACATGAGTATTTTTAAAGTTCCTAGTTTAAATGTGTACATGCAGAGGACGCACCACTAGTCCACAGAAAACTCTGCTTTATTTTTGAATATGGACATCACAAGGCTAGTCCTAAGTGCTTTTCCAGCTCTTCTAACATGTGTAGGGCAGTCAGAATTATTGGCAGGACAGTTAATCACCCCTGCTTTTAAAAGAACTAAATGTTGTCATTTAGTTAAGCACATAAGTGACTGCCTGATTCCAGATTTTCTTTTATTACTAGGATTCAACCCACATGCAATTTTAGTTTCTTTCCAAGATGTTTTACTTAGAAACAGTGGCACTGGAGCCACTTATTATTAATTGTTATTGCTGTTATTTTTAGAACTTCAAGTCTGCAAAAGTCCAGCAGCCTGGGCAATCTGAAGAAAGAGACATCTGACGGGGTGGGTTCTGTGTTTTCTGTCTGTTATCCTGAGAAAAAACTGTTTAGGGATCTTCATCTTTTCCCTTTTTGCAAATAAAACTCTCATGAAGAGCTTGTGGTTTTTAGTGGAAAATTATTAGATATTAGGCTTAACAGTAAATATTAAGAAGTATGAATATGAAGGATTGAAAATAGTATGTAAAACCAAAAATGGAGACTTTAATAAAACATTTTGGAAAATAAATGATACTAAGATTTTGTAGCTTAGAAGTAGATATAAAATTATTTTAACTTATGGAGTTGTATGTGACAAATTCAGAATTATACAAAGGATTTCCCTAACGACCTTAAATATTGTTATTGCTTTGCTTTGAACAGGAAAAGGAATCTATTCAGAAGACATCAGAGGTAACTTTTTGTCCAAATTACAACGCAAAAATATTTCTACTTCCATTACATGTAAATTGCTTAAATGTCTCCAGTGGATAAAAACTTTCAGAACCTCTAAAACATTATGCCAAATGAAGCCAGACACAAAGTTCACATATTATATGATTCCATTTATGTGAAATATCCAGAACAGATAAATCTATAGAAATAGAATGCAGATCGGTGTTTACCAGTGGTGAGAGGAGGGAAGAATGGGGAGAAGCTGTTTAAGGGTAAGGGGTTTTGCTTTCGCATGATGGAAATGTTTTGGAACCGGGCAGAGGTGGTGGTTGCACAACATCGTAACATACTAAATGCCACTGATTTGTGTGCTTTAAAATTGTTAGTTTTGTTTTGAATTTCACTTCAATAAGTTATTAAGAAACAAAATGTTCCTAAGAACAAAAATGTTCTTAATGACCGTAACTGAGCTTCCTTAGACCTCCCCAAAAGCCCTTCTTAGATTGCCATTAGATTATACACCCGGTGTCCATCTAAAGCAAACATTTTGGTATGTTTAAAGATGTCATCAGCATGTGCTCAATTCTTCTTTCCCCTGATTTTCTTTTTTTTTCTTTTTTTTTTTGAGATTGTATCACTTTGTCAGCCAGGCTGAAGTGCAATGATGAAATTATAACTCACTGTAGCCTCAATTTCCTGTGCTTAGGTGATCCTCCCACCTCAGCCTTTCAAGTAGCTGGGATTGCAGGCATGCACCACTATACTGGGCTGTTTTTTTTTTTTTTTGAAAGTACAGATGAGATCTTGTTATGTTGCCAAGGCTGATCTTGAACTCCTGAGCTCAAGTAATCCTCTCACCTCTGCCTTTCAAAGTACTGGGATTACAGGCATGAGCCACTGTGCCCGTTCTGTCCTCTGATTTTCTGTCATTAACCTTTCAAAGATTACAGCTTGATGGGCTACTTCCAGATCCAGTCTCTTGACTCTTGGCTCTTAGTGCCAGAGTTATATATGGATAGAACTGACAAAGCAGCTAGTGGCAACAGCTATAATTAAAATCCTTTTTGTCTTTTCAGTTCAATAAGTGGTTAAACTATTTTGATGTCATTGTTGAGCCAGAGATAATAATACCACTAAACGGTGCCATCTATAAACTTTTGGTTTCTGTGAGCTATAATATATAGAGTAAAATAACCTAAAATACCTGTATCCCTCACCCTTTTCTCTGCTTCTGCAAAAAAAGAAGCAGAGGGCAAGAATTATTTCTACTTCTGCAAAAAAAGAAACAGAGGGCAAGAATTATTAAAGAAATGAGAACAAGAAGACAAAAGCATCTGTGTATAAAGTGTCAAGACTATACAGTGGGGGGGCCGGGCGCGATGGCTCAAGCCTGTAATCCCAGCACTTTGGGAGGCCGAGACGGGCGGATCACGAGGTCAGGAGATCGAGACCATCCTGGCTAACCTGGTGAAACCCCGCCTCTACTAAAAAAAATACAAAAAACTAGCCGGGCGAGGTGGCGGGCGCCTGTAGTCCCAGCTACTCGGGAGGCTGAGGCAGGAGAATGGCGTAAACCTGGGAGGCGGAGCTTGCAGTGAGCTGAGATCCGGCCACTGCACTCCATGCACTCCAGCCTGCGCGACAGAGCGAGACTCCGTCTCAAAAAAAAAAAAAAAAAAAAGAATATACAGTAGGGAAAGGACACCCACTTCAATAAATGGTGCTGGGAAAATTAGATATCCATATGTAGAAGAACGAAAGTGGACTCCACCTGTCACCAAATCAACAAAAATCAACTCAAGATGGATTAAGAACTTACATATAAGGCCAGAAACTATAAGACTGCCAGATGAAAACAGGGAAGCACTTCAGGACATTGGTCTAGGCAAAGCATCTTTGTATAAATACTAAAATAATATAACATGCTGTGTTACAGCCAGCTCTAATTGCCAATTCAAAGAACCAAAAAGCTCAAAATAAAGTTGCTCACCGTGCCTTCATTTTGTTATTCTTTGAGGAGAATATTTAAAATAACTGGAGTAGAGTCTCCTTATACTGCTGGTGTAGAAGTTTGGACTAATGCCTGCTTTGTAAAATAATTAATATTATATTGGGCTTCTAGTATAGTTATGAGAATATGAACTGTATTATAGCTAAATCCATGTCATAGTTGTTAGAAAAGTCAGAAATCTGCTGCCATTATTCTGGTTATGTAATGTCTCCATGTCTTTTGAGGAATGAGGCAAACAAAATTTAAGAATTTTTGTATCCTAAATATTTAAAGCCCTAAACAGATTGATCCTAGATTAGTGATGAACATGTTTTCCTTGTTGCTTTTGTTGTTGTTTCTTAAGTAGCTTTCAGAATTGATTTTTTTTTTCAACTTCTGATAAGGCATTTGACATTGGTGATCGATGTGTTAGTTCAGTTTTTCTTTTGAATAAACTCATGGATGTGGCGTGAGTGAGTATTTGCTGTTAGCCTGGCATGTGCTAAGGATGCTGCACCTGAAAGCTGTTTCACTATTCTTATCTGCTTCTCAGGACAGAGCTCCGGCAGAAAGCAGGCCATTTGGGACCCTTCCTCCCAGACCCCCAGGGCAGGACACCTCCATGGACGACAACCCTTTCGGCACTCGAAAAGTCAGATCTTCCTTTGGCCGGGGCTTTTTTAAAATCAAAAGTAACAAGAGAACAGCAAGTGCACCAAACTTGGGTATGTACGGCCAAAATGCCTTTGCCCTCATTCTTCCACAAGGAGGAAAAGAGCAGTGTCTTCCCTTCCCTTATTCCCTCATTCACTGATTCCTTTCTCTTTCTCAGAAACGAAGGTGGATGACTTAGGGGGAATTTAGCAAAAAATGGTTCAGTGGATTTAATTTAGTGTTGTGAAGATATATAGACTCTCACCCGGCTCTCTCCTGTGGTATAAACTTAGTGGAAAGACCTAAAATCATGATTCCCTTTGACTTCATCATGGAGTTTCCCATCTATTGTGACAGTGGATAAATTAACATTGACATTGAGCCTGTGTGTAACATCGGAAGCACGGTGTGCCGCATGCCTCTCCTCCACGGTGTGTATTTGGTGAGGAGGAGTCTGATCTGTGTTTCATTTTGTCATCTCTGTGTTCTCTCCATTGGGCTGCGTGTGATTGTGTGCGTTGTTGGGATATCTGAAGATCGTAAACGAAGTGCCAGTGCACCCACCTTAGGTATTGTACCCCTGCATGCCAGCCTTCACCAGCACTGTGCTCCAAACCAATCTAATCCCTGCTCTTGGCATCTGTGATCTCTAGAAAGTGATCTGACAGCAATCAGAAAATGTAGTTCTCTATTCCAGAGTGTTCTTTCCACCTTCTGCTGAAAAGGACTCTGTAGAGGCTTTGCTTCCAAGCCTAAACGCTGTTTTAACCAATGCTAGTAACACTCACTGTGTGAATAGCTTTGAGAGGACCTAGACGTGTGCAGCATTCCTTAGAGTGCAGGGCAGGAATGTCCTGGCATTGTACATTGCAGCTCTTTCAGCCTTGAAGTGCGTGTTACCACACACTAACTCCCAGGTCCTTGCAGTCCATTCTCCATGCTTACATTTCTCCCAGCCTCCAAAAAGAAATTTTTTTAGCCATATAAGGAAGTTTATAGAAGACTTGGAATATTATAGTTTTAGGCTTACTTCTCTTATGGGAACATTCTTCTGACGTTTTATTACTTTGAAGATGGAGATAATATTTAGTGATGACAGAAGCAACTTTACTTGATGTCTGAGGCGTTACCCCACAAAGTGATTTTAGAAAAGAGGCAGCTTAGTTTTCCTCTTTGTAAGGCAGGGCACAAATGGGGAGAAAAGCTCTCAAAATAAAAAAGAGAAGTATGGTAGCTTTAAGATGAGAATAAGCTAGGCAGCATTTTCAGGGGCACCTGTACCCATCATGGTTGAAGGATTTGAATTGGGAAAGTTCCTTTGGGTTTTTCCAAAAAGTGCTGTTACCTTGTATAGATATCGACCTATCTATTCACGTGGACCAGCAAACAGGACTTCTCTCTCTATAGAGATAAATGTCTAGAATGAACACTGGATGCATAAAATAAACTGATCTATTCAGACAACTATTTTCAAATAGTTTTTTTTTTTTTGCATCTTTCTTAGAAGAACTGTTTTGTTAATGCTAAGAGGTAAATGCTGCTTATTATAACCTATAATCACAGCTCTGCTTTGTAGAAAAATCAACTTTCTGCAACTTGTAGATCTTGCTGAAACACTGTTCCTGTGATTTTAGTACAACTTTTACTTTCCTTTATAAAGTATAAAATCTCACAGTGAAGACAGCAGTAGCCCTTGTGTTTGCTAGTATGGGATTGTCCACTAAGGGACAGCTAAAAGAACTGAAATAGTTAATGCTTGGAGATCTGAGAGTGGCAACTGTGGGTGTGATTCTTTTAAGGTAAAATCAACAGGCACTTATTTTATGTCAAAAGAAAAATTATGCGTATCCAGTTCACTCTTCTCTCAGTGCCTAGGATTTAATAGATTGGAATACATTTCATAAATAAAGAATTGCTGGAACTGGGTAACTGATTTGATATAAATGCCAAAGGAGAAGGAGTAAAAGGAAAATGACAGAGTTTGAGCTACAGTAACAGGAACAGTATTAGTTAATATTAACCAAATAACAAATAAGAACATTTAAGAGAGGAGGCCAGGCGAGGTGGCTCACGCCCTTAATCCCAGCACTTTAGGAGGCCGAAGTGGGTGGATCACCAGGTCAGGAGTTCAAGACCAGCCTGACCAAGATGGTGAAACCCCGTCTCTACTAAAAATACAAAAATTAGCCAGGCGTGGTGGCAGGTGCCTGTAATCCCAGTTACCTGGGACACTGAGGCAGAGAATTGCTTGAACCCAGTAGGCGGAGGTTGCAGTAAGCCGAGATCGCACCACTGCACTCCAGCCTGGGCAACAGAGCGAGACTCTGTCTCAAAAAAAAAAAAAAAAAAAAATTTGAGAGAGGAAAAGACTCTCAGGGAAATTGGATGAGTTTGTGAAGTCCCAGATGTCCCGACACACTGAATTGGGAATATCACAGGCATTTAGATACAGGACCTGGAGAGAGAGATTGGGCCCAGAGATTTTGATCCACTAGAGGGCGCTTAGAACAGAATCTTAAAGTGGCATGGGGGAAGAAAAAAAAGCAGGAGTGCTACAGCAAAGACACTATCAGATGACAGATGTAGGAGTGGTCATGTCAAGAAGCCAGAGGAGATGATTTTGAAGGATGTAGGAGGTAATCAACAGTACCACGTGCTATGGAAAGATTGGGAATAATTCCATCATGAATTTAAATCACTCAAGGAAAGAGTGTGGCAATCCTATCACCCTCTTTTAATCTCCAAAGGGCTTATAATTTTATTAACTTTAAACACAGTAAACTATGGAGCAGAACATATATGTGTGTTCCATTTCTAATATTTATAAGGTGCTCTTTGTAAATTACTGATTTATAGACCAACAGAAGAATTCTTAATAGTTCTAGAACCAAGAAGATTAACATCTTATCATGTTCATTCCATATTTTAAAATTCGTTGTCTGTATTCTGCTCTTGGAGTAGCTGAAACAGAAAAAGAGACAGCAGAGCACCTAGATCTGGCTGGTGCTTCTTCTCGGCCAAAAGATTCACAGAGGAACAGTCCCTTCCAGATACCACCTCCATCTCCAGATTCCAAAAAGAAATCCAGAGGTATCATGAAACTCTTTGGAAAGTAAGTAAAGCAGTGAACAAGTAGAGTGGGCCCTGTCTTACATGTTGCTTAAAGTGGCTGGAAATGGGTATGGACTTGTAAGGCCTTTGTATTCCTCTTATGGAAGGAAGTTTGGATTATGATGTGGGATTTATTAACTCATTGGGTCTTAGTTAAAGTTTAAATTTAAATGTCTATGTTAATGACACAAAGAGGATTAGTTCCAGTAGCTGCACTAGTTAAAAATTCTCTGATTAACAAGCCTAAGGCCTCCTCAGGTCTAATACTGGCCATGTGTGTTATGTCTTCTTCAGACTTAGGAGAAGTCAATCAACTACGTTCAACCCAGATGACATGTCTGAGCCTGAATTCAAAAGAGGAGGGACAAGGGCAACCGCGGGACCCCGACTGGGTTGGTCTCGAGACTTGGGACAGTCTAACAAGTAAGAAGAGCCAACTGATAGACTTTTGCATCTCTACCAAGCATCATAGCCTCATGGGTCCTGCAGTGTTAGTACTGTCATTGGGTTAAACAAAGGCATTGCTTAATGCTGTGCCTAGTGAAAGGGGACATCATCTTTAGAGCAGTGCAATTTGTCAGTGGTTGATGAACATACAGAAGGTGAGGGCTGTGTGAACTAGGGGAGAGGCCAGAGCTAAAGTGTCAGCAGCATCTGTGTTAGAGTGGCTCTCAGACTTAAATTTTACATAGATGGTAATTATAAGTACTCTAAAGCATAGCTTTGGAAAGATGGGATATTTACATGAGAGTATGTTCTAGATCAGACCACTTGGATTTGCTTTCTAGCCTTACCACTTTCTACCAGCTGGGTGACCTTGAGCAACAGCTTCCAGGCCCTGTGTCTCAGTTTTCTCATCATCAGAATTAGTGCCTACTCCAAAAGCTGATCGTGAAGATTAAATAAGTTAATATGTGTTAAATATTTGGCAGATAGTAACTACTCAAGAAACATTAGTATATAACAGAATCTATGAAAGTATGAAAGTACTTAAAGACAAAAATTCTATCAGAATCCGTATATTTATCAGGACTATATAATATTTTATTCATTAAGATTCTAAGAACTGCTCCGACACTCTTACCAAAGTTGAGGGCTGGCTTAGAACTACTACATTGACTCACTGTGCATAAAAGGGTGGGGTTGGCAAACATAAAGTACAAGGCATTGATACCAAATATTTTAACAACCAAATATTTTAACAGTATAATAGACTAGAAACCTTTTAAATACAGCCCCTCCCATACAGGTGGAACACTGGACATAGGTTACATCAAGGAGGAAACCCTCTTTGGCCTTCTTCAAATACCAAACAGTTTCATTTGCCATATGTTGTCTTTGAACACAGCAGAGCTCCTTGTGCTATTTTAAAAAAGCACATTCATCTTCCCCTCCGCACCCTGTCCCCACCCCGGAACAAGAACACTATTTGTGTATCTAAGTAAAAGAAAGCAGGAATTTTGCTTTGATTGTTTCCTACACTTAGTGACAACATATTGCCCTCCTCTCATTGGTTACCATATGGAAATAAACCATAATTCTGCTAAAGTTAGTTCAAATTAGACTTAAGTTTCTTTCACTCCAACTGAGTTTCCTGTTTGGGAATCCAGTCTTCAAACAACATTGGTTGAAACTGATACAGTGACTTATGTTTTTCCAATTTAGTCTTTTTCTGTAGAACTTGTTCTTGCTCTGTCACATTAAATCTTTTGTGGTTTCGTTTGAAATGAGACAGTGGTCTTAGAAGATAACTTTCAACTCCAGTACCAGTTGTTCCTCCAATGTATACTAAAAATGAAGCTTTTTGTGGTCAAATGTGTATCACCAGGGAATGTCCATGTCTATTGAATGTATAGTTGTTTAAAACTCATGATAAGCCACAGGATTGGCTTTGGATTATTTTTCATGCAATTACTCATTTTCCTGTAGTGACTTGGATATGCCATTTGCCAAGTGGACCAAGGAGCAGGTTTGCAATTGGCTGATGGAACAGGGCTTGGGCTCCTACCTGAATTCTGGCAAGCACTGGATTGCATCTGGCCAAACGCTTTTGCAGGCTTCTCAACAAGATCTAGAGAAGGTGACTGCTTCTCTATTTTGTTCCCACAATGGATACTGAGAAGAAGACAATGTGAATGTAGGGTTGTTTTATAGTCCAGAAAGGGCCATGAGTGAAGCCAGTAAATACTCTCTAAATAAAAATTTGGGTTTTCAATTGCTTCATGCTTTTTTTTTCTGATGGTCTTGGGAGGACCTGGTCTTGATGATTCCTTATGGAACACTTAAGCCATTGGGCATTTTAATGAAGAATAATTACATAAGCATAATTAAGTTCATATTTCTCAAAATCATTATATGGCTTTATCATTGGCCTATTTTCTCAGTGTAATATATGCAATGCACTTTGCAAAAGGAAAAAAAAAGCACCCTACAATTTATGTCTAATTATTTAACATTTCTTCCCAATTATTTAATATTTTGCACAAAATAAGAGTCAAATTCTTTTTATGCATGCTACAGTTCCTAGCTTACAAAGAAAAGGAGTCACTAGGGAATGCCTAACACACCCCTAAGCTAATTGTGGTGGTCTTGGCTTTTCAGGGACCTTCGTTCTACAGCACTTTACTAGCGCAAGTTAGGATTGTAATTTAGTATTGAATTGGGTCTTTAGTGCTAGCTCCATTTTGGAGAAATTTGCATCCTTTGCCAGTGGCACCCAGCCTATATAGATAGAATTATAAAGTCAATGTTTAATGTTTATTGTGTCAGGAACTTGGAATCAAGCATTCACTTCATCGAAAGAAACTCCAGCTGGCACTCCAAGCCCTGGGATCTGAAGAAGAAACCAATCACGGGAAGCTGGATTTCAACTGGGTCACTAGTAAGAAGTTTTTATTCTAACAAAATGAAAGAATTATATACATAGCTGCTTTTTCTTTTTAATCACAAGAACAGGTGTTTTGTGGCATGGTAGCAACACTGGCCTCTCTCTTTTAGGATGGTTGGATGACATTGGCCTCCCTCAATATAAGACCCAGTTTGATGAAGGACGGGTTGATGGTCGAATGCTACATTACATGACTGTTGTAAGTGACTCACTCCTGGGGTTTGGGGGAGGAAATCTTTTTTCTCGAAAAACACAGAAATTGAGTAAGCCAAACACAGTGTAGTGATTACACCAGAGTTTGAAGCTGTTGCTTGAGCTTGAGGAGAGTGGCGGGCATATTTCCTGTGAAGTTGAAGTTGTAGCATTTGGTGATTGTGACTGAATAGCCTTGGGATAATTTGAAACCCCAATTTAAGCTAAGTGAAGCCTAATTTAAACTAAGCTCTCCAGAAAGTTGATTTTATATGTAATACATTCAACAATGTAAACACTGAAGTGTATACTTTGAATGGGTACATTTTATGGTATGCAAATTATATCTCATAAAGATATATATATATATATTTTTATTTCTTTTGAGATGGAGTCTTGCACTGTCACCCAGGCTGGAGTGCAATGGCACGATCTCAGCTCACTGCAAGCTCCACCTCCCAGGTTCAAGCCATCCTCCTGCCTCAGCCTCTTGAGTAGCTGGGACTACAGGCCTATGCCACCATACCCAGCTAATTTTTTTGTATTTTTAGTAGAGACGGAGTTTCGCCATGTTGGCCAGCTGGTCTCAAACTTCTGACCTCAAGCGACCTGCCTGCCTCGGCCTCCCAAAGTGCTGGGATTATAGGCATGAGCCACCACGCCCAGCCTAAAGATATTTTTTAAATAGAATATAGAGTTTTTAAGCCCAAGCTGTTTCTAAGTTATGGGTTTCTACGTGCAGTGACCATTTGGAAGAGCCCACCCTTTTGACCTGACATCTTCCAGGACTTGTCTTCTCCCTACCTTTCCACTCTGGACAACTGTTACCTGAAACCCTATCACCCGTGTCACTTCAGCCCGGTTCTGCTACAGCAGGAGTTAACTGGGGTTAAAGGAGGCAGGAGGAAGGCTAGACTTCCACTCTGGTTCCTTCATTATTGTACACTTCTGGCCTTCCAGCCAGTGTGTAGGACTATTCACTGCTTGACAGCAGTGGGAAAGATGGATTCCAGGAGAACCTTGTTTTAGGTTCCATACCACTATTAATATTCTACTTAAAATCCTCTTATTTTATTTTATTTTTTTTATTTATTTTTAATTTTTTTTATTTTTGAGACGGAGTCTCGCTCTGTCGCCCAGGCTGGAGTGTGGTGGCACGATCTCGGCTCACTGCAAGCTCCCCTTCCTTCCTGGGTTCATGCCATTCTCTTGCCTCAGCCTCCTGAGTAGCTGGGACTACAGGCGCTCGCCACCAATGCCCAGCTAATTTTTTGTGTTTTTAATAGAGACGGGGTTTCACCGTGTTAGCCAGGATGGTCTCCATCTCCTGACCTGGTAATCCACCCGCCTCAGCCTCCCAAAGTGCTGGGATTACAGGTGTGAGCCACCGCGCCCGGCCATGTTCTACTTAAAATTCTTTTATTCATTTATTTATTTCGGAGACAGAGTCTCACTCTGTCACCCGCGCTGGAGTGCAGTGGCGCAACCTCCACCTCCCGGGTTTAAGTGATTCTCCTGCCTCAGCCTCCCGAGTAGCTGGGATTACTGGTGTGCACCACTGCGCCCAGCTAATTTTTGTATTTTTGGTGGAGACGGAGTTTCGCCATGTTGTCCAGGCTGGTCTGGAACTTATGACCTCAGGAGATCCACCTGCCTCAGCCTCCCAAAGTGCTGGGATTGCAGGTGTGAGCCACTGTGCCCAGCCTAAAATTATTTTATTTAAACAGCTTTTTGTGAAGTAGGCTTTAGACCCAACTACCCTAAGTATAATCTTTTTCAAATAAGTGGAAAGTTTTAAACAGCCAACTTAAGTAGGCATTTCTCAATATCAAAAAAGTTGGAGTTCAGTTCATGGATTTTTCTTCTCTATCATTGAACCCAAGCCCCTTACCTTGATGGGCACATCATGTAAACCTGCATGAAATAATACTAATATTTGTAGTATGTTGCACGTTTACTATGTGTCAAACATCCTTTTAAGCATTTTGCTCATATTAATACCGGATTCTCAACAACCCTTTTAGTTAATATTACTAATTTTATTATAGTGTGTAATATATATTAAAAAGGTTTTTAAACTTTTTATTTTAAAATAATTTTAGATTTACGGAGGAGTTGCCAAAGATAGAATTCTGTATACCTTTCACTCAGCTTCCTCTAATGTTAACATCTTACATAATCATGATTACATTTCTCAAAACTAAGAAATTAATGTAGATGTTAATACAGTCAACTAAACTGAAGACTTTATTCACATTTCACCAGTTTGTCCAGTAAGATCCTTCTTCTGTTCCAGGATCTAATCTGGGGCACCACATTAAAACACACATTTTGTGACTTAGGACTTCTGGGGTCAAATTTTCCAGGGTCATTTACTCTTTTATAGCCATTTCATATATGCTGCTTGTGATTTTAAGCTTGAATTTGTTCACATATATACTATATAATTATATAATACTATATATACATAGTATTATACACACATATGTAATACTATAGATACACAGAGTATGTGTGTATATATACATACATGTGTGTATATATACGTACACATATGTGTATATGTATGTGTGTATATATGTGTATGTGTATCTACATATACACATACACATATACTCTGTGTATCTATAGTATTATAATACTATTATTATCCCTACTTTTTTACATGTATAAAGGAAGGAATCCAGATATTGGGTAACTTGGTAACCAACTTTCCACAGTTAGCAGTAGAAAGTCGGAGAGAGTTTGAACTCAGGCTGTTTCAAGATCCCTGCTTTTAATAGCTCATAATTATGACTAGAACACATTCAGTAAATATTTGCCTCCCTATCTAGGTGTGAGTATGTTCACCCTGAGAATGTGAACAAATTCAAGCTTAAAATCACAAGAAACATCTGTGAAATGGCTATAAAAGAGTAAATGACCCTGGAAAATTTGACCCTAGAAGTCCTAAGTCACAAAATATGTATTTTAATGTGGATTAGATCCTGGAACGGAAAAAGGACTTTACTGGACAAACTGGTGAAATGTGAATAAAGTCTGCAGTTTAGTCGATGTTATTATCATCCACATTAATTTCTTAGTGTTGACGAATGTAATCATGATTATGTAAGATGTTAACATTAGAGGAAGCTGAGTGAAATGTATATAGAATTCTGTTCTATCTTTGGCAACTCCTCCACAAATTTAAAATTATTTTAAAATTAAAAGTTTTTAAAAATCCAGAATTAAGAAGAAAATCACCCATAAAGTCTGTTTTGATATAAAACTGTCTCTGTTTAAAATCCTTCAAAGTATAAAGAATTTCAAAAACAATTAACATTTTAATCACACTGTAAACATTGTGCTTTCAGATATTTTTGAAGCTGATAGACTAGTTAGATGAAAATAGCTCACACTGAAATGTTTGCAATGGGTGTCTCAATTCTAGATTAAAATAAGCACTTTTTCTAACATATGTTAAGATGCTACTTTTAAGGAATTACTCCAGAAAAACTTCAGGAAATAATTTTTGCCCAGTTAGTAGCCGCAAGGATATAAACTGATTAATATTTTTATTAAATATTTCTGTAGTAGATTGCATGTTTTTCTTTCTTTCATGAGAAATGTTTTATCAGAAAGGTGTGTCTAAAATGGATGTTTTCCTTGTTTATTTTCTGGGTGTGTTCAGAAGTAGACTGGTGCTTATCTTAACACTGCCCCTAATATCACCTTCTTCTGAAATAATTTGTTTTGGTGTGTTTGGTATATTTGAAAATATTTCCAAGAGCTACAGACTGGTGAAGATTCTTCCTTGAAGGGAGGGAGGGTTGACTGGTTATAGATAGATGGATGGATGGATAGATAGATAGATAGATAGATAGATAGATAGATAGATAGATAGAGAGAGAGATCTAACTTATAACTTTTTATTCTCTCTTAACTCTGACCAAAACCTTTGCAGTGATTGATATAGTTTTGCCAAAATTGTTCACAGTGTCTGCTAGATAAACCATAATCATCTAGAGCTATTCAATAGCAGACAAGTCTTTACTAAAAAATAATCTAGAACTGGAGAATTATTAAGGTCAGGGAGTAGTATAACAAGAGCACTGTTCTGATTTTCCCCAAAACTATGACATGCTTTAGTTCAGAAAACCAAGCCTTGGCTAGGAACGGTGGCTCAGGCCTGTAATCCCAGCTCTTTGGGAGGCTGAGGCCGGGGGACTCCTTGAGCTTATGAGTTTGAGATAGCCTGGTCAATATAGTGAGACCCTGTCTCTCCAAGAAAAAAAAAAAAAAAAAAGAGAAAGCCAAGCCTTGATCATGTCCGCCAATAAGCATCATTTGCTCTTCGCTGTCTGCTGAAAGGAAAGAGAGAGGGCAGTTTAGCCAATGCCTAAGTGCTTTATCCACAGATAAAGTTCTCAAAACTAAAGAGGAAAGAAGTAAATTCCCTGTTTGTAGTATGTGCAGATCAAGTCAAATCAGATCACCTCTTGTAGTGACCCAGCAAGTGCTTGTCAAACTGTGGTTTTCAGAGCCCTGGGATTCTACAGTCCTATCTCAGAGCATCAGGAAGAGAGAGAAACAGGTGGAAGGCAGCTTCATTGGCAAAAAATACTAATTTGGGGTTTTGGGGAAGATTTTGTTCCAAATGGGAAGGTAGGTTCTGACAAGCCCTTGGGGCATATTGGTTTGAGGGGCTCTTCTCCGTTTACTCCAGTTTTCTGAGATTCCCAAGAATGTCCCCCTGCTACAGGCCAGCACAGTGAACTCCCCCTTTTGTTCTTTTTCGCAGGATGATTTACTGTCTTTGAAGGTTGTGAGTGTGCTACACCACCTCAGTATCAAAAGGGCCATCCAGGTCCTGAGGATCAATAACTTTGAACCAAACTGTCTACGGAGGCGGCCATCTGATGAGGTAGCATTTTAAGATTGAGGTTTATAAGCATGCACTTCCCAGGCATGGGACTGTCCATATGTCAAAACTAAGAGCCATTTTTCTTGGAGCTTGCAGGAAAAGCCTTAAAATTCAGCCTCATTTACTTTTTAGGCTTTTTCTGTATTCCTTCCTTTTCTCTCCATGATGGTTCCACTTGTATAACTAAAGCTAAGGGTTCATTTTCAGTTATGCTTCTTCCTTTTCTTGGGTGTATTTTTTTCCTGATTCCCTAATCCACAGAGATAAATATCACTCTAAAGACTTCCTTTTCTGGCCAAATATAATGGCTCATGCCTATAATCCCAGCACTTTGGGAGGCCAAGTCAGATGGATCACTTGAGCCCAGTAGATCAAGACCAGCCTGGGCAATATAGGTAGACCCTGTCTCTACAATAATAGTAATAAAAAATTAGCCAGGCATGGTGGGTGCACGCTGGTGGTCCCAGCTACTCAGGAGGCTGAGGTTGGAGGATCTGCCTGAGCCTGGGAGATGGAGGCTGCAGTGAGCCCTGATTACACCACTACAACTCCAGCCTGGGTAAGAGAGTTAGACCCTGTCTTAAAAAAAAAAAAAACAAAAAAACAACTTTCTTTTCTAAACCAATGCTTTATTAGTATGTAAGAAAACTTGAAACACAAACTATGACAGAAATTCTTTAAAAGAGAATTTTTCCTTTTATGCATTTAGTGGGATGTTGAGTAACTGTACTCCATGGAGCAGACTTTTTAGACAGAAAATGCAATTTAATACTTAGGATCTTGGTTGTGTGTTCCCATAGAATACCATCGCCCCATCAGAAGTTCAGAAGTGGACTAACCATCGAGTGATGGAGTGGCTGCGCTCCGTGGACTTGGCAGAATATGCCCCCAATCTCAGAGGCAGCGGTGTCCATGGTGGGCTCATGGTAAAGCTCTGATTTAATTTCAAATTGACTTACTTTGTTTCCTTTAGTCTAGTGAGTAGGATAGTATCAATTTTTGCTTATCATAATCCTAAAGTCATCTGACGCAACCCTCCTGCCCTATTTCTAGTAAATCTTTACTTTCAGAGTATTTGTATTGATATCTTATAACTCTGGATCGAATTTAAAGCCGGTTCTCTTTTATTGTCCTCTTTCATGTCAAATAACATGTAGCTTCTTCCTCTCATATGATCATGTTTGAAAACCGCTGCAAGGATGCAGATTGTATTTCTGCACATTGATATTGCATAAGGAGTTGGCTGCCACAGACAGCAGCACCCCAGAGAGGTAGAGGACTGATATTGGGATGCCAGAATCCTGGATTTCAGGACCAGCTCTATCACTCACTAGCTTGGGCAAAATGGAGAAAAGATATGTAAATTAAAGATCAAAATCCATATGGTGTCTACCTCACCAGGCTGTTGAGAGGATCATTGGAGATAACCTAAGAGAAAGAGCTTTGCAAATTATAAAGCACAATACAAACATGTATGATTTGTGGTGACTTTTGACAAGCTTATTTTTTTTTTAACAGGTTCTAGAGCCTCGTTTTAATGTAGAAACAATGGCTCAGTTATTGAACATCCCACCCAATAAGACTTTGCTGCGAAGACATTTGGCCACTCATTTCAACCTTCTGATTGGGGCTGAGGCACAGCACCAGAAGCGAGATGCCATGGAGCTGCCAGATTATGTACTTCTAACAGCTACTGCCAAAGTGAAGGTTGGTTCAGGCTCATACAGTTTAATAATTGCTTGGCGCAAAGGCAACATTTTGTCTGTTACCTAGTTATTCTGTTTTCTGGGGTTTGCTAAGTTTTGTGGATGGGTTCCTTACCAGCAGATGCAGGAATCCTCAGCGCTTAGTTGTCTTGGGAGAAAGATGTTGGCCAAGAGACAGTTCACAGATAGCAGAGAGCTTTATTGAAGGGAAATAGGGAGCAAAGAGCTTATTGTAAGAAAAAAAAAAAAAAAAATACAGGGGCTGATCCTGCAGGGAAAACAACAGGGTCGCAGTAGCAATGTTTATGTAAAGGGACAGTACACTCCAAAAACCGAGGCACAGCGGGCGGCTGAAAGAGAAAGAGGCCAGGAGTTCTGCGTTGGGTTTTTATGATGTCTAGTTTTTTCTTCAAGCTCTCGCCTCTGTGTTAAGTCCCTGCCTTTTTTATCTCGTTTTCTTGCTCCTGCCTTAAGTCCTTGCCTTTTCCCTGCCTAGTTCCCATCCTAGGCTTGTGGGACCCTCCCTTACTATAGTTGGTGCGCATGCGTGGGCTGGATGTTGGCTGCAATTCTACCTAAAGGCTGCATTGCTCATTCCCGCTGCCCCCAGGAAGGTTGTATAACAGTCAAATCTATACGTACTGTGCCGCATTTCTCTTAGGCATTCTCCTTTGCCCTCTTGCCCTCTTTATCAGCATGCAGCTAGCTAAATTCTGGCAGGTGAACTGCAGAGTGAGTGATTACTGGGCATCTTAAGGGGTGTTCCTTTCTCCATAGGTATTTCTCCTCCTCTCTGCTCATATGGAGCATGCATGTTTTGGGTGGTTTCTGGGGTGTGAGATTTTCTGGACCTCTCTTTTCTCAGGGGCTTCCCCTCATGTCTAGCTATCTGCCTACTCTAACAAGTTGAAGAAGCAGTTGACCCTTGAAGAACATGAGTTTGAATTGCACAGGTCCACTCCTACTCAGATTTTTTTTTTTTTTCAAGCAAATGTGGAGGGATGCAAAACCCACATCTAGGGAGGCCCGACTTTTTAGGTACACGGGTACACTGGACTTGAGTATGTATGGATTTTGGTATACATGGGGGTCTTGGAACTAATGCTCTGTGTATACTGAGGGACAACTGAGTATATATCTTTTAAAAGTATAATAATTAAGAGAATGCACCCGGATAGCTCAGTCAGTAGAGCATCAGACTTTTAATCCGAGGGTCCAAGGTTCATATCCCTTTTTGAGTGCTCCCTCTTAGGTGGGCATGGTGGCTCATGCCTGTAATCCCAGTGCTTTGGGAAGCCAAGGCAGGAGGATCATGTGAGTCCAGTAGTTCAAGGCTGCAGTGAGCTATGATTGAGCTATGAGCATGCCACTGCACTCCAGCATGGGCAACAGAGCAAGATTCTGTCTCTAAAAAAATGATAATGAACACATAATACTGGCTTCCGCAATCCATGTATTGGCAGTGCAGAGAGTCCATAACTT
This sequence comes from Chlorocebus sabaeus, assembly GCF_047675955.1. Lineage (NCBI taxonomy): Eukaryota > Metazoa > Chordata > Mammalia > Primates > Cercopithecidae > Chlorocebus > Chlorocebus sabaeus. The sequence goes on from NC_132914.1 coordinate 28,458,213, forward strand.
GGGTCCAAATATTGATTGCAGTTGTTCTGTTTTTATAAATCAAGTATAGAATAGAGATTTCTCTCGTACAGATTTAGCTTCTCTGGCTTATGATTGACCAGCCTTGTAAATAGGAAAAGATACTTTAAAAATGATTGAAGGTAGGCCAGAAGAGAATGGATATTTCCTAGTTTACCTGGATTTATGGGACATACCAAATTCAGATTACTTTTTCTTCTTTAAAATTAATCCTAGATTAACTCTTCTGAATATGTTATCTCAACCAACTTGTTGGGTTATGAGGTCCTCCAGAAATTTGCGCCAAAGTTCTTTTTAATTTTTTTTTTACCCCCTCTATCTGCCTGAGTATCCAATGACCAAGGTGGAGTTTCTCTTCTAAGTATCACTGAAGTTTCCTCTCCAGAAAATTCTTTTAGCAGTCACCAGTCCTGTTATGGAAGCAAAATAGGCATACAAGATAATTATAGCCTCACCCAAAGAAAAAATATAGTGAGGTCTATTCTATTTTGCTAATCTTCGATTGAAAAACCTTGCAAAATTGGATTCAGCCATGAGAAATCTCATTGCATTAAGTCCTGTCTAATCAAAACTATGAAGCCAGATGCAGTGGCTTGTGCCTGTCGTTCCAGCTACTCTGGAGGCTGAGGCAGGAGGATCCCTTAAGCCCAGGAATTTGAGGCCAGCCTGGGCAACATAGCAAGATTCTGTCTCTAAAAATAATAGTAGTGATGTAATCAAATTATTCTTGCCATATTTTGTTTATCACAGTGACTATTCAGCTAGTTGGCGTGAATAAGAAGAATAAGATTAATTTTCTGAGATTCATTACAAGGGTCATTTATCATTGCATCATTTATATGTCTGGGATGCCCTTTCATTTTTATCCAAATTTAAACATCCAGTTAATTTTCTCTCTACCATGGGGTAAATAATTAAATTACACATGTAGGAGGGAGGGGGCAATGCAAAAATAATTACATGTTATCAGTCCTTGATTGTACGAATTTTATCAAATCCTTTGGATGTTTTTGTTTGCTTTTCTTTTAAAGCCAAAGAAGCTTGCCTTTAGCAATTTTGGGAATTTGAGAAAGAAGAAACAGGAAGATGGGGAAGAATATGTTTGTCCAATGGAATTGGGACAGGTATCAGGAAGTGCATCTAAGAAAGGATTTAAACCTGGTTTGGATATGCGCCTGTATGAGGAAGATGATTTGGACCGATTAGAGCAGGTAAATCCATTATATACCTTTTTTCAAGTGCTTCCATCATTCAGACACTAAATGGGAGCTTTGTATACTGTGTCTGATCGAGGACATCTTCTTCCAATAACTAAAAATACAGGTAATAATAAAATAGTAGTGAACACACAGAGATCGCTTATATGTTCCAGGCACCATCCTAAGCACTTAATGTATACTATGTTTGTGGTAACCTTAAGACATGGAGAGCATTGTTATTCTCATTTTGGAGATAAGGAAACTGAGGCACAGAGAGCTAAGTAACTTGCCCAAGGTCCCCAACCTGTCTCTTTGGCTCCAAAGCTTATGATATTTACCTATATTATGCCATCTCTGTATTAAAACATGTTAGGAATGGACAGGTTATTCTACCTAGCCTTTTCAGATTAAAGTCATGGGACTGCATATTTCCCTTCTAATCAACAATGCTTTGGTACTGTTAGCAAAGGCATTAGACTAGCTGTGTCAGTAAAGTGTCTCTTCTAATTTTTCACTTCCGATTGCAGTGGTGAAAGGAGATTATCACCAGAAGTGTTCTGTTGCTCCTACCCCATTCAGTGCTATTTGCATTATTTCCTCTTAGACTTTTGTTCCTCTCGTTGCACTTTCCCTGAAATTATGAAAACACATATGTCATGTTATGGTTTGTTCTTTGCAGATGGAAGATTCAGAAGGGACAGTGAGACAGATAGGTGCATTCTCCGAAGGCATCAACAATCTGACAGTGAGTTTGTGAAATGAATTGAAAATGTTATTCTATAAATGTCTTTTAACAACCCCAGAGGACCACATGTCTCTTGGAGAATGTGTAGTTCTGAGCTCTTGGCTCTCAGTGTGACTCCCTGTCTCCTTGTTTTCCAGCACATGTTAAAAGAAGATGACATGTTTAAAGATTTTGCTGCCCGTTCCCCCAGTGCCAGCATTACAGATGAAGACTCAAACGTTTGACCGTAGCACCTGGAGGAACATTAGGAATGCTTAGTCTTTTTTCTACTTTCTTTTCCAAACACTCACAGTATATACAACAGGCAGCGGATTGTCTATTGTTTGTTGTTCCAATTTCTGCTGTTGAGAAGTTTAAACAGGAAGCAGGAGTAATGTGCCGATTCCGAAGTGGCCACAAAAAATAAGACACTGGTGAATGAGAGTATAATTGTTTTTCTTCTATTTAATGTAAAAATCTGTGATATATTATATTTAAAGTGTTGCATTTAAGATGAGTATTTTACCAGAGTGTTTCCATTCACATCCGCAGTATGGAGGATTTGGGGAACAGCAATCAGGATGGGAATGATTTTGTCACATCAGTGTTCACTGGAGCCACCTAAGTAGGACATTATATGATTTCAGAATCAATATGTGGAACTCCTTTAAGCATTCAGTGTGCCCACTAAATGCCAGCCACACCTCCACTTGCCTCTTACTGTCTTATTTTTATATATTTTTCTAAATATATGTATATATACAGTACATAGAAAATAGAACATTTATTTTGTGACCTAAGGACGATGGTGAAAAGATCACGTTTTCTAAACAATCTGGTGATCAGAACGTTCATATACCAGCTGGTTTCTGAAGAAGTCAGAATGATCTTTCTCCATACTGACTTTTAACAATGTTGATCATTGAGGCTAAATTAATATATATGATATTCCTTTTTGATGACACCACAAAAATGTTGAACAGTTTAAAAATTTCAACCTTAATCTTGGATCCCTTTACCTCATATGGAAGAACTTGAGGGACATTAGTATACTTTTTTTTTTTTTAAGATGGAGTCTCACTCTGTCACCCAGGTTGGAGTGCTGTGGTATGATCTCGGCTCACTGCAACCTCCGCCTCCTGGGTTCAAGCCATTCTTTTGCTTCAGCCTCCCAAGTAGGTGGGACTACAGGCACATGCCACCATGCCTGGCTAATTTTTGTATTTTTAGTAGACACGGTGTTTCACCATATTGGCCAGGCTGGTCTGGAACTCCTGACCTCGTGATCCGCCCGCCTCAGCCTCCCAAAGTACTGGGATTACAGGCATGAGCCACCATGCCTGGCCATGCTGGAGTGACTCTGTCACCCATGCTGGAGTGCAGTGACGTGATCATAGCTCACTGCAGCCTTGAATTCCTAGGCTCCAGTGATCCTCTCACCTCAGCCTCCCCAATAGCTAGGATTACAGGTGTGTGGCCTCCCACCCCACCCCACCCTTCACACCTCGATGATTTTTCAAAAATTTTTTGTAGAAACAGGATCTCACCATGTTGCCCAGCCTGGCCTCAAACTCCTGTCCTCAAGTCATCCTCCCGCCTCAGCCTTTCAAAGTGCTGGGATTACAGGTGTGAGCCACTGTGCCTGGCTTGAATACACTAACTTGAATACATTCAGAATCACCTCCTCTCCCCAAAATGTGTAGAAATAGTTTTTGAGGAAACCAAAAGCAAAGCAGAAACCTTTACAGTATTGTTTCTTTTCTCTTTGTTAACTATGTCATTGCATCAAAATACTAATAGTCTGCCTAAACATGTTCATTGTACATTTCTCAGGCTATCAATGAATGGAGCTTTTTAAAAAGTTGAATATTTGTCTGAACATTTTATTTCAAAGTTTAAAAAAACAGAGGCTGCAAAATGCATTTTATAATGGCTATTTTGTGATGATAAGATGTAGTTCATGTTTTTCTGTAGCACTGGGCCCAAATATTCTTTGCAAAGAAAATCACTGCAGCAAAAATTGTTACTGTGTTTATTATGTTTGTAGAAATATTAGAAAAATATTCTATCTTTTATTCAGTGCTACATAATTACCCATGGTAGCCAACCCTACAAAAGACAGGTTTTCACAAATTGAGGTGGAGGTGGGCAGTTCAGTATCTGCCATTGGACTTGATTATAAACTGAATTTGAATATCAGTGGTGTTATCTTTTAAGTTGTCAGCAGGTTACCAAGGTATTCATTAAAGAAATTGTAATATCAAATTACTGTTTATTCCTAATAATTGATTTGATGCTAATAATAATTTTCTTTAAACTCTACCATTCATTATGTGGTAACTGTATTGGACTTACTTTATTTGGATTTTATTTTAATGTGACTAGATGTCACTACTTGAAAAAATCAATTTGTTCTTAGAACCTGGTTGAAAATACCAGGAGACTGTTACAGATGTCAAATTTTTTTTTTTTTTTTGAGACGGAGTCTCGCTTTGTCGCCCAGGCTGGAGTGCAGTGGCGCGATCTTGGCTCACTGCAAGCTCTGACTCCTGGGTTCACGCCATTCTGCCACCTCAGCTTCCCAAGTAGCTGGGACTACAGGTGTCTGCCACCATGCCTGGCTAATTTTGTTTTCGTATTTTTAGTAGAGACGGGGTTTCACCGTGTTAGCCAGGAAGGTCTCAATCTCCTGACATCGTGATCCGCCCACCTCAGTCTCCCAAAGTGCTGGGATTACAGGCGTGAGCCACTGTGCCCGGCCCAAGTATTTTTTATTCAGGACAGCATAACCTAACTGATAATATGTAATAAGGTTAAATTTTTTTATGATGTGTTTTATTTACAAAATATCATACACTGCTGGTGTTACCATATGAAAGGAAATAAAGTCAATTGATATTGCTTCATTTTTATTGCCCTTATTTCATTTGCCGTTGTTCATAGTAACAGGCTTTGTTTCTGATATAGAAAATAACACAATCTCTTTATAAACTGCCATAAATTTGTTTGAATGGAGTTTATAACATGTATCAACAGATAGGAATTTGAGGCCTTTGAGAAGATTTTGTAGGAAAAGCAGCAACTGAGCTGGGGAATGAAGAATATGGCAGAAGTAAAAGAAACAAACAAAAAAGAAAATAGGAAAAGCAAATGGAAATGACTCACCTACAGACTGGAAGAAGTTAGTTGTAGAACGAGGTGTATGGATATTTAAAAAACTAACATAGGGCTGGGTGCAGTGGCTCATGCCTATAATCCCAGCACCTTGAGAGGCCAACACAGGAGGATTGCTTGAGCCTAGGAGATCGAGACCAGCCTGGGCAACATGGTAAACCCCACCTCTACAAAAAATACACAAAAATTAGCCAGGTGTGGTGGTATACACTTGTAGCCCCAGCTACTCAAGAGGCTGAGGTGAGAAGATTACCTGAGCCCAGGGAGGTTGAAGCTGCAGTGAGCCATGATTGCGCCACTGCACTCCAGCCTGGGTAGCAGAGTGAGACCCTGTCTCAAAGAACGACAAAAAAAGAACTAATGTGCCATTTTTACTTTTACTAAAACTTGGAAAGAGGAAACATATGTTGGAAGAGATTACCAAAGGTTAAAAGTAGAGTGAATATAACCTAGATGGAACAGACGTTTTGTGTGAAATTTAGTATCTTTAATAAGACAGCAGGAACTGAATGAATACAACACACCCAACTGACAAACAGAGAGAACATGTTTATTTAGCTGTATGTATATACGCTTAACTACACCCAAGGAAGCTGTAGAGTTAGAAAAACATGAACCATTAACAGATGTGACCTCCTTGCAGAACTTTTACTTTGAAAAAGAACTACTCCTGAACCAGATTCACATGTGTGATATTTGGATGCAGAGAAAATGGGGCAGAAAGCATCGCAACAGTTGGTTCTGAAGGACAGCAAAGAGGTGCCCATCGTCTGGGAGGTGGTCAGTGAAGCTATAGTCCATGCAGCTCAGAAACTGAAGGAGTACCTTGGATTTGAATATCCTCTGAGTCAACTCTGCCCAGCTGCAAATACTCTGAATGAGATCTTCTTAATCCATTTCATCACTTTCTGCCAGAAAAAGGGAGTTGATGAGTTGCTGACCACCACCAAGATGACCAAGCACCAAGCCTTCCTGTTTGGCGCAGACTGGATTTGGACCTTTTGGGGATCCGACAAGCAAATAAAGCTTCAGCTGGCAGTACAGACTCTGCAGATGTCTTCACCTCCTCCTATGGAATCTAAACCTTATGACCTTTCCAATCCAGAACCAAGGGTAGAGGAGTCTTCCTGGAAGAAAAGTAGATTTGATAAGCTGGAAGAATTCTGTAACTTAATAGGAGAGGATTGCCTGGGTCTGTTTATCATCTTTGGTATGCCAGGAAAGCCTAAAGACATCAGGGGAGTTGTCCTGGACAGTGTCAAAAATCAGATGGTGAGGAGCCATCTGCCAGGAGGGAAGGCTGTGGCTCAGTTTGTCCTGGAGACTGAAAATTGTGTCTTCATCAAAGAGCTGCTCAGAAACTGTCTGAGTAAGAAAGACGGGCTGAGAGAGGTGGGCAAGGTTTATATTAGCATTCTCTGATTTGGATGTGTATTATGTGACTGGCGTGTAAGAGGAAAAGAAAAAAAGATTCTAATAAGCAAGCTCATCTATTTGCATCATTCCAGCATGGGATTTTTTTTTTTATTTGTTTTCCCATTGATTGAAAATGATTACTGGGATCAAAGTATATTAATGTCACAATTACAGAGGGAGAGAGAAAAAAAGAAAACTCTGGCTCTGCCTATGATTTAAAAACAGTTCAGGAAAAGTTATAATTTAGTTTAATATTTCATTCACTTATTCAATAATAAAAATGGGAAGAGAGATAATAAAGTCACATTTAAAGTTTGATTTGCAAAAAAAAAGTGTCTTTGTTTGAAATAATAAGTCTAGCACTCAAAAGTATAAAATGTGTTTTTGCATCTGTTGGTGGGAAATGGGTAGGGTAAAGTAGTGGGTAGGGCTACAGAGCAGGTTTAATTACATTTGTAACATCAGTTTCAAGCCATGCACAGTGGCTTACGCTTGTAGTCTTAGCTACTCAGGAGGCTGAGGGGGGAGGATCACTTGAGCCCAGGAGTTTAAGGCTCTGGGGAGCTGTGATTGCACCACCGCACTCCAACCTGGGCAATGAGTGAATCCTCATCTTTAAAAAAAAAAAAAATAGTTTTGGTTCAGGACTCCTGAGCAAAACTCACATTGTTCTTTTCCTCTTAACACTTACCTTATTCTGCCTTCTCCCTAGCTGCTGTCCACACTGAGAGGACTTTGATGGGATTTGAGATTCACTTTAGTGTTAGCTCTGCCTATGATTTAAAAACAGTGACCTATAAAACTATTCCTTTTAATAATACTTGTTTAGCCTTTGCAGTAAGGAAAATGTATTCACATATAATAACCATTTTTGCTTAAAAGCCACTGTGGAATTATAACAGTACAAAGAGGAATCACCATTATTTATTGTACTTGTAAGTCAAGTCAGATGCTTTACATATATTAGCGTGATTTTCATGTGTCCTCCATGACTCTAAGAGGTTTCTATTTGCCAAATCAAAGAGGCTAGATAACGCATAACTCTATTAAGTGGCTCGTAACAAAAATGTAAAGTCTGCCCAGTTACAAAGCCCATATTTTACCGTCATGTAAAGAAAATTCCCTGTAAGCCTATAAATTATGTTAAGTAAAAATCAATTAAAAAAAAGAAGAAGAAGAAAAGAAAATTAGTTAGCCAGGCAGGGTAGCTGTGATTCCAACACTTTGGGAGTCTGAGGCAGGAGGATTGCTTGAGCCCAGGAATACAAGACCAGCCTAGGCAACATGGTGAAACCCCATCTCTACAAAAAATACAAAAAGTAATGGTGATGTGTGCCTGTAGTCCCAGCTACTTCGGAGGCTTGGGTCCAAGAGATCAAGGCTGCAGTGAGTCGTGATAGCGCCACTGCACTCCAGCCTAGGCAACAGAGCAAAACTCCATCTCAAATACATAAAAAGAAAATTCTCTCATTTTAAACTACTGGCATTGCTGAGACCACAAAGATGTTCACCTACAAAGATGCTAGCTGGTTGCTGTTGCTCATTTTTCCTCCATTTCCTGGCCTTAATCTGTGGCTACTTTTCCTGTTCTTGAACAACCTGTTTACTGATATACAGCCATTAGAAACATGAGCTGAAGCCTTTCAACTGCATCCAACCTCTTAAAACCATTTCTGTTTCTGACAGTCTTCTTATGGCCTTGGCCCCTTCTGGGTTTTGGAATTTAGGGCATGTTCCTGTGAGGCTAAATTAAGACATATGAGCGCAATGTGGTGTCCTATAGGTATTCCAAAGTAAGAAATACATTTGTTGCTGTGATCTGTATAACTGAAGCACGTTGCAGTGCACTCTGATAGTTTGTCCGACATCAGTTTGTAAAATGCTGACTGCAAGCCACCAAACTGATATCATGACCATCAATAGGTCACAATGCAGACTTGTAAAAACTTTGTCACGGTAGGAGTGAGAGCTTTCGAGTTTAGTTGAGGACAAACCTGCTTAAAATCCCAGCTCTTTTGTTTATGCTTATCCAACCAAACCTCTGTGCTGGTTATTCTCAGTTCAACCTCCACATCTCCTCCCCACCCTGTCTGCCTTCTTCTGGGTTCTGACCGCATCACTCTGGCTTCCATCCCGTGGAGGGCACGAGATCAGAAAGGGGACAGGTCTGGAATGTATTAGCCCAACTCTCCCTGCCTCACTATGACGCTTTGTTCCAGACAGCTCCTGTCCAGCTGGCCCTTCTCTGAGACTCCAGCTCCCTCCCCGTCACCTCTCAGGCCATTGTCCCTTCCAGTTTGCTTCATCATTCTTGGTTAGTTCCTTGCACCCTGCCCCCACCGTGTAAATGTCCTTTTCCCTCAGGTGAACTTGAGGGTGTCATTCGATTTCTTCTGGAGCCCTAATGCCTCCTGATTTTCCCATCTAAAAACGAGATGACAATACCTACCTCGTAGAACTGCTATTCGTTACAAAATTAAGAATAATCGGCCAGGACTGGTGGCTCACGCCTGTCATCCCAACACTCTGGGAGGCCGAGGTAGGTGGATCACAAGGTCAGGATTTTAAGACCAACCTGACCAACATGATGAAACCCCGTCTCCACTAAAAATATAAAAATTACCTGGGCATGGTGGCACGTGCCTGTAGTCCCAGCTACTCGGGAGGCTGAGGCAGGAGAATTGCTTGAACCTGGGAAGTGAAGGTTGGAGTGAGCTGAGATGGCACCACTGCACTCCAGCCTGGGTGACAAAGAGTCTCCGTCTCAAAAAAACATAAAAAATAATTTTAAAAAAATGCTTAGTACAATAATCCAAATCCACTCTTTGATTCTTTATCCAGCTCAGTAAACAGGATCCACAGCGAATATAAAGGTGCATCGTTAACTTCAATCTAGATTTAGGTTTAAGAGCATGCTCCTGTTTTCTTTCCATTGAGCCTGGTGTTCTTCAAGTTAAAATAAGCCTTGCAACATTGGGGAACGTCAACCCCCAATCCCTTCTCTTCAAATTTATCTCCCAAAGAAGTCCTGGGGGAAAGCGAGGAAGGGAGCATTCCTAATCCCCATGATGCCTGCAGCTTCAGGAAAGAAGAAAACGATGTATATTCTCTTCGGCCTCAAGAAATGGCTTTGTTTTCCCTCCTATCAATGTTTATTCACCCCCATAGCCCTCTCCTTGAGGAACCTGGAATAGGAAGAACATAACTGCGGCCTTGTAGTTGCCCTTCATTAGAAATTGGCATGAAAAAGTGTTTAATAAAATGGAGTACTGATATACAAAATTACTTGTCAATTAAAAATGATTTTTTTTTTAAAGTAAGTATTGGCAGAGACGTCTGTTTCCTCTTTTTGGTAGTGAGGTCTCCAATAGCATAGAGGCAAGCTCAGCTTTTGCAATTTGGGTTAATATATTGCACAAAAAAAAAAAAAGTATAAATGGAAGATAGATTCATTCAAACATAATTGCTGAGTGCCTATTATATGTAGGACTTGTTCTGTGCCCTGCCAATCCAGCAGTACAAAGAACAAAGTTTCTAGTCTCAGGGAGTTTCTATCTTAATGGTGGAAGACAGACAAACACGTGCAGATGTTTAAATGCATATTTTCAAAACATCTCATGCCTGTAGTAATCCCAGCACTCTGGAAGGCTGAGACTGGCAGATCACTTGAGTTCAGGAATTTGGAACCAGCCTGAGCAACGTGATGAAACCCTGTCTCTACTAAAAATACAAAAATCAGCCTGGCATGGGAGTGTGTGCCTGTACTTGAGAGGCTGAGCTGGGAAGATCGCTTGAGCCCAGGAGGAGGAGGTTACAGTGAGCCCAGGTCCAGCCACTGCACTCCAGCCCGGGCAACAGAATGAGACCCTGTCTCAAATAATAATAATAATCAATTTTAAATAACATCAGGAGTAATGTAAAGAAAAAGCATGATCAGGGAATAAAGAGTGTTAGGAGGTGCTATTTTATATTGGGTGGTGAAGGAAGGCCTCAGTGAGGAGGGGGCAATTAGCTAGAGATCTGAAGGAAGACACTGAGCATCAGAGCAGACATTTGGGAAAGAGTGTTCTAGGCACAAAGAACTGCAAATACAGAGGACCTGGAATGGGAGTGGATGTGAATGTGGATAGCAAAGGAAGCTGACGTGGACAGAGCAGAGTGAGCTGGAGGCGAGAGGTGGGAGATGAGTTTGCAGAAGTAGCCAGCAAACTGATCAAGCTCTTCAAACTTGTAAGCTGAAGTAAGGACTCAACTATTCTGAGTGATAGGGGAGAGAAATGTCTTGACTGACCTGTACCTTAAAAGCCTCACTTGAAGCCAGGCATGGTCGCTCACACCTGTAATCCCAGCACTTTGGGAGCCCAAGGTGGGTGAATCACTTGAGGCCAGGAATTCGAGACCAGCCTGGCCAACATGGTGAAACCCCGTCTCTACTAAAAACACAAAAACTAGTCTAGCGTGGTGGCACATGCTTGTAATTTCAGCTACTCTGGAGACTGAGGCAGGAGAATCAATTGAATCCAGGAGGCAGAGGCTACAGTGAGCCGACATCGTGCCGCTGCACTCCAGCCTGGGTGACAGAGCAAGACTCTGTCTCAAATAAACAAACAAATAAACCCTCACTTGATTACTGGGGGGATACCTGATGGTAGAAGAAAAAGAGGAGAAGCAGAACCCAGGTAAGCAGCTAGGAAGCCACAATCATCCAGATAAGAGAAAAAGATGGCCTGGACCACACTGATACAGGAGGAGGTGTGAAGAGGTCAGATTTAGAATATAGTTGAAGGTAAAGTGTACAGCATTTGCTGATGATTGGATGTGGGGTTTGAAACATGTAACAATTAGTTGCTGTATTTCCAAATGTCTTGAATAATAAGAATATATGCAAGGACACAAATATATTTGTCTTTGACTTTCCTTTATCCCAAGAAATCAAAAGATGGAGAAAAGCATTTTAGAGAAACAGTGCCAGGGTACATGATTGACAGACGGGCACTGCATGACTGGGTGCCTCACTGAGGAAAAAGTAACTAAACATGGGCAAAGGAGATCCCAGAGGCAATAATGTCATTATACGTATTCTTTATGCACACTTGTCAGAAGGAGCACAAGACACAGCACCCGGATGCTTCTGTCCTCTTCTCAGAGTGGTCTAAAAAGTGCCAGAGAGGTAGAGGACCGTGTCTGCTAAAGAGGAGAATTTGAAGACGTGGCAAACTCGGGCAAAAGACCCATTATGAAAGAGAAATGAAAACCTATATCCCTCCAGAAAGGGAGGCAAAAAAAAAAAAAAAAAAAAAAAAAGCCCAAGAGGCCTCCTTTGGCTTTTTTCTTGTGTTCTGAGTATTGCCCCCGAATCAAAGGACTATATCCCGGCCTATCCACTGGTGATGTTGCAAAGCAACTGGGAGAGAGGGGGAATGACACCGTTACAGATGACAAGCAGCCTTATGAAAAGTGAAGGAAAAATATGAAAAGGATATTGCAGCAGACTGAGTTAAAGGAAAGCCTCATGCAGCAACAAAGGGAATTGCCAAGGCTGGGAAAAAAAAAAAAAAAAAAAAGAAGAGGAGGATGAGGAAGAAGAGGAAGAAGAAAATGATGATAAACAAGTTGGTTGTAGCCGTTTTTTTCTTGTCCATAAAGTATTTAACAAACCCTGTATACCACTCCCTCCTTTTAAAGAAAAAAAATTGAAATGTAAGGCTGTGTAAGATTTGTTTGTAAACATTACAGTGTTTTTAAAATTTTTTTGTACAATTAACAGACTACTGAATGTCTCTTTAGATAGCCCTGTCCTGGTGATATTTTTAATAGACACTAACCTTGCCTGGTACAGAATGGGGGTTGTAATTGGCATGGAAATTTAAAGCAGGTTCTTTTTGGGGCACAGCACAGATTAGTTATATATGAGGATAGTTTTTTCATCTTCATTTGTCTCTGCTGCGGCTTATACGATATAATTGTTGTTCTGCTAACTGAATACCACTCTGTAATTGAAAAAAAAAAAGTTGCAGCTGTTTTGTTGATATTCTGAATACTTTTAAGCAAATACAATTTTGTTTTTAATTGAAAAAAACATTTTAGCCCTTTGCCTTCAGTAAACTGGGCATGAATAGGCCCAGGTGGCATCTTTTAAAGTGTTAAGCAGTAACTGTTCCCATGTTCAATGCTTCTGGGAGGTTACAGTACTCAATTAATGTTTCTTTGGTGTATAGCGACCCCTGTCTGCAGGAATGCTGTGTGGAGTACACTCTCAAGAAGGAGGTGATGTAAAGAATATGCAACTTGGAATCAGATGTGGATTTGAGTTGCAATGCTCATAAGAGCAGAGTCAAGTGGCTTAACTCTTTGTTTCCTTATTTGTAAAGTGGGAATGACTTCAACTACAATCATGCATTGCTTAATGGGGATATATTCTGAGAAATGCATTGTTAGGCAATTTCATTGTTTTGTGAACATCATAAAGTGTACTTACACAGACCTAGACCGTACACACCAAGGCTATGTGGCATAACTCCTAGGCTACAAGCCTGTATAGCATGTTACTTTACCGATAATGTAGGCAACTGGAACACAATGGTAAATATTTGTGTATTTAAACATATCCAAACACAAAAAAAGGTACAGTAAAAATAAGATATGAAAGGTAAAAAATGGTACACTTATATTGGGCACTTACAACAAATGAGGCTTGCAGGACTGGAAGTTGCTCTGGGTGAGTCAGTGAGCGGTGACTGACTGCGAAGGACTAGGACATTATTGTATGCTGCTGTAGACTTCACAAACACTGTCCACTTAGGCTGCGCTAAATTTATAAAACAAAAAAGTAGTTGTGCTATGAGGTCACAATAGCCACAATGTCACTAGGGAATAGGAATGTTTCAGCTCCATTATAGTCTTACGGGACCACCATCATATATGCACAGTGGTTGACTGAAATGTCTTTATGTGGCAAGTGACTGTAACTCAAAGGAGACAAATCTTGTGAAAATATTTTACATACCGAAGTGTAAGCTTACCAAATTTCAGAGAAACTAGTATAAATTGTAAGTATTCATGTTATAAACAGCTGAAAACCATAAATCAGACTCACCATCTTTTTTTTCCAAGTGAAAATTAAAATGTGAAGCTTTTGTAGATTTTTAAAATACTGCATACTCATTTAATTTTTTTCAAGCTGTATGCTTGGTGTAAAAATTCAAGTACAGAAATGGAGAAAGTGAAGTCTTCAGGAGTGTCTCCTCCATCCTCATATCCGCTGCTTCAGATTTGCTGTTGACCATTCCAGAATTTGTATTGCAAAAAATAATAAAAAAAATACACAAATGAGATTATATAATCCATAAATGCCTTATAACCTGCATTTTTAAAAACAACAATATATTGTGGACAATTTTCTATGCTAGTAGATTTATATCCACTTCATCCTTGTTAAGGCTGACACCAGTGGTTTTCCATCTTGCCTCAATATTAGATTCACTTGAAGAACTTAGAGTAAACAAAAAACAAAACAAAACCCTATTGCCCCAAACACATCTAGAGGAAGTCTATATAATTAAAAAAAAAAAAAAATCTCCTGAGGTTATTCTAATGTTTAACCAGTATTGGGGCCCATGTATCTTAAGTGGTGTTGCAGGATTTTTCTCAGCTCCTTTGCTGGACTCCCAGCAGGTGCGCTCTGTCTACTAGGCCCAGCGCACTCAGCCCCTTGAGGGAGGGAGGGAGCACGTGAGTGAGTCCAGAGTCCAGCCTGCCACTCCACCATCACAGGAGCAAACTTTGTGCAGAGGCCACAGCCAGACCAGTGGTGTTGCCTTGAGGGGAATGCAGTGGCACCCAGGCAAGGGTGCCTAAGACCCCAAAGTCCCAGAAGGGGTTTTAGTGTGCTAATTAGCTTTTTTAGTTCTGCCACCCACAGCCCGATGGATGGCGGCGTGTTAGCAGCTCAGTCGGTTCCTGGCCCCCTCGCATGGAGTGGCTGTCCTCTGCTGACCAGGGCAAAGGGTCAGTGTGACAGCCTTTCTGGGTACCCACACTCGGATCTCAAGCTCTTGTCCAGCATCCAAGAAAAATTAGGTCACCCTTGACGATTGAAGGATAGTGAGGGCGGAGAATTTTACTGAGTGATGAAAAAGCTCTCAGTCGAGAGGGGATGGGAAGGACTGTTCATCTTCCCCTGAGGTCAGAAGGTCTCTTCCCTGAAGTCAGGCCATCTCCCACCTCTACCAACTGAGTCTGGGGTCTTTACAGGCACAGGATGGGGGTGGGTTGGACTGTAGGTAATACCGGAAAAGGCAACATTTGATTGGTTAAATACATTATTCAGAAAGAACCAATCGGGAGAGAGTGAGCAAACAGGAATAGAAGTTCTCACTCTGGTCCATGGGCTTCAGGCTGTTCTTGGCCTGAAGGTCGGGTTTCACGGGAGACCCACCACTGCCTGCTTAGGATTACTCAGGCTCCTGCCTCTATTAGTAGTACTCTGCTTTATATCAACACACCATAATAGATTTAACAAAGACTGTTTTGATGGACATTTAGGTTGCAAGGTCTATACCTATACCTTATATTTGCATATTGTCTACCATACTTGTGAATAGACATACTTTGTTCACCTACTATAAAACAAGTTAGTTTTGAAGGCCAGGTGTGGTGGTTCATGCCTATAATCCTAGCACTTTGGGAGGCCAAGGTGGGTGGATCACTTGAAGTTAGGAGTTCAAGACCAGCCTCGCCAATATGGTGAAACCCTGTCTCTACTAAAAACACAAAAGTTAGCTGGGCATGGTGGCATATGCCTGTAATCTCAGCTACTTGGGAGGCTGAGGCACTTGAACCCGGGAGGTGGAGGTTGCCGTGAGCCGAGATTGTACCACTGCACTCCAGCCCACGTGACAGAGCAAGACTCCTTCTCAACAAAGAAAAAAATAAAATAAAAAAAGAAGTTAGTTTTTATTAAAAGTAGCTTTTTAATGCAAAGGATAAATGCTTGAGGTGATGGATACACCATTTACCCTAATGTGATTATTATACATTTTATGTCTTTATCACTGTAAATCATATACCCCATAAATATATATACCTACTATGTATCCACAAAAATAAAAATTAAAAAGTAGCTTTTATTGAATTAATCCAGGTTTAAATATAATAAAAACCCATTGTAAAAAAGCTTAATATTTAAAATTGTTCTACACAGGATCAGCTACATAATTTGTAGGTTCCAGTGCAAACTGAAGATGCAGGACTCCTTGTTCAACAATTATTAAGATTTTTAAGACAGCAACAGCAAAGCATTAGGCCAAGCACAGGCCCTTCTAAGTGCATATTGTATGTCTATGAAGCCAGCCTGGCTTCTATGATGTGTTAGATTACTTGGTCATAAAGTTTGAAGAAATTTTTTTTTTTTTTTTTGAGACAGGGTCTCACTCTGTCACCCAGGCTGGAGTGCAGTGGCACTATCTCGGCTTTCTGCAACCTCTGCCTCCTGAGCTCAAGTGATCCTCCCACCTCAGCCTCCCCAGTAGCTGGGACTACAGGCACACATCACCATGCCTGGATAATTTTTGTATTTTTTATAGAGACAGGGTCTTGCTATGTTGCCCAGGCTGGTCTAAACTACTGAGCTCAAGTGATTCCCCCGCCTCAGCCTCCCAAAATGCTGAGATTACAGGAGTGAGCCACTGCACCCAGCAAAGAAAAGATTTTTATCATGAGTGAATGATTACACCTCTAAGATCATTCCCAAGTGAAAAATTATGTAATCTTAGTAACCCCTGTGTGCAAGAGAGTACATGCTTTACTCTTTACACTGCGCAAGACAGATATTTTTGCTTGTTGATAGCATAAATAGCATTACAAATTAATTTTTAACTTTTACTATAGAATGAAACTTACTGTACTTGATGCCAAGGAAAACAATAAGTATTTTTCTGGTTCCTCTAGCTCTGGTCATCTATCCACTTTAGTCTTAGGGAGAGAGTACAACAAAAGAACACATAGCAAGGTACAATGGGGACCTAAGTCTTTAATATCTTGCTCAAAAATTAAGAAATATTGTTAGAGCAGGTAGCTAGTCATGAATGAGCAGGGCAGGAGAGGGCTCCCTTTACACACACACACACACCCCCCAGGAATTTCAGGCGACCATCAGGTGATTATTAACTGTCTTTCTGAAACAATAAATGGTCACAGCCAGCACCAGGGAAAAGCAGTCTCCCAACAGATACAAAAAACCTGAAACTAGTGATCAGCAGCTTTCCAGTAAAATCTTAGGAGCTGGGTGAGTGTGCACAAGCATGCACATTAAGAGGCAAAATGGCAGAATTTAACTGGTATTTGATATTCTAGGGACGTTCAACTGGTAAGGGACGTTCAACTGGTAAGGGATGTTCAACTGGTAAGGGAAGAACGCCTCAAGTAAGCGTGTCTGCAACTCCATGAAACACACTATGCATGCTCCCCTCCAAAATCCTGGCAAGCCACTGTGCATGCAGACAGCCCACCCCAAGGGAAAAATCGGGGCAGAAGGGACACAGACCCCAGAATTATGCCAAAGTATAAAATCGTAAGTCAAAGGTCAAATGGGATACTTGTCTTTCAAGTCACCTACTTGGTCCTCTTCCCAGTGTATTTTCCTTCCTTTTGTTCCTGCTGTGAAGCTTTTTAATGAACTTTCACTCCTGCTCTAAAACTTACCTCAGTCTCTCCTTCTGCCTATGTTCCTAGGTCAAATTCTTTCTCCTGAGGCAAGAATTGAGGTTGCTGCAGACCTGTACAGATTTGCCGCTAGTAACAGTATGAATATGATCATACTCCTTTTGTCCCTAAATTTCTATGATATAGGACTTGCACTTTACTAAAATATACAAACTTGCAAGAAAAAGAGGCTGTTGCATTGACCCTACGCTTAATGCCAATGCCCACTGTTTATATTTATGCCTTTAATCATGACTGTCCTAAGAAAAATATTATTGCTCTCATTTTCTTTGAAACTGAAACACAGAAAGGTTAGGTAGATTTGCCCAAAATCATAAAGAACGAGAGCCTGGATTCAAACCCCACCTCCATCTGGTTAAAAAGGCCATGCTTTTGATCTTAAAAATAGTCTGAACAGAGAACACCATTGGCACATGGGGGCAGAAGGTGGTGTGATGTGTCTACCAGCCAAGGAGTGCCAGCAACCATTAGAAGCTAGGAGAGAGGCATGGAACAGATTCTCCCTCAGAACCTCCAAGTAGCTGGGATTACAGGCATGTGCCACTGTGTCCAGAATTGGTGGGTTCTTGGTCTCGGTGACTTCAAGAACGAAGCCACAGACTGTCGCAGTGTTACAGCTCTTAAAGGTGGCACATCTGGAGTTGTTCCTTCTGATGTTTGAACGTGTTCAGAGTTTCTTCCTTCTGGTGGGTTCATAGTCTCACTGGCTTCAGGAGTTAAGCTGCAGACCTTCGCAGTGAGTGTGACAGCTCAAAAAGGGGTATGGACCCAAAGAGTGAACAGCAGCAAGACTTATTGCAAAGAGCGAAACAACAAAACTTCCACAGTGCTGAAACGGACTCCAGCGGGTTGCCACTGCTAGCTTGGTGGTAGCCTGCTTTTATTCCCTTATCTGACCCCACCCACATCCTACTGATTGGTCCATTTTGCAGAGAGCTGATAGGTCTATTTTGGCAGAGTGCTGGTTGGTGCATTTACAATCCTCTAGCTAGACATAAAAGTTCTCCAAGTCCCTAGGAGGTTAGCTAGACACAGCACTGATTGGTGTATTTACAAACCTTGAGCTAGACACAGAGTGCTGATTGGTGCATTTACAATCCTCTAGCTAGATATAAAAGTTCTCCAAGTCCCCACTAGGTTAGCTAGACACAGAGCACTGATTGGTGCATTTACAAACCTTGAGCTATACACAGAGTGCTGATTGGTGCATTTACAATCCTTTGGCTAGACACAGAGTGCTGTACAGAAAAATTCTCCTCCTCCCCACTAGGTTAGCTAGATACAGAGTACCGATTGGTGCCTTTACAAACCTTGAGCTTGACACAGAGTGCTGATTGGTGCATTTACAATCCTCCAGCTAGGCAGAGTGCTTGCTAGACAGAAAAGTTCTCCAAGTCTCACTAGGTTAGCTAGATAGAGTACTGATTGGTGTATTTACAAACCTTGAGCTAGACACAGGGTGCTGATTGGTGTATTTACAATCCCTTAGCTAGACATAAAGATTCTCCAAGTCCCCACTAGACCCAGGAGCCCAGCTGGCTTCACCTAGTGGATCCCGCAGCAGGGCTGCAGGCGGAGCTACCCACCAGTCCCACGCTGTGCGCCTGCACTCCTCAGCCCTTGGGCGGTCGATGGGACCCGGCACCGCGTGCAGAGTGCGGCGCTAGTGGGGGAGGCTCAGGCCGCGCCGGAGCCCACCGTGGGCGGGGCAGGGGGAGACTGGGCACGGCCGGCTGCAGTTCCGAGCCCTGCACAGCCGGGAGGCAGCTGAGGCCCGGAGAGAATTCGAGCACAGCGCCAGTAGGTCAGCACTGCTGGGGCACCCAGCGCACCCTCTGCAGCTGCTGGCACGGTTGCTAAGCCCCTCACTGCCCCTGGCCGGCAGCTCCACCGCTATGAGTGCAGGGCCCAGCGAGTCGACGCCCACCCGGAACTCGCAGCTGTCCCTCGAGCGGGGCGCGCGGCCTCGGCTCCTACCGGCACCTCTCCCAGCACACCTCCCCGCAAGCAGAGGAAGCTGGCTCCAGCCTCTGCGAGCCCAGAGAGGGGCTCCCACAGTGCCATGGCGGGCTGAAGGGCTCCTCAAGCACCGCCAGAGTGGACACCGAGGCCGAGGAGGTGCCGAGATCAAGGGCTGCTAGCATGTAGTCACCTCTCACCACCACAACTGGCTAATTTTGTATTTTTAGTAGAGACCAGGCTTCTCCATGTTGGCCAGGCTGGTCTCAAACTCCTGATCTCAGGTGATCAACACACCTTGGGCTCCCAAAGTGCTGCGATTACAGGCGCAAGCCACCGCAGCTGGCCGAGAAAATTTTTTATTAATCCATGTATGTTAATCCCTCCTACCGTGGAAAATAACAGTGTTCATTAAAGGTTTATTTTCTAGGTTCTGATGAGTTCTTTCTGTAATTCTAACCTGATCTAACAACAAGCTAACCATATATAGCTAAAAGTTATAGGCTATGTACACGCGGTGTTCACTGTATGCCAATGCTGTACACAAACATTTGTCTATGCTAACTTGTCTAAGATCATACCTCCCAGAAATGGTGAAGTCAAGTTTGAAACTCAAGCACTCTGGCTCAGGATACTGCTTCTCTCCCCTTAGCGCATATCACTTGCATTACTTGAAGATTTCTTTAATCCAAGTAAATGTAGAAAAGCAGCAATTATAAAGAACTAGGAGTCCCTCGGGTAGACTGCCTGACTCTTGGATCATCTGAGGTTCCACCCAGACCACACTTGCCTTCAGTGAGCCGCAACCCCCATCCCTATGGTCCTTATCTGCAATTCTCTACGAACTGATGCACTCGAGTTTTAAGGATTTTTTTGTTTTCTTTTCATTACTTCTTTCAGTTGGGGGTATCTTCCTGCACATTTGACTCGGCTCTGTGTGAGCAGACCCACGTGTTTCCTGTTTCTCCAGCCTAGTGCGGTGCCAGCCCAGGAAGCCTGTGTTTAGTCGCCCGAGGCCCGCCCCTGACGCTGAACGGCGCTTGTCCCCTCCGACTTGCCGTACTCGCAGTCATGGCGGCCGCCGCGCTCCCCGCATGGGTGTGTCTGCGGTGGAGAGCAAGGACTCTGCGTGCATTCTCCACCGCCGTGTTCCCGGTCACTCCGGTCTCGAGACGTGGCCTGCGTGAGTGTCTGTCTCGTCTTCTCCGGGTTTTGAGGGAGGTGCAAGAGCGGAATACCGGCCCCATGAAGGGTGCCGCGGTGGCTGAGCCAGCGCCGCGCGAGGGAGGCCGGTGCGTCAGCTGCCAGGCCGATCTGGTAGGAAAGCCGTGGACGTAGGTCTGTGCTCTGCGCCGGCGTTGCCCGGCTCCTAGTCGCCTGTTTCTGCCCTGGGTGCTCTGGGCGTTTGCTTAGAAAGCTTACATCCCCCTTCCCCGTGACCTGCTCCTGTGTTGCCCCCGCCCACAGTCCCTGGCACAGGTTACTGGTGCTCTGTATTGCTTATCCGGCTTCGGCAGTGATGAACCGTGGATTTCCCCAAACATTAAGAGAGGCATACGGTTGTGCTAGGACAAATTGCTGCTCTGAATTCCAGGCAACCAAATGGGCGGCCTTCATTCAACAGGCGTTGATGACCTGCATTTAACAGAGATTATAAGGATGCTTGATAGCGTGATTACCCCGGAGGAGTCTAGTGGAAAATACAGATTTATTAACGGAGAAGTGCTGTGTAGAGTGAGAGGCGCTGTGATGGAAGTGTGGCTGGAGTGAGTCTAATCAATCAGCGGATCCTACCTGTGCTACTTCCTGTTATATCTCTAATTTACTGTCCTCATACTACAGCTATCTGGTTCCGATGACCATCTCACTTCTACAAGTTTCTTTTCCATTTCCTGTGTCCCTTCTTGCTTTCCTACATTGAATTCTCACAACAGCCAAATGAGGCTTTCAGAACTTAGATCTTGTCTTGCTGTTACCATGTTCAAGATCTACCCATTGTTTTCAGATAAAGTATAAATTCATTAATCCTAAATACTGGTTCTTAATAGGTCTAATATTTGTCTGTTTTTAATTTTTCATTCTTTCATTCTTGGAATACTTAACTCCTATTGTATACTATGCAGTGTTCTGGACACTCACTGGGGATACGGCAAGGTGCGGAAGTCAAGAGTATAAACAACCAAACAACTAAATAAGATGTCAGATAGGGTTTAATGCTATGAAGAAAAATAAAGCAGAGTGTTGAGAATGATGGATTTGTGGGGAGTAGTGGCCATAGGGTAGTCAGGAAAGATCTTTCTGAGGAAGTGACATTTGAACAGGGCCCCAAGCCATGCAGAGATCTGGGGAAAGAGCCTTTGGGGCATGGGGAACTATAAGTGCAAAGGCCAAAAGTTGAGAACAAGCTGAGGGGTGTGATCAAGGAACGGAAGAAGGACAACGTGGCAGGAGCTAAGTGTGAGTAGAGGAGAGAGCGGTGGTATAAGACGTCAGAGAGTTAGTTAATGATCTGATCTCTCCAGAGTTTGTAGACATTTCATTTGGATTTTTGGCTTGGGTTTTATATCAGAAGGCTTTGAACAGGCAACTGATATAATGTGATTTACATTTTTAAAAGATCACTGGCTGCTTTACTGGGGTAAGAGTGGAAGCCAAAGACATGTTTGGAGGCTGTTGCAGTAGTCAAAATGAGATGATAGTGACTTGGATTAAAGTAATAGTGGAGAAGGGGGTGTGGTTGTATTTGCAATATATTTTGAAGGTAAAGTTCGTAGGATTTACTGATGGATTTGATGTGGGGCTTGAGGACAAGTCTCAAAAAAATCCTGTTACATTTTTGTCCTGAGCAATTGGATGAATGATGTTTCCATTTACACGAGTTGGGAAGACTGGAAGAAGAAAATCAAAAGCCCTGCCAAGGGGCTGAGCATGGTGGCTCATTCCTGTAATCCCAGCACTGTGGGAGGTGGAGGCATGTGGATCCCTTGAGCCCAGGAGACCAGCTTGGGCAACATGGCAGAACCTCGTGTCTATTGGAAATACAAATTAGCCAGACGTGGTGGCACATGCCTGTAGTTCCAGCTACTCCAGAGGCCGAAGTGGGAGAATCACCTGAGCCTGGGAAGTCGAGACTACAGTGAGCTGTAATCGCACCACTGTCCTCCGGCCTGGGTGACGGGAGTGAGACCCTATCTCAAAAAAAGAAAAAAAGCTCTGCCAAGGATGCATTATAGTTAAGAAGCTTGTTAAGTGTCTTCAGCCTCTTTTCTCTCTGTCTCTCTGTTCTGTTCTTAAACTTCAGCCATATTGAATTTGTTCACTTTGATTTTCCATGTGCTCTTGCTCTGTCAAAACACTTTTTCTCACCTGCTTGTCTGCATGGCTATGTCCTGCCCATCTTTCAGGTTTGACCTTAAAGTACACTTTCTCAGGGAGATTTTCCCTAACTGTATTGGCGTTTTCCAGAGAGATAGAACGTAGATGTAGGATAGGATAGATGTAGATGTAGATATATAGACATGTGACAGGGGAGTTTTTAGGGGAATTAACTCACCTCACAATAGGCTGTCTGCAAGCTGGAAGCCCATATCAGTCCAAGTCCAGAAGCCTCAGAACCAGGGAAGCCATGTAATTTTCAGGCCAAGGCTGAAGGCCTAAGAACTCAGGGGGCTGCTTGTGCAAGTTCCTGGAGTCCAAAAGCTGGAGCACCTGGAGTTCTGATGTCCAGGGCCTGGGGAAGAGTGTCCCAGGTCCAGAAGAGAGAGAGAGAGAGATGATGATCTTCTTTCATCTGCCTTTTTGTTCTCTCTGTGCCCTCAGCTGATTGAATGATGCCCACCCACATTGAGAGCAGGTATTCCTCACTCAGTCCACTGACTCACGTGTGTGTCTTTGCTGGAAACATCCCCACAGACATGCCCAGAAATAAATGCTTTACCACACATCTATGTATTCCTCAACCCAGTCAAATTGACACCTAACGTTAACTATCATGGCTGGGCGTGGTGACTCACCCCTGTAATCCCAGCACTTTGGGAGGCCAAGATGGGTGGATCGCTGGAGCTCAGGAGCTTGAGACCAGCCTGGCAACATGGTGAAACACTGTCTCTACAAGAATTAGCCAGGTGTGCTCATGCTTTTAGTCCTAGCTACTTGGGTGGCTGAGGTGGAAGGATTGACTTGACCCTGGTAGTTCGAGGCTGCAGTGAGCCGAAATTGCACCACTGCACTCCAGCCTGGGTGAGAATGAGATGACCTTGTCTCAAAAAAAAAAAAAAGAAAAAATTCACCATCACACCAACTAATTGACTAGGTTTAGTTCCCTGCTATATGTGTTCATAATATTTATCGCTTAATTGAAATTATTTGTTAAAAAGTTGTCTTACTTGACGGACTCTGTAAGAGTCATTTTTTAGATGATGAATTCACTGTATTGGCAATTCAAATAACTATAGAATTTTCCTTACTGGGGCTGGGCATGGTGGCTCACACCTGCCCACTGCACTTTGGCAGGCTGAGGCAGGTGGATCACTTGAGGTCAGCAGTTTGAGACCAGCATGGTCAACATGGTGAAACTCCGTCTCTACTAAAAATACAAAAGTTAGCCAGGTATGGCGGGGAACACCGGTAGTGCCAGCTACTCAGGAGGCTGAGGCAGGAGAATCACTTGAACCCGGGAGGTAGAGGTTGCAGTGAGCTGAGATCACACCACTGCACTCCAACCTGGGCGACACGCCAAGACTCCCTCTGTTTCCAGTTTTTAGTCTTCATTAAGATGATTTTGGTCCCTGAGCTTACCAAAAAAAAAAAAAAAAAAAAGTTGTTTCTTTGTTATGTTACAGAATACCTTAAATTGTGTTAGAATAATGGGATCATGATTGATGTTGAACTAACTTGACATGATAAAATTCCCTTTATTGTGTTCTTTTACGTACAGAAGAAGGAACATCCACAAATGAAAGGCCTCCAAGAAGAAAGGTAAAAAGTTCATATACTCTACCATCTTAATGGTTTCTAGAGTTCTAAAATGAGGCACGTGCTCATTATAATGCAGAAGGGTGTTGCCAGAGAAGACTTCACAAGGTCATGTTTACTGGATGATTACCATAGCCCTGGCAGAGGTTAGTCTTTGTTTTTTGTCAGTACCCAGAGAATAGATCATCTTTGAGAGGTCAACTTACTGAGGAACTCCCAGGAAACAGGTGTATAAACCAGAATGTGGAACAATTTCTAATGCTATCTTAAGTCCTGCAGCCTGGGACTTATGCATTAATATAACTAGTTTGTTTATTTATTATTATTTATTTGAGACGGAGTTTCACTCCTGTTGCCCAGGCTGGAGTGCAGTGGTGCAATCTCGGCTCACTGGTACCTCCGCCTCCCAGGTTCAAGTGATTCTCGTGCCTCAGCTTCCCAAGTAGCTGAGACTTCAGGCACGTACCTCAATGCCTGGCTAATTTTTGTATTTTTAGTAGAGAGGGGTTTTCACCATGTTGGTCAGGCTGGTCTTGAACTCCTGACCTCAGGTGACCCACCCGCCTCAGGCCTCCTAAAGTGCTGGGATTACAGGGGTGAGCCACTGCACCTGGCCATATTCTGACTAGTTTAGTCTCACCCTGTGGACATTTGGATTCCTTACTTCTGTGGAGGAATCTAAACTATAAGGTCAGTTGGTCAGCATAGTGTCAGAACAAAGACACATTAGTTGGAAGTTAAATGGTATCAAATTACAATAATCAAGAGCAGTCATTTCCTCAGGACTATTACCTGCTTCTAGGACATCGACTACACTGGTTTTGATATTGTGTAGGTGGGGCCTGGCTGAATTTTGCCACCATAGACCCTACTTTTGTATGTGGGCCATCCCCTAGTATTTGATGCCATGAAAAATAAATGTTAATGTGATTGACTAAGCTATCGAGTACTAGTTTTTCTCTGGGCCTAGGAGACATATAATTTTTCATTATGTATTTATTCAATCAGTTTAACCCTAATTATTTTTTCTTTTTCTTTTTACTTCTAAGTACTTAATGCCCCCTCGTGCTACTGATTTCCATCAAAGAAGTTTGAAAAATTATTTCAAAATGTATTGTTAATTCACCCTTTCATAAGCCAAATGAAAAAATTTTTGCTGAAAGTCTAAAGAAATTTTTAGTGAAGAAAATGTGATATTAAAGGGGATCCTTACCAGAGGGTGTGAAGAAACAGTGCAGAGATATTTAGCTATATTTAGTGTTTTTAAAATTTGGACAGCAGCAGCTTTGTGGGAGGTCAGATTTTACATCTGTTGCAATTTTGCTTCTATTTCTTATAATTGTAGCTTTTTGCTTTAAAATGAAAATTCTTTAAAAATTAAAGAATGTTTTTATATTTAAAATACTAAATGATTTTATATTTCTTAGGCACTACCTCCTAGGACAGAGAAAATGGCTGTTGACCAGGACTGGCCTAGTGTTTACCCAGTTGCAGCACCATTTAAACCCTCTGCAGTACCTCTTCCTGTTCGAATGGGTTATCCGGTAAAAAGGGGTGTGCCCATGGCAAAGGAGGGGAATCTAGAACTTTTAAAGGTAAGACAAATTGCTGATTCATTGACTCAGACTTACATAGAAATAAATGCTGATCTTCTCCCCATTTCTACTCTCTTATGCTTCAACGTTCAGTGTATAGCAGCTTACTGTATTTTAATTAAAATTGTTTAAAATAATATAATAGGTATATTATTGTACAACACCAGATAATAATAGGTGTTGATTTTGATTATCAGTGGTAAAGGATACTCAAAGAATCCTGGGCATTCAATAATGTAATTAGTTGGCTGGGCGCGGTGGCTCATGCCCGTAATCCTAGCACTTTGGGAGGCCGAGGTAGGCAGATTACTTGAGGTCAGGAGTTCAAGACCAACCTGGCCAACATGGTGAAACCCCGTCTCTACTAAAAACACATAAAAAATTAGCCAACCGTGGTGGTGGGTGCCTGTAATCCCAGCTACTTGGGAGGCTAAGGAAGGAGAATTGCTTGAACCCAGGCAGTGGAGGTTGCAGTGAGCCGAGATGGTGCCACTGCACTCCAGGCTGGGCAATAGAGTGAGACTCTGTCTCAGGGGAAAAAAAAAATGTAATTAATCAATCTTGTGGCTTCCCTTGTGACCTTTTTCTATTGTATCTCTTCTCTTTGGAGACGGGGGTCACTATGTTGCCCAAGCTGGTCTCGAACTCCTGGGCTCAAGAGATATGCCTTCCTCAACCTCCCAAAGTGCTGGGATTACAGGTGTGAGCCACCACACCCAGCCTATCATATCTTTTCTATATTGCAGCTTACCAGTGGAATTAAGAAAAATGAAATAACCTAGTTTGAGATTGAGAATTGGGAGGTAAAACTTCCAGTTTAAAAAGAGGGGCCGGGCATGGCAGCTCACACCTGTAATTCCAGCACTTTGGGAGGCTGAGGTGGGCGGATCACGAGATCAGGAGATCGAGACGATCCTGGCTAATACGGTGAAACCCCATCTCTACTCAAAATACAAAAAATTAGCCGGGCGAGGTGGCGGGCCCCCCTGTAGTCCCAGCTACTTGGGAGGCTGAGGCAGGAGAATGGCGTGAACCCGGGAGGCAGAGCTTGCAGTGAGCCGAGATCGTGCCACCGCACTCCAGCCTAGGCGACACAGCAAGACTCCGTCTCAAAAAAAAAAAAAAAAAAAAAAGAATTTAAATTTTTTCTGTCTATAAAGGTAGAATATTATTTAGTATTATTATTATAGTCTACCAATTTTAACTTTATTGCTTAAAGCAAAATAGGTTAAGGTAAATGCTTTGATAGCATGTATAATTATTTATGATGGGTGTTTTAAAGAAAATATAAATGCTTAGTCTGGGAATGCATGTCTTAGATGGTTTCTTAAATACGATGAAAGTTATACAAAGGAAAATGAACTGTTTTCCATTAGATGAGAGTCTTTGAAAAACAGAAGTTTGCTAAAAGGTGATGGGAACAGGGAGAACGGGTACTCTGTTGCTGGAGACGGGAAATGAAATTTAGAAATAGGAATGGGAAAACACAAGAAAGCGTACATCAAGGAAAACAAATGTTTTCTTTGAATAAAAGAAGAGAATTTTGTTCAAAGAGATCTTTGGAGAATTACTGGGTGAGAGAGTAGCAGTATATTTGCAATAATGCTAATGGTTGTAAATGACATTTTAATAAACATAAAAATCCAAACATTTAATGCATGCCATTTATTTGTAGTGATGGTGTCATTGAATAAGCATATTAACTGAGCTAACATATGCAAAGTGCATGGAACTGTGCCTATGTAAGTCCATGCAAATTGTCTGTTATTTTTTCCTTTTATGATTTTTGAGGTTTATACGTTCATGTTTCAAAAATAAAAGTCTGTCACTGTGATCTATTAAAATAGCCCCTCAACACTAGAGTTTATAATTTTTAAAATGTATAAAAAGGAAAAAACCAAAAAGTACAGTAAATGAAGCTGCCTATCCCCAAATCCCAGTTTTCAGTGCCTATTTTCTCTTGATTAAAACATTATTTTCTGGCCAGGTGTGGTGGTTCACACCTGTAATCCCAGTACTTTGGGAAGCCAAGGCAGGTGGATCACTTGAAGTCAGGAGTTGGACACCAGCCTGGCCAACATAGCAAAACCCCATTTCTACTAAAACTACAAAAAAATTAGCCAAGTGTAGTGGCGCATGCCTGTAATCCCAGCTACTCGGGAGGCTGAGGCAGGAGAATCACTTGAACCCAGGGGGCGGAGGTTGCAGTGAGCCGAGGTTGCAGTGCGCCACTGCAACAGCCCGAGACTCCGTCTCAAAAACAAAAAATATTTTCTGATGAGCCCTCAAGATACCTGGCATAGTTCTTGGAGTAACTTTCGACTTGTTTACACTTTCTTTCCAAATGAGCCTTTAAGCTCTTTTAGATGTTTAACATTAGTCAAGAAATGACCTAATAAATGCTAATTATTTATTTGAAGAAATCAAATCTCTGACCTTTCCTGAATTTTCATTCACGCTGTGAATGATTCATTAGCCTTTTAGTATGTCATCATAAATATATTCCTAACTTCATTAAACTATCCAGTTATGATTTGCTAGCTTCGCTTATTAGTTCGTAAAATGTTTCTTATGTACAAAGTGGAAATACTGTCATGCTATGCAGTCCAGGGGACTTGGGATGATTAAACAATGATCCATATCCTGGGCGGGCACAGTGGCTCACACCTATAATCCCAGCACTTTGGGAGACCAAGGCGGGCGGGTCACTTGAGGCCAAGAGTTTGAGACCAGCCTAGGCAACATGGTAAAACCCTGACTCTACTGAAAATACAAAAATTAGCAGGGCATGATGGCACACGTCTGTAATCCCAGCTACTTGGGAGGCTGAGGGAAGAGAATTGCTTGAGCTTGGGAGGCAGAGGTTACAGCGAGCTGAGATTGTGCCACTGCACTCCAAACTGGGTGACAGAGCGAGACTCTGTCTCAAAAAAAAGAAAAGCAAAAAAACAAACAATGATCTATGTCCTTAAGTCCTTTCAGTTTTATAAAGGAAATATACATGTATACCTGTAGATTTGTGGCAGGAAGAATAGTATAAAATGATGTTTAGTTTTTTTCATTATGATTGTCATTATAAGATGCTTGGTAAAAGACAAAAGATTTATATGATCTGAAGACAAACCCAGGTATCACTGTAAATTACTTGGTACTGAATTTATATTTTAAGAAATGTATTTCTTGAATTGACAACATCTGTGACAGAAAATCAATATTGTAAAAAACCAGAATTTTATTTAGTGCATGTTTTACTGGGCCTGTGATTTAGTTTTACCAGAAAACTATCTTTTTCATGTTTTTAAGACATTTAGCTAATTTATCCTTTAAATTTCTCTATTTAAGATTCCCAATTTTCTGCATTTGACTCCTGTAGCAATTAAAAAGCACTGTGAAGCCCTTAAAGGTAAGTGGTTATTTTCTTATATGAACTTTATATTGACTTTGAACATAAATTTAAGAATCTCTTTTCTAATATACTGTATAGGCTTATATTCAAGTTGTTTTCAGTGAATTGTTACATGTCAAGTCTGCAAATTGTTTTTGCTAACTACTACAAGGTATTAGGAATAATAATGAGAAACCATGATCCTTGTTCACAGGTAGGTTAGGGACTTAGTGTTGAGTTTTAGAAAACATGCACATAAGGCTGGGCGTGGTGGCTCATACCTGTAATCCGAGCAGGTGTTTGGGAGGCTGAAGTGGGCAGATCCACTGAGGTTAGGATTTCGAGACCAGCCTGGCCAACATGGTGAAACCCTGTCTCTACTGAAAATACAAAAAAATTAGCCTTGCATGGTGGCAGGCACCTATAATCCCAGCTACTCTGGAGGCTGAAGCAGGAGAATCGCTTGAACCCAGGAGGTGGAGATTACGGTAAGCTGAGATCGCGCCATTGCACTCCAGCCTGAGCAACAAGAGGGAAACTCCATCTCAAAAAAAAAGAAAACAAACATGCACATAAGAAGACTGAAGTAAATGTTGCAGATACTTCGCAGAGAAGAATTATCTTGAAGAAATTATTGAAAATTTTAAAAAATGAATGACACATGCATGTGGTAAATCAAATAGTAAAAGAGTTTATGATGAAAAAGCACTAGCCTTATGTGCTTTCTTTACCAGCCCCTCATTTATTTATGTATATATGCTTATATTTATAATAAATACTCTATATATAGTATATATATTTATATATACTTATATACTCTGTAGTGTGCATGTGTATTTATAAAATAGCAAGTAATCACTGGACTATGATTATACCTTCAGTTCTGGATTTCTTGATTTTGAAAACCTATTGATTCCTAGGTATAAACATAGATTTCATGTACTTACATTACTACTTCTCCTCCTTTCTACATGCATGGAGGTAAAGGCAAATAACATTTTTTAACTCATGGTTTTGTGTATGTTTTTATAATTATGTACATATTCCAATTTAAGTTCTGATTGATAGTTATGATTGATTAGATTAATTCAGGAGTTGGTACCTGTGGATAAAGTCTTAATATACTCATGCTGATTTAAAGGTGTTGTATATACATGCTCAGTATACTTATTAAGGCTTTTCAGGAAAGAATATGAAACCTAGAAACACTTCACAAGTATCTTGATTATGTTGGGAAGGAGATGTGGTAAACATAATTATGATTAAATTTGAGCTTTTCAAAGGGCCTTCCATTTAAAAATATAAGGAAGACTATATAAAGAGGTCCTGAAACATAGGAATAATAACCTTACTCTTGAAATGAGGGAGGAAAAATCTGTTTCCTTTCATTTATTTGGTCTTTTGGGACATTGGGATGCTTTTCTATCCCTTTAGAGTATGTGTTTCTATATGCATTTGTGCCTGGAATTAGACTAAAACTGATCACTTCCATATTTGTGTCCCAGGCTGGGCATGGTGGCTCACACCTGTAATGCTCGCACTTTGGGAGAGTGAGTTGGGTGGATTGCTTGAGCTCAGGAGTTCAAGACCAGCCTGAGCAATGTGGTGAAACCCCATCTCTACAAAAAATACAAAAAAATTAGCCGGGTGTGGTGGCACGTGCCTGTAGTCCCAGCTACTCGGGGGCTGAGGCGGGAGGATTGGAACCCAGGAGGTTGAGGCGGCAGGGTGCTCAGATCGTGCCATTGCACTCCAGCCTGGGTAACAAAGTGAGACCCAGTCTCAAAAAATAAAAAAAAAAAAAAATAACAAATTTGTGTCCCGTTTGGCACAAATCATGTATTACTATTTGATCATCTGTAAAGCCAGTTAACAAATGGCATTGCACTGTGAAAAATTCCATGTTTCTTCTTTTTAAATGTGTGTTTATAATCTAGAAACTTGTAATTTTAATAAAATATTTCTGTAATACTTCCTTATTTTTAAATGAAAGGCTTTTGACAGGGCATGTTAGCTCATGCTTTTAATTTCACAGCATTTCGAGAGGCCACGGAGAAAGGATTGCTTGATCCCAGGAGTTTGAGACCATCCTGAGCAACATAGTGAGATCATGTCTCTACAAAAATATTAAAAAATTAGCTGGAGTGTGATGGTGCATGCCTGTGGTCCCAGCTACTCTGGAGGCTGAGGTGGGCCTGGACGACAGAGTGAGACCGTGTCTCAAAAAAACATAAAAATAAAGTTTAAAAAAATTAAATGAAAGATTTTCATACAGCACATTCAGAAGAGTGGCATTCTATTTTATAGTACTTACATGAGTGTCTTAATCTTTCCTTAATTATCCCTTTGCCCTTGCTGCCAGTCTCTGGATTTAGATTGCGTCTTCCGAATAACTCAAAGGCTTTTCAAGTACTTCTTCTCAGTTTTCTTTCAAAGTAGGTCAGTTCAGATTTTATATCTAACTTGCAAATGGAAAATCTGAAGCACAGGAAAGTTAGGTAATTTACCAAAACTTTAATATCAGTGGCAGAAGTTAAATACAAACCAAGGTCTTCCAAAGTCTCGTCTATTGCTCTACCTATCAGATGAGTAAAGGCTAATAGGAATCTGTTACGTATTTTCCATTTGGCTGTGTTTTTTTAGACATATAATTTAGGTAATTTAATTTTAAAACTGTAATTATTATTTGGTGATTGAAATGACTAATTCATAGTTTCTAAAAAAAGAAAAGAAAAAGAGTCAGTGCAAACCCAAGAGCTCACAAAATTCCCCAAACTAGTCTGTCTTACAAAGTGCTTGGCAGTGATGCATCTTGTAGTGCAGGATATTGGAGTAAGTTCATGATGGCAATGAAATTCAGCCTCAACAATCTTGTTCTGTTCATATTTTTTAAATGTTAAAATGATGTTAATTGCAAAGATAGTTTTTTCCCCTCAAAACGACTGGGTATTGATCTTTTAAACAGTGTTCAAGGAATGGAGTGAACTATATTTAATTTGTTAGCATAAGAAAATTGTTAGCCCAAGGAAATGTTATTGGCAAAATAGTTCTCACTGTCCCTTAGATTATCACGTACAAGAGCTCCCACGTCTGCCTGTGATTATGACCAGCCTCTTCTGCAGTTGTGCTTTTTTGGAGGAAGCATGTATGCAGTCTAATATGTTTGACCCAAAAAGCCAGTTACTTTTAGCTGTTCATAGAGTGAGGCTGTTTAAGAAATGAGATTTCCATTGTGGACAGCCTGATAGTGCCAGAAATTTTCATCTCAAGCTGAAAGTCCTCTGCCATGCTAACTTGATTGAAACAGGGCAAGATGAAATCAGCTCTGATACCTGGGGGAGGCTGGGAGCTACCTCTTTTCCTTTAAGTTTTTTTTTTTTTTTTTCCTGTTCAGGGCCTGAGTTTATACTTCTGTGTTATGAAGGTAACATGCTATGAAGATGACAAGAAGGCATGTTCACAGTGCTTGGAGCTCCTGTTGTGACCTAGGTCTCAGACCCAATCCCACTTCCTGTCTATGCTGTCTTGCCCAGATATGAGGACAAAGCTTTCTTCTTTCCATTTAGCCCCATTGGCACATGGAAGTCACATAGAAGAAATATCAGTTCTTATAAGAATCCATTTAAGGGCTTAGGCTTTTGTACCTGTTTGAGTTGAGGTTCTATTCAGCCAGATTTCTAAACGACTGTTAACTCCATCTCAGTTTCTTCTCAGGGCTCTTTGAGAGCTTTCAGTTCCTTTCAGCTGATCTTTAGTAACCTTTAGTAATTAATATTATCTGTTACTTTTTTGAAAACAGTAATGCTCTGGGTACTATGAACTGTTTGCTTTTAGTTGGTACGGAGGAAGTAAACTGTCCAATAACAGATATGTGCAAAGCTTATAATCAGCTTCCATCAAGGCATAGTTCCCTTTTAACTGAACATACCACTACCATCAAACCTGAAATATCCAAAGAATTCCCTGATTAAATTGCCTAATTTAGGATGTACCTAATAGGAAAAGGGATAAGGGATGATGGTATATATGTAAAGTGCAGAAGAGAATCTGTTCTTTCATGTGACCTGGCAATGATCTCAATAATTTGGTATTGTCTAGTAGTATGTATTACAATGAGAATTTACTTGCAAAAGTGTAATTGAAATTATTTCTTTTATTCTCAGATTTTTGCACTGAGTGGCCAGCCGCACTGGACAGTGATGAGAAATGTGAGAAGCATTTTCCAATTGAAATTGACAGCACTGATTATGTTTCTTCAGGACCATCTGTTCGGAACCCCAGAGCACGAGTAGTAGTCTTAAGAGTAAGAGTTTTTTTTGTTTTTTGTTTTAAATAAGAATCATTATAATACATTATTTAAAGATGTCTTTGGTGGCTAGCACAGTGGCTCATGCCTGTAATCCCAGCACTTCGGGAGGCAAAGGTGGGAGAATTGCTTGAGCCCAGGAATTTGACACCGGCCTGGGCAACATAGCAAGAACCTATCTCTAAAAATAAAGAGAAAAGAAAAAAAAATGTACTTGATATGTGTGATTATAAAACTGTAATATTTATCACAGAAATTTTGGAAAATACAAGTTTTAAATTATACGCCAGGCACGGTGGCTCATGCCTGTAATCCCAGCACTTTGGGAGGCCAAGGCAGATGGATCACCTGAGGTCAGGAGTTCGAGACCAGCCTGGCCAACATGGTGAAACCCCGTCTCTACTAAAAATACAAAATTTAGCCAGGCATAGTGGTGGGTACCTGTAATCCCAGCTACTCTAGAGGTTGAGGCAGGAGAATTGCTTGAATCCGGGAGACAGAGGTTGCAGTGAGCCAAGATCACGGCACTACACTGCAGCCTGGGTGACAGAGCAAGATTCTCTCGAAAAAAAAAAAAAATTATAAAATTGCCCATAAATCTACCATTTGTAACCACTGTTAACTATAGTAGCTCATTTTAGTACATACTCACAGCCTGCCTGTGTGTATATTAATAGGATGATACTGTATGTGTTCAGCAGTCTCTTTCTTACTTAACAAGAATTAACCATTTCCCAATAATGTTCAACATTCTTTAATTTTCATTTGAATTTTTTTGAGATGGGGTCTGACGGGCAGAGAGCAGTGGCACTAACATAGCTCAATGTGGCCTCCAATTCCTGGGCTCAATTGTCCTGCCTCAGCCTCCAAAGTGGCTGGGACTACAGGTGTGAGACACTGTGCCCAGCCCATTTTCCTAAATTTTTTGTAGATACGGGGTCTCACTTTTGGCCCAGCTCTTCTTGAACTCCTGGGCTCAGGTGATCTTCCCACTTCTGCGTCTCAAAGCACTGGAATTACAGGTGTGAACCACTGCACCCAACCTAATTTAATTTTAATGGCTACGTAGAATAACGTATAAATGAGAGACTGTTATGTACCAAGACAGTGTTTGAATCTGGTGGGTGTAATGTTGATCACTTCAAACTTAGCTTTTTTTCTGAGACTGAAGTGATATACAAATAATTTCATAATATAGATCTATAATTTAAGTTATCTGTATTATGGAACCTTTAGGCTTTTTAGTGGTTTTCTTTATTAGAACAATGTTTTAATGAGTAATCTTAGGTATTAATATTTGTATGTATTTCTAATGATATTCCTAAGATAACTTCCTGAAAGGAGAACTGTGAGGTCAAAGGATATAGCTCTTGAAGTTTGTTGATATATATTGTAAAATTCCTGCAGGAAACGTAAAAAAATATAACACCATTGGATTGTGAGAAGGCCTGCTTTAGCTTTACTGTGCTCTCACCAACCTACATATTGCTTGTCAACCTGAAAAATGTGTCTTATATTTAAAATATGTATGTCTTTAAATACTAGTGAGGTTGAGGATTTATTCCTTTATAAAACACTTATATTTTGTCATTTGCCCATTTTGATGGTGTATTGATTCCTTGTATACTTTTTTTTTTTTTTGAGACAGGGTCTCACCTTGTCACCCAGGCCAAAGTGCAGTGGCACAATCTTGGCTCACTACAATCCCTGTCTTCCGGGCTCAAGTGATCCTCCCATCTCAGCCTCCTGAGCAGTAGCTGGGACTGCAGGCATGTGCCACCATGCCTGGCTAATTTTTTTGTATTTTTGTAGAGACAGGGTTTTTCTATGATGCCCAGGCTGATCTCAAATTCCTGAACTCAGGCAATATGCCTGCCTCGGGCTCCCAAAGTGCTGGGATTACGGATGTGAGCCACTGCTACCGGGCCGTTGTTTCTTTTTAATAATGGCTTTATTGAGACATAGTTCAGTTGCTATAGAATTCCCCCCTTAACCATCCTCAAGCCCCTTTCAGCAACTAATCTTTCTGTCTCTGTGGATTTACCTGTTCTTGACATATTACAGAAATGGAACCATGCGATATGTTTTCTTTCACATAGTGTAATGTTTTCAATAGATTTCATCTGTTGTAGTATTTTATCATTTCTTTTTATTGCCAAATGTTATATTTTATGAATATACCACATTTTATTTATCCATTCATTAATTGGTGGACATTTGGGTTATGTCTGCTTTTTGGCTATTATGAATAATGCTGTTGAACATTCATATACAGGTTTTTGTGTAGACATGTGTTTTCCATTCTCTTGGGTATATACCTAGCAATGGAATGACTGAGTTGCATGGCACCTCCATATTTAACATTTTGAGGAACTGCCAAACTGTTTTTCAAAGTGGTTCACTATTTTACAATTTCACCAGCAAGTTTGAGGCTTTCTGTGTCTCCACATCCTCACTAATGGTGTTATTACCTGTCTTTTAGTTTTAGTCATTCTGATGGGTATGAAAGTATCTCATTGTAGTTTTGATTTGTGTCTCCCTAAGAACCGTCTTTTCATGTGCTTGTTGACTATTTGTATATGTTTGGAGAAATGTCTGTTCAAATCCTTCGCCCATATTTTAATTGGGTTGTTTATCTTTTGATTGTTGAGTTGTAAGCGTATTTTATATATTCTGGACACCGGTCCCTTCTCAGATATATGATTTGCAAACGTTTTCTTCCATTCTTTGGGTTGTCCTCTTACTTTCTTGATGGTGTCCTTTTTTAAGCACAGAAGTTTTAATTTTGATGAAGTCCAATTTATGTAAGTCATGTGCTGCATAATGATGTTCTGGTCAGTGATAAACATATACCCAACAGTGGTCCCAAGAGATTATAAGACTGTATTTTCACTGCACTTTTTCTATGTTTAGATATGTTTAAATACACAAGTACAATTGTGTTACAATTGTTACAGTATTTAGTACAGTAACATGCTGCACAGGTTTGTAGCCGAGGAGCAGTTGACTATACCATGTAGTCTAGGTTTGTAGTAGGCTGTACTACATTGGATTGTGTAAGTAAGCAATAATGTTTGTACATGACAAAATCACCTAGCCATGTCTTTGTCAAAAAATATTGTTAAGCGGCGCATGACTGTATTTTTCCTTTTGTCTCTTGTGCTTTTGGTGTCGTATGTAAGAAATCATTGTCTTATTCAAGGTCATAAAGATTCACTCTTGTGTTTTTTCCTAAGAGTTCTATAGTTTTAGCTCTTACATTTAGATCTATGACCTATTGTTTGTTAATTACCATACAGTTGTTCCTCAGTATCTGTTTGGTATCGGTTCCAAGACCGCTTGCAGATGCTTAGATCTGCAGATGCCCAAGTCCCTGATGTAAAATGGCATAGTATTTGAATGTTGAATATAACCTAGTACATCTTCCTATATACTTTAAGTCATTTCTAGATTACTTATAATGCTTAATACAATGTAAATGCTATGTAAATAGTTGTTATACTGTGTTTTAAGAATATGCATTTTAAAAATCGTTGTATTGTTATTTTTTCTGAATATTTTCAATCCACGGTTGGTTGAATCCACAAATGTGGAACCCGTGGAGACAAAGGGCTAACTGAATATGGTGTGAAGCCAGGGTCCAGCTTCATTCTTTTGCATTTCTTTTGCATGTTGATCCAGTACCATTTTTGAAAAGACTATTTTTTCCCCTTTGAATGGTCTTGGCACCCTTGTCAAAGTCATATAGTTACCTTTTAACTTTTCATTTGGCTACTTTACCAAATTCTCTTTTTTAAATTTTTTATTATGAAAATTTTCAAATGTATGGACAAGTAGAAAGAGGCTAATATAATAAATACCCATGCACATGGCATCTTGGTTTGGTAATTAATATTTTGACAAATTTGCTTCATACACATACATATACATCTAAGTACCTTAACATTTCTGACACCTAATGTTTCACACTAAAATACTTCAGTGTGTTATCTCTAAGAATTCAGGAAATGTTTCCTATTTAATTCCAATACTATTAACACATGTAACAAAATTGTCAGTAATTCCCAAATATTATCTAAAATATCTACCCCACACTCAAATTTCCCCTATTGCCTTACAAAATGGTATTTATTAAGCTCTTTTATTTAAACCAGAATCCCGTCAAAGACCAATGTATTTGATAATGATGTATCTTACGTCATCTGGAATGGCAAACAACTCCACCTCCCTCCCTTCTTCTTGATGGATTTGACTTGTTAAAGAGGCAGGTTATTTTATCCTGTAACATTTCCTACCTTCTGAATTTGCCCCATTTACACCCATCTGGATGTCATTTACCATATTTCTTTAACTCCTGTATTTCACATAACCTGGATGTTAGATTTAAAGGACTGATAAGATTCCAGTTAAATATGTTTGGCCAGAATACTTTATAGATAATGCTATGTATTTTATATTGCATCAGGAGCACGTAAAGTCTGGTTACCTCATTCTTGGTATGCTGAAATTGAGCACTTGGCTAAGAAGCTGACAACCTAATCATTCCTTTGTGAAGATTTTTGTTGTTTTGCTTTTCCCTTGAACAAGTAATCTATGGGTGGATATCAAGCAAAATCATTATCTTTTTTGATCCTTGAAGTATATCTATCTTAACTTTGGCCAGTGGGAACTCTTTTAACCAAGTGTCCTTTTGTTACAATCCTTTAGCATTTGAAAGTTTCTTTGTATTTTGACACAAGATGGTTCAGGCTCATTTTTATAAATTTCTTATTCCGGACCTGGAATCAGCCATTTCTCAAGGAGCCCTAACACCTGCCATTGGACAATGGTGTTTACAGACCATAATCTGGATGCTAGGACTTCTCAGTTGATTCTTTCAGAAGTTTCTCAAGAAATAATCGATAAATAATGGTAGTTTTAATTCCCCTTTTCAAGTATCCGTAGCTTGTTTTTTCTTTTTGTCTTCTGCATTAGATAAAATTTCTGAAATCACATTTCTGTAGTCCCTTATACTGTTCCTTACTTTGTCTGTGCCTCTAGTGTTTAACCTCAGGTATGAAGTATGATTTCGGTGAGATAATGTTTATTATGTTAATGGTGTATCCTATTCTTAGATTACTAGCATTTATGAAATTACCTCTTTTGAATTATTGAAGTCATAAATTACATTAATAGGTTTTCAGTATACTGATGCATTTCTGAACCCTGGTCAGTTCATGGTGTATCATTCTTTTATTCTACCACTGATTTGCTGTGCTAGAATTTTACTTAGGATCGTTTGTCCAGATGCTGTATTGCTCTGGAGAAACATGAGATCCTGCTGTTACTCACCTGGATCATGCCACGTGCCATTGCACTTCCAAGTGTCTGTCCTAGGAACTTCTAATTCAGTATTTGAAACCACTGTTTGTTTCCTTTGTCAAAGAAATCTTCGTACACATGACATATCTTTTTCACACAGCAGTCATGGAGCAGTTACCTGATATACTTTTTTAAAATTAAACTTTTTATTTTAGTTTTTAATTTGCAGAAAGGGTTAATTTGTAGAAAGGTTCCAAGAATAGTAGAGAATCCTATATATTTCAGACCCAGGTTCCCCTGTTGTAAACATCTTAAAATATACTATGGTATATTTGTCACAACTAGTGAATTAATATTGATGCTGAATCAATATTGAATTTATTGTTACTCAAGTCCCTACTTTGTTCAGATTTTCTTTGTTTTTTTTTCTAACACCCTTTTTCTGTTCTAGAATCCCATCCAGTTTACTACATTACATTTAGTCGTCATAACTTCTT
This sequence comes from Chlorocebus sabaeus, assembly GCF_047675955.1. NCBI lineage: Eukaryota > Metazoa > Chordata > Mammalia > Primates > Cercopithecidae > Chlorocebus > Chlorocebus sabaeus. The sequence goes on from NC_132914.1 coordinate 28,497,483, forward strand.
AGGTTTCTCTTGGGTGTGATGTTTCTCAGACTTGACTTGTTTTTGATGACCTTAACAGTTTTGAGAAGTACTAGTTGTATATTTGGTAGAATGTCTTTCAACTTGTTGTGTGTTTGGGGAGAAAATCCCCAGAAGTAAAGTGCCATTCTTGTCACATCATATCAAGAGTATAGGCTATTAAGATGATTTGTTTTGTTTGTTTTTTTGAGGCAGGGTCTCATTCTGTCACTTAGGCTGGAGTGCAGTGGCACAATCACGGCTTACTACAGCTTCGACCTTCCCAGGCTCTGGTGATCCTCCCACCTTTGTTTCCCCAGTAGCTGGGACTACAAACACAAGACACCACGGCTAGCTAGTTTTTGTATTTTTGGTAGAGATGAGGTTTTGCCATGCTGCCAGGGCTGGTCTCGAACTCCTGGGCTCAAGTGATCTTCCCGCCTCAGCCTCCCAAAGTGCTGGGATTACAGGCAGTGAGCCACTGTGCTGGCCATGATTTTTGTCAGTGATGATGCTAATCTTGATACCTGGCTGAGGTAGTACTTGTCCATTTTCTTCACCATAAAATTATACTTCCTCCCCTCTTTTCCATACTGTACTCTTTAGAAGAAAGTTTTACAATGCAGAGCCCACACTTAAGGATCAGGAGGTATGCTCCACTTCTTTGAGAAAGAAATGTCACATAAATTATTTACAGTCCTTTTATATAATAGCAAATTTGTTCGTTCCCCCCTATTTATTTAATCATTTATATCCATACCCATGTATGGACTCATGGGTATTTATTTTATACTATGTGTCATAATCCAATAAAACGGGTTTTTTTTTTTTGCTCAAATTGTTCTGAGTTTAACCATTGGGAACTCTTTCCACTGGCTCTGCTATTCCTTTGCCATGCCCCCATCATTTGTATTTTAAGCAATTACTTATTTTCTGGCACTACAAAATGCTCTGGGCTCTTTCCCTGTCCCATTCCTAGAATCAGCATTTCTCCAAGGAGCCCTGACTGATGTGCTTTTGATTGGTCTGGAAGGTGACTACTACCTCTTTGAGGTGCCTCCTGGGACTCTCAAAATATTAACTTTTATACTCTCTGTAGCCTGTATTTTAAGCCAGAATATTCGAAGTACACTGAAGAAATGTGTTGAAAATCTATGCAACCATTTTTACATTATATACTAACAATCTTTAATTCCTAGAATTTTCCATTTTCCTCAGTGATATTGTTGATTGATTTGTAGTTTTCTTTCTTTGCTACGTTTCAGTTTCAGGGTTATACCATTTTTAAAAATTTAATATAATTTTATTTTTTAAGACAGAGTCTCGCTCTGTTGCCCAGGCTGGAGTCCAGTGGCGCGATCTTGGCTCACTGCAACCTCCGTCTCCATGGTTCAAGCGATTCTCCTGCTTCAGCCTCCCAAGTAGCTGGGATTATAGGAATGCTCCACCACATCCAGCTAATTTTTGTATTTTTAGTAGAGATGGGTTTCACCATGTTGGCCAGGCTGGTCTCGAACTCCTGACCTCAAGCATTCTGCCCTCCTTGGCCTCCCAGAGTGCTGGGATTACAGGTGTGAGCCACTGCACCTGGCCTGTACCATCTTTATGAAGTGAATTATGAAGCTTTCCAACCTTTTTTATTTTGTAGAACAGTTGAAATATCACAATATACTAAGTTCTTAGATTGAAACTATCTTTAAATCACAAAGACAGTATATGTTTACTATATAAAATTTCAAAAATCCCAATAAAAGAAAAAAAAAATTGAAAGTTCATTGAAAGTTCAGCCATGCTTGTATCATTCCACAGGTTCATATTTTTAAGAACATATTAAATGTTACCTATTTTTCATAATAATGTTAACAACCACAATCAGCAGTTGTTGAGCTCTGTTGTGTGTTGAAAAATCTCTTAACTGAGAGTCAGAAAACCTAGATCCTAATTTATGTTATCCACCTCAAGTTTTGTGGGCCTCCGTCTTCAGTCCTAGAATTGATATCTTATGTCCCTACTGGTTCTAAGTTTGCTTATTTTATTTCACACAAAAATAATCTCATTGCTTTATTTGAAGGATGGCACCAAATTTCATTTCTTATATCATGCTTTGCCTCTTGTCCTCTGTGCCTTGTGCTAGCCTGTGATGCCTTCATTGCTCCCTTGTACCCCTTCTGCTGACTTCATGTCTGCCCTGCTAGACTCGGCACTCCACCTGCTGGCTGTTGAGGTTCAATGGTAGTGTCCTGGATGTGCCATGTAGTTCAAGGGTAAACATAGGTCAAACAGGTGAACTAAAACACAGTATGATTAAAGCAATCTTGTGAAGGTAGTCAACTATGAGAAACTATTGGACATACTCAAATTTTTTAATTCACAGAAAAAAAATTTTTGATAGTCATAAAAGCAGTTTAGGATTAAAAACAACTTATATATAACTTTACTTCAAAAGTGCTTTCTTCTATTAATCTCATTTATTTCTGACAAAAATTCTGGAATTAAGTGTTTCCGAGGAAACTGAGTCTCAGGGAGGTAACATGATTTGTTTAAGGTAACATATTAAATGGTAAATCTACAAATCAAACCAATTCTTGTCTTTTATGTAATACCAGCATTCTTTAACCACATATACTTGCATATAGAGAAAATATTTCACAAGTTAGATATTTCCCAATTTATGTAGCTCTTTTTGTGTTAAAATGTAGGCATTTGAAGATATATATATATATATATATATATATAACCAACACGTCCTATGATTTGAAATATCGGTGTTATTTTGGGGATAATGTTAACAGTATTATATTGATTCTTTGAAAAGTAGCAATTGAGGGCAAAATATGTAAGTACTTTGAATTTTGATAAAAGACAGTGAATGCCACTCAGCCCAGGTTAAAGTATTAGCCCATATTAAAGACTACAATGTTGCAGTGCCTTTGAGTGCTACCAGGTGGCCTGCCTGCACCACACAGCTGTTTGTGAAATATTTATGATTCTTGGCATAAACTCCATATAGTTTTTGAACATTAAAATGTTAATGTTAATGTGAGTTTTAAATGAATGTGAATGTGATCTTACATTACATTGTTACAGTAATGACCAGCTTTGTTGCCTTTTTTTGGACCACTTCTTATATAAAAAGCTACAATACTTTAAGCTTTTGAAACTGTTAAATTTATTGTTAAACATTATTATGATTTCATCAAAGGGAGATTTAAAAAAGGCAAAATCATGACATTCTCACTATCCTGATGTAAAAACTATTCATTTTTCTCTCCTTACTCCCTCTGTATACATGCATATGTGCATATATTTGTGTATTCATAATCGTAGTAAAGGTATATTTTATTTTTTGTAAAAAATTCTTCATGTTTGTTTTAATCAGAGTATAAAATGGCTTATTTTATCTATCAAGTCAGTAACCTGGTGGTTGATACATTCTCTTTCCAGAAAACTGGTGATTCACATTGTCTAATTGAGAGTTAGTAGTCGGTATTCATATTACTTGAGTTATTTTTAAGAGTGCATTTGTATTTATCTATTTTCTCTAGTTCAAATACAAAATACAAAAATTTACAGTGCTTTGAAAAACAATATATCCTTGCTTTTAAAAATTTATGTATTCATTCCACAAGTATTTATTGCATGCATTTTAAGTGTTAAGCCATTGCCAAGAACAAGATAGACATCATTCTTGCCCTCAAGGGTTTCAAGTCAGTGAGAAAAAAATGGGAAAATAAATAGGCTACTATACTTTGATGTCTTGAGGGAAGTGTACAGGGTTATTGAAGCTACAGAAAACCAAACAGATTTCAAAATCCTATTTAACCTTTTTTCTTCATATAGTTACAGCTCTTTTTTTATTCTTAGTGCTCTCCCTGGAAGATTAATCTTTACCTTATTTAATTGTATTCCGGTATCTAACCTAACCTATCTTCTTTTTTTTTTTTTTTGAGTCTGAGTTTTGCTCTTGTTGCCCAGGCTGGAGTGCAATGGCGCGATCTCAGCTCACTGCAACCTCTGCCTTCTGGGTTCAAGCGATTCTCCTGCCTCAGCCTCCTGAGTAGCTTGGATTACAGGCATGCACTACCACGACCGGCTAATTTTGTATTTTTAGTAGAGATGGAGTTTCTCCATGTTGGTCAGGCAGGTCTCGAACTCCCGACCTCGGGTGATCTGCCCACCTCGGCCTCCCAAAGTGCTGAGATTACAGGCGTGAGCCACTGTACCCAGCCTATCTTCTTGTATCAAACATATTCATCTCTAGATAATACCTTTAGCCCATGCCCTTATTCTCTGCAAATTAAAAAGTGTGTTCTTTTGGTCTTGCACTTCCTAAAATATGTCTAAGGAAGACTAGGGTTGTGAACTGTCCCTTGAAAAGTGGAATCTGAGGTCAAATAAATTTGAGAATCATTGCATATTGACCCTACATTTTGAAATTTCAAGATGCTTATTAGCATATTATCTGTTCTAAGAAATACTACCTTAAAAAACCGAATTTACCTCGGCATTTCCTAAACATTTTCAACAGAAAGAGCCTTTAAAAAAAATTCTTCTTAGCCTGTGGAACTAGTGTTAACATTTTGAGAAACGTTGAGCTAAATGAATTTTTTAAGTGTTTCCTTCCCTAATGCTGTATTCCAGCTTCCATGAGATATCTGTAGCTTTTTAAAAAATCTTGTTGCAATGATACAAGTCTCATAATTGCATTGTAGAACTTGTAATGATACAAGTCTCATAATTGCATGGTAGAAATTTCTTTAAGCCCTTATGTTTTATCTATTTATTTCTATATTCCAACTTTACTAACACTAATTGAGTTTAATTCATAATTTCATTTATTTACCATAATTACCATAATTTCATTTATTTACCAGATAATGTCATTAGTTCTTTCAGGGAAGGCACTAATGCCCAGAACTTTCAAAGAGCTTCAAACAGTATGTTCCCCTCCCTTTTTTTGTTTCCATGAGTAAGATCAGAGTTTATAATATGTCCCAACTGCTTGCTCTGTGTAGAAAGGAGTTTGAAAAGCTTTCTTTTTAGTGGATTTAATGTTAATAGGAATAACACTGCTACCTTTTTTTTCACTAAACAATTATATGAAATTATTTTTTCAAATAACTTTTCTTATTTTTAAGGTAAAGCTTTCCAGTTTGAATTTAGATGACCACGCAAAGAAGAAATTAATTAAACTTGTAGGAGAGCGATACTGCAAGACCACGGATGTGCTTACCATAAAAACAGATAGGTAATGGAAAAACAGTTCAGCCTACTGGTCACATGAGTTTCCCCATTGTCTTTCAATTCCTTGGCAGTCCTTTTTAAAGAAATTTTGTTGAAGACGGGGGAGGGGGTAGCCTTTTCTTATTAAGCAGAGTTCTCTAATTCATATTTTTAATGTCCTCATACTAGCCTACTATTGCCATAATCTTTATGCAGAGGCCTGCTTAGCTAATTTAATGTTATTTTTAACCTTGATTTTAATATGTCCATGTATATAAAACTCAAGAGAGATATTAGAAGAAAAAAGTGTGATTTGCTAGTGATTAATGCTTAAGCAGGCTTTTATACATTCAAAGCATATAAAAATCTTATAGTTCAAAAGTAAAATTATTAAATGGTCTATGTGGAAATTGATCAAGGCACATTTGTAAATAATCAAAACCTCAGAGCCAGGACAGATGTTTATAAAGGCGATACTAAATTTATCATATATGAATTTATAAATTGGGTCATTTTTATTTGAAGTAAAGAAAGGTTATTGGTATGTTTTCACTAAATGCCTATTTTATTTTTAGAATTATACTTTAGCTGTTTCCAAATTATGTCAAAATATAAAAGACCCACTTTTAGAGATAAGTAAGTGGACCAATCTGCTGTCTTCCTGCCCATCCCTGTTTGAAAGCATTTGGAGTTGTCAGTTTTGATTAGGTCTCATGATTCACAGTGGTGGGAAGAAGGAGCCTGACACACGCAGAGACTGCAACAGTGTGGAGGCAGAAAAAGCCATGGGGCCATGGTTTGTGATTATTACCATATGGGAAAAAGTAGATTTGAACTATATTAGGAATAGTCCTTTTACTATCTTTAGATAATGTTGGCTTTTCTAGTTCATGCAACTTAAACGCCTTTAAAATGTTATTGTTTGAAATTCTGTGAGTATCCAATAATGCTGCTTTTTTTTTTTTTTTTTTTTTTTTTTTTTAGCTAGTTTTACAAGTCTTAGTGTGTGGCTATGTTTTATGGTAATTAGTTAGAGTAGAGGACTTAAATAAATATAAGTACAGAATAAGCAGTATAGTTGAAGTTATTTGTCATATGATGGTTTTATTTGATATTTAAAGAAATTGGAAGTAATTGTATCTGTCTGTGTATTATTTCATTGTCCTTAAAGCTCAATGTGTCATCTCATGTATGTAGACGTTTTACCTAATTTTAGGTTATTAGTTTCATTTTAAATACAGCAGCAACAGCACAGCATTGTATAGTGTAACTCACTTTTAAAAGAATCAGTGTAACTCATTTTTAAAAGAATCAGCTCTAGGAAAACCAAGGTTAACATCTATCATCTTTCTATACCTACGTCTTATTTATATTTTTAAATTTTTTTAGAGGTTGAGTCACTCACTCTGTCACCCAGGCTGGAGGTCAGTGGCAGTCATAGCTCACTGAAGCCTCGAACTCCTGGGCTTATGCAGTCTCCTGCCTCAGTTTCCCAAGTAGCTATGACTACAGGTGTGCACCATCATGCTTGGCTAATTTGTAAATTTTTGTAGAAACAGGGTTTTGCTGTGTTGACCAGGCTGGTCTCAAACTCCTAGCCTCAAGCAACCCTCCCACCTCGCCCTCTTGGATTATAGGCATGAGCTACCACGCCCAGCCCTATGTCTACTTTGTAGGTGAACTCATCAGATATGTTCATGCTATCTGGCAGATTCTTGGCACTGAGATGGTGAAGGGAACTTGGATTGTACACAATCATAGTAAAAGTAGCGTAAAGCTATTGTTACATACAAATAACTCCATTACTAATGAAAACAAAGAGATACTTGAAATAAAGTTAAAATAACACCAATATTTAGCTTCCTCAAATAATGAACTACAAAGACTATTTTTATTCCAAAAACAGTTTTCCTAAAGCAGAGAAGGAATATCTGAAAACATTATCTTCTGTATATAGTATATTGCATATTTTGCAAATTATTCTGTATACTGAGTTTTTGGAATTTTGACTTCTCCCGCTTTCTCTTTAATAGGTGCCCTTTAAGGAGGCAGAACCGTGATTATGCAGTGTATCTATTAACAGTGTTATACCATGAGTCTTGGGTAAGTGTGTATGAATATGTAATGATTTTGTCAGTGTAATTTAGATGATTATAACCTTTCAAAATACTCTGTGTGGCAAGTACTCAGTTGAGTATTTTGTGAACTGCTAAATAATCTAAGTATGTATGAAATGTCATAGGTAGCTTCTACTGACTTTAAAAGTGAAGTAGGATTTGAAATACGATTATTCGGTTCATCTCAGGACCTTGCTGAAATCATATTCCTAAAATGCCTTGAAACTTCAGAGTTTTTGACTTGGGGTTTTTTTTTTTTTTTTTTTTTTTTTTGACTTTGGGTGAAAGTTGTTAGCTATGAAGAGAATAATAATTATTGTATAATTTGAGAATTTATAATTCATCCTCTTTAAATTGCAGAGCAAAACTTTATAGAAAGGTATTTTAAATGTTTATTGGAATTTTTAGTGAACACATAACATTTTGTGTGAACATTTGACTGTTATACATTAGGGACAACTAAGGGCAGTTAATTATAGCTTGAGTATTCTTTATCCAAAATGCTTGGGACCAGAAGTGTTTCAGATTTTAGGTTTTTTCAGGTTTTGGAATATTTGCATATTAATGTATAATGAGATACCTTGAGGATGGGACCCACATCTAAACAGGAAGTTCATTTATGTTTCATATACACTTTATACACATAGCCTAAAGGTAATTTTATACAATATTTTCAGTAATTGTGTGCATGAAACAAAATTTGACCATGCTCCATCACATGAGATCGGGTGTAAATTTTCCATGTGTGAGTCATATCCGTGTTCAAAAAGTTTTGGATTTTCAAGCATTTCAGATTTTGGATTTTCAGATTAGGAATGCTAACTGTATTTAAATAGTATTAAAAATACTCGAGTCTGAATGTATGGAGTTTTCATATAAGTATATACATTTATAAGGAAGATTTCACTATGTCTGAGCGACAGCTCGTGTGATTTGAAGTTGGTAGCTAATATGTTTAGGTAACTCAAAGTTTGAAATAGTAATTTTTAAAATTAAAATAATTTTAGGTATGCATTTGAATTAAATTTTTTGTGCCTTACCTAACACAGGGGAACTCAATAGCATTTCATACTAGGAATATTCAAAGGAATAAAGATAGCTGGAGAGAGGGGTCATGTTCTTTAGAAAGGACTTCATATGTCAATGTCTACAGAAACAGTGAAAAAAGGAAAAAGGAAAGAAAAATTGAAAAAGATAAATAAAAGTTTTCATATGGAAGAGGGTTTACATTTGTTTTTAATGACTCTTAGAGATACAACAAGGTAGAAACAATAGTAAGACAGAGACAGACTTCAGTTTACTAAGTGAGAACTTTTTTTTTTTTTTTTTTTTAAGTCTTGCTCTGTTGCCCAGGCTGGAGTGCAGTGGTACGATCTCAGCTCACTGCAACCTCCGCCTCCCAGGCTCAAGTGATTCTTCTGCCTCAGCCTCCTGAGTAGCTGGGACCACAGGCATGCATCACTACCACCTGGCTAATTTTTGTACTTTTAGTAGAGACGAGGTTTTGCCATTTTGGCCAGGCTGGTCTCAAACTCCTGACCTCAGGTGATCCACCGACCTCAGCCTCCCAAAGTGCTGGGATTATAGGTGTGAACCACCATGCCCAGCCCTCCCAAAGGGGAACTTTCTAAGAGAGCCACCATAAGATGCAATGAGCTACTTCAATAGGTAGAAGACATTCTGTCCATTGGCCACTTAGTGAAGATAGGCAAAAAATGTATGCTCCCTGAATAGGTAGTTAAATTCCATGGCCTTTGGAACCTCCTTTCAGCCCGAGTTACTGTGATTCTGTGAGTACATGCAGCTGTTCTCTAAACTGCTCACAGCTCTTCCTTCATGTTATGATAAAAGAGTTTTAACACAAGAGGATGAATGGAAAGTGACAGAAAAAAAACTTGGTTGGGAGATTAGTAAATACAAAAAGTAGCTGGTAAGCTCTTCTCTTCTTTACGATTATTTCCATTATCATAATTTATCTGGATTTTCTAGTTCTGGCTTTAGGAGCAACATCAGAATAGCAGTTAATCTCTCTTTCCTAACAATTGATTTTAGAAATGCCGTTGGCTTAAGATAATTAAGTTTCCTTTTGAACCAGCAACAGGGCTGAAATAGCTACAGTTTTATGGCTGTTGCTGCTTAAAGAGTTAATAACGAACAATAAATACAACCCGTTTTGACTCTCTTATTTTGCCAGTATCTTATAACATGAATTTGCCCCGAAGGAAATGATAGGCATAAATTCAGTGGAAGCTGATTTATGGGATTCTTTCTGTGGTTCCGTGACTTAGAATCCAAACAGGGTTGCCTTCTGGATTCACACAGAAGCCTTTGATCTTTAATGCTAATTACTTTGATGCCAGAATAAGTAGCCACATCCAACTGTCCAAACAAGCATACTTGAAGAATTCTATATTAACATTGTTTCTTGGTCCTTTCTAAACAAGTACCATCAGTGAAGAAGATTTTGAATACAGATGAGCTGTGAAATTTTGCAGAGCTGCTAGAAAAAAATTTTTATTTAATTGAAATTCATTTTCTCTCACCAACATGGAATTCATACTTGAAATTGATGTTATCACCTGTTATTTAATCAAATAGAGAGCCTCTTTTTAATCCATTGCTTGATTTTTTTATAGGCTAGCGTCTGAGCATTTAATATCCAAATACATGCTTCCCTCGGCTTTTTCTTTTTTTTCTTTGAGACAGGGTCTTGCTTTGTTGCCCATGCTGGAGTGCAGTGGTATGATCATGGCTCACTGCAACCTTGGCCTCGTGGGTTCAAGTGGCCCTCCCACCTCTGCCTCCTGAATAGTTGGGACTAAAGGTGCACGCCACCATGCCCAGTTAATTTTTACATTTTTTTTTTTTTGTAGAGACGGGATTTCACTGTGTTGCCCAGGTTGGTCTTGAACTCATAGGCTCAGGCAATCCATTCACCTTGGCCTCCCAAAGTGTTGGGATTATAGGCATGAGCCATTGTGCCCTGCCTTCCCTTGCCTTTTTAACCTTCCCCTAGAGGTTACCTCTAAGTAGCACTGAGGAGAAAGTAGCTGGTATTTTTATGTAGCTTGTAGTACTGAAATCCCTCTGGAGAAATGATCCTCTAGACTCTGGTAGAAGGATATTACTGTTATATACTATTCAAAACAGTTTACTATAGAAGTGTCAAAGTAGACTTCAGTAAACAGACATCACAAAGCATAAGCTTCAGGCATAAAGGCTTAGTAATACCTCAAAGAATAATTATTTCAGTGCTGGGAAGGTTAGATAAGAGTTGCATATTCACTGGACCATGCATTTATCCTTCAGCAGTTTAAAGAAGCAAGGAGGCTGGGAGCACTTTCGGAGGCTGAAGCAGGCAGATTGCCCGAGCTCAGGAGTTCGATACCAGCCTAGGCAACATGAGGAAACCCCGTTTCTACTAAAAATACAAAAAATTAGCCTCATGTGGTGGTGGGTGCCTCTAGTCCCAGCTACTCGGGAGACTGAGGCATGATAATCACTTGAACCCAGGAGTCGGAGGTTGCAGTGAGCCAAGATCACACCGCTGCACTCATTCTGGGCGACAGAGTGAGACTCTGTCTCAAATAATAATAATAATAATAATAATAATAATAATAATAATTTAAAAATAAGAAGCAAGGAGAGTTGTAGAGATTTGGTTTCCTATTTTAGTATTACATATTGTTAGCATTGGAATACATTTATAACCCTTGGAGCCAGACAGACATGGATTTGAATTCCAGGGCCATTACTTAGTACCTGTGTAATAAGCCTCTGACTATTTAGTCTCTGAGGTTCAGTTTTTTTCCTAAGGATTTTTGGATGGATCAGGGAGAATTCGCATAAAGTGTCTGACAAATAGTGGGCTCACCATAAGCGTCTGTAAATATTGTTAATATTAATAATAAAATAAGGACTTTTTTTCTTAGAATTTTAAATTCATGGTTTCCCAATTTCTATTAATATATACAGTTTACATTTAATTTGGCGGAGTTTATACAAGTAAAGTCAGATCTGTACTCTTCAGGATGTGTATCCTACTCACAATTCGACATAATTGATGATAACACAACTTCCTTCATTTTAACTTTTTAGTGATTTTTTAAAAATTGAAACCTTCCGTAAATGATTGGGGTAAGAAATGATTGAATCATTTTGCAAAGTGACTTACACAAAAGATAAGCACAAATACTGGGAAAGAGAAAAAAACACTTGCTTTAGAAAAGTTAGAGATCTGAAATCAAATTTCAGAGATTCATGGATGATGTTGATGTTGAATTACTAATGGTCGCTTTTTTACATTTTAAAACTTCAGCTGTATTATTTGGATTTCATGATAGTCTTATTGCCAGAACTGTATCTAGCTTTGTAATAAAATGGTTCTGAAAAGTCATGTAACAAATATTTCTAGTTTAGCCAAGCAGTGTTACACTCCTGTAGTCCCAGTTTCTCTGGAGGCTGGGGCAGGAGGATCTGTTGAGCCCAGGAATTTGAGTCCAGCTTGGGCAAGTAGCAAGATCCCCCACCTCTAAAAATAAAAATTAAAAAAGTCTAAGTTGGAGAATTTTATACTTACTAAGAGTTCATTTTGAAGGGGACATTATTAGAGATATTTCTGATAAAAATGAATACTTTTGCAGAGCCATCATCACCACTTAATCTGTTGGCTGTATGAGTTCATTTTGATTGTGTGTGCCTACACACCTGCATTTCCACTTGAGAATGCTTGAGCAGTGTTTGCTGCGTTGTTGTTCTCTTTTTGCATTCAACAACTTTTTAGTTCTTGTGTACAAGATATGTTGCTAGGTGCCACTATCAAAATGAATGACCCCCCTGCCTTAGGTACCTTGATTTCTGGAGGGAAACCATTGGTTATAATATAATCTGTTGAGTTTAATGGAGGTAGGAACACAGTGCTGTGAGAGCCACAGGCAAGGGTTAACTCTCCCTGAAAACATCACAGGAATGATGATGGGTTTTAGAAGATGAATAGAAGTATGCAGTACAGAGTGGGTGAAGAACTTTCTAAGCCTTGTGGGTTTAAAGAGCAGGCAGAAGTTTGGTGTAGCCAGGGTATAGAACTGACAGGGCCAAGAAAGGAGGTGAGGCTGGCAGTAAGTCAGAGACAGGCTGTGAAGCTCGTCGTAGTGCTTATTTGCAAAATGTAGATTTGTAACCAGAGGGCAACATTGAGCTGATACAGTATTTTACTAGTCATTTGAAAAAGTACTTCTCACTATTTTTGTTTTATTTTATTTTGGGGGCTTGTGTGTGTGTGTTTTACTAGACAATTTTAGAAGTTTATTTTCTCTTTGGAGACTGAGTTTTGCTTTATCACCCAGGCTGGAGTGCAGTAGCGCAATCATAGCTCACTGCATGCGGCCTCTACCTCCCAGGCTCAAACGATCCTCCCACCTCAGCCTCCCAAATAGCTGGGACCACAGGCAAGTGTCACCATGCGGAGCTAATTTGTTTATTTTTGGTAGAGATGAAGTCTCGCTCTGTTCACCACACTGTTCTCGAACTCCTGGGCTCAGGTGATCCTCCTGCCTCTGCCTCCCAAAGTGCTGGAATTACAAGCGTGAGCCACCACATCTGGCCCCCTCTGAGTGTTTCACTATTCATGAAACAGTAAACCATCTTGTGTCAAATGTCAAGTGCACGTTCGTTAAAAATGTTGCCCAGCAAATGTTCGCTGGGCACGGTGGCTCACGCCTATAATCCTAGCACTTTGGGAGGCTGAGGCAGGTGGATCACCTGAGGTCAGGAGTTACAGACCAGCCTGGCCAATGTGGTGAAACCCATCTCTACTAAAAATACAAAAATTAGCTGGGTGTGGTGGTGGGCACCTGTAATCCCAGCTACTTGGGAGGCTGAGGCAGGAGAATGGCTTGAACCCAGGAGGTGGAGGTTGCAGTGAGCCGAGATGGCACCACTGCACTGCAGCCTGGGCAACAAGAGTGAAACTCTGCCTCAAAATAAATAAATAAATATATAAAATTAAAACGGCAAATGTTTATTAATTGTCTATTTGCTTTGGATATGAAGGTTAATAAATCGTGGGAAAACCATTGTCTCCAATTGAAGAACACTCTAGTGGGAGCAAGGAGGTATAATAATAAATATCACAAAAGTGTTAAGATTATCTTAGTTTGAGCTATCATAACAAATTACCATAGATTGAATGGCTTAAACGACAGAAATTTATTTCTCACAGTTCCAGAGGCTGAGGAGTTGATCAGGGTGCCAGGATGGTTGGATTAGGATAAGGGCCCTCCTTCTGGTTTGCATATGGCTATCGTCTTACTGTGTCCTCACTTGGTGGAGAACAGAGAGAGAGGAAGGAAATTCTCTCCTGTCTCTGTCGTATTGAGGATTGGAATTCCAATATCTGAATTTGGTGGGGGGACACAAACATATGGTCTGTAGCACAGGTTGTATAATTTACCATTTCATGTTTAATTCTTCTCTACTTCTTCATTTCTTATGTATCTTTCAAGACCTCGACCTGCTTTGAGGCTGTTAGTGTTTGTCTGACTTCTGCTTTGTATAGATAGCAAGTTACTCTGTTTTATTTTATTTTCTATGCTGGTCAGTGGAACACCTGACTGCAGTTAGTTGTCTTAGTCACGGATTGTTCCATGTGTGTTTTCTTTTTCTAACTTTAGGGCCTCATTAGCAGGGATCTGACCTATTGTACTTTGTACTTCAAACTATCTAGGTCAGTGCTAGGTAAGAATACTAAATGTTTCATAGCAACTATTGAGGCTGGGCGCGCTGGCTCATGCCTGTAATCTGAGCAGTATGGAAGGCCGAGGCAGGCAGATCACTTGAGGCCTGGAGTTCGAGATCAGCCTGGCCAACACAGCAAAACCTCATCTCTACTAAAAATACAAAAAACAATTAGGAAGTGTTTTAAAAGGTATTCGAATTCTACATTACTTTGTAAGTTCTCCACAAATACTTGCTTCTGTGAGTTCAGTTCATGATGCAAATTTACAGTCAGCAATGTTAATAGAATCTATATTCTAAAAAAAACTGGCTCTTCCTGGCAAGATGCATCTCTTTAACATGAAGCGTATGTTTTTATTTAACACTTTATGCATAAACTTACTAATGTTACAGTGTTTGTTAAACAACTAACTATACGCATGCATTGAATTCCCGTGAGTCCGAGCATTAGTGGTTGGCCAGTAATGGTAAAGAATAACTATGTGCCACAGTTTTACTTGATTTCAGACAAATACATCTGGCCTTTGTTCTAAAAAGTGGACCTGTGATGTTCCTGTGAGAGTTAACTGGGTCTCTGTCTCTGACTTTTTTTTTTTTTTTTTTTTTTTAACTCTGTGCTGCTTCAGTGATCACTTTGCATTAACATAAAAAAGACACCAGAAAGGGGGTTGAAGTAGTTGTTCCATCTCTCCCCAACAACACGCAGTGAGGTGGGGTCTCACTCTGTCGCCTAGACTGGAGTGCAGTGGTGTGATCTCGGCTCACTGCAGCCTCTGCCTCCCAGGCTCAAGTGATCCTCCCCGCTCAGCCTCCCGAGTAGGACTACAGGCGTGTCACCATGCCCAGCATGTTCCATCTTTTAAAAGTGCTTCAAAATACTTTTTCTTTTTCTTTTTCTTTTTTTTAAACACAAAGCATTTAATGCAGCCATCCATTTTAAATTAGGGCTAACTTTGAAGGTCAGGAATCAAACAGCTTATTATATAGCCTTTTCATTTTATCCACTGAGAAATTAAGATTTAGAGGAAAGGTCAGGTACTTTGCCCAAGGATACAGAGCTTTTTAGTGGAGGAACTCAGACCTGAACTGCAGCTTCAGCGTACCATATTCTTTCCATGGTATCATATTATTTAGTTTTATTTAACTTTGACTTTCAAAATGTTATGAAATAAGAGATGAAGTCAAATCTGACTTTAACTGCTAGTTTAGTCTCCTTTCAAAATGAACGACTAACTGAAAATTCATCTATCTCCATAACCTGTTTTCATCTATCTCCATAACCTGTTTTCAGCTGGGGGTTGTGTCAGTGCCACCTGAGAAGCTTTTGTAACTACAGCTGCTTGGGCCCTGTAGAATTAGAATCTCTAGCTGTAAGACCCAGGTTTTTATACAGTTTTAAAAGCCCCACAGGTGATTCTGGTGCTGAGCCCTGATTGTGAATAATTTCTCCAGTCTTTGAATGTTGTAAATAAGGAAACTGATTAAGTTGGCTTGTCTTTTTTAAGACAGTTTTTGTACATGTAAGTTTGAGTATCCCTAATTTGAAAATCTGGTATCTGAAATGCTCCAAAATCTGCAACTTTTTGAGCACCGACAGGATGCTCAGAAGAGCATTTCACATTTCAGATTTTCGGATTAGGAATGCTCAACCAGTCAGTATAATGCAGATTCTAAAATCCTTTAAAAAATCGAAATCTGAAACACTTCTGATCCTAAGCATTTTGGATAAGGGATACTCAACCTATATCTCATATCAGAGCTTGAGGGTAAAGGGTGGTAATTAGAATGAAAGGGGCAGGCAAGAAAATGGAGGGATTTTTCTGTTGTACATAAATAGGAATTTAGACTTGATGTGGTAGACAATAAGCAGTGTTCTAGAGCCCTGAGTAGGATGGTGCTACACAGAAGGTGACAGTCTCATAACTCTTTGCCTTCAGGCAGGACTTCATTTTATTATATACTTAAAAGACCTTTCTGCTCACATTCTTCTTCCCCACCCAGTGGCTGAAGTCATACATTTGAGAGTTACAGTCTTCTTCCTTCTCTTCTGATACCAAATAAGTTACCAAGTCTTTCAGTTTCGCTTTTAAATATCGGTTAAAACCGTTTCCCCCTTTTTATCCCTACCGCTACACTCTAGTATAAGTTTTCATCATCATTTACCTGAAAACTACAATAGGCTACTAATTGATTTCCTTGTCTCATCCACCTTCTATATTACTGTTAGAGTAATTGTTCAAAAAAAACAAATCTCTTGCACCATATTCCTTTACAGAATCCTTCAGTGGTTTCCCATTACTTAGGATAATGTCTGAACTCCTTAGCATGCCATTCACAGCAATTTGCCACCTCATTACCAGCACTCAGGAAATATACATTATATAGCCTATACCTTAGCCATAATGAACATAATATGTTCTTTCATAACTTTGCATATGTTATTCTCTTTGCTTATAATTCTTTTTTCAAATTGATCAGCCTTGCAAATTCATATGAATCTTTTAATGCACGTCAAATGTAACCTCTCTGTTTCCTGCCCATCCCTTTTCCCTCCTCTAGCTGGCATTCCTTTTATTACTTTTCTGGTAATTGCCTGTACACGTGTCTGCTCACCCCATTAGACTGTGAGATCACTGAGGATAAGGAGTGTATATTCATTCCTCTTTGTATTTTCAGCATCTAGTACAGTGTCTGGCAAATTTGCATTCAGTAAATGTTTTTTAAAACTTAATTGAATTCCTTGACATAGTTAAAAATGTAGCTTTGGTAGCTGAAAGAATTGACAGTCATTCTTTTCTCACTTTTTATGAATATTTGCCTCTTCGTATTTTTTATGATTTTCAAATTGCTTGGGATTTTAAAAAATGGTTAAACTGTTTTCTCTCATACAGCACAAGGCCTTACTTGTAATCATGAGAAGTGGAATATTACTATGATTCATGTCCTAGGCAAAGAGAGTTGTAAATAAGAAGGTAGGAGGTGACAGGCTTGTGTATTCAGTGGAGCAGATATTTCTTTGCCTTCTGTTACAGCAGAATACACTGACCCTTGCATGAATTCGCTATTATGTTTTTCTTTGTATTAAATTTATACAAGGAAAAAAAAAAGATGATAGGTTCCAGTTATGTTACTCTATTTTTTTGTTACTTCTTTTATCATGCCTGGAGGTTCCTTAGAACATGTTATTCTAACACTAACAAGCAGTGTGGTTTTGGGCAAATTACTCAGTTGCTCTGGGCTTCAGCTTCCTGATCTGTAAAACAGATGATAATAGTACTAACTCACTCCTAGGTTTATTGTGAGAATCAAATGAGTTAATATCTGTAAGGCACTTAGAATAGTGCCTGGCATGGAGTGAGTGTTCCAACAGCTTTTCAGCCTCAGCCCATGCCACTTCCTTCTCATTGGCCTTCATTCATTTCCTTGATTGTGTTAACCGGCTTCAAGGCCTTTGTGGATGCTTCTCCTCTACTGGGATCACGGTATTCATCTGACAGGCTCACCGTCAACTTCAGGTCTCTTGTTAGACTGAACGTTCCCAGAGAACACTATGCCTGGTAGAGTAGTTGTGCAAGAAATATTTATTGAATAGATGAGTAAATAAATAATCGAGCCAACTGGAAAAGAGAACAGGATCACATGGAATGGAAAGTTGCTTCTTCAGGGGTTGGGGTCAGGGCAGATTCTCTCATTGCAGGCAGGAAGGAAAGGAAAAGGGGTGTGTGTGTGTGTGTGTGTGTGTGTGTGTGTGTGTGAGATACATACTTATAAATTAAATGGTGAAATTGTAAATATTTAATGGTCAAAGCATTAAAATAGGAGTTGATAGATTAATTGATTTGCCTAAGTAGTGATCAATTTGAGCTTAAAATGGTATTGTTAATTGCCCCCAGTAATTTGAATATGCTGTTGTTTGTGCTTTAAAATTAGTATATATTTTAAAATTAGTATATAGTATAAAATAACTACACTTCAATAAAATAAACTTTGTGTGTGTGACAAGGTCTGGCCCAGTCACCCGGGCTGGAGTGCAGTGGTGTGATCTTGGCTCACGGCAACCTCTGCCTCCCAGGCTCAAGAGGTAGGGAAATGTGGGTTTGAAACCCACTCCTCTTTGAAGTTGTATTATTAACAACAACATTTATGTAATGTTTACTATGAGCCAGATCCTCTAAGTACATAGATATTCCTTACCTCTTTTAATCTTCAGAACAGCCCTGTGAAGTCAGTTCTTAGAGAGATACAAGTTCAAGGAACTCACCTATTACAGTAATAAATGATGAAAGTTAGGATTTAAACTGAGGTCTGGGAGATACCAAAGCTGACAGTAAATACCATCTTATACTAACTTCCTGGGTGACCTTGAGCAAAACTTAGCTGCCTCGTCCCTGCATCTGTAATTTAGAAACCCAAAAAGCTTTAGAAATTGTTAGTCTTTCCATAACTTATTTGGTGACAAACATGTGACCTGAATAGATGAGAGGCTATTTATATTTTTTGTTCATTCCATTTAGTGTAAATATTCATATATGTTGCATTAAAAATTATGTGTTGGATTAGGTGGTGCTGCTATAGACCCCCCTGTAGAGGTGTTAAAAAATATATGCTATACTCACCATAATTCACTTTCTAAAATACGAAAATTTCTGAAATCTGAAATCCCCCAATAGATTGTGGACCTCTGTTTAACTTCCATAATACTCAGTTTTCTTACCTATGTAATTCTTAAAATTTATCCCAGTACATCTTAACAAGAATTATATGTAATAGTATATGTAAGCATTTAAGATACCTGATATATGATTACATATTCAGTTTGTTGGGATTGTTACTGTCATTATCTTGGAATTTTTATTCAGCTGTGCAGAGTTTGGATCCTAAAGCTAGACCATGTAGAAAATGTGAATTTGGCTGGGCACAGTGGCTCACACCTGTAATCTAACATTTTGGGAGGCCGAGGCAGGTGGATCACTTGAGCCCAGGAGTTTGAGAACAGCCTGGGCAACATGGCAAAACCACATCTCTATAAAAAAAATGCAAACATTAGCAGGGCATGGTGGTACTCTCTGGTAGTCCTAGCTACTCCGGAGGCTGAGGCAAGGGGATCGCATGAGCTCAGGAAGTTGAGGCTGCAGTAAGCCAAGATAGCGCCACTGCGCTCCAGCCTAAGTGACAGAGGGAGACCCTGTCTCAAAAAAGAAAAAAGAAGGCCAGGCGCCGTGGCTCGTGCCTGTAATCCCAGCACTTTGGGAGGCCAAGGCTGGTGGATCACCTGAGGTTAGGAATTCAAGACCAGCCTGGCCAACATGGTGAAACCCAGTCTCTACTAAAAATACAAAAATTAGCCAGGTGTGGTAGTGGGCGCCTATAGTCCCTGCTACAAGAGAGAGAGAGAGAGAGAGAGAAAGGAAAAGGTGAATTTTGTTTTGTTTAGTTTGCAACTGAGACTGAACACTGCATTGTTTTCAGTACAGGATAAGAAGCCAGGCCTTTTACAGAATGTAGTTTGTTTTCCTTACTAGTGACTTTAAACCATAGTGATTTTCTCCTATAAATGTACATTATTCCTTAGTACAGGGTTTCCTATCCTTTTTGTCAGATCCCGGGGTCCAGGTCTAGCCCATGCTGAAGTCCGAGGGGGTGTGGGTGGATGAGCAGAAAGAACACCTGGGGGACTATAGGCAGGTGAAAGATAGTTTTATTCAGCAGCAGCTCAAATTAACAGCTTTCTTACACTAGCTCTCTTATGAACAGCGTTTCTTACACTGTCCACCTTTATCTCAGCGGTTTGCTCTGGCTGTGTGGCTCCCGCGACCGCCATGCCTGCAGCTTCACGGAAGGCTCTCCCCTGCCTTCAGGGTCAGCAGCTTAACCCTTTATCTGGGCATGAGCAAGCCGAACTGTGTCCTGGCTCCCTCCTGTCCAGACGGACAGCTTTGGCGCTCTCTCTCTTTCTCTGGGCACCAGTGCCTACACAAGAGCCATGTTGAGCCAAGCTGAGCCCCAAGAGCGCCTATGCAACGGTAGCAGGGCAATTATACCTTTTACAGACAACAGTGGCTCAGAGCCAAGGATGAACTTATGCAAACAGGTTACATAACGAGTAGGGGTGTGCACCTGCACGCCAGACTCGCTGTCATGCAGGCCTGGATATCCACCTTGGCCTGCCTCCGTGTACCTGTTCATGTGATTACACACTTAGAAAATTATTTACTGGCCAGGTGCGGTGGCTTCCACCCTGTAATCCCAGCACCTTGAGAGGCTGGGGCAGAAGGATTGCTCCAGGCCAGGAGTTTAAGACCAGCCTTGGGCAACATAGCAAGACCCTGTCTCTACAAAAAAAAAAAAAAAAATTAAAATTAGCTGGGCATGGTGGCGTGCACCGGTAATCATGGTGCAGCTAATCAGGAGGCTGAGGCAGGAGCGTCCTTTGAGCACAGGAGTTGAGGTTGGCGGTAGGTAAGCTTTGATCACACCTGAGATGAATGAAGGAGGAGGGTGCTTCATTCTGCTGCCAGTATTCGAGGCTCACCTGGCTACAAGGGCTGAGGGAATCCATATCTTGGCACACCTATAATACATCTTGGCAAACCAGTGTATAATTATATATACCAAATGTAAGGGGAAGAGACATGAAATGTGGGAATTATTAGTGGATTTACTTTAATTCCTCTGCGTAAGCATCTATTTTGAAGCCGTTAAGAAAATTCAGATAAAACATGTGAAACTTAAAAATACTAAATAGTTAAGTCTCTTAATTGCCTGTCTTCTAGCAGTCAGGCAGTTGAGTCAGGAATGAGATGGAGTGACTGTCGTACTTAACGCTTTATAAAATGTATTTGTCGGTTTGTTAGATTAAGTATATTTTACCCTGTAAGTTTGAATTGTGAAAAAACTATGACATTGTCTTGAAACATCTAAAACATTTCTAAGAATAGATAGAACCAATAATGTATTTAATTTAGGACATTTATTTTTTAAGGGGTTGACATTTATTCCTGTCTCAAGTATTACAGTAAAAATTAGGTGAAGTAGGATAATTAGGCCATTTTTTTTAATGGACACATTCAGAGTTTGTTAGAAATTATTTGCAGCAGAGTTGTGGGGGAGAGGCATAACAAGTTGTTTCAGGCTGGTCTGAAGGTAGTTATCTCAGTTGATTGTTCACAGTCAGTTACAGCTTGAATTCCTTGTTCTGCTCTTACCCCGTTCTCACTACTCGACTAGCCTAAAATATAATAATAAAATAAAAAGAAGTTGTTTCACATTTCCCTGCCAAGCCTAAAACCTCCCGACCAGATTTTCTTTTAAAAAGGACACAGAGTTGGTTCTCAACTGGATATGTCTAGATTACGCTGAGACGCTGACCACAGCCATAAATTTGTTACAGGGAGGTGGGGCAAACATGCAGGAATTGTAAGTGCAAATATACCCCACGTGGCTTTGGAATTTGAGGGCCGGGGAAGACATCCTGCATCTTCCTGGTTTCCCTGGAAGGAACGGTACCCAGTTTGAAGGATTCAAAGGAGAATTTCTTCTCCAAAGTCTCTTCCTTTCGCCTCGGTGATCTGAGCAGGGTTTGCCGACTCCGTGTTGTCCCCAGTGGCCTGTTTGTGATCGGTGGGGCTCCTCTTTACCCTGGAGGAACACATCTCCAATGCTTTCTTTTCTTTTCACAGGCACTTGTAGTGGGGATGGGGGTGGGAGGGTGGCACAGGTGGAAACCTTACCTGCTGCTTGGCGCCCACTCAGCTCTGCAGAGCCTTGGAGCTGTCTACTCAAGCTGGGATCTCTTTGAAGGGGATTTTCCAGAGGTAGAATAGTATTTCTGACAGCCTCACAAATATACTCATCTTTTAATATTTTGCCACCTTTAAAAGTTGTTATTCAGAATAGTAGATGATTCCATAGCAGCCCGTGGCTCAGAATATTGTTATGTGTTAATTTGGAAGAAATGTGACTAGTATTCAGCACTTCTTTGAACAGGGTATATTACTTAGTAGCTGTGTTGCTTGATTTTCACAGACTGTTATATCTCCATTTAAATCATAAATCTGAATTATGCTGTATTACTGTAAAGCCTACCAGTGTTCCCTAGAATAGCATGGTAATAATTTTTTTAAGAAAAAACAAGTAGTAACAAAACATTGTTCACATTATAGGAACAGAAAGATAATAACAAAATAAAAGTCCAGGATAGGCTGGGCACGGTGGCTCACGCCTGTAATCCCTACACTTCAGGAAGCCAAAGTAGGCGGATCATTTGAAGTCAGGAGTTTGAGACCAGCCTGGAAAACATGGTGAAACTCCATCTCTACTAAAAATACAAAAATCAGCTGGATGTGGTGGCGGCCGCCTGTAATTCCAGCTACTCAGGAGGCTGAGGCAGGAGAATTGCTTGAACCCGGGAGGCGGAGGTTGCAGTGAGCCAAGATCGCCCCACTGTACTCCAGCCTGGGCAAGAGAGCGAGACTCTGTCTTGGGGGGCGGCGGGGAGAAAATTCCAGGATATATGAAGTCATTATGACTAAAAACCATGTATTATGTACATCATATTCTTAATTGTATTATAATAATTAGTCTTCCTCATCATCCCGCAAGTATATCACAGAGATAAATAGAATCTCCTCTCAGCTCTCATTATTTTTAATAATGATCTCCTTGGTACTAAAGAAGTTGAAGATTACAACTCAGACATGCCAAATGTTGGGCCAGGCACAGTGGCTCGCCCCTGCAATCCCAGGACTTTACGAGGCCATGGCAGAATAGTCACTTGAGCCCAGGAGTTCAAGACCAGCCTGGGCAACATGGCAACACCCCATCTCAACAAAAAATACAAACATTAGCGGGGCATGGTGGTGGGCGCCTGTAGTCCCAGCTACTCAGGAGCCTGAGGTGGGAGAATCACCTGAGACTGCGAGGTTGAGGCTGCTGTGAGCTGTGATTGTGCCACTGCACTCCAGCCTGGGTGACAGAGTGAGACCCATCTCAAAAAAAAAAAAAAAAAAAGTGAAATGTTGATGTTTTAGGGTTTAGAGAATAGCTGCAAAAAGTTATTTTCTATATCTACTGGAAAACAGCATATCTTTGTAAGTACAGTTTGTAAGGCAGACAGATTGTAATTATGTGGATAGAGTAGTGAGTGGTAACAGAGCTTGACAGACCAGTGTTCACGTGACAGAGTGTGCAGTCCTCAAGCGCAGGTGCAGGTGGCCAACAGTGCTGGGTTAAGGGGCCAAAGTGCACAGACAAGGCATTGGCCAGGCCTCTCCACATTTTGCAAACTTCTCTTCCCTTAAAAAGGAAAAAAAAGAAAAAGAAATAAACAAACTTTTGATATTTCTCAGAATTCAGAACTCATTTTTTGTTTGTTTTGTTTCAGAAAACTGAAGAATGGGAGAAAAGTAAGACTGAAGCAGACATGGAAGAGTATATATGGGAAAACAGTTCATCAGAAAGAAATATCCTGGAAACGCTTCTCCAGATGAAAGCTGCTGAGAAAAATATGGAAATAAATAAAGAAGAGCTCCTTGGTACTAAAGAAGTTGAAGAGTACAAAAAGTCTGTTGTTAGTCTTAAAAATGAGGAGGAAAATGAAAATTTGCTTTCTCAGTACAAAGAATCTGTGAAGAGACTATTAAATGTGACATGAATTATGGAGTAGAAAAACCTGCTTGATTTATTTTATAATATATGTAATCAGTATCTAATTTGATACAAAGTCGAAAATGTTAAAAAAAATCATTGTTTTTCCTCAGAGTTAAAATTATTTCCCTCATACTAATGCTTAATGGCAATGATTACTCCAGAGTTTTTTTATTTTTACACTGGGGCAATAGACTAGGAGATCTTTGATTTCTTCTTGGTCTAAAGTGTTTTGATTTTATTTCTGCATAATAGCTTTGGTATTCATGTATATACATGCTTTTAATTGTGATTTTGCCACCTTCCCCATTTCTTTCCCCACAAGCTGGCATTCAGTAGTTGCTTTTGAATAATGGTTTTGGTTACCTCAGAAGGTAGGCCCAGAACCCATTTCCTTGACTTGCAGTTCCGGGCTCTGTTCACGTGACTGCTGTCTAGCTGATGCATTTTTCACGTTTGTCAGTTCTGGTTAGAAACAGGTCCTCAGGAGTATTCTCTAACCTGATATTGTCTAAAAAGATATGTTGACTCAACTTTGTTTAGCGTCCTACTTTCTAGATTGTGGGGCTCATTTTGCCAGGGCCAAGCTACGAAAAGTAGAAGGGGAGATTACCTGGTGTGTATCCCCCTGGATGCCCCAGTTAGAGCTGCCACAGCTCAGGAAAAAGATGAGGCATAGGGATCTTGAATGTAATGGAGTAAGTGACAAAATAAGAACTACCCTGGGAAACCCTGCATTCAGTGTAGCTGTCAATTCAGTATTTCTGAGTACACCTGTCAGCTGTTTCTTACCACTTCGATGGTTGTGATTAATTTAAAATCAGAATAAAGGAATTACTGAGTTTATTTGCCTAATAGACTTATTTTGCCTAGA
Source organism: Chlorocebus sabaeus (assembly GCF_047675955.1). Classification (NCBI taxonomy): domain Eukaryota; kingdom Metazoa; phylum Chordata; class Mammalia; order Primates; family Cercopithecidae; genus Chlorocebus; species Chlorocebus sabaeus. The sequence goes on from NC_132914.1 coordinate 28,522,074, forward strand.
AGAATTAGAGAGTATAAATGAAAGCCAAAAGGGAATTTCACAACGATTTCCTAAACCATTTGTGTGAAATGAAGGTATGGTCTGGTGTGAGTGAGGCCAGGAGTCTGTAGGTTATGAAGGACAATATGGCCTTGAGTACAAAAGGGGGAGAAAGAGGCATGTCGTGCCCTGCTGGGGCACCCTTACACTGGTTATTTTAATCCTAGGCCTGACTTATGAATGAACTCAAAAGGGGCTAGACTGAGCCAAATTGGTAAGTAGCGGATGAAAAACAGTATAGATAAAACCAATATTTTAGATCATGTTTAGAGCATATTTCAAGAAACATACCAGTACATTTAGAGACTCTTATGGAGTTAAGAAAAACTCAGATTCCTAACAGGATTGAAGAAGGAAACATTTTGAAAACAGTAGAAACTGAGAAGAGATGATCATTTGGGAACATGTAAAGCAGCAGTAGCTTAGGGTGGTTTATCCTGTGTAATAATACAGTGCAGATGAAAGCAGAGAGGAGGATGTGTAATAAGGAGTTTGACCTTACCCAGAGGTCTGGCCTTTGCCCTTGGCTTCTGGGAGGTAGTCTATACCATACCCGTTAGGACTGTCTTTGTTTAGTGGGGTAGCTGGCCCCAAAATATCTCAGGATGGGACCAACATGCCAGAAAAATCTACCATGTGATTTAGGGTGGGGGCTTTGAGTCACATGGTATTAGTCCACCTGACAGCCGGGAGGACTTACCAGACAATCAGCTATCATACCTACATAATGGAGTCCAGTAAAATCTTTGGGCTGAGCACGGTGGCTCACGCCTGTAATCCCAGCACTTTGGGAGGCCGAGGCGGCGGATCACGAGGTCAGGAGATCGAGACCATCCTGGCTAACACGTTGAAAACCCATCTCTACTAAAAACAAAAACTTAGCTGGGCGTGGTGGCAGACGCCTGTAGTCCCAGCTACTCGGGAGGCTGAGGCAGGAGAATGGCGTGAACCCGGGAGACGGAGCTTGCAGTAAGTGGAGATCGTGCCACTGCACTCCAGCCTAGGTGACAGAGCAAGACTCCGTATCAAAAAAAAAAAAAAATCTGAACAGGGAGGCTTGAGTAAGCTCGGGTTAGCAATACTCCATGCATATTGTCACACACTGATACTAGGAGAGTAATGTGTCCTGACTCCTAGGGGAGAGCACCAGAAACTAAACATTTGAACCCTTCCTGGGCCTCAACTTACGTACTTCTTCCGTTGGGCAACTTTAAGGTATCCTTTCCCTGTAATAAACTGTAAATGTGAGAAGAATAGCTTTCATTCAGTTCTGAGTTCTAGTGAATTATTGAACCTGAGGGTTGTTTAGGGAATCCCCCACAAACTTAACAGTTGGTGTCAAAAGTAGGACGGCATTGTAGAGGACTCTACCCTCTTTTGCAGTTTGGCCAACTCCAAACTGAAGACTCTTAAACAATTATTGATGCCTAATGGCAAAATCGTAGAGCTGGCGGATTAATACAAAACTGCCTCAAAAATAAAACAGTTGGACCGGGTGCAGTGGCTCATGCCTGTAATCACAGCACCTTGGGAGGCTGAGGTGGGAGGAGGGCTTGAGGCCAGAAGTTTGAGACTAGCCTAGGCAACATAGCAAGACCCAGTCTGTACTTTAAAAATGTATATATACATACATATTTGTATGTATATGTAGCAGTTGTCATTGTAATTTTAGCAAAATTAAGCAGCACTATTTGTCATTAATCAGATCCTTGTCCTTTAAAATCTGCCAGTTGACTGAATGTATGCAATTGGAACATACATTCATCTTGATAATGAAAATGCTAGGGGACACTTTGCTATATTAATACAGTCATTTCTGATTTAAACTTAAATCGTATAGCCCAGAAGTTGCTTAAACACATAGGCAACTAAGATGTAGATCAAATCTCTTTTCTTAATTGTGGGATGCTTTAATTCTTTGGCATATTTTTGCAATATTGGTATTTCGTAAACAGTTACAGACTTTTTTTTTTTTTTTTTTTTTTTTGAGAAGCTGGACCCAGTGGCTCATGTCTGTAATCCCAGCGCTTTGGGAGGCCAAGGTGGGAGTATTGCTTGAGGCCAGGTATTGGACACCAGTCTGGGCAACGAAGTGAAACACTGTCTCTATATAAGAAAAAAATTCCCGAGGCATGGTGGCACACGCCTAGCAACTTGGGAGGCTGAAGTGGGAGAACTGCTTGAGACCAGGAGTTCAAGGCTGCAGTGAACTATGATCACACTACTGCACTCGAGCCTGGGTGGCAGAACAAGAACTTGTCTCCAAAAAAGAAAAAGAAAAGGAAAAGGGAAAAAAAGAAAAAGAGACAAATAAACTGGACCCTGGGGTCCAGTCGATAACTAAGGCTGAGGTTGTGACACCCACCTAGGAAGTAACCATGAAATCTTTCCAACGTTGTCACCTTTTTTTTTTTTTTTTTTTTTTTTGAGACAGGGTCTGCTCTGTTACAGCCCAGGCTGGAGTCTGGAGGACAGTGGCACATTCATGGCTCACTGCAGCCTCAACCTCCTGGGCTCAACCGATCCTCCCACCTCAACCTCCCGAGTAGCTGGGACCTCCAGCTACTCCTAACCTCCCAAGTAGCATGCCACCACGCCTGGTTAATTTTTTGTTTTTGTAGAGATGGGGTCTTGCTATGTTGCCTGGGTTGGTCTGATTGTTTCTTAATAAAATTTAAAATTTTACTCAGAAGTTTTCTTTTGTCTCTGGCTCCCAGTAAGAAAGTAGTTTCTAGTCTCAGTTTTGCTTCTTAACTGATTCTGGTCTGTTGTCTTTCCAGTCCAAATTTCCTCAATTTATCTAATGGTCAAAAGGGCTGAAGAGGAAAAGGAATTTGTTTGTTTTCTTAGAAGATAAATATGCTTTTCTCAAATTAAGATCATTTATATGAAATTATCAGCTTTAAGGAATGAGTAAAATTCTGAGAAGCCCCAAGGGGGAAAAAAAAACCTTTTTAATTCTAGCAGCCCTAGTCTATTGGAAAACCTCTAAGCAATTCACATATACTTAAAAGTAATGATTTTCAGCAGTGGCTCATGCCTGTAATCCCAGCACTTTGGGAGGCCAAGGCAGGTGGATCACCTGAGGTCAGGAGTTCGAGACCAGCCTGGCCAACATGGTGAAACCCTGTCTCTACTAAAAAATACAAAAATTAGCTGGGCATGGTGGCAGGCACCTTAATCCCAGCTACTTGGGAGGCAGAGGCAGGAGAATCGTTTGAACCTGGGAGGTGGAGGTTGCAGTGAGCCAAGATGAAGCCACTGCACTCAAACCTGGGGGACGAGAGCGAGACTCCTCTCAAAAAAAAAAAAAAGTAACTACTTTCTAAATGTATGTACAAAAATGTATAAAGACAACTTACTAAATTATTTCTGTAAATATAATACAGAAATAGGGTTTAATAATACAAAAATTTAATAATACAAAAATTAGGGTAATTTAAATCTTGCCTCCCCCCACCCACCACCCCCTGCTTCAAATAGCATGGGTTTTGGCCAGGCACAGTGGCTCACGCCTGTAATCCCAACACTTTGGGAGGCCGAGGTGGGTGGATCATGAGGTCAAGAGTTTGAGGCCAGCCTGGCTAACATGGTGAAAACCCATCTCTACTAAAAATACAGAAATTAGCTGGGCATGGTGATGGGTGCCTGTAATCCCAGCTACTCGGAAGGGTGAGGCAGGAGAATCACTTGAACCCGGGAGGCAGAGGTTGCGGTGAGCCGAGATCGCGCCATTGCATTCCAACCTGGGTGACAAGAGCAAGACTCCATCTCAAAAAAAAAAAAAAAAAAAAAAAAAAGCGTTTTTTTTTTCCCCTAATGTATTAGGGAAGAAATTAAAGAAATGTATAACAATTTTATGAATTATTACAAATTAAGGTAAATTGAATTTTTTTTTTTTTTGAGACAGAGTCTTACTCTGTTGCCCAGGCTGAAGTGCTGAGGCGTGATCTTGGCTCACTGCAACCTCTGCCTCCTAGGCAGCCTCAACCTCCCAGGCTCAAGCAATCCTCCAATGCAGTCGTCCAAGTAGCTGGGACTACAGGTGTGTGCCACAATGCCTGGCTAATTTTTTAATTGATTATTTATTTAAGACAAAGCCTTACTGTTGCCCAGGCTGGAGTGAGGTGGCACATTCATGGCTCACTGCAGCCTTGACCTCCAGAGCTCAAGTGATCCTCCCACCACAGCCTCCCAAGTAGCTGAAACTACAGGGACACACCACAACACCCAGCTCATTTTTTTTTTCTTTTTTTCTTTTTCTTTTTTTTTTTTTTTTTTTTTGAGATAGAGTCTCACTCTGTCATCCAGGCTGGAGTGCAGTGGTGTGATCTCAGCTCACTGCAACCTCCACCTCCCGGGTTCAAGGGATTCTCCTGTCTCGGCCTCCCGAGTAACTGGGACTACAGACCTGTGCCACCACGCCCGGCTAGTTTTTTGTATTTTCAGTAGAGAGGGGATTTCACTGTGTTAGCCAAGATGGTCTCAATCTCCTGACCTCAGGTGGTCCACCCGCCTCGGCCTCCCAAAGTGCTGGGATTACAGGCGTGAGCCACTGCACCCAGCCAATTTTTTTATTTTTTGTAGAGACGGGTTCTTGCCATGTTGCTCAGGCTAGTCTCAAGCTCCTAGGTTCGAGCGATCCTCCTGCCTCAACCTCCCATAGTGCTTGGATTATAGGTATGAGCCATCATGCCTGGCCTTTTGATTAAATTTTAAAATCAGACTTTTAATTGTGGTTAGTATTCAACTGCAAGAGATTTTATATTTTTCTTTTCTATTAAAAGAAACAGTCATTCTCTTTTTCTACCCAGTATTAATACCAGGGAAAGAAAAGCCACTGGACTTAGAAAAATTTGGGTTTTCTTTTTCTTTTGAAATCAAATGTTTTATTTTTATGGCTTTAGGGGTATAAGTGCAGTTGTGTTACATGAATGTATTGTGTAGTGGTGAAATCTGGACATTTAGTGTACCCATGGGCAATTTGTTTTAACATACGAGGGAACAGTACTATTTTATAAGTGTTATAAATAGGATTTCCCCTTATTTATTCTTTTTTTTTTTTTTTTTTTCCCCAACAGAGTCTCACTGTTGCCCAGGCTGCAGTGCAGTGGCGCAATCTCAGCTCATTGCAACCTCTACCTCCCAGGTTCAAGTGATTCTCCTACCTCATCCTCCCAAGTAGCTGGGATTATAGGCACGTGCCACCCATGCTCGGCTAATTTTTGTATTTTTAGTAGAGACAGGTTTTTGCCATGTTGGCCAGGCTGGTCTCGAACTCCTGACCTCAGGTGATCCTCCCACCTCGACCTCCCAAAGTGCTGAGATTACAGGCGTGAGCCACTGTGCCCAGCCCCTCATTTATTATTTATGCTTATTAGCTATCTTTTAATATCTGTTCTCACATTAAAAACAGGTTTCGGGAATGAGAAGAGGGGCCTAAAAAGCTTAAGTTTATTAGAGACTTGAACTACAGTATTCCACACTTAAAAGTCTTCTAAGATTTAGGGGGTAGATCTGGTGTAAGATTTGAACAGAACTGAAACACCCAGAGCTAATCTTTACACCTAGGAAAACAGAATGTATACAAGTGAGGGCTGTAACTAAAATAAAACTCCCAAGCTTTATTCAACAGAAATCAACACAGAAAGCTCAAAGAGCGCCGTAGCACAATTACTGAAAGGAAGATGAAGATGGGTTGGAATTGAGAAGGATTAATCAATTGAAAGTAGAAAGCTAGATTAAGGTCAGGAGGCATTTGCTTATGCATTAGTAACTGTTAGTAACTGTGTTATTTTGCTCAAATTACTACATGGTCGTATTACTATACGTGACAATAATTTGACCTTGACTGGGAGGCAAATATGATGATATTGTGGTGTTTTCTTCCTGGTATTGTTTTTTTTTGTGGTTTTTGGGAAAACATACACTTAGTCTAACAGTGATTTTCAACATGGACTTGAACCAGACTGCCTGTGTTTAATTAAGTCCTGACTTCACTACTTAATGCTTGTGTGTCTTTAGAGAAGATGCTTAACCTCTCTTCACCTCAGTTGCCTCATCTGTAAAATGTGATAATAGTATCATGGTTAACAGCAGGATACCCACCTCTCAGGGTTGGAAGGATTCAGTGAGTTCATGCCCCTAAAGCACTCAAACAGTGTGTCTCATTCAGTAACAACTGTAAGGATCAGAATTTTGCAACTCTGGCAGAGGGAACAGTACTCAAAAAATAGAAATAACAACAAAAAAAGCAGTTATGTTTATCAAGCGTTAGCCTTTTTTTTTTTTTTTTTTTTTTTTTTTTCACAGATTGGTAGGAGTGGGCATCCTATTTTTTCTTTTGAGACAGGGTCTGGCTCTGTTGCCCAGGCTGGAGTGCAGTGGTGCAATCACTGCTCACTGCGGCAGCAGTCCTGTCACCTCAGCCTCCTGAGTAGCTGGGACCACAGGTGCATCATGTTGCCCCATGTGCTATTTTTTAAAATTTTTTATTTTATAGAGACAGGGTCTCACTATGTTGCCCAGGCTGGTCTCCAACTCCTGGGCTCAAGTAATTCTTCTGCCTTGGCCTCCCAAAGTGTTGGGATTACAGGTATGAACCACCACGCCCAGCCCAATTTTTTTTTTCACTAAACTGCCCTTTCTTACACAAAACTAAAAATGATATCCTTTAAAGCATATAATCTTGCTACAGCTTTTACTATGAAGAGTTCTCCTTCACATGGTTACGATTTTTAATTTGCTAGGATCCTGATTTTCTCTGTCTCAGTTTATAGTGGCCCTGCTGCTTTCCACAGCATCCAGATGCCAGGATGACTATACAATAGCCAAGGAAGATGACAGAGGTGCAAAGGGCCACAGAAACCAGCCAAGCCTTTGAAGTCACAGATACCTCATCTTCATTCACAGATGTGTGGTTTCTGTTGTTGTATCCTTTGGTTTTATTCAGTAATTGTTTACTACTGTTGAGTAGGGGTGGAATAGGCATATGAGAAAGTTTTGTGTCTATGGGTACAAAGAAAGGAGAAATAGTCTTATTATCTGGATTGCTGATGAAATCAGTATTTGGTGACACCATATTTATCTTTGTGGTAATGGAGTCATTCAGGGAAGTAAATCTTGCCCAAAAATCTGTGGTTAATTCCTTGGAATAACTGGTACTGTTTGTGTTTACAACCAAATCTTGATGCGTGGTTGAGGATGGAGCCTCTGTGGATGGCAGCATACCATTTATCATGGTGGTTTGTTTATCTAAATTCATAGCTTTTAGAATCCTTAGTCTGTCCCATCTCTTGGATGAAGAACGAGTATTGAGATATGTGGAAGATTGTCCAAAAACCAGCAAATCTGGATCTATACCTGAAAAATAAATAAGGCATCATTCATTTTATTTTTACTTTCAAAACAAAAACCTTAAAGCACAGTTTGGAAAAGGGATTGGCTTTTGCTACTATGAGTTACTGAACAAAGCTAAATTCACGTTCTACTACCACATTCTTCTCAAAGGTTTCCAAACATACTGGCTACATTTGAATTTATCTTTACTTTCTAAAACACTTTTTTTTAAATGAACAAATTTGACTACACCCAAGGAGAAGGCTTTGTGTCTGTCAGGGTTTTTGTACAATAGTGAGTGTTACTTTGAGAGCTGTAGAAACAGTAACCAGTTGAGATACAATATAGCGTTTATTATTTATTTATTTATTTTTTGAGACAGGGTCTTGCCCTATCACCCAGGCTGGAGTGCAGTGGTGCGGTCTCAGCTCACTGTAACCTCTGCCTCCCGGGCTCAAGCAATCCTCTCACCTCAGTCTCCTGAGTAACTAGGATTACAGGCGTGCGCCACCATGCCCAGCTAATTTTTGTTTTTTTTGTTTTTTGTTTTTTTTTGTAGAGATGGAGTTTCGCCATGTTGCCCAGACTGGTCTTGAACTTGTTAGCTAAAGCGATCCGCCCGCCTCGGCCTCCCAAAGTACTGGGATTATAGGCAGGAGCCACCGCACCCAGCAATATAGTGTCTTTAAATCAAGTTAAGCAAAATAGGGCCTGAGAAGGGTGACTGTAAGCAAAATCATGAGCAAAGCCTTAAGTCTCATCCCTTTTTGACCTGTGAGGGTCTTGCTTTGTCTTTAGTATTTTCTCCCTTATATACTAACTCCTTTCCCTGTAACTTCGGACATGAACAAATACTGCTTTGTCTTTATAGGAGAAGAGAAAAAACTGTCCACATCTTTCCAGTGGTCCCTGCTGGTGACTTCTCTCTGTCTCTCTCTCTCTCCCCCTCCCTTCCTCTTTCCGCGCGCAAACATGCCAGCATCCATTGCTTCTGAGGTAGTCAATTGTTCCCTTACTTCCTGATCACTCACGTCACCTTGCTTTGGCTTCTCTATTGTCCTTGATGCTACCAGCCACCTTCTTGAATTCTTCTCCCATGACTCCCTGGACCTTGGACCCCCTTGGCATTTTCCCCCACAGCCTCTCATTTTCACTTTCTTTTGCTGGTTCTCTTGTACAATCTCATTGCTTGTGTGGTTTCCATAGTCTTCAGTCCTTGGTTTTCAGATGTATTTTCTCTTCACCGCCCCCTCCCCTCCAACACACACAAAGAGATCATGCTCAATTGGCACCACTACATCAATGGCATTGAAACCCATATCACTATGTTTTCCCCTCTTTCTTAAGTTCTGATCTCATTTATCCAGTCTTCTATTGAAGGTTTCCATCTGGACCTCTTACATCATCTCTTAATATGCCCAAAGCCAAAATTATTACCTCTGCCTCCTTGTCTCTTTCATTGGCATCATCATCCTTCCATCACCCACACTGAAATCTGCACTGTAAGCTGATTTTTTTTTTTAAGAGACAGCTGTCAGTCAGGCTGGAGTGTGATCGTGCAATCATAACTAACTGTAACCTTGAGCTCTTGGGCTCAAGTGATCCTTCCACCTCAGCCTCATGAGTACCTGGGACCAACCACAGGCACACACCACCTTGCCTGGCTAATTTTTTTTTTGTAGAGACGGGGGTCTCTCTGTGTTGTTCAGGTTGGTCTCGAATTCCTGGGCTCAAGCGATCCTCCTGCCTCAGCCTCCCAAAGTGCTGGAATTACCGGCGTGAGTCACTGCACTTGGGCCTGCAAAGTGATTTTGACTCCACTCACTTCATTTCCTTTCATTAAAAAGGTGACTAAGTCCTTATTCAACCTTCCCAATGCTCTGGTAATTATCCCTTCTCTTCATTTCAACTACAGTCACTTTGTGCAGACTTTAATGCTTCCCTGACTAGATTTTCTAATCTGTACTGCATGTAAGTGTGGACTAGGACAAATAGATATCACTTCCCATGTTTTTTCATTAAATGCCCTTGTTGTCTGTTTCAGACAAAGTCAAACCAAAACTCTACTCTGTCCATGGCCCTTATGATACCTGTCCCTACCTTATCTTAGCCATATTTTCATTGCAACTACATGTCTCCTTATTGTGTCCAGACCTGTTTGCTTACTGTCTTGTGGCATAATATAGAACTCATCTTCTTCTGCCTGCCTTCTTCCATGAGCCTCCTCTGAATACACTGACTTTCATTGGCCTCTCCTTCTTTGAAACTTTGCACTGAGACGGCTTCACACATTTCTGTATTTAGTTGTGTCTTAACACTAATTGTAAGATCTGTCACATCTACTAGATTATAAAGGAGATTGAGCGCAGAGATATGGCTGCGATCTTCCACAGTGTTGATTCTAGCCTGGAGCATCAGGTGTTCAATACATACAAATTGATAAGAAATGTATCTCCTTTGCATTTTGATGGCAAAAATCTCTTCTTTTATGGTCACGAATTTACACCCTGAGATTACATAAATGGGCACAAAACACTTATATTTCTAAAATAAAATACACCGGTTATCTTGGGACCAATGATATGCTAATGTATGTTAGCACACGGTGGTAAGTTTCCCTGAACGTGACATCCCTCTTTTCAGAATCCTGTATGCAGTGTCCATTGGCCCTCAGAACTGCCATTTAGCATGTTCTTTATCTCCTAGTGGCACCCTCAGCCACTGCAGGAGAAACGCTTCTTTTTTTTTTTTTTTTTTTTTTTTTTTTTTTTTTGAGACGGAGTCTTGGTCTGTCACCGGGCTGGAGTGCAATGGTACGATCTCAGCTCCCCGCAACCTCCATCTCCCAGGTTCAAGTGATTCTCCTGCCTCAGTCTCCTGAGTAGCTGTGACTACAGGCACATGCCACCATGCACAGCTAATTTTTGTATTTTTGGTAGAGACAGGGTTTCACCATGTTGGCTGGGATGGTCTCGATCTCTTGACCTCGTGATCTGCCCGCCTTGGCCTCCCAAAGTGCTGGGATAACAGGCATGAGCCACCGTGCCCGGCCGAGAAACACTTCCTTTAGCTTTGCTAAGAGTTCTTGAGATTCATGAAATACAGTGGGTAAGCTCTTGTTCAATCATGTATGATTTATAATCTGGAGTGAACTAATTGCTGAACACATTAAACTGAAGAGAATTTTCTTTCAGTTTTCTGTCCTAGATATGCAAAATTTTTCCAAAGTTCACTAGAAATTAATGATTCTAGGGCCTCACATATGACTGTTGCCAGCCAGTTTCTCAGCTATATGCCTCTATTAGAGTATTGCCAGCATTCTTTAAAAGTCTTGAAATATGTAATCATTACCATCTGTTATGTTGTACAAAATGGCACTGGTTCCAGGCTCTAATATGCAGCTCTCCAGTGTTGGGCAGTGAACATGGAGGCAGTTGATATTGTCATGAATAGGATCGTGGTAGAAGACAGCCAGGTTACAGGAAACTGAAAGGGAAACAAGCAAAGTACATCTGTGGATGGTCTCAATTTCCACCAGTTTCATGAACTCTGAGTAACTTATATTTGTTTCAGGAATACTGGATTAACAGTATTTTTCAGGGCAATATGCAGACATTTTGCAGAACATTTATAAACTATTGTAACTGCTTCTGTGAATATGGAAAATACTTAAAAAAAAATTTTTTTTTGAGACAGGGTCTCACTCTGTCACTCAGGCTGGAGTGCAGTGGTGCGATTACAGCTCAGTGCAGCCTAGACCTTCCGGGTCCAAGCAATCCATCCACCTCAGTCTCCCAAATAGCTGAGACTAGAGGCCCACATCACCATGCTGGGCTAATTTTTGTATTTTTTGTAGAGGCAGAGTTTCACCATGTTGCCCGGACTTGTCTCAAACTCCGGAGCTCAAGCCATCTGCCTCCCGCAAAGCTGGAATTACAGGGAGGAGCCATCCCACCCAGCCAGAAAATGCCTTTTTAAAGAAAATACAGATTTTCTCAAAGTAATCTTTCATACTTTCCATCCCACACAGGATATTTGGAATCATTCATTATTTCCTGGTCCCAGAATTTTGTGTTCATGAAAAGTTAGATTAGCTACAAAAACCTCTGGGGGCCCGGCATGGTGGCTCATCCCTGTAACCCCACCACTTTGGGAGGCCGAGTGGGGCAGATCACCTGAGGTCAGGAGTTCGAGACCAGCCCTGACCAACATGGAGAAACCCCGTCTCTACTCAAAACACAAAATTAGCCAGGCATGGTGGTGCATTCCTGTAATCCCAGTTACTCGGGAGGCTGAGGCAGGAGAATTGCTTGAACCCGGGAGGTGGAGGTTTCAGAGAGCCGAGATCGCGCCATTGCATTCCAGCCTGGGCAACAAGAGCGAAACTCTGTCTCAAAAACAAAACAAAACAAAACAAAAAACCCTGGGCATTTACACATCAGGTTTCTAGGCACAGTGTCCTCTCAGAATGCTAAGGGGCTGGGGGTCACCAGAGAAAGAAATAGGAAAATACAAGGACAAATGCTGTAAAGAAGAAGAGGGAGTAGTGGGAAGGGCAAAAGAGTAATACCTGAACGGCCCAGATGGTGGAAAGGCCACAGGCTGTGTAAGCATCACCTTGCCCTGACTGCAGGTGTGCACTTTCCCCAGATACAAAACCACATCCAAGGAAAAGCCTAATCAGTGTCATTTAAAGAGGCAGGGACTGGACAGGCAGGGATGCTAGCAGGTAGAATTCTAGCAGGTGGGGACACACTACTGGCTCATGCTGTCTTTCCTTCTCTAAGTAAATTTGCTTTTAAAACATGCTCTCTGGCCAGGCACAGTGGCTCACACCTGTAATCTCAGCGCTTTGGGAGGCCAAGGTGGTGGATCACTTGAGGTCAGGAGTTCGAGACCAGCCTGGCCAACATGACAAAACATCGTCTCTACTAAAAAAAACAATGACAAATATTGGCTGGTCGTGGTGGCACACACCTGTAACCCCAGCTACTCAGGAGGCTGAGGCACGAGAATCACTTGAACCCAGGAGGCGGAGGTTGCAGTGAGCTGAGATCGCGCCACTGCACTCTGGCCTGGGCAAAAGAATAAGACTCTGTCTCAAAAAAAAAAAAAAAAAAAAAAAAAAAAAAAGAAGAAGAAAAAAAAGAAAAAGAAAATGTTCTCTGACAGAGGAAGAGAAGACTTAAAAAGAAAAAAATTTCCTTACTTCTGGAAAATCTAAAACAGATTTGTGTAATGCAAATCTTCAGTCTACCCTCACAAAAGTGCAACATAGATTTTACTTCTGCTACAGTGCAGTAGAGACCATGTGATATGAAATATCCATTGGCCAAAAGGTATCAACTTTTTTTTTTTTTTTTTTTTCCTCCAGTCACCCAGACCGGAGCGAAGTGGTGCAATCTCGGCTCAATGCAACTTCTGCCTCCTGGGTTCAAGTGATTCTCCTGCCTCAGCCTCCTGAGTAGCTGGGATTACAGGGGTGCACTACCACGCCTGGTTAATTTTTGTATTTTTGGTAGAGACGGATTTCATCATGTTGTCCAGGCTGCTCTCAAACTCCTAACCTCAAGTGATCTGCCTGCCTCGCCCTCCCAAAGTGCTGGGATTACAGGCATGAGCTACCCGCCAAGGTATCAACTTCTTTAATAAAATAAGATCACAGAGGGCTAGTGTCTGATCACCAGACCTCAAAGCATGCCTAAAGCTGTGGATCTGCTGCTTGCAGAACCTGTACTGCTTTTGTGTAAGGTGAACTGTGAGGAGTTACATCTCCATCGTTACTTCTAGGACATCCTCATGTTGCTGCACTCTATTTTTCCAGGAGAAAGAATAAGACAAAAATTAGTTAATAATACATTGCTGATACATTACACATTACAAATACATTCCCTGAGAACTGTGCTGTAAAGTTTAAGGGAAAGAAAAACTATTCAAACTTAAGACTTTTAAATTTCTGATGAGAAAGTAGTTGATTCTGTAGAGGACAATTTTGAAACGTGTTTTATATTCCTTGTAGACATTTCAGCATCCCAGCTCTGAGCAGGATTGTGGCATTTTAAAGTTATGGCTTCCAGCTAATAACTGGAATGTGCCTTCCTGTTTTTTCCTGTTCTGAAGGAAGAAAGTCACAACTGGGAAGTTACAGGGGCTCTAAAATCATGGGATTACCCTATATGCTTACAGTATCCCCGACAGTCCAAAGGCCAGAGCTTCTCTGCTGTGGAGTCAGGTAAATTCATGCTAAGGGAAAATGCAAAAAAATGTACTGCCCCTCCGCCGTCTCCTCTCAGTGAGGACTTACGGGAGTTAGAAGCATCTGGAAGGTGGAAATCTGGATTGGCTATCTTTTCAAAAAGATTTCCTCGTATTAAATTAATTATTGTAGCTCCAGTTTTCATCTCAAAAATCTTACATACATAACCTTCTATACACAAAAATCTTACATAATTGGGCAAGAGGCATTGGCAGTTAACAAGTTGATACGAAACCATGGAAAGAAAGTGTGGAACAACCAAGGGAATTATTTTAAAGTGCTGTGCTGCTTTTGCTGTTTCTTTTCAAGTAGCTTTAAAATCTTGGGAAAATGAAAAAGAAATGAAAGAAGTCTTTAGGCAATTATAACTGGAAATCCTGCAATAATAAAACAAACATTCCTAATTGCCGGTCTTGATCATATTATATGGATGAAGTCTACATGCAGATTCCATATGACAGACAAAACATTGATGAGGAATATTTGGAAATATGATTTTGGGGTGGGTATTTGACATATATCTCCCTATTTCTTTCAAAACATGAATCACACTCTAAATTCTTTTTTAATACATTCCACATTTGGTAAACCCAAGTCAGCACATTTTAGTTTAGCTTGTGTGTGTGTGTGTGTGTATGTGTGTGACAGAGTCACACCAGCATAAGCCCTCTGCTTTAACCTTTACAAGGAAAGCAATCTTTTTATTATTTATTTTTTTATTTTGAGACGGGAGTCTCACTGTGTTGCCCAGGCTGGAGTGCACTGGTGCAATCTTGGCTCACTGCAACCTCTGCCTCCCAGGTTCAAGCAATTCTCCTGACTCAATCTCCTGAGTAGCTGGGATTACAGGCACCTGCCACCATCGCTGGCTAATTTTTGTATTTTTAGTAGAGAGGGGGTTTCACTGTGTTGGCCAGGTTGGTCTCCAACTCCTGACCTCAGGTGATTCACCCACCTTGGCCTCCCAAAATTCTGAGATTACAGGCATGAGCCACCGCACCTGGCTCAGCACATAAAAAAAATTTGATATATGATACTAATATCACCAAAATGTACTTTGAAAGGGAAATTATAATAAATATTTGACTGGGTGCAGTGGTTCACATCTGTAATCCCAGCACTTTGGGAGGCTGAGACAGAAGGACCGCTTAAGTCCAGGAGTTCGAGACCAGCCTAGGCAACATAGTGAGATTCTGCCTTTAAAAATTTAAAATAAAGTGAGAAATAAATATTTTTAAAATCATATATATTTTGAGCTGTAAAAATATTGTAAATTAACCTTGGGGGAAATATTTTCCTTTAGCATTTTGGTGAAGAAAAGAGGATTCTGTTTCCTGTAGGTTCTATTGAATTCTGGGTCATTATTAGATATGTAAATAGAGCCTGCTCTGGCCCAGACTGTGAAATCAGTTTCAATGGCTCTCTTTCCTCTCCCTCTCTCTCCCACACCCCAGGGCATCTTCTCTAGTCCTTTACAACTGTTTACTGGCCTCTGCCTACAACTCCTCACTTAGGGCTTCATCTTTGGAAGTTTCGTCTTATTTTTGCCCTAGCATATCATGGATACTTACCATCCTTCCGAAGACAGCAGCTCCTACTGCACTTCTGGCCAGTGCTTTCAGAATAATACTTCAAGAACTGGGCTCCCAGCTTCTGAGACTCCTCCAGATTGATTAGAAGACCTGGGAAGCGACGGATCCAGCAATCTCTGTAAAAAACTGTGGGTGAGCAGAGAGAGTCTGACGTCCACCCCATGCTTAGGAGCAATATCACGTTAACTGCTACCACTGCCACGTGCATTTTTCCTGTATGAAGGAAGACTCGAAGATAAGTCTGATTTCCAGACAGAAGCTGAATACCGGAGTTTAGGACAGTCTCTGGAATGTCAGAGGTGTTAAGGGAGAGCTTCCTTGGAGCTTTTCTGGAGAGTCACTTTCTAGAAAAATAAGACCACTCTTTGACTGCATACTGATTTTTCTTTTCTTTCTTCCCGAGCCCCAGGTGAACATTTGATTTGCTGGCATTCTTTCTGAACACTTTCCAGGCTATTTCAATCCCCTGTCCCTTTAGCATCTTAAGACGTGCATTCTCTTTTCTGCTTTTCTTCTTTCTCTGAAAGTGAATAGTCACAGACACCTTTTGCTAAGTAAATATAAAGAAAAGTGGAAACCTTAGTCAAGAGGCTTTCTGAGGGAAACAATAAGTTAGTCACTTGACGTCAGATAAAGGAAGTATCCGTTTCATCATAAACAAGACATGATTTTGTGAGGGCACTTCTGTTTGATTTTTAAAGAACTTGTAACTGCAGGTTGTTTTTTAAAAAATCATCTATATTTCTTTGAATTTAAGTTCTGACATTCAGGTTCACTAAAAAAATTTTTTTGCACTGGTTTGGGTTTTCATTCTTACTTAAAAAAAACCTTGGCCAAGCACAGTGGCTCACACCTGTAATCTCAACACTTTGGGAGGCTGAGGTGGGAGATTGCTTGAGCCTGGGAGGTAGAGGTTGCAGTGAGCCGAGATGACACTACTGTACTCCAGCCTGGGTGACAGAGCGAGACCCTGTCTCAGAAAAACCAAACCAAACAAACAGAAAACACTAGGAAAATGGTGAAATGTTTTAAAAATTTCTAAATAGTAATAAAATCATTTCAATTGCAATGCCCAAACATTTGAAAAGGCAGTGAAAATGAACTCTTGCTTTTGTTAAAGTTATGGGATTCATATCCTGTGACATCCAAGGTGACAAATTAGTTCAAAGCATAAAACTGTTGCTTTTTTCTATCCAATTTTATATGAAGTATTAGTGATAATCAGCTTTTGGCACAAAGCACTCTACTGTTTCTTTTAAAAAAGAGAAGCTTTCTAATCTGTGATCTGTATTTCTTTTATACCTTTTTATACAATGACTCATTCACCTCCTTGACACAAAAATCGTTAGCATTCTTTGAACATTCATCTCTTCACCTGTTTCCTAATAATAGTCAGTCTAGTTGTTACATATCTTTTTATGTTTAGAAACATATAATAATTGATAATGAAAAGGAAAGTAGTTAAGACTGAATAGCTTTAAATATGAAACACTTCATTTTCTTCTGAGCAAAAATTATATTATGCACTAACTCCTAACCTTGCCTAAGCCACACAGAATACACAAAATGATAAATATTTCATTCTAATGAACTTCGTATAGAAAGCAAATTTCAGTTGCTTACCTGCAAAGACTCAGACGATTCCATCTGATCGAAGGGATAGGGAAGAGAGGTTTTATAATGGCAAAGGAAGGAAGAGAAAGGATGAGTAACAAAAAATTACTCTCAATATTTTATGAGATTCCATGGTGATTTCTCTTAGAAAATGCCCTCGAGACATAAACAGGAAAACTCTCTAATCTTATGATTAACTCTCTAATCTTATGATCTTCAAGTCTTTGAGTCATATTAAATATAGGTTCTTTTGTGTGTTACATAATTCCTTGAAGTTCTTGTGTTCCTTTCAGGGATAATGGAATGAGCCACAGTTGTTTAACCCTTTTGCTGTCAGATTATATTTAAATAAAGATCAAAGTTTCATTTTAAAGGATCTACAAGTCTTGGCCAGGTAGGGTGACTAATGCCTATAATCCCAGCACTGTGTAGGGAGGCTGAGGCAGGAGGATTGCTTGGGCCTAGGAGTTCGAGACCAGCCTGGGCAACATAGGGAGACAAGGTCTCTACTGAATGAATAAATAAATAAATAAATAAATAAATAAATAAATAAATAAAGCCCTGCAGGGGCTGGTGCTATTAAGAAACAAAAAAGCAAACAAACAAAGGACCTACAAGTCTCAATGTAAAAGCATGCTTTAAACTTTTTTAAACTTTTTTTTTGGAGATTGCATAAAGTCTGGAAATGGATAGTTTCTTGGGGCCAAGTATTTTAAAAAGAAATGGTAGAAACTGGAAGGCAGAGGTTGAGGGAGGCATCCATAACAATCTCAAAACTTGTCCCTGTGCACTGAAATTGCAGAAACCAGGAAGCAATGCAACTGAATCAAAAGTTGTTATAAGGCCTTGTTATCAAATACCTAGAACCACTACACTGTTGCAATGTGGAATACATTATATTTCTTTCCAATACGGTGCTCTTGCTCTGCAGAGGGGTTCACAAATGTGATATGTACTTTAAAAGTCACTTATCTCTCCCAACAGCCTGATTCAGTAGCTGTTGAGTGGAGAGTGGCCTTCTTATTTTTACAGGAGTCCCAGGTGATTTCCTAAGATGTTTGGGAAACACTGATATAGATAGATGACTGAAATAAATGGAAGTTTTACCTAAACAAGGAGGCTCAACTTGAATTAACTAGAGCCGTCTTAAGACCATGTACTACTTTTATCTCATTTAAATCACTCCATAAGCTTTGATGAAAGGAAGACACTTCAGTTTCGCTTGTTAAAAAACAGAAATAGGACAGGCGTGGTGGCTCACGCCTGTAATCCCAGCACTTTGGGAGGCTGAGATGGGCGGATCACTAGAGGTCAGGAGTTGGAGACAAATGTGGCCAATATGGTGAAACCTCATCACTACTAAAAATACAAAAATTAGCCGGGTGTGGTGGTGCATGCCTGTAATCGCAGCTACTCAGGAGGCTGAGGCAAGAGAATCACTTGAATCTGGGCAGTGGAGGTTGCAGTGAGCCAAGATCGCAACCCTGCACTCCAGCCTGGGAGACACAGCAAGGCTCTGTCTCAAAAAAAAAAAAAAAAAAAAAAAAAAAAAAAAAAAATCCAGAAATAAAGTTGTGTTAGGAATATTGAGAAACTGAAAAAAACAAAGAGAAATAATTTTTAAATGGTAGTGAAGTAATAGCATAGCTTTAGTAAATTCAAGACATTTGGAAAACAGTCGATATTTCACCTTTATTTATTTATTTATTTATTTACTTACTTACTTACTTACTTACTTACTTACTTACTTACCTACTTTTTGAGACTGAGTCTCACCCTGTGGCCCAGGCTTGAGGGCAGCGACGCAATCTTGGTTCACTGCAAGCTCCGCCTACCGGGTTCAAGCAATTCTTCCATCTCAGCGTCCCAAGCAGCTGGGATTACAAAAATGCAGCACCATGCCTGGCTAATTTTTGTATTTTTAATAGAGATGGGGTTTTACCATGTTGGCCAGGCTGCTCTTAAACTCCTGACCTTAAGTGATCTGCCTGCCTCAGCCTCCCAAATTGCTGGGATTACAGGCGTGAGCACCGTGCCTGGTCACCTTTATTTTAAAATTGCTAGTTGCTTTATTTACTTATGTTTCCGTTTCATTTGCTGATAAAATTAATAAAAATTATTTTTTAAAAATGGTACCTGAAAACTTTAAATGTTATTTTTTCTTTAAAAATGTTTTTGCTTCTATTAAATTGACATATGGTCACTTTAATTCAAATCATGTAGAAAAATACAAAAAGAGAAACTATTCAAGCACTTACCATCTTAATAAACATCTTTCTGGATATTGCCATTTGACATATGAACTGTCAAAATACAAAATTACAACAAATTTAGTTTAAAGATCTTAATTGACTTTTATTTGTGATTCCAGAATAGGGCAACATCTCATTCTATAAAATCCAATCAACTGAGCAGAGGAGGTGGCTTTGTTGATGGAAAAGACCTGAGGAAAGCAGAAATAGAAAATAAAAAGCAGGGGCCGGGCATGGTGGCTCACATCTGTAACCCCAGCACTTTGGGAGGCTGAGGCGGGTGGATCACGAGGTCAGGAGATCGAGACCATCCTGGCTAACACAGTGAAACCCCGTCTCTACTAAAAATACAAAAAAACTAGCCGGGCGTGGTGGCGGGCACCTGTAATCCCAGCTACTCGGGAGGCTGAGGCAGGAGAATGGCGTGAACCTGGGAGGCAGAGCTTGCGTTGAGCGGAGATTGCGCCACCACACTCCAGCCTGGGCGATAGAGCCAGACTCCCGTCTCAAAATAAATAAATAAATAAATAAATAATAGAAAGATTACTTTCCTTGTAAAGGTTAAAGCAGAGGGCACTGCCTTTTGCTGGCTAAAAGTGGCCTGTCTGGGGATATGGTTATTATCTCTCTCCTGGGTTTTTCAGAGATCAGATACAGATCTTGGTTTTCGCTTGGTGGCATCATGGAACATCACCATGAGTAACTCCATTTTGGTTTCATCTGTGGGGCTAGTGCAGGAGCTCAGTTCAAACCAATGGTCTTGGCTGGTGCGGTGGCTCACACCTATAATCCCCACACTTTGTAAGGTTGAAGAGGGAGAATTGCTTTGAGCTAGGAGTTTTGAGATCAGCCTGGACAACACAGGGAAAGCCTGTCTCTACAAAATTAAAAAAAATTAGCCAGGTTGAGGTGGGGCCCATGAGGTTGAGGCTGCAGTGAGCTGTGGTTGTGCTACTGCACTCCAACTTGGGCAACAGAGCAAGACCTTGTTTCAAATAAATAATAAACAAACCAATGGTCTACACATTTTATTTATGTTTTAATTTATTTTTTAATTTTTTTGTAGAGACGAGGTCTCACTATGTTGCCCAGGCTGGCCTCAAACTCCTGGCCTTATGCAATCCTCCTGCGTTGGCCTCCCAAAGTGCTGGGATTACAGGAATCAGTCACTGCACTGGCCTCCTATAAATTTTATTTAACAGTATATAGATTTACATAAATGAAATCATACTGTTCCAAAATCTGTTTTTTAAAAAACTTAATGTAACAGTGTATTTTTCAGCTGGGCGTGGTGGCTCATGCCTGTAACCCCAGCATTTTGGGAGGCCGAGGTGGGTGGATTACCTGAGGTTGGGAGTTCAAGACCAGCTTGGCCAACATGGTAAAAACCCGTTTCTACTAAAAATACAAAAATTAGCCAGGCATGGTGGCAGACACCTGTAATCCCAGCTAGTTGGGAGGCTGAGACAGGAGAATGGCTTGAACCCGGGAGGCCGTGGTTGCAGTGAACTGAGATCACACCACTGCACTCCAGCCTGGGCAATAAGAGTGAGACTCTGTCTCAAAAAAAAGTATGTTTTTCAGTGATCCTAAAGAAAGATCTACACAAAACCTAATGGCTCTTTGGTATTTCATTCTACCATACCAAAATTTACTCTGCACTTCAGCTTCCTCAGCTGTAAAATATAAAAACAGTACTGTAATCCATGTAAAGCACTTACAATAGTGCCTGGCACATACTAAACACTCAATACATGTTAGCTACTATTATTATACATTATGTTGTTTTCCAATTTTTTTGTTACTAAAAGCAATACTGCGATAAACATCTTGTGCTAAGATTTTTTTCTACTTGCTATTTCAAAAGGGACATTTTCCATAAATTCTTTAAAAAATGACCTACTTCAGCTGGGTGCGGTGGCTTATGCCTGTAATCCCAGCACTTTGGGAGGCTGAGGAGGGAGCATCACTTGTGCCCAGGAGTTCAAGACCAGCCTGGGCAACATGGTGAAACCCCATCCCCACAAAAAATGTAAGAATTAACCGGGCATAGTGGCGCATGCCTGTAAATCTCAGCTACTTGGGAGGCTGAGGTGGGAGGAGCACTTGAACCTGGGAGGCTTCATTGAGCCATAATAGTGACACCGCACTCCAGTCTTAATGGCATAGTGAGACCCCTTCTCAAAAAAATAAAAAATAAAAATTACCTAACTCTATTTGACCTAACTGTTTGTAAAACTGTTTTATAGATAGTAACACAAAGCCAGTTTTTATTATCCAATGATCAGTCAATAACAGATCTATAAAATTATACCTCCAGTTATATAAAACGGTATTTTCAAGAGGCCTAGAAGTAAATTTAGGTCTTTTTAAAATAAAGGAGTTTATATTGCTCTGACATTGCTTTTCTAGCTTAACAGAAAACTTACTGTGTAATTTATTAAAATGAGTTGATCGTTTAAGATGCTCCCAATCCTAAATAATGTTATTATCATATTGGGAGCCAAAAAACTCACAAGATCAATGCCCAGTATTGTGAGACTAACACCCCAGACTCCCTGTCCAACCTCATCTTACCCTGATAATGTTACTGTGCTTGAATTGCCTTTCTAATGCACATCATTCTTTGAGCATGATTTTTTTGGTCTGTTTTAAAAAGGCAAGAAAATACCAGTCTGAGGCATATCTATGACGGCTGGGAAACAAAAGCATCCATTGGTGAAAGATTCAAGAGACAGAGGAGAGACTGAGAGCCTGTTCTTTGTGGCTGACCCACTGAATCTGGTATTGTTGCCAGTTGAGGCATAGATAAATCGTAGGTCCAAGCCTCTTTGATACAGGAGGTGCCTCCCAGCAAAATTCCGCAGCCTGATGCTTAATACTGGATGTTATACTCTACTATCCCAAAGCAGCTGCTAAATCCATGATCACCCACTCCACCTCCTGCTCCAAAGCTTATCGTGTCTCACTGCACCCTCATAGAGAATGGAAATGTGAAGGGTTGATGTGAAAATGGAGTTTTATCACTAACAATTTAAAGGCCAGGTGAAACAAGGTGAAGAGATGAATGTTTTTTGTAGAATCCAAGAAAACAACTGAGTAAGTCATAGATCCATTTTTATTTCCTTCTTTTTTTTCCAGGGAGGCCAGAATCTACTAGACCATTTTCGATGTCTTTTATTTTTTAGTTCCTTATTCCCAGCATTATTATAAAGAAAATAGGCCAGACGCACTAGCGCTTTGAGAGGCCAAGGCAGTAGGATCACTTGGGGTGGCAGGATCCCTTGGGGCCAGGAGTTTGAGGTTAGCCTGGGCAATGTAGCAAGACCCTATCACTATGGAAAAAAAATGCATTTTTTTGCCTGGCACGGTGTCTCACGCCTGTAATCCCAGCACTTTGGGAGGCCGAGGTGGGTGGATCACCTGAGGCCAGGAGTTCGAGACCAGCCTGACCAACATGGTAAAACCCCATCTCTACTAAAAATACAAAATTAGCCGAGCGTGGTGGCTGATGCCTGCAATCCCAGCTACCCGGGAGGCTGAGGCAGGAGAATCGCTTGAACCCGGGAGGCAGAGGTTGCAGTGAGCTGAGATCGCGCCATTGCACTCCAGCCTGGGCAATAGGAGCAAAACTCATCTCAAAAAAAAAAGAAAAAGAAAAAAATACATTTTTTTCCTAAAAAAGATAAACCTCTTTTCCAAAGTAATAATAATATACAAAGTAAAAGATGACAACACCTCTCTGTGATGCAGCAAATTACATAGGAAGAACCACAAATGTAACCAAACTATGTTGAAAGGATCTCATGTTTCACCTATGACTTTCTTTAGTTCTCTGGTTTTTGACCCTTTCCCTTTCCCAACATAAAATGTTAGCATGGTAGGATGTACTTCTTTAAATACGGGAAATATACTTATGAAGAAGATATTATTTAACAACCTGTCATTCAAGAAGAAAGCTGAAGTTTGTAAAAACAAACAAACAAAAAAACCAAATATCAAGCACATATCCTCTCCAAGTTAAGGACTGTTTATCATAGGTGGTTCTCAAATCTTGGTTTGGAGGAAGTTTTCAAGGTTTTCTGTTTTTGTTTTGCAAGATAAGAGTGAACACACCCTCTGCTTCCTCTCAATCCTTCTCCCTTCTCCTACCCAAAGATAACTCTTAGCAGTATATTTCTCCCCCCACCTCCTTCCTTGGATGAATTCATGAGCAACACAAAAAGTCCTTCCTGTTATTATTTGGGGTGGGCCTTCTAATTGCAATGTTCAGTGAGAGAACATAGGAAACAAGTGGTCTCTCTTTTCTGAGACGGAGTCTCGCTTTGTCGCCCAGGCTGGAGTGCAGTGGCACGATCTCGGCTCCCTGCAACCTCCGCCTCCCGGGTTCCAGCAATTCTCCTGCCTCAGCCTCCGGAATAGCTGGGATTACAGGCACGTGCCACCACGCCCGGCTAATTTTTGTATTTTTAGTAGAGACGGGGTTTCACCATGTTGGCCAGGCTCGTCTCGAACTCCTGACCTCGTGATCTGCCCACCCCGACCCCCCACAGTGCTGGGATTACAGGCGTGAGCCATCGCGCTCAGCCAAACTGAACGTGTGATCTCTCTTAATAGTCCTCAGATGATGGGGACAGGGTAGGTGGAGAAAGGGGGGTGACAAGAAAAGCTACCTCTTGCAGACATCTATGAGCTGATTTTGTCAGATCTTTTGCGACAGGATAACATTCCGTAATGGCTAGTCCAACCAGACTGAAGTAGACAAGCAATGGCTCATAGAAAACGTGGTTTAAAACCAGAAGCCACGTGATGTAACTTTATTTAGTCGAACTGCGCTTTCATCTTTCTTTTAATAACTTAGGGAGAACAACGGGCCCCAGTGGCAAATGCAAGGTCCCCTGCCTCCCAACCCGATTCCTCTGAGAACCTGCTGCCATCTGCCTGGACCTCCTGTAAGATGGCTCCTACGCGACGACCCTACCAGAGAATCAGCTCTACGTGCCACCAACATTGCCACCAACATGTCCACAGATTGCCTGCTTGCCTCAGCCCACTGACACTCGATGCCGGACTGGGCCAGAAGGACGACCCTAGATTTGATGCCTTTTTGTCTCCCTGGACCAGAGACTCCCTCCTCTTTCCTCCCACGTTCATTTCTTTTTCTTTAGCCCGTGTAAAGCAGCGTGGGAGAGAAAACTAATTTCTTCTCCCTGCGGTACCCCGGAGCATCGCTACAGCCCCCGGCAGGCGGCGGAGCCGCGCGCCCCAGGCGTGCAGAGAGGCTGCGGGGACGCGCGCCCTCCGCCTCCCGCAGCTGCGCGTCCGCAGCCGGGGCGTCCAGGCCCGCAGCCTCCCGGGCCTTCCCGAGGGCCGGATACAGCCTGCAGGTCAGGCCGGCGGCCGGGGTCCCGCGGGCGGAAGTGAGAAGGACGGCAGGGGAGGAGGCTGCGGGCTGGGGGCTAGGATTCCCTTCCCGCCTGGCGCTGCCTGGGAGAGCCCGCGCGAGGACGCCCGGCGCGCTCCGCCGGCCCTTTTTTGGCGCTGAGGAAAAGGAGAAGGGCAGGGCCGCCGCCTCGCGGGAGCGGGCCCCGGGAGGAGGGGCCGCTGGAGAGGCCAGGCGAGCGCGGGCGGCCCTCACCTCGCCGCTCCTCCCGGGCCGCCATCCCTCGGCGCCCCGCCCGGAACCGGCGCGCGCGTGGGGGCGGGGAGGCCGGCGCGCAGATCTGGCGGTGAGCGCCGCCGCCCCAGGGCCCCCAGCCATGTCGGCCGAGGAGATGGTGCAGATCCGCCTGGAGGATCGCTGCTACCCGGTGAGCAAGAGGAAGCTCATCGAGCAAAGCGACTACTTCCGCGCCCTCTACCGCTCCGGCATGCGGGAGGCCCTGAGCCAGGAGGCCGGCGGCCCGGAGGTGCAGCAGCTGCGCGGCCTCAGCGCGCCGGGCCTGAGGCTGGTGCTGGACTTCATCAACGCCGGCGGGGCCCGCGAAGGCTGGCTTCTGGGCCCGCGTGGGGAGAAGGGCGGCGGGGTGGACGAGGATGAGGAGATGGATGAGGTGAGCCTGCTGTCCGAGCTGGTGGAGGCGGCCTCCTTCCTGCAGGTCACGTCTCTGCTGCAGCTGCTGCTGTCCCAGGTGCGGCTCAACAACTGCCTGGAGATGTACCGCCTGGCGCAGGTGTACGGGCTGCCCGACCTGCAGGAGGCCTGCCTGCGCTTCATGGTCGTCCACTTCCACGAGGTGCTGTGCAAGCCCCAGTTCCACCTCCTGGGGTCTCCTCCCCAAGCTCCAGGGGATGTCAGCCTGAAGCAGAGGCTGAGGGAGGCCCGAATGACTGGGACTCCTGTCCTCGTGGCCCTCGGGGACTTCCTGGGGGGACCCCTGGCCCCTCACCCCTACCAGGGGGAGCCCCCGTCCATGCTCAGGTACGAGGAGATGACTGAGCGTTGGTTCCCGCTGGCCAATAACCTTCCTCCCGACCTGGTCAATGTCAGGGGCTATGGGTCTGCCATCCTGGACAACTACCTCTTCATAGTGGGCGGGTACAGGATCACTAGCCAGGAGATCTCCGCTGCGCATTCCTACAACCCCAGCACCAACGAGTGGCTCCAGGTGGCCTCCATGAACCAGAAGAGGTAAGCACCCCGGCAGAGTGCTGCTGCCTTCTCATTCATTCACTTGTTCATTAGTTCATGGGCCCGGTGTTTACTGAGCCAGTAAATAGGGGAGGGTGTGCTGAGGTGGAAATGACATCTTCAGGAATGTTGTTGGCCTTGGCGCTGGCAAAGTTCCCAGTGAACTAAGAAATTGCGAAGAGGAACTTCCCAGTGAGGTCAAGTAGTGGAGTGGTTTTTTGGCAGGTATTGTGCCTTTAGGTGAATCTGCTTTCTTTGTCTCTGTTCTTGTGAAAAAAGACGTCGTGGTTTCCTATAAGAATACTTTAAAAGAAAATTGCTCCTTAATTTTTAAAAAAAATTTTCTTAGCTTTTAGGATTCGATCCTGATGAGGACACACTGGACAGTAACCTGTGACACTGACTTTGGGGGATTTTTTTCTGTTGTCAGTGACTGTGACAACAGAGAGCCTTCCACACTGTGACACCCATCATGACCAAGAGATAATCACTGGAAATGTATTCACATTTGCAATAGGGGTTGCCTTTCTTATTTTTTATCTTGTCTTTTGCTTCCTTCCCTGGACAGCCATCGTCATGACCCAAAGCTTGAGCCTGGAAGTGTTCAACTATAGAACTGGAATATTTTCATTTACCCAACCTTCTCCCCCTCCCATCCTGCAAATCCCTCCTGCCTCCAATATGGGTGACTTGAAGAAAGGAAGAGGAGGAGCTTGAGGAGTGGGATGAGAGGGGAGAGGGAAAGGAACCAGGGAAGGAATATGAAAACAAGAGCAAAGAGCATATACGGGAAGAGATGGTAGGAAATAAAGACGGTAGCGCCCAGGAGGCCTCAGAGTCATTCAGAAGCAGGGAAGAGAATCAATGTAACTCAAGAAAGAATGAAAATACCCTTTCTTCCCATCCACGTGTTTCCATCACAATCCTCACAGGGTCCTGGTCCTGAAGTGTGGAGCAAGGAATTGGGGAACTCACAGCTAGGCAAAGGAAGTCTTAACAGTAACAGAGAATCCTTTATATGTCTATCTATTTGACTCGAGGGTCCTCCTTGGCCAGGGATTATTTGGGGGAAATAACTGGCTTTATTTCTCCTATAATATGGAATTCATTTTGAAAAGTATGCTTTTTTCCTGATAATACATGGTTACAGAAAACTAGAAAATGGAAAAGAATGAAGAAGCAAAAAGATGATTATTACTACTCGTTCTTCCTAGAGTCAGTAACTGCAGGTTGGCATATTTCCTGCCAGCCCATTTTTAATGCATTATTTGCACCATTGAGATGATACCATATTTAAAATTTGGTATCGGAAGTGTTATTTTAACACATTCTATGTGCTGTAATTGAAACAACAAAGAAACATTGTGTGGCTATGGGTGGTGGTCTGATTAGGGGTGGGCGGCCCTGAGTTCTCTGTCTCCTCTTGCATGCCTCCAGCTACACATCATTTGACGCTCACCAGGCCATCCTTAGTACCGCAGTTCCTCACAGTTCTTTCTTCCCTTCATACATCCTTGGTAGTCTTTGTCTTTTTTCTAGGAAGGCCCTTTTCATCCCCTGGAAAAAAAAAAAAAGCATTCAAGTAATGCATGAATGCATGCTTCTTAGAAAAACTGAAAATTACACAAAAATACAGAGTAAGAAGAGGAAATGTCTGCCCTCAGGGTACAGAAAAAAAAGTGTCAGTGTATCGACAGACTTTTGTTACCTTTAGATATTATACATGTATAAACATTTATATTTGTAAATTACATGTATACTTATATAAATACACTTAACCCTTAAGTAATGTGGGGGCTAGGGACACCAACCCCTGCACAGTCAAAAATCCCCATATAACTTTTGACTCTCCCAAAAACTTAACTACTAAATAGCTTACTGTTTACCAGGCGCCTTACCAATAATATAATCAATTAAAACATTTTGTATATGTATTATATACTTTATTCTAACAATAAAGTATGCTATAGAAAAGAAAATGTTATTAAGAAACTAAGGAAGAGAAAATTAAGCGGAAGTGGATCATCCTTAATTGTCTTGACACTGAGTAGACTGAGGAGGTAGAGGAAGTGTTGGTTTTGCTGTCTCGGGTGGCAGAGGCAGAAGAAAATCTGAATATAAGTGGACCCTTGCAGTTCAAACCCGTGTTATTAAAGGGTCAGCTGTATAAGTATGTTGATAGTGGTTAACAATAGGGGAAAAGTGTTTATGTATATTAATGTGCACGGTGGTGTGTCACCTTACACATTTTAAAAATTCCAAAATTGACTAGGTTGTAGTGATTATTATGGCACTTGATATTTCCACTTAACCATAGCTGAGAGCTTTTTCTCTGTCAACAAATGTAGATCTACCTCACACTTTTTAATGGCTGTGTGTCATTCCACCCTAAGGATGTACCATAATGTAATTAGCCTTTCCCTTATTTATGAACATTTTGGTCACTTCCATTTGCACTGGATGTTTCAATAAGCATTGCCATATTGAACATCCTGGTAGATATGCGTGTATCTTAGTAGCCATATGTGAGTTAGTTTCCTATGTCAAAATTTGTGGAATCTCTGGATAGGTAGGGCAAAGTGTATGCATTTTTTTTTTTTTTTTTTTTTTTGAGACTCTGTTGCCCAGGCTGGAGTGCAGTGATGCGATCTCGGCTCACTGCAAGCTCCACCTCCCAGGTTACGCCATTCTCCTGCCTCAGTCTCCTGAGTAGCTGGGACTACAGGCGCCCGCCACCACGCCCGGCTAATTATTTTTTGTATTTTTAGTAGAGATGGGGTTTCACTGTGTTAGCCAGGATGGTCTCGATCTCCTGACCTCGTGATCCGCCCACCTCTGCCTCCCAAAGTGCTGGGATTATAGGCGTGAGCCACCGTGCCCGGCTGCGTATACATGTTTTAAGTTTTGTTGAAGCTGGGTGCAGTGGTTCACACTTGTAGTCCCAGCTATTTGGAGGCTTAGGCAGGAGGATCACTTGAGCCCAGGAGCTGGAGGCTGCGGTGCACTCTGATTGGGCTTGTGAATAGCTATTGCACTCCAGCCTGAGCAACATAGTGAGGCTCCATCTCTATAAACAGTTAAAAATAAATAAATCAATAGATTTTGGTTGCTCCTGCCAAATTGCCCATCAAAAAAATTCTTCTGATTTCCTCTTCCATCAACAGTGTTTGTACTTGCCAGTTCCCTATACTCTTGCCAAGATAGAATATTATCATCTTTTTTTTCCCAAACCTAATGGGCAAAAACACTAGTGTGATTTTTCCCAATTAGAAGAGAGATTATTCTTTTTATATGTTGGCCATTTGTATTTCCTTTGTAAATGATCTTTGCCAGTTTTCTAAAAATTGGCTTATTTTCTTCACATTCGAGAAGTTCCATGTGTGAATACAGATATTAATCTCTCATCTGTTATGTAATGTTGTGCATGTTTTCCCATGCAGTTATTTTTTCTGCAGTGTTCAAAAATAAGATCCCAAAGTGACTGGGTAGGTGAAATTGTTGCAGAGAGGGGTGGGTGGGAGTTACGATGAAGCCGAGAGCTATTGCCCCACCAGAAGAGGGCTCTGCCTCTCAGCTACAGTTGGTTACTTCCACGTGGAAGAGAGAAAATGTTGCCAGACATCCAAATATCCCTTTTTTTTTTCTTTTTTAAAGAGATGGGGTCTTGCTTTGTCACCAGACTGGAGTACAGTGGTGTGATCATAACTTACTGCAGCCTTCAACTCTTGGGCTTAAGCAATCCTCCTGTTTCAGCCTCCCCAGTAGCTAGGACTACAGGCATGCAACACCATGCTCAGTTAACTTTTTAAAATTAAATTTTTTTTTTTTTGTAGAAATGGGGGCTATGTTACCCAGGCTGGTCTTGAACTCCTGGCCTCAGGTAGTCCTCCCATTGTGGCCTCCCAAAGTGCTAAGATTACATGCCACCATGCCTGACCCTCCATTATATCTTCTAATTGATTATTGATGCTGTATTGGAAATTGTACCCTTCTTTAGCTCCCTCTGCTTTGACTCAGGTATGACATATCTCCCAGGAGTTCCTTCCTGAACTCTCGCTTGGGCTGAATGTTCCATCTCTGCTCCTCTAGCATCTCATGTCCACTCCCCTACTTGAATTGACATTCTCTCCTCTCTGCCTTCCCATCAGGAGCTAGGACTTATTCAATGCTTATGTATAGCCCTACTCCTAACAAGATGTCCAATAATAATAGGTGCTTAAAATATGTGTTTTCTTTAAAAAAAATTATGCAATATATTTTTACATTATTGTAATAAAAGTTAATGTATAATTTTATATTTCGCTTTATTTGTAACACTATAGTGAACATTTTTACCTTGGTAACAGTCATATTTATTTAGAGTAGCTGAGAAATAATGAGAGACATCATTTTATTGAACACTTAACTCTGCAGTAGGTGCTGTTCCCGTTGCTTTGCATGTATTATCTCACTTATTCTTCACAAGGGCTGTTAGGCAGGTTCCCATTCTAAAGAGACAGGAAGTGAGGCACAGAGAAGTTAAGTAAATTGCTCAAGGATGTGTAATAAGTATAGCAACCAAAATGTAAATATCCATTGAGTAGTTATAACCACTTAAACTGTTGATAAGTTTTGGCTTTTAGACTTGCAGGGACCATCTTCATGCACATTACCCCCCTTATTTTTTTAAAAAATATTTCCTTCTAAGAAATAGAGCACAGATCTCTTGTGGTACTCTGCTACTTTTCAGAATTTCATCATGTGTGCCTCAGCTCCACCACAGCCTTTAAGCCCAGCATTTTTCTAGTCATTATTGGATATACAGAAACTGATGACATAGTTGCTGCCCTCAAGAAGTTTAAAATTGAGTTTAGATGATGAGACAAGTAAAAATGAAACCTAGTATGGAGTTGTTCCTGGATGATGCATCCAATACAAGTTATGCATGCACTGGAAGTAATTTGGAACCTTGAGAAAGAAAACCAGAGTCTGGCCTCTGGCTATGTAGAATTTCACATCTGCTTTGATTCACCTTTGTGGGAGACTGCTTTGGGATGTATCAGTATTTTACTCTGAAAAAGGGGTCAAATGTAGAGCAGTTCACTTTTCCCAGGGACTGAATAGTGCAGTGATCCAGAATCTTAAATAGCAGGAACTCTAGGATTGAGAGATTTTTTTTTTTTGAGACGGAGTCTCGCTCTGTCTCCCAGGCTGGAGTGCGGTGGCGCGATCTCGCCTTACTGCAAGCTCTGCCTCCCGGGTTCACGCCATTCTCCTGCCTCAGCCTCCCGAGTAGCTGGGACTACAGGTGCCCGCCACCATGCCTGGCTAATTTATTTTTTGTATTTTTAGTAGAGATGGGATTTCACCATGTTAGCCAGGATGGTCTCGATCTCCTGACGTCGTGATCCGCCCGCCTCGGCCTCCCAAAGTGCTGGGATTACAGACGTGAGCCACTGTGCCCGGCCAATTGAGAGATTTTATAAAGCCTTTTGCACTCTGGAGAAGATAGTGGGTGCTATATGATCATCAGGGGGTGAAAAAGAAATGTTTTGCTCTGTAGGCCAAGTGTACAACACTGCCTGATGATCTGAATGTGGGTTTGATCTCACACATTGTCAGGATGTAACTCTTCACACGTAAAAGCTTGTGAGACCTTCAGGCGTGGTGGCTCACACGTGTAATCCCAGCACTTTGGGAGGCTGAGGCAGGTGGATCACCCGAGGTCAGAGGTTTGAGACCAGCCTGGCCAACATGGTGAAACCCTGTCTCTACTAAAAATATAAAAATTAGCCAAGTGTGGTGGTGGGCACCTGTAGCCCTAGCTACTCAAGAGGCTGAGGCAGGAAAATCATTTGAACCCGGGCCGGGGAGGTTGCAGTGAGCCGAGATCGCACCACTGCACTCCAGCCTGGGCAGCAGAGTGAGACTTTGTCTCAAAAAAAAAGAAAAAAAAAAAAAGCTTGTGAGATTGAGAGTGCTTGCTTTCCCTCCTCACTTTAATCAGTGATAACTTGCAGGAACTGACCACTGTTGCAGCAGTTTGTTTGTTAATGTTCTCCATTTCCAAAGCTTTCTCTAGTCTTTTCCATTGCCCTGCACTTTAGCTCTGAAAATGGAGTGATTCCTCCTGTTCCATGTGTGAATACAGCAAGGCTGGGAGAGAGACTTTAATAAACAAGTGTCTCCTGGCAGAGATGGAATTGCAGTTCTCAGCCGTAGTGTTTGCTGAGCTGTCCCTTCTCCTCTCAGCCAATGTTTACCATTTTTGGAGCATTTCTGTGGTTGATGTTGTAGTAGAGCCTGGGAATAGTGCAAGAAAGAAAACTGTATGTCTGTTCACAGTCCCCCCCCCCGCCCCCCCCCATTTAATTTTGGCCAACAGTTTAAATTGCTTTTTACATCTTTGCCTTTGGAGTTTCTTAGAGCTGGGCATAAGTAGCAACAATGACTACCTCTATTTTCTGCCCTTTCCCTTCTCCCCTTCCTAGTCCCTAGGGGAAATTAATGTGTAGGGACGTGGCAGAAGGCAAGTAGATGAAGCGGAAAGAGGAGACAAAAGGACCTGCCCACAGACTTAAGCAATCGTGTTCTGAGTGATTGAGAAAGGACTTTTGAAAGGATCTTGGCATTTTGTTCTAATTTTTAGTCTGGTGGTAAGCAAACTTCTTTCTCTACATAGGGAGTCATAATGATGGTTTTCATTTCCTGAGCTCTTACTCGGGGTCAGGTATTGTAGTCACAACTTGAGGTGTCACTTCATATGAATGCTCACAACATCTCTATGAGGTAGATGTTATGAATCCCATTTCCTTAAAGTGGAAGCTGAGGCTCAGTGAGTTTAATTACCTTCCACATAATCACAGGGCTAGACTCGAAGCCACCCAGACCTCTGTGTCATCTTGCCTTCCTGTGGTTGTATGTAGCTACTGTTAATCCTTGAGATCTGTGTGCTGGTGTTTAGCATGTTTCACGTTACTTAACTTTTAGGGATTTAAAGAGCTTTTTAAGCCACACATGGTGGCCTAGCTACTTGGGAGGCTGAGTCAGGAGGATCGCTTGAGGCCGGGAGTTCAAGGCTGCAGTGAGCCATGATCAGGCCACTGCATTCCAGCCTGGGCAATGAAATGAGACCCTGCCTCTTAAAAAGTTCTCCTTTAAAAAAAAAAATTCTTATAAGTGACCTTGAAATGCAATTGTGGTTTTATCTATTTTTTTCACTTAAAATAGAAATTTTAATGATAATATTTTTATTGCAAGTAGCAAGTATATAGCTATGATAGATGACTTGTTACTTGGTCTTGAAGTTCTTTTTAACTCCTGAACATAGTATGTTAATATTAAGAAAATACTGTAGAGATGATAATTTTGAAAAGTGGTTGATAGCTTGAATTTATACCTTTACCATTCAGGAGGTGAAGACTGGAAGAATTTTTTTTTTTTTTGAGACGGAGTCTCGCTGTGTCTCCCAGACTGGAGTGCAGTGGCACGATCTCGGCTCACTGCAAGCTCCGCCTCCTGGGTTCACGCCATTCTCCTGCCTCAGCCTCCCGAGTAGCTGGGACTACAGGCTCCCGCCACCACGCCCGGCTAATTTTTTGTATTTTTAGTAGAGACGGGGTTTCACCATGTTAGCCAGGATGGTCTCGATCTCCTGATCTCGTGATCCACCCGCCTCGGCCTCCCAAAGTGCTGGGATTACAGGCATGAGCCACCACGCCCGGCCTGGAAGAATTATTTTCAGAAAGTTGGAAATGAAGCAGTGAGTGATGAGAATTTGTGGATGAGAGCACACTTTGTAGAGAGTTCCAGAGTACGTCGCAGTCAGTGACTGTTGCAGTTGACAAATGAGAAACCAACCCTCCTGAGGTGAAGAAAAACTTGGACTTAGGACACCCAGAGAAGCATTCCGTAGAATGCCAATGTAGAATGACTTATCTCTGCAACTGCTGTCATTTTCAGCTCTTACTGCATGCCAGATATTGTGCGCTTCTTATCCCCACTTAACAGATGGGAAAACTGAGGAATAGATACACAGATTCAGTAATTTGTCTAAGGTCAGACAGCAATTGATGTGTGATGATGTCTGAGATTTCCCTGTGTAAGCCTGGACTCATAACCTTTAGCAGTATGCCTCTTTATTAAATGGTCTGATTTTAGGTGGCAATTTCATCTTAAAACAAATTCAGCATTAAAAAGTGTTTCTCTTCAAGTGAATTTGAGCGTGTCGGGGTCTGGAGAGATGGAATCGTTTACTTTAACTGCCTATTCATTGAGCCTCAAAAAGAAGCCCCTTACATGTTTGCTTAGGACAAATGATTATGCTGGATAAATACTAAAAACTGTTTTGATCTTACAAAATTTACTATCTGTGTACTTTTGGGGAGCAAAAACAAATTGCGGCTGGGAAAATTTAGTGCTTGTTTACAAGCTTGATTTCCTTTGGTTCCCCAAATTTGCACACACAGAGAGGGCATCATGGTTGGATTTTAAGGACCATTGGCAGCAAGAAAGGTAAGCAGCAGGAATCAGGGACCCCCCAGTACCTGCCACCCTGACGTCTGTTGGCACAAAAAAGTGGGCTGACTGGCTGGCTGGCCTTAAGGGACAAGACGAGGCTCTTGATGAAGAGTACTCTATTCACGCTCTGATTGGAAAAACAAACTAAAATACATTTAGATATAAACATGATAGGAACCTTTAAAAAATCTTAACTGTTTAGTAGGTGCTTGTTACTAACCTTGTTTCCATAGTGTAATACATCAGTTTTATTGAACACTTTTTAGGAGATCAAGCATGGGCTTCTTGTTCACTGCTTTTTCTTAATCTACCCCCTTATATAATTTTGTGTGTGTGCATAGTCTCTACCTCCATTCTTTCTTAGTATATTATTATTTTTGAAGACATCATCGTGTTGGAATTAGATGTGGTCTTGAAATTCACTTGGTTTAGCACCTTTATTTCAAACACTAGAAAACAGAAATTTGAACGATAGTATTTTATCTCTGTGTAGTAGTTTCTGATAGACTATTTGATTTAATCATCTCTACCACCTTGTGATGGCTGTTATCACCATTTTACAGATGACGAAGTGAGGTGGTTGGACGATAGCTGGTTATCAGCAGAGCTGGGACTAGAAGCGAGGTCTTCTGATTTGTGCTCAGGTCTTTTTCTGTTGCATCATGCTGCTGCGCATACTCTTGGAAACTTGTGACTGTTGTACATCTCACAGCAGACCGACCCAGCACTCCCAAGTGTTTATCCTTCCTGGCTTTCAAAGTTCTGATTCATCCTTGTGTGCTATATCAAAACAAATTAATTTTGTGTTACTTTTCAGTTCAAAAATCATAAGACTTATTTAGTGTCTGAAGCTGATGAGCAGCATTTAGTTATTTACTGAATATAGAGCTGGAAATCATTGTACATCTCTTTTCAAGTCCCTTAATTTTATGAAAGATGAGCATTTGTCAATAGAAGTATTTGTTGAATTAACATATGTAAAGACCCTAAGAATGCTGGATCAAAATATTTTTGAGGCTGGTTGTGGTGTCTTATACCTCTAATACTAGCACTTTGGGAGGCTGAAGCAAGAGGATCACTTGAGGCCAGGAGTTCAAGATCAGCTTGGACAACATAGTGAGATGCCATCTTCACAAAACATTTTTATAAAAAATTAGCTGAGTATAGCTGAGTATGGTGGTGCACATCTGTAGTCCAAGCTACTCGAGAGGCTGAGGCAGGAGACTCTCTTGAGCCCAGGAGTTCAAGGCTGCAGTGAGCTATGACTGTGCCGCTGCAATCTAGCCTGGGTGACAGAGCAAGACCTTATTTCATAAATAAATTGGTAAATAAATAAGTAAATACAAACTGTGAATTTGTTCAGTGCTGACCTCTCCCCATCTTATATGTTGTGAAGCAGTATGTCAGATGCCCTTGGAGCGGGGAGGCAGGACTAGTGTCCTGCTCAGGTGTACTGGTGGTGCAAGCATCTCCTGACCCACCCTTTAGCAGTCACCCCTCATACCTGCCTATCTGTCTCGGCAGCACCAGTGTGTCCCTAAGATGAAGCCATACTACTCAGTAGGAAGAATGAAATAACCATTGTGAGAGGTGAAAGACAACCGGGTGAGGTGGGTGCCTTCCCCTCTTACCTTTGTGCCTGCCCCCGAAAGAAAGTGTGGAGTTTAGTGTATACACGTTGTCTTTGGTTGCTGGACTAAGGCTGAACAAGATTAATAACTTGTTGTATTGAACTGCTTATCTTCGATAGCTAGTGTTTGGACAGTGTGCCATTCCCGTGGAATCTCGGGGACAGGAGTGAGGTTCGAGAAGCCATCCTTTCCTCCTCTGTCCTCAGGTGGAATGGCCCCCAACGGGGAGAGCTAATTTTCTTCTGATGTCCAGGAGAGTTCATGCCATCGTTACACTTCTCATTGATCAGAAGAACTAACTCTGTGGGCCTGTGTGTCTCTCTTTCAGGTCTAACTTCAAACTTGTGGCTGTTAATTCAAAACTCTATGCCATTGGAGGGCAGGCCGTTTCTAATGTTGAGTGTTACAACCCTGAGCAGGATGCGTGGAATTTTGTGGCGCCCTTACCCAATCCTCTGGCTGAGTTCTCTGCCTGTGAGTGTAAGGGGAAAATTTATGTCATTGGAGGATACACCACCAGAGGTAAGTGAAGGGACCAGGTGGGTGCTCTGCCCATGCGTAGGCGTCAGCAGTCTGGGAAGGGCAAGAGGGTGTCAGAGGAAACCCCATCATATCCGAATGTCATGTTGTGCTTCAATAGTGTACACTTACACATCTGGAAGGAAGAGAGTCCCATATGGCAGGGATGATTGGGACAGGAGGGATCTTTTGATAACTTCGTGTGAGCATGAAACTCGAATGGGGAAGGGAGAGCTGTGAAAAAAAAACGTTATCTCTTTTTTTTGCTTCTGGAAACCCAGCTTTTTGGTCAGCTGTCTTGTGATTTGGCTGGGCCTGGTTTGTGGGGATCACTTTCTGAGGTTGGGTAGGTCTTTGGAGAAGATTACCTGGGAATTCCCATCCTTACCACAAACACACACCAAACCTGCCCCCATCCACCTTTATGGAATTTAGTGCCAGAGCATCCTTGCAGATTAGTTCTCATTTTCTCTCTTTGTGAGCACACACACATCAGATAGAGGTTCCAGAAACCCAGCTTTAGGACAGTGGTCACACATCACAGGAGGAGCAAGAGTGTGAATACAAGAGAGCTCTTTCCTGACCAGCAGTGGGAGGTGGTTGTACTATCTATTTATTTGTGTATTTATTTTTTGAGATGGAGTCTCCCTCTGTCACCCAGGCTGGAGTGCAGTGGCACGATCTCGGCTCACTGCAGTCTCCACCTCCTGAGTTCAAGCACTCCTCCTGCCTCAGCCTCCCAAGTAGCTGGGATTACAGGCATACACCACCACGCCCAGCTAATTTTTGTATTTTTAGTAGAGATGGGGTTTCACCACATTGGCCAGGCTGGTCTGTAACTCCTGACCTCAGGTGATCCACCTGCCTCAGCCTCCCAAAGTGCTGGGATTACAGGTGTGAGCCACCGCTCCTGGCCTGGTTCTACTATTTATTAAAATGTGCATATGTGTTTTTCACTTTTTTGGCAGGCATTGTATAGTTAATAATTTGGAAATGAAAAAATTTCTCGACAAGTGTATTTATTTTTTGTGGAGACAAGGTCTCCCTATGTTGCCTAGGCTGGTCTTGAATTCCTGGGCTAAGTGATTGTTCTGCCTTGGCCTCTCAAAATGCTGGGATTACAGGCATGAGCCACCATGCCCTGCTTGCCAGCAAGTTTTATACTGCTCTTCTTGGTAGGGAATTGTCTCATGTAACAGTGATAGAGAACATTGTAGTTGTTGGCGGGACACAGTGGCTCATGCCTGTAATCCAGCACTTTGGGAGGCTGAGGCAGGAGGATTGCTTGAGTCTGAGAGTTCAGGACAGGCCTGGGCAACACAGCAAGACCCCTTCTTTAAAAATGAAAAGAAAAAAATTAGCTGGATGTGGTGTCATGTACCTGTAGTTCCAGTTACTTGGGAGGCTGAGGCAGGAGGATCGCTTTAGCCCGGGAGTTCAAGACAGGCCTGGGCAACATAGCAAGACCCCTTCTCTAAAAATGAAAATAAAAAAAATTAGCTGGATGTGGTGGCATATACCTGTAGTCCCAGTTATTTGGGAGGCTGAGACAGGAGAATTGCTTGAGCCAGGGGTTTGAGGCTGCAGTGAGCTATGACTGCCCCACTGTACCCGAGGCTGGGTGACAGAGTGAGACCCAGTCTCTAAAATTAAAAAAAAAAAAAAGAAAAAGAAAAAAGAAAACTGGTTGTGGGAAGACAGACAATGGGGGATAGTCAAGCAGAGGGGTGCCTTTCCTTCCCTCCACTATCCTAACAGGCGTCTCCAAGTTACCTCTTATCCAAGGAAATCTATTTCTGCATTTGGTCTGTCTGACTCTATGGAGCCCAGGACTTACAGAAAAGGTGTCACCTGGCTCTTAGGACTTGAAGCCACATTAAAGTAGTAGAGTTGCCGTTTTATTTGACATGGTGAAATAAACTACCACTCCTTTGTGGTGCCATATGGGCAGGACAGAGCTCTTCAGCCCTGGCTAACAAGCATGAAGAAGACCCTGTGAGGCCGTAGCAGCCGTGGGAACTTCCCAAAGGACAGAAATCCACAGGCTAACACGGCATCCAGATAGGTGACAGAAATTCCTTCCACCATATCCAAATGTGTCCCGTTTTGGGGGATTTATGTTAGGAAGACGTTAAAATGTAAAGTATTTGATGAACATCTGATTTATTTCTTTTTAGAGTAAGTCTAAACATTAATTCAGTGGGGAAGATGGTGGGAGGTGTGTTAGTTTCCTGTGGCTGCCATAACAAGTTAGTATACACTTGGTGGCCTAAAACAACAGAAATATATTCTCTTATAGTTCTGGCGACCAGAAGTCAGAAGTCAAGTTGTCAGCAGGGCTGTGTTCCTTCTGAGGCCTCTAGGGGTGGATTCCTCCTTGCTCCTTCTAGTCTCTGGTAGCTCGGGGCTCCTTGGCTGGTGGCTCCATGATGCCCCTGCCTCCATCTTCACAGGGACTTCTCCTCTGTGTGTGTCTGTGGCTTCTCCCCTTCTGTCTAAGGACAGTTGCCACTGTTAGATTTAAGCCCCATCTGGGTAATCCAGGAAGATCTTGTCTTAAGGTTTTTGACTTAATTACATCTGCAAAGACCCCCTTTCTTTTTCTTTTTTCCATTGAGATGGAGTCTCACTCTATTGCCTAGGCTGTAGTGTAGCGGCACAGTCATAGTTCATTGCAGGCTCAACCTCCTGGATTCAAGCGATCTCCCACCTCAGCCTCCCAAAGTGCTGGGATTATAGGTGTGAGCCACTGTGCCTGACCCAAAGATTCCCCCCGCTTTATTAATTTATTTTTTTAATAAAATCACGATTCACAGGTTTAGGGAATTAGGAAATTGATGTATCTTGTTAGGGACAACCATGCAACCCACTGAAGTGATGTGTATATTTATGTATTTAAGGAGAGGGAAGACAAAGAGAAGTGACCTTTTTTTTTCCCACTCCAAGTTTTCATTATTTGTCGAGCTGTTCCCAATGTCCCTCTCTGGTGACTCTCCACTAAAGATAGTTTTCAACTTGTTCTTTACGTATAATTGGAAAACAAAAAAAAAGAGACTTAGTAGTCATTTCTTTGATCTTCAACATTGGTTGTCAGGTTACAGTGATTAACTTTATAGGTTTAGACTAAGCTATGTGCCCCTCAGTCCCCCAGAACTCCTGTGTTTATGTAGTAATCCCCCTCTCTTGTGTGTGTGTGTGTGTGTGTGTCTTTTCTTCTAGGAAAGTCAATACTCCCAGTTATTTACCTATGAGCAATTCTAAGAATTCTCATTCCTCTCTAGGTTGAGTAACACAGACTGCATCTTGTGGGCTGACATAACACACATATGTGCTTTGACTTCTCTTGTAACCAAGAGCTGTTCAACACTGACAGGCGGCACTGTAACCCAAAGAGTACTTTACTGGTAGATTTCCTAGTTTTTCCATGACCCTGGCTGAGCAAATGTTCTTTAGATTTGACCTAGAAAACCCTTCTTGTGTGTTTTGTAGCTTCACAAGCCACTGCTAATGTACCTTCTTCACTTGGGCCACCCACCGTGATTTCTGTTCTGGATTCCCTGAGCCAAATACCCTTGATGGGATGGTTCAGTGATGTGGATGGATGGCTATTTGTATAAGGGCTGAAAACTAGTTTTTTAAAATGGGAGAGCTGGGCAGTTACTTATACTCTGAAGCCCTCCTCTTTCTCTGCTGGGGCTTTCCCAGCACTTCCTAATAGTTCCGTGTATTTCAGATAAGACATCATGATTGTTAGGAAAAAAAAAAAGAAAGAAAGTTAGTTTTTAGCCTCCTGACTTTTTAAGTCAAATGAGACTTTTATAATTTAGTAAATAATAGCTCATTTTTATGGTAGCTATTTGATTATTTTAATTCTTTAGCGGCACTGAAGAAATTCAAAGAAGTTCAGTAGAGAGTAATAGCTGTAAAGGGAAGAAGGGTGATTTGTCAAACTTCAGAATCAACTTTAAATGTAAAAACAAAAAGATCATTCCACCAACTCAAGCCACCTCTTCATGGTCTGAGCCCTTGTTGAGTGAGGAGAGAAAACATTTACAGAACACCTGGAAAGACCTTTGGGCCTGGAGCTTAGAAATATGTGGAAGCCTCACTATAATGAGTTCTTTATTCATTCGGTGGACAGCCAGGTCACTAAGGAGCACTTTTGGATAAATTAGTGACTAAAATCCCCTTGGGCCATCTCCTAAAATGATCTTTATCATAATAGCTACAGTAAAAAGAAAGAAGGAGAGGTATTAATATGGGTGGAAGTCAGGACAGTTTCCTAATGCCGTGGCTTACAATTCTGAGATTTCTCCAGACATCAGGACATGTGCGCGCACAGGACTTTGCTCTCTTAGGAGATCCTTTAGTTTGTATCAGATGTGGCTGTGGAGGGTGCTCTTTAAGCATTGCTAACTATGGGTGGGTCCCTCTCAGAAGGAAGGACTGTAAGAGGTATGGAACTTCTGAGAAAATGAGCTGTCTTCTCTTACCAAGCGTCTGCAGCCGGCGCAATGCTGTAGGCTTTAGTTGTCTGTCAGTTCCCAAGCTGAGCTGTCTCCTTCATGGACAGGATTTGTTTGTTTAGAAAAAACAACAAACGAAGTTCATTCTGTTTATAACTCAGAGCATTTGTTTTTTCTGCTGAGGCTAAAATACTTATTTATTCTTTGCTAGAGGAGAAAAGAAAAAGAGAACAATTAAAAACAAGAAAAACAAAACTAGATATTCTAAATTTCACAAGTGTTTTTCACAAAGAGACTAGGCAACATTTTTCCTTAAGAAAATTACTTTTTTTTTTTTTTTTTTTTTTTGAGAGACCAGGATCTCACTCTGTCACCCTAGCTGGAATGCAGTGACATGATCACAGCTCACTGCAGCCTCACCCTCCCAGGCTAAAGTGATCCTCCCACCTCAGCCTTCCAAGTAGCAGCTGGTACCATAGGTGCACACCACCATGCCTGGCTAATAATAGTCTCGAACTCCTGGGCTCAAGTGATTTTCCTGCTTCAGCTACCCAAAGAGGTGGGATTACTGGCATGAGACACCATGCCTGGCTGAAAATCATTACTGATTTAAAATGTCAGAGCAACCTTTTATCTAGACTTTGATCTTATCTACACTACAACTGTCTCTTGTGAGGGACATGGGAAGACCTTTGTTAGTGTCTCTCTGGTGATAAAAGTTGGGAAACCAAGGCTGGACATGGTAAAGACCCTGCCTTTACAAATAATAATAATTAAAAAAACTGGAAAACTGAATTGCCAAGTGATTCTGTGGCTTGTTAGAAGGCCGCAGGTGAGACTTTGATGCATTTCTCCTGAAGTGTAATGTTGTGTCCTTTTCACTAGACAGCCCCTGGAAATCCTGTGTTGCTACTTGTCCTGTTTCTTAGGATCAGCTGTCAAGAATAATCTGCTTCCTGCCCAGCCTGGCTTCTGTATTAAGTAGTCGGTAATTTTGTAGCTATTGATGAGGGTTCTGAGGCACTTACTTTTTTTACACTGAGCTGGTGGTTCACAGGTGTGGGGGTACCAGGGAGGAGGGGCTGTGTGAAAGTCAGAGCTGCTCTTCTTCCTGGTTTTATCCAGTCTGAGTCTCCCAAGGCAGAGACGTTTGGGAGTGAGAGGTGAGTGTGGATGGATCTAAATGTATCTCTTCCCAGCCATTTTGAAAACGGTTTTTCCAAGTTGTGCTTTTTCTGAAACAGTTTTTTTTCTCTGTTACCAAATTATGCATGTAGAGTTAGACATTTCTGTACAGCCTTGCCTAGTGGCGTTAGTGGGGGCGGAGTCATCACTTGCCTTTCTTTCTTTTAGACCGGAACATGAACATTTTGCAGTACTGCCCCTCTTCCGACATCTGGACGCTGTTTGAAACATGTGATGTCCACATTCGCAAGCAGCAGATGGTGTCTGTGGAAGAGACCATCTACATCGTCGGGGGGTGTCTCCACGAGCTGGGGCCCAACCGCAGGAGCAGCCAGAGCGAAGACATGCTCACCGTGCAGTCCTACAACACCATCACCCGCCAGTGGCTCTACCTCAAGGAGAACACGTCCAAATCGGGTCTTAACTTGACTTGTGCGCTCCATAACGACGGCATCTACATCATGAGCAGAGATGTCACCCTGTCGACCAGCTTGGAACACCGAGTGTTCCTCAAGTACAACATCTTTTCAGATAGTTGGGAAGCATTTCGGCGTTTTCCAGCTTTTGGACATAACTTGCTGGTTTCTTCTCTTTATCTGCCCAATAAAGCAGAAACATGACTGAATTGCATTAGTAGATGAAAGAAACCTGGTTCAAGATTTTTTTAAAAATGTGGTGTCCCATTCCAAGGGAGACCGATTCCTAAAGGGTAAAGAAGGGTTAAAGTAGGTCACATATATACAGTAGCAGCTGTAAATAAGCTTACTTGAATTAATTACTTGAAAACTGTTGGAAAAAAGAGACCAACTTTGTTATTTTTTAAATTATTGATTTTT
Organism: Chlorocebus sabaeus; assembly: GCF_047675955.1. Lineage (NCBI taxonomy): Eukaryota > Metazoa > Chordata > Mammalia > Primates > Cercopithecidae > Chlorocebus > Chlorocebus sabaeus. The sequence continues at coordinate 28,564,932 of NC_132914.1, forward strand.
AAATTATGGGAGCAAATCCATCTCCAAACATGATACTTGGGCCAATGACGGATCATCAAAATGTAGATTCATTGTGTCTGTGTGGTAAAGGGCCAAAGTCAATAATTGGAACAAATGGTTAAGATGATTTTAAAATCTGTTGTATTTAGGACCCTTGACATGTCATTAGCACCTTAAGTGAGAGGTTTTCTTTTTCTTATCAATGTGCTTGACAAGCATTCATATTAACATACTCATTCTCTCTTCTCCATCACCCATACCCACACATACATCTAGTATGTTTAAAATAGGGTTCTGTGTTCAGATATTTTGTTTGCACACTACTTTTTAGGAAACTTATGATGGAGCCCTACAGTGAACCCTTACCAGTGTTCAGTCCTCCCCAAAACCTGGATAAAAATATTCTCAGCTATTTTTCCAGCCGTTTTTGCAGTTACAAATGCTGAATAAATAGACTGATGTAACCTTTTATTTTATTTATGTGGCAGACTGCATATTTATGTGGACACATAGGTTGCATTGCTAGGCATTCTGTATGGTTTTAAAGAGGATATATTATTTAGAAAAATGGATATATGAATATTTTTAAAAATTGAGTCTTAAATTTAAATGGGAAGGGAAGAAAACACCAAATAAGAAAAAAATTTGCCTTTAAGAGTTACCTTTATTGAATGTATTTGACTTAGTTCTTATTTTAAGGCTAAAAACACTTTGTCATATTTAAGTCAGGCAACTTTCTAATTTAATCTTAGCTTTGTAATTCATGTTTTTGCTTTTGTAGACTAAGGTAAGGACAGCATTTAAATATTTGTGCTGGAGTGAGGGGAAGACTCTCTTACAAAAGTGGAATGGTTTCTGGTGGTATTTCTGAAGTTAGGTAAAGTGCTTTACTTGCCTTGGTTAATTGAAATAGAATTCAGCTCAAGCAGTTGTTTTCACTGAGTTAACAGTAAAAGCTTCTGCCAATCATAGCTCAACATTCCTCAAAAATATATATACTCATACTTATGGAAATTTTATTTTGATTGAAAACACTCTGAAATTATCTGATATTTTGTGATGGAATCAGTTAAACTGTGAGCTGGATTCCATTTTTCTGCAGTAACAGCGGGCAGAACCATTTCAGTTAGCATGTGCCTCACTTTAAGATAAAGTCCCGTAGGGGGAAAAAAAACTGTCAGAACAAATTCATGCATTCAACAAACACTTACTGAGTGCCTGGAGTATGCCGTCCACTGTGCAGATGTAGGACAGGGGCAAATCACTTAGAGTTCTTCAGTTTATTAGCGGAGTCATTACAGGGTTTCTTTACAACCATGGCCTCTAGTATACTTAAAATAAGGGTCCAGTTATAAAAAGCCTATTTGCACAACTTTTTGGGAATACTTCTATTAACTAAAATGAGGTAAGCCATTATTTTGGACATAGAAAGAGATCTTTGTATCTTATCACCAAATAATCTTATCTCTAGTCTGCTTATAACTTTGTAAGGGTTTCTAAGCTGTGCCCATTTATTCCCAAATATTATGCCCTTAAAAGATAACCTCTGAACCAAAATCTTCCCAGGAATAGTACTTAATAGATTTTAATGTTAATTTATATTCATTGTAGAAATGAATTTCCAGTGACCTATAATTTCATTACCTATATTTTAAAATTTAATTTATTTTAGATGATGTTAACTTTTTGTTGCTGAAAAGCTTAACTTTTTAAAGACTTAGTCCTATACATTTAGAAGATGAGTCAGTTGAATTAGTACTGGACAAACGGAGATTAGTTTGCGCATAAGCACATCATATCAAATACAATATTCCAGCCAACCAGTTAATTCTCTTCCTGATTACATTCATCTGTTTGCCTAATGTTGACAATTAAATTCTTGGATCAAGTGGAGGTATGCTGTGATCCACAAAGCTCTTTTATAAACTAGATTTTGTGTGTGTGTGTGTGTGTTTGCATATTATAGCTCTCTTTAAGACAGACATCTAACAAGATTTTGTTATTCTGGGCTGCCAAGAGTACTTGGGAAAGGTAGAATGTGCAATAGGAACCAATCTGTGCATTTTGTGACATCGTCCTTCCTGCTGCGCACATCAGCTCTGTTGACATTTCGAAGGGCAGTTTTAATTTAACTCTGTTCTCTTGTTGGTGCCAGTATTACATTGAAGACTCTCACCTATGATAGAGGCAATGTTGCTTTGAAAATCTCCCTTCAGGTGGAGCTTGCAGTAAGCTGAGATCGCACCATTGCACTCCAGCCTGGATGACAGTGCAAGACTCTGTCTCCAAAAAAAAAAAAAAAAAAAGAAAAAAGAAAAAAGAAAATCCCCCTTTATCCCCCAGGACTGTCCTTTACTCTTTGACAGTATCTCTCTATTTTCTTCCCAGTTCTCTACATGCTTTATCATTTTTTTTCTGAGATTCTTCTGAGGGATGCTGACCTCCCACTATGGGGAAAGGGGTTGCTTGGAGGACCTGGGGTGGCATTCCCCAACCAGAAGCACCCTATTTTATAGATAGCAGTCTGAATGGTAGAGAGAGAGTCCTGTGTGTGGGTTATTAGAAGGTTGGTTCTTCCTGTCATTCTCTCTGGCTTTCCTTTCAACCCTGGTAGTTTCAGAGGCCTCTCCCCTTACCATCCTTTAAAAGGTTTTCTGATGAACGTGTAAAAGAGTTGATCATTTCAACAGTACTGGTTAAGTCACAATGACGAAGTGCTGAGAAGGTTATGGGTACCAGGAAGAAACAAACAGAAGTCTTAAGATTAGAATGAGGACCAAAGATAATTTAACCCTGCCCTTTTTTCTTAACACCAAGATCCTAAGTAATTCCAAATGCCTTAGATATCAACAAAAGCTACACACCATTGAGATGGGCAAAATTCTCTCTCTACAAAGGTAGTAATCAAGTAAATGCCTGTTCTCTTTCAATGAACTGTTGCTTATTGAGCATTGTGGGTGATGTGTTTTCAGATTTCTAGGTGAAGTTCTGACCCTACCTGTTTGGCCAAAGACGTAAATTGAGAGGAAAGGCCTTGGTCTTCCTGATCAACCAGCACTTAACGAACAGTGGCTTAATGCAGATCACTCTAGAGGCAGTCTAGGAATGTAAAAGGAATATGAGTAGGGGTTGGCTGCCTTTTTCCTAGACCAGGAGTGGGAAATACGTAACACCTGTGCCACCGCTCTTTTAAGGAGGCATTATGAATGAGTGCAGCATTCCTGTCCTCTGTGCCAGGATTTGCTCTTAGAATCCATGTCAGATTGGTGCTTCCAGACATCTATTCCCAGTCCATCAGAGTGAAATGAAGGCTATTCGCCATCCCTGCCTTAGAGGAGTTGAAGGAATCAAGTTGGTAGATACCAACCAAAATGGCTTTGAAAGCAGTGAGCTGATTGAGCTCCAGTTCTGATTACCAGAAATACTGAGTGTCTGTCATTTGCAAGACAATGCTAAGAACTGAGAATACAGACATAAATAAGTCATGGTCCATGACCTTGAAGAGTTTATGGCCTTATAGAGAGGTTCACTGTAATTGTCTTCACCAGGGCATCGTCTCAAAAATGCCCACTTTTGTCTGGCACATTGGGGCTCGGTGGTCTGGTGGTCCCTTCGGTCTTGGCCCTATCCTTTGTTTTTGTGATTTGCTAACAATCATCACGAACCAGTTTTGTTTTTCTCTTAAATTTGAACATCACATCCTGTGTTTTAGGTTTTTGCTCAATGCCTTTGTCTCATTCCTTTTCATAGTCTTCTCTGTATGTCTTTTTTTGTGTGTGAAAAAATGAAAATCACATGGAATCTGCTTTATTTAAAAATGCTCACTAAGCACTGCAGACTTTGCAGTTAGGGGCTCAGCAGCTTGGTCCAGTGAAAAGGAGAAGTGAAGCCAGGGAAGTTACTATCCAAGAGGGGCAAGCTGATTGCATGTGCATTTATACCTATGCCTTTAAAACATTCCCATAAAAAGTATTAATAAAGAAATTTCCATTCCACACTAGGACTGATGAAAAGGCGGTTGATTTTGCTTTGTGATAATTATCAAAGGATAGTTTTTCATCCTTAGGTTTTATTCACATAAGAGTTTTTTTCTTTTTATTTTCTCGTTAACTTAGGAACACATCATAAATTCAACCAGCTGACGCGTTGCTGACGTCTGTACTTGACATAACCATTTTTATTCCTACCGGAAGCATTAAATATAAAAGATGGTTAATTTTGAAGAGCAAAGGGTGCTGAAATGACTTGTACGGCTGGCTGGTGCTTTCTTAAATGGATTGCCATAGTTTAGTAAAGGAAAGGAAAATGTGATTTACATTATTGTCATTTTTTCTATTAAAACCTTAAGAATGGGGCGCTTCAGCTGTCCCTGCAATGTTTTCATACCTAGTAGTCATTTTAGGGAAAGTGATAATCTGTAAAATGAATAGTTATGTTTTGATATGACTGATACTTTCTTTGTTAAAAGGTTGTATTAAGTCTTCAATTTCAAGTGTAGCTTAAAAGTGTAAACATTATGTGATTCATTTGAATACAAGAATGCCTATGAAGTACTCACTATAACAGCATTCCTTTTGTGTTTAGAACTATAGAAGAAAATATCTTCAAATAAAGTAGTTCTCAGTCACTTTTTGTTATCTAAGTTCTGTGTATCAGTTATGTATGCAGGGCTGTGCCAGGACTGGGAGGAAATGGGTGAAGCGACTTGGGAGCCTGAGGTGGGAGGATTGCTTGGGGCCAGGAATTTGAGACCTGCTGGGCAACAGTGAAATCCTGTCTCTACAAAAAATAAAAATAAAATAAATTAGCCAATATGGTGGTGCATGCCTGTAGTCCCAGCTACTTGGGAGGCTGAGGCAGGAGGATTGCTTGGGCCCAGGAGTTTGAGGCTGCAGTGAGCTCTGATTGCACCACCACACTCCAGCCTGGGCAAAGAGTGCAAGACCCCAACTCAAGAAAAATCTACAAATAAATGGACAACCATTTCCTACACACTCAGGACACGCTGATGGAGGAGAAGGAGGATGGCTAACCCAGCAGAGCGACACCCAAATCTAACTGAGCACTTTTTTTTTTTTTGCCAGGAATTATTCTAAACATTTTTAAATTTAAATTATTTAATCCTCACATGAATCCCATGTGGTAAGTACAAATATTATCCCCCACTTTACAGTTGAGGAAACTGAGGCACTGTAGGTTACAAACTGTCATTTGAGAAAGGAGAAGGGAAAACTACATACAGTGGTCACTGGTCTAAAGGGTATCCTTTCTCTTGCTGGTGGAGGAGTTGGTTTCCGAGTGAGCCAGTCTGGGAGCGTCTGGTCCTGCTTTGCAGCAGCGCGTTCCATGGCTGACCTGCGTGGGGGTGACGTGGCCCCTTCTTGCTGTGGGCGTGGTTACAGGAGGTGTGTGGAGGGGAGCCCTAACGCTTCCGCGGAGGCCAGGGATCCCAGGCTCCCGTCTGTAGGCCATCAACAGTTCCTTGGCAAGAAAACTTTAAAAACCCATTTAGGGCTGGGTACGGTGGCTCACACCTGTAATCCCAGCAGTTTGGGAGGCCGAGGTGGAAGGATTGCTTGAGCCCAGAAGTTCAAGGCCAGCCTGGGCAATACAATGAGACCCTGTCTCTATTAAAAAATAAATAAATGAAAACTCAGATGCTGGTAAATCCTATCTCCAGCAACTCCATAGGATAAAGGCCCAGATTTAGAGGATCCCAGTTTCTTTAACTTAGAGCCCATCTTTATTATGTCTGTCTGTTAGCCACAGGCTTCCTGTCCGTGCCTCCACTTTCAGTTTGATGGTGTCAGTCTCTCTCTAGCTTTGGGATAGTCTGAAACCATAGGGGCCTGCCGTTCCCAGACTACATCCCAGGGAATGCTGCATTAGTAGAAATGATTACTTCTGTGTGGCAGGAGGTGTTTGGGGAATAAAATACCCACCCTATTTCCTCTTCTTCTTCCTTTTTTTCACCTTCTTCTTCTCTTCCTCCTCCTCCTCCTTCTTGTTTTTAGAGACAGGGTCGTGCTCTGTCACTCAGGCTGGAGTGCAATAGCACAATCTCAGCTCACTGCATCCTCGGTCACCTGGGCTCAAGTGATCCTCCCACCTTAGCCTCCTGAGTAGCTGGGACCACAGGCACTTGCCACCACACCCAGGTAATTGATTTTTTTTTTTTTTTTTTTTTGTAGAGATGGGCGCTCACTACATTGTTTAGGCTGGTCTCAAAAAACGATTCTCCCACCTCGGCCTCCCAAAGTGCTGGGATTTACAAGTGTGAACCACCACGCCAGGGCCCCCACTCTGTTACTTTGCCTCCTCCAGGAGCCCGATCTTACTATAGTTCTGGCTGTTCACCCCGTTTTAAGGCAGAGAACCTGGCTCCTATAGTTCTGCCAGGCACATGTTGTCTGATCCTCTGCAGTCTGCTGGCTGTAGGCAAAAGGGTGAAAGGCATGGACTCTAGAGCAAGACTTCGCTTCCCAATTCTGCTACTTTCTTTCTTTCTTTTTTTTTTCCCCAGGACGGAGTCTTGCTCTGTCGCCCAGGCTGGGGTGCAGTGGTGGGATCTCAGTTCACTGCAACCTCCGCCTCCCAGGTTCAAGTGATTCTCCTGCCTCGGCCTTCCAAGTAGCTAGGATTACAGGCGTGCACCACCACGCTCATCTAATTTTTGTACTTTTAGTAGAGATGGGGTTTTACCATGTTGTCCAGGCTGATCTCGAACTGGCTGGTCTCAAACTCTTGACCTTGTGATCCGCCCACCTCTGCCTCCCGAAGTGCTAAGTGCTGGGATTACAGGCGTGAGCCACCGCGCCTGGCAATTCTGCTACTTTCTAGCTGTAGCTTTGGTTAGGCTACTTCATCTCCCCAGGCCTTTTCCTTTATCTGTAAAATAGTGATAACAATAGTATCCACTCTGTGAAATTGTTGCAAAAAATTGAGGAAATTCATGTGATGTGTTAAGAATGGCATCTGGCACATAACACACAATGAAAGCGAGCTATTATTATTACGGAAGCTGTTTCCTTTATACCTTCAAATGGACCAGCTCGGCTGGAAGCTTACACCTTTCCTAAAATATCTTAGCAAAGCCATTAAGAGGTAGCTAACAAATTCAGACCCTGGCACGCGTCTTTCACTTCTCCCAAACAGCCGACTTGAATGGTCTGAGGCCCCAGATATAGCACCATAATCAGTTGCTTTGCTTTCCCCATAAGGTCAGGGATGAGAAAATTCTATCTACCCCATCCCTTCCCTTGATTTAGCTGGTTCCACATTTCAGCTTTAGATATTTGCAACACCCCATCCCAAGCACCAAACCCTTTATTAAGACTTGTTTGAACCAGCCCAGGTAATATGTCCATTTCTGAGGTAACCACTGTGGCCAGGGGCATAGAGGAGAAGCTCCAGTTCAACCACGTGGAATGAAAATCATCTCAGATAATAGGGGTCTGCTTACTAGAAGAAAGGGGTGTTGACTGTTGACTTACAAAAGGAACAGCTAGGTAACTTGTTGGTCAAGCAAAGCCAAGGTTGTTATGCTTACTCTGGTCAGGGAGGACACCACCTTGAAAAAGACTTAGCAGTGCCTCAGAAGGGGAATGTCAGGTTTTGGGGCCTGGGCTGGGTGATTTTGAAGTAGGTCTTAAGACTGGGCAGAGTTCCTGATACAAGAACTTTGGGCACAGGACTGTGTGCACAGTGCAGTGAGAGTCCCAAAGCTAATCTTGAGAGCTTGTTTCGAGGTTCCAGCAGGGGAGTGAAGCTACTCATACACCCTTGACTGAAGACCGGTCCTCCTCTATCGGGGATGGTGGTCCCTTTCGACCGAGTGCGCAGCTTTGGGAGGGATGCACATGGAGCAGTGAGGGAGGAAGGGGTTACCCACCTAGCCAGCCAGATCAGCCGCATCAACCCTGGCGATCAATGGGGTGAGAGTTGTCGCAGGCACATCACCCTCACATCCCCGAAGCTAGCCTTGATGAGGAAGCTGTCAGTCTTGGTAAGTAAGCTAGCTGGTCGGTTTATAGTGTTATGGAAGATAAGTCTTCTGAAAATACATGTTCCTGGATACAGCTTCAGCTGTCTCTCTCTCAGGGCACACATACTTGTCTCATAGAACAGTTCTTATGTGCTTGTCTTATTCCTCTTCTAGACTGTAGTTTCCTTGATAACAGAGTATTTCATTAATCTTTTTATCACTCTATGTCAGGACATACACCAGAGCCAGTAACACAGCAAATTCTGGAAGTATTTGTTAAACTGGAAAGGTTTCGAAGCCTCCTTGGGTTTTCTGAAAATATATAGGTTTTTGGTTTATGTAGCCCTAAAATTTCCTTATAGGAAAAAATAGTGTTTTCTTGATGAACAACTGTTATTAGGAAACCAGTGTCCTTTTCTCTTCTAGCAATGTACATGATGCATCACGCAGATGGGAGAAGTCTCAGCTTCTGGCTGTGGCTGGAAAGGAAGTTTGCTCACAGACAGCAAGGCAAATGCCTAGGAGTTCAGGGGCCCCGCAGGCAAATGGGAAGGGAGCCCCATTGCTTCATTATTTTCTCATCACTGGAATCAATATTAAGGCTTGAGTGATATTATTGTCACTCGGAGAACTGTTTTTTTCCTAAAATCTGAATTGAATGCCACAAATATACAGTTATCAGAATTTGAACACCAGCAGGAAAGAGACGTAGAAAAGGTAGGGGATGTTGTCAGAAAGTGTGGCGGTCTGTGGTCGAGGGCCAGTTTCCCACTGTGGTCTGACCCCCGTGTGGACCTGTGAAGGGTTTCCTGAGGAAGTCTAGGGGCCAGAGATTCCTCTGCTCAGGCTACTTTCAGCCCTGGTGGATTTCGAGGTGGTGCTGGGTAGGAAGACAAGAAGTCAGAGGCAAGAGATCTAGAAAGAGGCACTGCGATAACAAGTGGTCTGTGGCTGGTGGTGACTTTTCTTATGCAATCTGGTGTGTACATATAGTTTGTCTGCTGGTTTTATTTATTTGAGACAGAGTCTTGCTTTGCTTTGTCGCCCAGGCAGAAGTGCAGTAGCGTGATCTCAACTCACTGCAACCTCTGCCTCCCGGTTCAAGCGATTCTCATCCCTCAGCCTCCTGAGTAGTTGGGATTACAGGTGTGCACCACCAAGGCCAGCTAAGTTTTGTATTTTTAGTAGAGATGGGGTTTCACCATGTTGACCAGGCTGGTCTTGAACTCCTGGCCTCAAGCAATCTGCCCGTCTCAGCCTCCCCAAATGCTGAGATTACAGGTGTGAGCCACCACGCCTGGCTGCCTGCTAGTTTTATTTTTCCAATGCTTCTGCAATTGAAGCAATGTCTTTTTGAAAGTCAAGAGGGTACTGCATTAGTTTCCTAGGGCTGCTATAACAAAGTACCACAAACTGGGTGGCTGAAAACCACAGACATGTACGGTCTCACAGTTCTGGAGGTCAGAAGTCCAGGATCAAGGTGTCTGCAGGGCCATGCTTCCTCAGAGGCCTGAGGGAAATGCTTCCTTACCTCGCCCTGGCTTCTGTTTTGCTGGCGTCTGGCATTCCTTGGCTTGTCTCTGCTTTCCTCATCACATGGTGTTCTCCCTGCGTGTCTCTGTCCTCACATGGAAATCAGTCTTATTATTATGATTTTTAAATTATTTTGAGATGGAGGTTTGCTCTTGTTGCCCAGGCCAGAGTGCAATGGCGTGATCTCGGGTCACCGCAACCTCTGCCTCCCGGGTTCAAGCGATTCTCCTGCCTCAGCCTCCTGAGTAGCTGGGATTACAGGCACCTGCCACCACGCCTGGCTAATTTTGTATTTTTAGTAGAGATGGGATTTCTCCATGTTGGTCAGGCTGGTCTCAAACTCCTGACCTCAGGTGATCCGCCTGCCTCGGCCTCTCAAAGTGCTGGGATTACAGGCGTGAGCCACTGCACCTGGCAGGAAATCAGTCTTCTTACGGACACCTGTTGTATTGGAATAAAGGCCCACCTTGCTCAGTTATGATCTCATTTTAACTAAACTAGTTACATTGGCAACAACCCTATTTCCACAATCTGAGGTACTTGGGTTTAGGACTTCAGCATATCTTTTTTTTTTTTTTTTAAGGAGGTGGGGGGCATCATTCAGCTCAAAACAGGTACTAAATCTTATCTCAAAAACTTTTTAAAATGTGCTGTTTGCTTCACATGCCATTCGTTAGGGGGCGCATTGCCTGAAATGAAGTTTGCTTTGAGTTGCCTACCTTCCCCACCTCCCCACGTGCCCATGATGCGTGTCATTTTAATGGCTACTAATGTCATTTTAATAATTACAAGTCTCAACGAACAGGACAGGTAAATCCTATACCGTTAGCCACACTTTGACGAGATCGGGAGCATTCAGGGTGGTATGCCTGTAGACTGTTAGCCATACCTTGATTTCAACTTTTAATGAAAAAACCCAGCTCCTTTCCTAGCTGAGTGCACGTGTTAGCACGTACAGATGTTAAATGATGTCTATGAATTCAGTGCTGTCAGTGTTCAGTGTCCCATGGAGGCTAATTTCTGTCACCTTCCAGTACCTGGAAGGCACCCACCTGTCAGGATTGTTTTTTAAATCAACAGACACTGACTCTAGCTGAGAAAGAAAAGAAAGAAAGAGAGAGAGAGAGAGAGAGAGAGACAGGGAGGGAGGGAGGGAGGAAGGGAGGGAGGGAGGGAGGAAGAAAGGAAGGGAGGGAGGGAGGGAGGGAGGAAGGGAGGGAGGGAGGGAGGAAGGGAGGGAGGGAGGGAGGGAGGGAGGGAGGAAGGGAGGGAGGGAGGGAGGGAGGGAGGGAGGGAGGAAGGAAGGAAGGAAGGGAGGGAGGGAGGGAGGGAAGGAGGGGAGGTTACTAAAAAGATAGGATTTAACTCAATCTTTAATAGGAAATGAAAGAAACAGAAACGATGGCAGCTCTGGCAGTTGGGAACTCAAGGACAATCTCTTCCGGGCTCCACCAATGGGACAGAAACTCCAACCCACTTTAGGTCTCATGCCATGAGCCCTGAATGGAAATGGAAGGAGCGAGCACCCTGATTGTCCCGCTGGGGTTGGACAGTGGGAGAGTCAAGGCAGTGTGGTTCTAATCTCAGGAATCACCTGATTCCTTTGTCTTATGTTTCTTTTTTCTTTTTTGAGACACAGAGAGACTCTGTTGCCCATGCAGTGGCACAATCTTGGCTCACTGCAGCCTCTGCTTCCCAGGTTCAAGCGATTCTCCTGCTTCAGCCTCCTGGGTAGCTGGATCTACAGGTGCATGCCACCACACCCTGCTAATTTTTGTATTTTTAGTAGAGGTGGTGTTTCACCATGTTGGCCGGGATGCCTGGCCTCAAGTGACTCCCCCAACTCGGCTTCCCAAAATGTTGGTATTACAGGTATGAGCCACCGTGCCTGGTCAGCTTTGGCTTTTGTTTCTGAGCACCAGAGTCATCCTAAGCCTTCTGGTTTGGGCAGGTTCTCATGGGAAAAGGGAAGTCCCCAGGGGCCTGCTCTGTGACTATTTTAAGAAAATAACACAAACTGACCCAAGGCCAGGGCTCACATTATGGCATATTAGACAGCATACAAAGGCTGCTGATTTATTCTGTTCTCTTATCAGATCGCCATTAAGGGGATAAGGAACAGATGGGGAGCATTCATTAGCACTGTTTATTATTAACTCCATGGGCGATTTCACAGCCCAAACTGTGGCAACTCCACAATCCTTCTGAGGCATTGATTTGGAACACACTTTATTTTAACCAAGGCAGCCTAATTGTGAGAGAACATTCTGCGTTTTCTCCCATCTAGTTGTTGTCCACAGCAATGCCATCTACGTTACCCTGGATTCCAGCCATCTCATGACTTTTGTGGGCCTTGGCATTTTTGCCTTCCTGGGCCCCTTCCTTGGTAAAACAAGATAAAAAATCATATTTTACAACTCTGTATAATGACCAGTATAATCCAGGCTGGACTCATTATTAGCCATTCATTATTGTTATACTCATGTTTTTTTTCTTTTTTATATTTTTAGAGACAGGGGCTTGCTCTGTTGCCCAGGCTGGAGTGTAATGACACGATCATGGCTCCCTGCAACCTGGACCTCTTCAACTCAAGGTATCCTCCCATCTCAGCCTCCCAAGTAGCTGGGACTTCAGGCCTGTGCCACCACACCTGGCTAACTTTTTATTTTTTGTAGAGATGGGGGTGCTTTCACTATGTCGCCCAGGCTGGTCTCAAACTCCTAGACTCAAGCAATTCTCCCACCTTGGCCTCCCAAAATGGTGCTGGGATTACAGGCATGAGCCCCATACCCAGCCCTTTCTTCTGGTTTTAAAATAAATTACAATGAAAGCATTTTTATGGACCTCCAAAAGTATGACGATGTTTCACCTGTGTGCCTTGAGGATATGGCCCTGCACTCAGTCCATCCTAGACGTGCATGCCCTTGTCCTATGCCTAGCGCTGTTCTGGAATGATCCAGAATGCTACCCCCAGAGATCCCTTTCTGAGAAGTCTGGAGTCAAACGGGCTGGATGCAAATACCAGTTTCATTCTTAGTAGCTAGTGACCTGCATTTAACCCTACAGACCTCAGTTTCTTCATTTGTGGCGTGCTGGTAATAATGCCAGCTTCCTTATTGGTTTTTTGTGAGGATTACCAGAGAAAATGTCTGTCAACACTTCCCACCGGATCTCACATGCACTAGATGCTCCACACGTGATAGCTGCACGAATTTCTTGGGATCACTACTCCTAGGTCCTGAAGGTCATAACCTCACAGAAGGTGCCCCTGAAAGAAATCCAGTTATTTAGTGACTTACTCCGCTTCCCCATTATCTGGCACATCTGCAGAAGTGGCTTTGGTGAGGGAGTGCAGGCGGGTTGTGTGTACTCATTGCCATTATTAAAAAAAAATATCTCGGCCGGGTGCGGTGGCACATGCCTGTAATCCCAGCATTTTGGGAGGCCGAGGTAGGCGCATCACTTGAGGTTACGAGTTTGAGACCAGACTGGCCAACGTGGTGAAACCCCATCTCTACTAAAAATACAAAAACTAGCCAGGTGTGGTGGCGGGCGCCTATAACCCCAGCTACTCAGAAGACTGAAGCAGGAGAATCACTTGAACCTGGGAGGCAGAGGTTGCAGTGAGCTGAGATCGCGCCACTGTACTCCAGCCTGGGCGACAAGAGCAAAACTCCGTCTCAAACAAACAAACAAATAACAACAACAAAACAAACTCATACACAAAGAAGTAGGGGAGGACTTCCGATCTGCATTTTATTTGGAAGAGATGCTTGGAAGGAAGAGAGCTGAAGCAGTTCAGTGGAAGGTTGTGTATTTCCTGGGATTGATGGTGCCATTGTTGGGTTCTGGATTTGGGTGTGGACACCAAGCTGTCCTGTCACAGCGTAGCCAGCACTGCTGGTGTGAGTGCCTGTGATGGAGAGGGAAGGCTGTATGCTGGCTGTCTGTGCCTCTGGGCTGGTGGGAAAACGGCCAGACCCTCCACTGCAGCAGATCCATGCGGGGTGATTCGGAGCCGCTAAAATGTAAAGAAAAAGATTCTTGTTTGTTTTCCCAGCTCAGTTTTCAGAGAGGTGAGTAGGTGTTTTCTAGCAGTGGTGATGTTTATTTGTGCTGAAGTCTTTTCTGCTCTGTTGTGGGTCTCAAACGTCACCGATCTTCAGAGGCAGCTTTGTAAAATGAAGTGAGGTTTTAATGTCTCATACTCCTGGATTTGTTGCATCGCTTCAAAATATTTTCCACCATGGTGCTTGCTCAAAGGTCTCTGTAAAGCATGGTGGTTATTGTCTCTCTGACACAATTGCCCTTCTGTTTCCTTCTGCAGTGTGTAAAGTTATTCGGGCTCTACCGTATAAGGAGCAGGGTCAGTCTTACTAGCAGGAGGCTGAAATGAAACGGCAGCTGCTGCAAATGCTGTGTAGAGTAAAACCTGGCACCACACACTCACGGTCCTGCTGGATCCAAATGCATTCAGCACACAGAAAACCTCCAGTAAAGAAAATTTCAACGCTGAAAGAGAAGACTGGAGAAAATTACCATAGAATCAGGTGTGTCTGCATGTGCCAGATACCCTAAAATAACAGTAACTTCTGTAAGATAGCAGTTAATTTTTCTCTGAGGACAAAGCAGTTTGGAGGATAAGCAGTGCAGAGCTAGAACAGCTAGTGGTGGCTGCAGCTGACTCATTCCAACTTGAGAGAATGGATTACTTGCAACTCCTCTCAGTTCTATGTTCAGTGATGTCACACTGGTAACTTGAAATTGGTGTGGCTGGGTGCAGTGGCTCATGCTTGTAATCCCAGCACTTTGGGAGGCCAAAGCAGGAGGATCGTTTGAGCCCAGGAGTTTGAGAGTAGCCTGGGAAATATAGTGAGACTTCATTTCTAAAAACAAAACAAGAAAGAAAGAAAGAAAGAAAGAAGGAAAGAAAGAAAGAAAGAAAGAAAGAAAGAAAGAAAGAAAGAAAGAAGGAAGGAAGGAAGGAAGGAAGGAAGGAAGGAAGGAGAGAGAGAAAGAAAGAAAGAGAGAGAGAAAGAAAGAAAAGAAAAGAGAAAAGAAATTGTCCATGGTGGAGGATTTTACATCACAGACATTGGCAAAGGCTGTAAATCCGGGCTTTGCCCTCTAGGGAGCTGGTTGTTTACCACTTATCAGCACACCACGGGGTCTAGCTCTCTAATGGGGTTTAGGAACCCCAAGCTCTTTCTATTCTACTGCCCCACCACGCTAATATGTGGCTGTCATTCTTACTGTCATTTCACAGTTTAGAGTTGATGCAAGAGTTCCAGCCATTAAATGACACATTCCAGATGGCAAGAAGGAATAGAAATATAAGGAGACAAATATTGAACACCAGCGGTATTTTCAGATCTCTTGGAAGCTGGTATACAGCATTTCTGTGGCAAATACTTAGCTACATGGCTTTGCTTAGCTATAAGGGAGGCTGGGAAATGCTGTCTTTATTAGGGGATCCACATGTCAAGCTAAAAGCTAGGGGTCAGTGGTAGACAGAGCTCTACAATATTCCCAGTGATCTTTACTTTGTATAATCTCCTTCTCTTAACTAGGAGGCAGAACTTGTGAATATGACAAAATAGCACTCCTGCGATTGTTATATATCAAATCAGTTGATCTTAAGATACGGAGATTATCTAGGGAGGCTTGACCTTAAAAAAAGTCCCTTAAATCTAGACCTAGAGTCAGAGATGGAGGAAGTCAGGAATTAGGAGCATGAGAATGGTTGGACGTGCCATTCCATTGAAGGTGGAAGGGCCATGTGGCAAGGAGTGTGGGTACCTCTAGGAGCTGAGAATGACCCCACCGACAGCCAGCAAGGAAATGAGGGTCTCAGTTGCACAATCACAGGGAACCCAATCTTGACAATGACAAAAATGCTAGATGTAAAAGTGGATTTTTCTCTAAAGTCTGCAGACAAGAACTCAGGCTGGCCAACATCTTGATTTTAGCCTTGAGATGCTCCGAGCAGAGAACTCAGTCGTGCCATGCCAGACTTCTGACCTACAGAATTATGAATTAACTAATGGGTATTGTATTAAAGTGCTAAGTTTGTGGTACATTGTTATACTGCAAATGAAAACAGATACAGGATCTATTATTAAGAAAAAAGGGCTAAAAGGATATTGGAGTATACACCTTGCAGTCTTTGACTCATCAATGCAGTAAAACCCCCAAACATGTTAAATTGGAAGGAAACAGAGTTTGGTGAGCCTGACCTCCATGCAGACATCTGTGCCCATACTCAAGTTCTTGGAACTTTTTTTTTTTTTTTTTTTTTTTGAGATGGAGTCTTGCTCTGTCACCCAAGCTGAAGTGCAGTGGCATAATCTCGGCTGACTGCAACCTCTGCCTCCCGGATTCAGGCGATTCTCCTGCCTCAGCCTCCTGAGTAGCTGGGATTACAGGCATGCACCACCATGCCTGGCTAATTTTTATATTTTTATTAAAGACGGGGTCTCACCATGTTGGCCAGGCTGGTCTTGAACTCCTAACCTCAAGTGATCCACCCGCCTTGGCCTCCCAAAGTGCTGGGATTACAGGCATGAGCCACTGTGCCTGGCCCCTGGGCTACATTCTTATCTAGAGGCCTGACTGGGGAAGAACCTACTTCTAAGGTTAGGCAGGTTGTTGGCAGAATTTATTTCCTTATGGTTGTAGGACTGAAAATCCTGGCTTCCTGTTGCTTTAGCTGTGAGAAGCCATCCTTGGCCCCTTGCCACATGGGGCTCCCAACATAGTCAGCTATGGAGAGTCTCTAGCAGGAATGTTAGCCAGACAGAACCTTATATAATGTAACATAATCAGAAGTGACGTCCCATCACTTCTGTCATTTCTATTGGTCAGAAGAAAATCATAGGTCCCACTCACACTCAATGGAAAGAAATTATACAAGGGTATAAATGCCATCATTGGGAGTCACCTAGAGTCTGTCTGCCACACAGACTGTAATTTTTATATATATATATATATAATTGTTTTTAGTTGACACATAATAATTATATTAATACATATTTATGGGATACAGAGTGATATTTCAATGCATGTATACAATGTGTAATGATCAAATCAGGGTAATTAGCATATTCATCCCCTTAAACATTTATCATTTCTTTGTGTTGGAGACATTCAAAACCCTTTCTTCTAGTTATTTGAAAACAAACACGTTATTGTTAACTGTTGTCGTCCTTTAGTGCAATAAAATACCAGAACTTACTCCTCCTATCTAGCTATAATTTTCTATCCTTTAACAAACTTCTCCTTATTTACCTTTCCCTCTTACCCATTCCAGCCTCTGGTAACCACAATTCTACTCAATTTCTAGAGGGTCAACTTTTTTAGCTTCCATATGGGAGTGAGAATGTGTGGTATCTTTCTGTGCCTGGCTTGTTTCACTTGACATGATGTCTTCCAGGCTCACCCACAGAGAAGGAAGACAGGATCTCCTTTTTTATGACTAAATAGTATTCCATTGTGTATATATACTGTGCTTATTTTATCCAGTTGTCTGCTGCTGGACACTCACAAACCTCAATTATTTTTCTCATGTTCATGATTAATCTCAGCCAACTATGAGACTTCATTTCCTGTTTCCCCAATCCCCCTTGTGAGGAGTGGTCATGTGACCTAGGTGTGGCAATGATAACTAAGCAGAAGTACCCTGGGAGGTTTCTAGGAAATCTTTTGGGCTCTCCTGATCAAAGGGAAGAAACACAGTTCGTACCATTCTTTCTTCTTTCTTCTTTTTAAAGCTTTGAATGTGTGAGTCATAACTGAAACTACAACAGCACATGATCAAAAGAATTACAGAGATATCAGCATTAGGACCGGTGATCTACTGAATGAACACTTGTAATCCCTACAGCTGGATTTTCTGGTGTATAAGAATAATTTTTCTGTGCTTAAGCCATTATAACAAGGTCTGTATTATTTGCAGTCAAAAGCATTCCTAATGAATAAAATTGGCTGTGATTTTTCAGCCTCCATCCTTGGGGAATTATATTTCTGACAAGAGTAGGCAATTTTGAGGAGGTCTGCTGAGCCAGGGATCTCTGTTCTCTGAGTGATCATTTTTTTGCATGTGACCTTGCCCTTTTCACAGCTGGTTGAAGCAGGATGCGTTCCAATCAGGTTCTCTTTGGCATTCAAACTCAGAGATCTTTACCAAAGTTGGGCCAATCAGATTCTCTTTTGCATTTAAACTGAGAGACACAAGAACAGGCTGTTGGGGGCTCAGTCACATTAATTCCAGAGCTTTGAAGTAAAAGCTTGTACTTTTACTTCTGGTTCTGGAGCTAAGTTTCAGCCCTTCCCGGGGCCTGGCTGTTCAGTTTTTCACTAGATTGCATCAGAGGCATCTATATCTTCATAGTCAGTTTTTTGCTTGTTTAATCAAGGTAGATTTTGTTGTAAGGAGTATCAACTAGGAAACATGGCATTTGCAGAGCCCTTTATGATCTGACCTTTGTCTTCCTTCAGCAACAAATTCTGTACTCATCTTCAGTTACAGCCCTATTTTCTCAGCAAAGTCTTCCTTGATCCCAACAGGACAAGAGAGCTGGAGTTCCCTCCCTACACCTGCACATCTCCCCCTACTACTGTCTCATTTAATAGGCACAGGTAGACACTGTGTCTTTTTCATTTTTGTCTTTCCAGAACCCAGCACAAAGTCTGGCACCTCGTAGGCACTCAACAAATGCTTTTTGAATGAATAAAGACAGAGGTGGGAGTTTCTGACTGAAGTAATAGTATAAACATAACCACAGAGAATGAAAGTACATGGGATTCTATGTTTCTGAAGGGCAGGGACCATGTCTTATTAGCCTAGCGCAATATTTGACACATGGTAGGTATATTAAGCTGTTCTTGCATTGCTATAAAGAAATACCTGAGGCCAGGTAATTTATAAAAAAAAAAAAGAGGTTGTCTTTTTTCTCTTCTTTTTGGAGACAGAGTTTTCGCCCAGGCTGGAGTGCAGTGGCATGATCTTGGCTCACTGTAACCTCTGCCCATGCTCAAGTGATCCTCCTACCTCAGCCTCCTGAGTAGCTGGGACCACAGGTGTGAGCCACCATGGCCAGCTAATTATTTTTTAAATATTTTAGGTAGAATGAGGTTTTGCCATGTTTCCCAGGCTGGTCTTGAACTCCTGAGCTCAAGCAATCTGCTTCCCTTGGCCCCCCAAATTGCTGGGATTACAGGTGTGAGCCACCATACCTGGCCAAGAAAAGAGGTTTTATTGGCTCATGTTCCTGCAGGCTGTACAGGAAGCATAGCGGCATCTGCTTCTGGGGAGGCCTCTGGAAGTTTCCGATCGTGGTGCAAGGTGAAGTGGGAGCTGGCACATCACATGGCAAAAGCAGGAACATAAAGGTGGGGGAGGTGCCACACACTTTTAACCAGATCTAGAGAGAACTTACTATTGCAAGGACAGCATCAGAGGAGCAGTGCTAAATTATCTATGAGAAATCCACCTCCATGAGCCAATCAGCTCCCACCAGGCCCCACCTCCAATACTGGGGATTAGATTTCAACTTGAGATTTGGGTGGGGCAAATATCCAAACTGTATTAGTAGGTATTTGTTAAAAGTCTTTTGAACTGAACCGTGCATTGCTGAGAGAATGCCAAGTGTCTCTCTGGGGCTGGGGCATAGGAGTCTGTGTGTATGCATGTGAGTGTGGAGCAGGGGCGGTGGGTGGGGAGTGTAGTGGAGATGAGATGAAAAAGGCAAACGAGACCCTACTGTGCGAGGCTTTGCACACTGGGTGAGGGTTCTTGACATTTGTTTTATAAACAACACATAAATCAAAGTATTTTATTCACAGATGTAATGGTGCCAGAAGTGGGCGGCTTCTAAACAGTTCAGGAAATAAAAAACAAGTGACTACAGTAAGGAGGCAGCAGTAGAATTAGAAAGGAGCCCTGGCTCTCACGAACATATTGTTAAATTTTTAAGTATATTGTGAGCGGGATGTTAAACCTTTGGTAGCTTGAAATTGGCCACAGTGGGAATATTTACACCACAGAAATTGGCAAACACTGCAAATGAAAGCTTTAAAGAAATTCATTTTATGGGAAACTGTTTGACCGGTACACCACTGAGAAAGATTTCAGAAAGAGACATTTGGACAAAACCGATAGGCCTTGATGATTGGATGGGGTGGGTCTGCGATTAAAAAGCTCTTAAAGATGGTTCTGAAGTTTCTTATCTGAGATTTTAACTCTGAGTAACTTGCAGGATGAAGATGTCACTCAGTGGAAACACCAGGAGACTAGGTTTTGGGGAAAAGATGATATATGTGATTTGCTACATGAATTTGGGGGTATAACATGATATGCATGTGGCTTGTCCAAAAAAAGAAATTGAAGCCTGTGTTTGATGCTCAGACCAGTCAGACCTGGAGTATAGACTTGAAATCAGCTACCTTTCCTCTCCTCCCCTCCTCCTCCTCTCCCCTCCCCTCCTCTCCCCTCCCCTCCCCTCCCCTCCTCTCCCCTCCCCTCCCCTCCCCTCCTCTCCCCTCACCTCCCCTCCTTATTCTTCCCTCCCCCTCCCCTCCCCTCCCCTCCTCTCCCCTCCCCTCCCCTCCTTATTCTTCCCTCCCTTCATTTTGTCTTGCTCTGTCACCCAGGCTGGAAGGTAGTGGTACAATCATAGCTCACTGCAGCCTCAAACTTCCAGGCTCAAGCGATCCTCCCACCTCATCCTCTTGAGTAGATGGGACTATAGGTGTGTACTACTATGCTTGGCTAATTTTAAAATTTTTTGTAGAGATGGGGGTTGGCGGGTGTGTCTTGCTACGTTCCTCAGGCTGGTTTCGAACTCCTGGACTTAAGTGATCCACCTCAGCCTTCCAAAGTGCTGGGATTATAGGTATGAGCCACCATGCTTGGCCATGATGAACTTTCTTACATTTGCTTTTAAATGTTAAGATGGAGCATCAAACAGGGATTCCAGGAAGGCACGATCTGGAATAGGTATTCGAGAACCCCAAATTACTATCCATAGTGTAGAGGAGAGGCCACGCAATTCCCATGCACTTCACTCCTCTCTCACCCTCTTATTGCCAGTGAATTCTCTCCCTCTCCTAAAGTTCAAAACTGCCAGCCCCAACTTGGCAGCAACTCGGGAGACAGGGCAACAGCAGCCAGGGTGCAGCAGCTGTAACTTCTTACAAATCACCTCCTTCTCTGAGTGTAAATTTCACAAACACATAGTTCAACAGTTGCTAAAAACACTCATTGCTTCTTGGCATCTAAAGAAGGCATTTCAGGACTCCTCAATTTTAATTAACTATCTCAAATATTAAAGCACGTTGCTGAGTTTGCTGAAGCATTTTTACAGTTGTAGAAGAATGCATTGGGTACAAGGGTAAGACCTTCACAGAAACGCATGCTATTCTGGATACGTGACCATTTCTGAATCTGTCCTGCTTAATTTTGTTATTGTCAGGTTCCCGACTACGCCAATTGTTATGTTCAGGGTCAGGTACCAGCCCATGCTGCAGTCTGGAGGGGAGGGGTGGATGAACAGAAAGAACACTCGGGAGCTGTAGGCAGGTGAAAGATGGTTTTATTCAGCAGCAGCTCTCATCAATAGCATTCTCACACTGTCTGCCCTCGCTGGGCTGCTTAGCCCAGCTCCCGCATACAGCTGTGCAGCTGGCTCTCCTTTGCCTTCAGGGTCAGCAGCTTAACTCTCTCTGGGCACAAGTGAGCCAAGCTGTGTCCTGGTTCTCCTCTGTCCATCTCCAAAGATGAACAGCTTTGACACTCTCTCTTTCTCTGGTGCCAGCATGCCTGCACAGTGTCAACAGGGCAATTATACATTTTACAGACAACAGTGGCTTAGGACCAAGGAATGGCCTTCCCATGTTATGGCTACATGGCTGTGATAACAAGTGGAGTTATACGCCTGTGCTGTAAACTCGCTGAGTCACTCAGGATGTTTACTGCGGCCTATCCTTGACCAAAGCACAGCCATGTTTCTTACAATTATCAATTAACCTGAAAAGGGGAGACAATTGACTAACCTTGAGTAGGCATGTTCAAAAAAAGGTGGATTGTTAAGGTGCCGTATTTTGTCCATAGGATCAAATATTTAAGGAAAATACTTCTTGTTTTCTGATATTAGTGCCAGGTTTTCCTTTGCATCAGAGCAAGGATATTTACCCCCAAGATCAAAAGAGAATGGCCCTACCTTAATTACTTACTACTCATCATGGAGAAGTATAGTTCTTTTGTGTACTATGAACATTTAATTAGTGGCCTCTTTTGGAATGCTCAGTTGGCACTGCTGTGTTACTTATCAACTTTTTCTGGCCTTGCCACTGCAGTTGCTGCTAATGCCTAACTCCTTAATGATGTGATCATCTTCCCAATCAGACATATTGGGAAGGGCAGCACATCTCAGATGGTAATGTGCATGCAGTTCACATTAATGGCATCTTGTCACCTGCAGATTTTGATTCAGTCGGTCGGGATAGAGCCCATGGTTCCTCTTTTCTAACAAGCTCCTAGTTAATGCAGTTACTGCTGGTCACAGAACCATGCTCTTGAGTAGCAAGGTATAGTGGAGGAATGACAGGCAGCAGTAAGAGGGAAGATTACTGTTCAGAGAGCCACAAACCACCTGGGAAAATAATATACCACGAAGAGGTGAGAAGAAGTGTGTATACATGATGATGTATTTATTCATATAATGTATATGTGTGAACATATGAACTATCTCTGCTTAAAAATGGCATTCTTCAATAGATGTTTTACAAAAAACATTTTAAAAGGCAGTATTGCTAGGCACTGTGGCTCACACCTGTAATCCCAGCACTTTGGGAGGCCGAGGCGGGTGTAAGAATTAAAAAAAAGAGGAGAGATATATGAAGGGTGGCTTGCCGGTTCACAAGGAAAGGTTTATTTTAGGAAACAAACCTGAGAGGGACTTCTGGCCCAGTTAGGTCAGAGCCACACTCTCTTATAGACTGAGTTGTTAAGGATTTAGGGTGGGAGAGTTTATCAGAGGCTTGGACTGCTTCTGTAACTCTTTGTTGTGCTTATCTGAGAGAGAGAGTTGTATATTCGTTCCCAGAAATCTTTTTGCAGCTGCAGGCATACCCCCGAGTCTGCTTTTAGATTCCCTATTTCAGTGCACCTGAAGGGAAAGGAATGTGCTTATTAAGGCCCACTGTTTTACTGGGGCCCATTGTATAAGGGTGAAGATTGGCAGTTACCCAAGGAACTTTCCCCCCACCTCCCTTTGTGCCTGAGCTGTCTTATCTGTGTTTTACTGTCTGCTCTCTCTGGCTGCTTATAGTTAGAAGAGAAGTGATTTCCTTGAAATGCATGAGGCTAGAAAGGGAGCTGGAACTTGAAGTGTCAGTGTTTTTCTGAGATGACAGTGCTGCTGCTGTCATAGGGCAAATCACTTGAGGTCAGGAGTTTGAGACCAGCCTGGCCAACATGGTGAAACCCCATCTCTACTAAAAATACAAAAATTAGCTGGGTGTGATGGTATGTGCCTGTAATCCCAGCTACTCGGGAGGCTGAGGCAGGAGAATTGCTTGAACCTGGGAGACAGAGGTTGTAGTGAGCTGAGATCGTACCTCTACACTCCAGCCTGGGTGACAGAGCAAGACTTTGTCTCAAAAAAAAAAAAAAACAAAAAACAAACAAAAAAACAACAAAAAGAAAACAGAGGTATGAAGCTATTTGAATGTTTTATAGATAATCTTAAATATTTGGTGTGCTGTTGCTTAAAATGAGTTAATATATATAAAATGCCTAGTGCTGTGATGGGTTTAAGTACAATGTGTTACTTATGTTTATTATTATTATAGTTTTATGCTGCTTCTAGGATTCAAAGTTCGAGGAATTAGAATAGGAAGGTGTTCCTTGGAGAAAGAAATTGTTCATGATTGGAAAAGGACAGTCGCAGAGATAGTCACCAGGAAGTGGAACAAATCAAGAACTACCCATGTCTTTTACCACACAATAGCCATACCAGCTGGAGGAGGGACTGTAAGGATCACCTTTCCAGAAGTGTGCAGGTTATGGAATAGCGGCAGCATCAGAGGTTGCCAGTGCTTCTCACCTCAGTCACATTTGCAGCCTGAGACTCTCCTGACCACTGGAAAAACAAAAACAAAACAAAAGGAACACAGGAAAAAAAAGTTAAATTTCCCTCTTAAAAATAGAAAAAGTAAGACCGGCATTAGGTTTAGCAATAATCAGCAGTAACTGAATTTTAGGGAGAAAGGCAGTGAATTATAGCAATATGAAAAAGCACTCTTCGTCCAAAATCAGATTTGTTAATTCTATTTTTTTTTTTAATAAAGAAAGAGGTTATTTTTACAAAACAGCATAATTGAGATTGTGTATTACAAACTAAATTTTTGTACCACGATTTTATTGTTCTCTCATCCCGTTTGAGTTGTAAAGTCTTGTTTTTCAGTGGAGTTTATAGTCTTTAATTAAAGCTGGTAGAACTTACTTTGTAAATGTAAATGTTTATCAGTTCCTGGGGAAAGCTTACTAGGATTCAGCAAAACCATTACTATACAAAGCACTACCGTCCACCTAGTGGTAAAAATCCAAATTGCAAGCATTGAGTCTAAGTTGAGAGGCTCCAAACCGCGTTTGAGGAGTTCGCCAGATTCCAGCCTACCTAACCACAGGGGCCACGTGTGGTCATCTGCGGCTCTCATTCCTTTGGGGGGTTCAGTGGACCCAGAGACACATGGGCTGCTCATGCACTGCTTTTGAGGCTGGAGTTAATGCATTCCTGAAAAAGCACACTCTTCACTCTCTTCTTAATTCATGAATACATGTTAGACCTGTCTGTATGTGGGAGAAAACTAGCTAATACTCCAATTATTATGACTATATTCAAAATTGTGTAGTAGATATGTTCTCAAGTTTGTGACTAGAATGGAAGAAATGAAATAAGTATTTAAAAGGCCTGTCACTACTGATAGAGCTTACCTAAATTGAAGTGACAAAGACCCTAGTGAAAATGGTGACTAGGAGGAGGCTCCGAGAATGTTTTACACTGTTTAATTTCTTACCTATTGCTTCCCCTTGGGAGGCAGTGTAATGTAATGGGAAAGCACCGGCAATGCACAGACTTTGTGGTGGGGCTTTGGGAAGCCCTCTGAGCCTCGGTTTCTTTACCTTTAAAACGGGGCAATAACTTGGAACACATACTATCATGAGATTAAATAATATATGAAAAGTAATTAATACCACGTGATCACAGAGCCTGGTTTACAGAGTAGGCGCAAAAGTCATAAGTTTTTCCTTAGTTTCTGTGTATTTGTGAGGCGTCCGGCACCTCCAGGAACACAGTATCCTCCAACACCACCTGGGCTCATGAGCTCAGCATTGAGTCAGAGGAAAGGAGGTCTCTTTCTGATTCATGGTTCCACTTCCTGAGGTTCCTTAGTCATCTGAACTGGTCCAGACGAGGCTGCCCCTACTGAGAAATGTGCATGTTCTGTTTTGAGTCAGGTTACAGTATTTACTGATAGTCTTGCCTGGACGTAAATGGTGTTTGTGTATTGGTACACGATGTGGCCAAGGTAACACATATGTTCTCCCGAAGCTGGCTTTCATTTTTTTGGAGAAAGTTATGAATAGCCGCAGAGAACTGGAAACTGTCTTTCAGCTTGGTGGAACAGCGGAAGTCGGCAATAGGTGGAGTGGAAGCTGACTAACTTGCAGGGTAACCTCTGGGGAGGGTTACATAACCTCTGGGTTTGCCACCTGTACTGCGAAACCCATGAATTGAGGGTTGCTGCCCTGCTCCTGGTGAGGGGTAACTGACAGAGTGGTTTCCATGCACTCTTACGAAACATTAGCATTTCAGTCACAGTGATTGCCACATTTATGACTGTTAGCACTATATGACTATGGTGGTAAATAATTTGAATTATGTGAATTTAGTTTTATGATTTGAATGAAAAGCATAAGAGTTAGAATGACTGGTTTCTTCTTTTTTTCAAAGGTACACAATACTGTCCCTCTACTCATTAAATGATACATGCTTAAGGCAGAACATTTAATATACAGATGCTCTTCAAGTTACAACAAGGTTATGTCCCAATAAACTCATCATAAGTTGAAAATATTGTAAATCAAAAACACATTTAACACACCTCACCTACTGAGCTTCATAGCTTAGCCTGACCTGCCTTAAATATGCTCAGAACACTTACACCAGCCTACAGTTGGGCAAAATCACCTAACACAAAGCCTATTTTATAATGAAGTGTTGAATATATCTCATGTAATTTATTAAATTCCGTACCAGAAGCAGGAGACATAGATGGCCATTTTGTGGACAAGACGGAATACGAAAACACAAAACACAAAACATGGTGTCCAGAAAATGCTGGCAATACAGTGCCCTACAGAGACTCAGCTTTTGACCCTCATGGTGGCGTGGCTGACTGGGAGCTGCAGCTCACCGCGCCTGCCCTGCCTCCTGAAAGAGTGTGGTGCCACATATCACTAAGCCCGGAAAAGATCAAAATACAGTACTTGAAATAACAGTTTCTATTGAATGTGTATGGCTTTCAAACCATTGTAAAGAAGAAAAATCGTAAGTCGAACCATCCTAAGTCGGGGACTGTCTGTTCATGGCATAATGAAAACAGTCACTCACAATCAGGCTATACGTCCTAATGTCCCTAGGAGAGTCTCAGTCCAAGTAGTGCCCCCTTTCACTCTCAAGAGTGTCCCAGTTTGAGCGATAGCTTATGTAGTCACTCTGCTACCATAGTGTCCCTAGACCGCCTCACAGAGGTAACTGCCATGCACGTGTTGGCCAATGGTTATAGAATCCATTTTCCAACAATAAGATCATAGGAAGCTCCTGCAATGGGGAGCCCCATAAACCAGGTTCTAGAGTTTGGTTGGGTCACTTACTAGCTCTGTGACTAAGCAAATGATTTTCTTAAAAAGATACAACTATTTCCTTGTCACATCTTGTCAAATGCATCCAAATAATATATGCTTATGGTAAAAATTCTAACAGTGTAAAAAGGTCCAAGCTGCTGCCCACTGCACCCATCCTCTACTCCCCAGAAGTAATTATCTCCTATTAGGTTGGTTATTTTACCTCTTTGCTCCTCCTTCTCTCAACTGAAAGATGGGGGATTATAATACTCCTCGCATAGCCTCATCTATACTGACCTTATATGCCCGGCACAGGTCCTGAGGTATAGTCAATGCTTAAAAAAATGCTTATTAAATTAAGATTACTGGCATGTTCTTTAGCAGCCTGCTTCTTTTCGCTTAGCAAGTATACAGAATGGTTTCTTAACCTCATTTGTAATAAACAAAAATCCCCCAGTAAATATGGAAATGTGAATTTTCTGAGGGGCCTCTATTCAAATGTTCTTAAGCAAATATTACCAGGTTCAATAAGCATAGAAATGGAACCATCATCCCCCCTGCTAGAAACTGGTCCTTCCAGGTGGGGCTTGGGGCAGTCTGGGTGTGTGGGAGGCAGTGGGGTGGAACATTTGCACTGCTGTTTGTGGTGTACCTGTTCAGTCATAAACAGAGGGCTTTAGTTTCCATCTGGCTCCCTGCACTGGCACTAAAGTCACATTGAAAAGAAAAAGAGAGTAATGAAAAAGAGAGACATCTAAACTGCTCCTTGGGTAGGGTCAAAAAAAAAAAAAAAATATGTGGTCCAACAACCCCAGGTTCTAATGTGGTCAGAATGAGGCAGGAGACGATGACTTCTGAAATACAAGAAGCCGAGGAGATGTATTTTGACCATGGAGATTAGTTCTTGTCAATTCTCGGTATGATGAGTGCTACTCACTCCGTAGTCAAAACAACCCGCTGAAACGGAGGGTTGCTGACAAGAACGTCCTCCCTTTCCTGTCGCTTTATTTAGTTCCAGTCAGTTCCAGCTTGTTTTGTCACAGTCAGAGGGAGATGCCTCAGTTATCCTCAATATCGTGGAAACTTTGGTTCACAGAATTCACTCTTTTTAGGTTCTTCCAGCCCTCTGTCCCTGCTATCCCGGTCTCCACCCTGACTGCCGTACTGGGCTTGAAAACTCTTTCCTAAGTTGGGGATCCAGTAGTTGAGCTATGGTCACTCGAAGGCCCATCTCAGTTTTCACTGAATCCTATGCCTTTTTAGGCTCTTTGAAGTGGGTTAAAATCCACTCCCAGCCTTACTCCCAGGTGGGAGCATGCAAAACAATAAACTCTAGCTTTTCCCCCAGTTACAGAGCTGTTCTGGCACCAGACATATATCAATAGGAGATCACACAAAAGACATTCTTGGCATGCTGTGAAAAGCAAAAGATTTACCTCCCTGATCACTAATAGGTTATAGATTTGTGTTCCTTTCTCTAGGGATGACACCTTGACTCTTGAAAACATTTGCTGTACGTTGATGTCCTTTACATATATAGGGTGACATGTGGCAAACAAGTCTTCATTATCATACTCCAGGTCTGTTACTAAAATTTGCCTTAAGATAATAAATATATGTACTTTTGACCACATATTTGTTGTTTTTAATCATATTAATGCCACACTTTAAAATTTTTCCGTATTAGTTATCTGTATTTGTTATCTATTTTTATGTAACAAATCACCCCAAAACTTATCAGTTTAATAAACATATTTATTATTAATATACTTTCTGAGGGTCAGGAATCCAGGAGCAACTTCACTGGGTGATTTTGGCTCTGTCGCTTGTGTGGGTTCAGTCAAGATTTTGGCTGGGGCTGCAGTTGTCTGAAAACTTGGCTGGGCTGGAGAGTCCGCCTCTGAGCTCATTCACATGGCTGTTGGCTGGGGGCTTCAGTTTTCCTCCCTGTGGGCCTTTTTACAGGGCTGCTCACGACATGGCAGTTGGCTCCCTCCAGAATGAGTGACCCAAGAGTGAGGACAAGACAGAAGCCACAGTGACAGAACACAACTTCCACCGCATTCTATTGGTCACATAGACCAATTCTGGTACAAAGTAGAAGACGACTGTCTGAGGGTGTAAATCTTAGGTGCCACCTTGGAGGTTGGCGTTCACAGTCCATCTTTTGGGTTCTTATGATTTACATCCCTTCCATAGGCAAAATACTCTTAACTCCTCATAAGTTCCCCAAAAGTCTCATCCCATTAGAGCATAAACTTGAAGTCTAGACAATTGTCATATATTCAGGCCTGGGTGCAGATGAGGCTTGTCAGGTGTAATTCCATATGGACAGTTCCTTGAGTACCATTTCTTTCTATCCATACACCTGTGGGCTGCAAAGACAAGTTATTTGTCCCCCACACTCAACATACAGGCTTAGCTAGACATTGGATAACCACTACTGATGCTCCTGCCCAAAAATGGGCAGAGTGGGAGGCACACAACGATCGCTAGCAGGTCTGAAATCCAGTTGGGCAAACACAGAAACTCCTTGATTGGGTCTCAGTCACACTCCTGAGTAGCAGTTATTCTATTCACTCCTGGCTCTGCCTTCTGGACTCTTGATTCTCTCTGAGTCATCCTTTTTTCATGAAAACATCATGTGTTTGTGACCGAGTAGTTTTCTCAACCTGTTTCTTATCTATATACATTTTGGGGTTCAACAGCCTCTTTTCATTTTGTCCTTTTCTCTGTGCCTCTCAAAGTTGAGGGTGGTTCTGCTGATATCAATATCATTCTTTTTTTTTTTTTTTGAAACCGAGTCTCACTCTGTCACCAGGCTGGAGTGCAATGGTGCAGTCTCAGCTCACTACAGCCTCTGCGTCCCAGGTTCAAGTGATTCTCCTGCCTCAGCCTCCTCAGTAGCTGGGACTACAGGTGCACGCCACCATGCCCAACTATTTTTCTATTTTTGGTAGAGATGGGGTTTCATCATGTTGGCCAGGATGGTCTCAATCTCTTGACCTCGTGATCCACCTGCCTTGGCTTCCCAAAGTGCTGGGATTACAGGTGTGAGCCACCGTGCCCGGCCTTTTTTTTTTTTTTTGAGACAGGGTCTTGCTCTGTCATCCAGGCTGGAGTGCAGTGGTGTGATCATGGCTCACTGCAGCCTGGACTTCTGGATTTAAGTGATCCTCACACCTCAGCCTCTCGAGTAGTTGGGACTACAGACACATGCCACCATGCCCGGCTAGTTTTTTTTTTTTTTTGTATTTTTGGTAGAGATGGGGTTTTGCCATGTTGCCCAGGCTGGTCTTGAACTCCTGGGCTCAAGTGATCCATCTGCCTTGGCCTCCCAAAGTGTTGGAATTGTAGGCGTGAGCCACCACACCTGGCCTGATATCATTCTTTTAAAAATTTCATAAGTCTTCTGTGAATCCTACTGGAGTTTACTCCAGTAGATAAAAAGGCATAGATCTCTTCAAGAGAAGCCCCCCCCCACTTTTTTTTTTTAATTTAAAAACTATAAATTTCTTTGGAGGGACAATGTCCTCCACTTCTTAAAAGTTCTATTGTTTAAATGAATCAATCTGTGACTCAAACCCTTTAAATCTTTAGTGGGTCTTTGGTGTGAAGCATGTCTTCCTTTCAGTGTCCCGGTTTGATTTTTGCTTACAAGCTCTTTCTAAAATTTATCAGCATTTGTCATCTGAAAGAGCTGAGAATTTTCAAAGCCATTGTGTTTAGTGGTTTTAATGGTTTTAAGGCTTGTTCAGTTTAACAGTCTTTTATATTTGTTTGTTTGTTTTGAGACAGTCTCGCTTGCCCAGGCTGGAGTGTAGTGGCACAATCTCGGCTCACTGCAACCTCCGCCTCCTGGGTTCAAGTGATTCTCCTGCCTCAATCTCCTGAGTAGCTGAGATTACAAGCACCCGCCACCATGCCTGGCTAATTTTTGTATTTTTAGTGGAGATGGGGTTTCATCATGTTGGCCAAGCTGGTCTCGAACTCCTGACCTTAAGTGATCTGCCTTCCTCAGTCTTCCAAAATGCTGGGATTACAGGCATGAGCCACTGCACCAGGCCTTATATATCAATCTTATCTCTTACAAACAGTAAGAAGAAACCAGGGGGCTTTACCACTCTGGCTGGAATTGTCCTCAGCCAGATCACCCAGTTTGCTGGGTAGGCTTTCTGCTCTCCACATAACTGCAGGTGACAGTGTTGCTAAACTTTCTTCCACTTCATAATCAGGATCCCCTTTCTTCCAATTTCCAATAAGATTTTCCTCAATTTCCTTTAAATCCCCTCCAACAGCCGAAGTCCAGAATTGTGTAAGAAGTGTGTTCAAATGCATTTAATATTTCACTAATACTCTTAAAATCCTTACAGCTTGTCTAGTTTCTGCTCAGAGCTCAGTTCTAAAGCTATTCCCACATTTTAGGTTTTTGTTATCGTATGCCACTTACAAGAACCAAAATCTTTACAATTCCTCCAGATGAACATGTTTATTACCAATTTATTCCCAGTTCCAGATAGGATAATGGAGGTGCAGAAGGCTTGTGACTCAGGGTCACGCAGTCACTATATGGAAGAATGATGACTCAAATCTAAGAATGCTGGACTCAAAGGGCCTCTTCTTTTCAAGATACCTACCATGCTGTCTCTGGAGGGGTAAAGGCAAATGGAATCTATTCACAGTTTGGAATTGCTGAAGTCTCAGCAACAACATTCAATCAATGCAATTCCAGATGACACCATTTACGTTGTATTCTATTGTTTTGTATTGTCTGGTGCAGAGGTCCTGAGTCTTTAGATGCCCCCATTTTATAAATAAAGAAATTGAGATTTCTCAGGATCACACAGCTAGCAAGTGTTAAAGTCAGGATTTAAACAAGTTCAACTGACTCCAAAATACTTTCATCTTCCAAGTGTTCAGGCACACACAGCACATCTTATTCATTGACATTTGCATGGATGTAAAAGGCATTATGTTTACTGAGGAGGGAGAGAATGGGGCAAACTTATGGCCGTAAATTCTCTGTACTCAGCGTTCCTCATGTGTATAAAAGAGATAAGGCAGGTTTCTCATAGGGCTGTTGTCACGATTGAATGAGGCAATGCATGTAAAGTTTAGCAGTGCCTGGCCTCTGATAAGCTTCCTATAAATGTCCTCACATAGTCAGTGTGTAGGAGATTTGTATTCTAGCTCTAGCCCTGGCTAGTTACCTGAATTATTCAAGGCCCTGCTTCAGACCTGCATCAAAACAAAGATGAAAATTATCCATCCTGGATGTCACCAAGATCTGATGAGAAAAAATGAAACGAGTTCCATGACAAGCATTGAGTTCCTCAGCAGAAAGTTGTTCCAGAAGCCTGGAGCTTCTATATCACCATCTCGGAGGGTATGAAAGAGCCTCATTCTGAGTCTGTAATGCCCCTTTGGCTCCAGTCAGGAGCCCACGCTTCATTAAAAACTGTGAGCTGTGCCAATCTGTCTGGGGCTTTATAGGGTACATGAAAGGGGGCCTCAGAAGAGACTATCGGCTCCACCCTGGCTCAGGCTGCTGTTTGCCCCCAGACTCATGTGGTGAGATGAGAGCATCCGCTCACCCACTTCGCTTCAGGCTGGGCTACTCTCAAGGGCCAGGGCATTGATCTTGCCCCCAAGGCTTGGAATGTGGCTCCAGCCTTATCCCCAGGCCTCTTGAGGTTCCACAGTTGGCCTCACACTTTCACAGGTTTATTCTTGGTGGCAACGGGTCTCACAAGGTAGGAAAGTATGAATTTGGAGCTTTGTGGTCATTTTTATGTAACAATGTTTTAATACATAAGATGTTAGAGTCAAGCTTTCTATGCTTTCCAAACGGTGTCTGTATTTTGATTTTTAATGTGCTCCTGAACAAGGCTGCCTGCCAGCACAGGCCAAATCTGGTTAAGAAGGGCTCCTGTGCCTGGAAGGGGTCCCTGGAGAAAGCACTTCAAGTCGTTTATCCAGCGCTGGCTGCTTTCGCTCTTGGCTTGGAGACTGTCAACTTTCCACCAGACCTGCCGCATAGTAGAGCACATCCTCTTGGAGAGGGCGAGAGAGCCAAGGAGCGAGCAGGTTGCAGGAATGATGGCTATAAAGCAGATGTTATTAGTGGGCATTGGGTGAGGTTGGGAGGCTGAGTACAGTAGCTTTATTTCAGCCTCCAAGGTGGGCCACAAGACTGTGGTCTAGAAGGAAAGTTGTTCCCATTTGGCCGAGCCTGGCATCCTGAGAATCCCCAGGCGAAGAAACACTTCTGCCTGGTGTGTAAATTCAGAGCTTGGGTCTGGAAGGAGTGATGTTGATGAAATGCAACATTTGGGGCGCAGCCTTGAAAGCTGTCAAAAAGGCACCAGTGGAGACCTGGGAGCAGGGAGTTTAAATGTCTCACGACCACCCAGTTTTCATTTTGCTTTGATTATTCTTAAAGTAAAATAAATTTTTTTTTAAAGATTTCGGAAAAAAAGGATGAGAGATAATCAGAATGGCAGCAGGGTGCAAACTGGTTTGCCATCATGAAGTATGGCTTAACTGTGTGAGTCATACATGTTGCTAGGTCTGGTGACAAGGAGCTCCTGTCCTAATTTAGCTTAGGGTATATGCCCCACATATGATATATGGAAGGTTGGGCCACCTTCCTGTCGCTTTGATTTCTTCACTCTGAAAGGTGGTCTGGGTCTGTTCAGTGTCCTTCCCCCTGGCAGCCCTTCTGGTGTCTATAGAGTCTCTCGTGGCATAGGGTGAAGGGGCTGGACTACCCACTGAATAGCTAAACACTTACCTAGCATTTCTGTTTGGATTTGTTCATTTTTTTCTCCCAGAGAATTGACATAAAAATAATTTTTTGTCTCTGAATTTGATCTGGCTTTAGGTAAGATTACACCATCTCACTGGGGTGGCGAGAGGGGTCTGTAGTAGCTCTCAGTACTTTCTGACCAACCTCTTGGGTCAAAGCCTTCCCTGATACTTCAGCTTGTCATGGTCTCCCTCCCATCCCCCTTCCTCGAGTTCCTTAGGAAACTCCTAGTAAAACGCTCTGCTGATTATTGCTAGAATTGGAATCACACAATGAAAGGGAATGAAATATGTCAAGACCATACTTACCTTGCTGAGTTCTGTTTGAGCATTTCAAACTCAAGTTCTATGACTGTATGTGTGTATCATGAATAACAGAACGAGGATCCTTAGGGAGATCTATGCATAGTGCTGCATAGAATACACCATAGTTGGAAATGTTGTACCTCATGGATTTGTCTGTTGTGCAAGAATTACCTTTTCAAAAATTAATTATATTTATAATTTTGGGGCCACCCTTCTTGACCTTATGGAAATCAGGACCAGTTCTTGAGGCTCCTTTTTATCTTTAAGGCTGGCATACAGAAGTGTTCTCTGTGTTATGGTATCAGTCATTAGGCCGTCCTGGATATTTAATCTGGAGAAAGCTAAAAGGGAATATTTCCCACTTTCCTCACCTCCTCAAGAAGTCCACTGCCGTTGGATGCCAAAGCCCAAATGTATAAAACAGAAAGCACTGACACAGCCTGGAAGCTTTGGGCACATCCATGAGAAGCATTTTTAACTTCCCAGACTTGAAATGTGTAGTGCCAAACCATTAATTCACTGCTCTGCACATTCATTCACAGTGTTCTAATTTGGCTTTTCTTTCCTGTTGTGATTAGTGAAGCAGCTTCGTTAACTTCACGGCTGTGTTGGTTCAAAGTAAGGAGTGGGCAGTTGGCCTTCGAAATAGAGTTAGAGTGGAGATTAACCTGGTATAAATGGGGTTGAGGTTTAATGTAGGCAGAAGCATTGAACTAAGGAGGAGATAAAGCTGGGCTCAGGGAAAGATCTGAAAGCTGGGAGGGATGCTCTCTGAACTCTTCACCCCACCTTTTCACACTCTTTCTCTCCCACTGCGTGCAGGGCTGGGCTTCTGCCCAGTATTCTCATGCTGCCAGTCCTGCTGTCCTCTGTAATGAAGTCCATGATAAGATAACAGTGACTGGAATATGCCTTCCTTCCCAGGGAGTCCATAGGTGTAAAGAGTATTGAGGATGGAGGATGATGCTTAACTCCAAAAGCAAATGTCTAATAATGAACCTGGATTCCTGTAACATTTAATTGACACAGGTGCTTTGAAGGGGGCAGACTTTATAGTGACCCCTACAGTCAACTGGGGAATTTCCCCCCCCCCAGATAGTGTCACATATTCTGTTTTTCAGTGTGACATAAAGGTAGACGACAGGTTGACAGTTTTCCCACTATTTAACCCATTAGAAATTGAAAAGCAGAGAGGTTAAGAGACTAGAAACCATCACTGCTTTTTCTTTTAAACTTTTATTTTAGGCTCAGGAGTACATGTGAACGTTTGTTACATGGGTAAACATGTGTTACAGGGGCTTGTCGTACAGATGATTTTATCACCCAGCTCATATCACCCAAGCCCATAGTTATCTTTTCTGCTCCTCTCCCTCCTCCTGCCCTTCACCCTCAATA
Source organism: Chlorocebus sabaeus (assembly GCF_047675955.1). Taxonomy (NCBI): domain Eukaryota; kingdom Metazoa; phylum Chordata; class Mammalia; order Primates; family Cercopithecidae; genus Chlorocebus; species Chlorocebus sabaeus. The sequence continues at coordinate 28,599,866 of NC_132914.1, forward strand.
GACCCCAGTGTCTGTTGTCTTCTTTGCATCATTGCCTTTTTTTTTTTTTTTTGAGAAAAAGTTTTGCTCTTGTTGCCAAGGCCTGAGTGCAATGGTGTGATCTTGTGTCACTGCAATCTCTGCCTCCCGGGTTCATGCGATTCTCCTGCCTCAGCCTCCCAAGTAGCTGGGATTACAGGCACCTGCCACTATGCCCTGCTAATTTTTGTATTTTTAGTGGAGATGGGGTTTCACCATGTTAGTCAGGCTGGTCTCAAACTCCTGACCTCAGGTGATCCACCTGCTTGGGCCTCCCAAAGTGCTGGGATTACAGGCGTGAGCCACTGCAACCAGCCTGCATCATTGCTTTGAAAAGCTAATTTCTTTCTGTTGTGTAGCCTCAACGAATACTTGATAATTTCCAGGAAGGAGATCTCTTAGACTGTCATAAATGAAGGTTTTTAGTAATGTGTTGGCAACTTAGTATTAAGTAATCACTGGCAAAACCACTTCTCTACACTGCCAGTATGGTTACATAAATTGTGAATTTTTCCCTTCCCTAAGTAATTATAATCAGCCAATAACCATACATTTACTTCTGTATATTTAATCTGTATATTCTGAGAATATCTGATTATATTGGATATTATACAGTTTGTATCTCTACAAACTGACATTTATAAATTAGCTTTTGAAAAGTTATTGTATTAGGGATAAAGGTGAATTGTTTAAATATGTATATGTTTAAATCTACTGAAAGCCAGTATACAGAACTCTTTTTAACTTGCTTTCTACTAGGGATTGCATTATTAACTTTCAGTATTCCAGTAATCTGGTATACTGTACTATTTTTAAGTATCAAATAATCACATATTACTTGATGATATGATACTGTTATTTTTTATTGTTAAAAGATGAAGTCCTGGGCGGGCACAGTGGTTCATGCCTGTAATCCCAGCACTTTGGGAGGCCGAGGTGGGCGGATCTCCTGAGGTCAGGAATTCGAGACCAGCCTGACCAACATAGTGAAACCCCATCTCTACTAAAAATAAAAATTTAGCCAGGCATAGTGGCGGGCACCTGTAATCCCAGCTACTCAGGAGGTTGTGGCCGGAGAATCACTTGAACCTGGGAGGTGGAGTTTGCAGTGAGCCAAGATTGTGCCATTGCACTCCAGCCTGGGTGGCAAAGCAAGACTCTGTCTCAAAAAAAAAATAAAAAAAAAATAAAAAAAAATAAAAATAAAAAGATGAAGTCCCAATCAGCTACAGGCATACCTCATTTTATTCTGCTTTGCTTTGTTTCACAGATATTGTTTTTTTTTTTTTTTGCAAATTGAACATTTGTGGCAACCCTGAGTTGAGCAAGTTTGTTGGTACCATTTTTCCAACAGCATGTGTTCACTTTGTGTCTCTGTGTCACATACTGGTAACTCCTGCAATATTTCAGATTTTTCATTATTATTTTATCTGTTACGGTGATCTGTGATCAGTGATCTTTGATGTTACTATTATAAATGTTTTGGGGAGTTGTCAACCATGTCCATAAAGATGGCAAACTTAATTCACAAATGTTGTATTCTCTGACTGCTCCACTGGACCAGGTGTTCCTTCCTCTCTCTCCCTCTCCTTGACCTCCCTATTCCTTGAGATACGATATTGAAATTAGGACGATAAATAACACTACAGGGCCTCTGAGTGTTCAAGTGAAGGAAAGAGTCACCTGTGTCTCATTTTAAATCAAAAGCTAGAAGTGATGAAGCTTAGTGAGGAAGACATGCTAAAGCCAAGACAGGCCAAAAGCTAGGCCTTTTGTGCCAAATGGTTAGCCAAGTTGTGACTGCAAAGGAAAAGCTCTTGAAGGAAATTAAAAGTGCTACATATGAACACATGAATGATAAGAAATCAAAACAACCTTATTGCTGGTATGGAGAAAAGTTTTAGTGGTCTGGATAGAAGATCAAACTGGTCACAACATTCCCTTAAGTCAAAGCCTAATCTAGAACAAGACCCCAACTTTCTTCAATTCTGTGAAGGCTGAGAGAGGTGAGAAAGATGCAGATGAAAACTTCAGAGCTAGCGGAGGTTAGTTCATTAGTTTTAAGGAAAGAAGCTCTCTCCACAACATAAAAGTGCAAAGTGAAGCAGCAAGTGCTGATGTAGAAGCTTCAGCAAGTGATCCAGAAGATCTAGCTGAGATCCTTGATAAAGGTGACTACACCAAACAAAATAGATTTTCAATGTACATGAAACATCCTTGTATTGGAAGATGATTCCATTTAAGACTTGCACAGCCACAGAGCAGACATCAATACTTGGTTTCAGAGCCTCAAAGGACAGGCTGACTTTCTTGTTAGGGGCAAATGCAGCTGGGTGACTTTAAATAGAAGGCAATGCTCATTCACCATTTCAGAAATCTTAGGGGCCTTAAGAATGTTGCTAAATCTACTCTGCCTCTACTCTACAAATAGACAAACAAAGCCTGAATGACAGCACATCCATTTACAGCATTGTTTACTGAATATTTTAAGCCCACTGTTGAGACCTACTGCTCAGCAAAAAAGATTTCTTTCAAAATATTGCAGCTCATTGACCATGCATCTGATCATCCAAGAGTTTTGATGATGTACAAGGAGAAATACAATGAGTTAATGTTGTCTTTGTGCCTGCTAACACAAGATCCATTCTGTAATTCATGAATCAAGGAGGAACTTTGACTTTACAGTCTTATTATTTAAGAAATACGTTTTGTAAGGTTATAGCTGCTATAGATAGTGATTCCTCTGAAGAATCTGGAAAAGTAAATGGAAAACCTTCTGGAAAGGACTCACCATATTAGATGCTATTAAGAACATTTATGATTCTTGGGGGGAGGTCAAAATATCAACATTAACAGGAGTTTTGAAGAAGTCGATTCCACCCCTCATGGATAACTTTGAGGAGTTCAAGACTTCAGAGAAGGAAGTAATTAGAGATGTGGTGGAAAGAGCAAGAGAACTAGAATTAGCAATGGAACCTGAAGATGTGACTCAATTGCTGCAATCTTATGAGGAAAACTTGATTACAACTTGCTGAAGGCTCAGATGATAGCATTTTTTAGTAATAAGTTATTTTTAAGTTAAGAGACATACTTTTTTTTAGACATAATGCTATGCACACTTATCGCACTTGAATTTGAAAATTATTTCATGTATAACCCACTACAGTATGGTGTAAACATAACTTTTATACACACTGGAAAACCAAAAAATTTGTATGATTCGCTTTATTGTGATGGTCTGGAAAAACCTGCAATACTGTTGAGGTATGCCTGTATGCCTTAAGATGAAGAACAATGACTCATTTAATATATCAAAATAAAAAGACAATCTGATGAACAGTCTACAAGTCTAGACAGTCAAAGTGTTTTAAATCTAGTGGAATATGGACACGAGAATATTGAACTTTAAGCATGATAAAACAAAGATGAAATAAACTATAGATGCATGCTTTGGAACAAAAGTTACAGGTTGCTCTCAGTAAAAGACAGCTTTTGCAAGAAAAAAAGATGTTTAAAAAGATCTGAAAATTATTAAATAAGAAATGGTATTATTTGAAGATGTAAGAACCAAAGGAAAATGTTTGCAGTTGGATCATAATTATCTCTCCACTAGTCCCCAGACTATCATAGTCATACATTTTTTTCCAGTGGCTGGATTATTTGTATGAAAATTTATGTATTATTTAAAGATGACACACTTTGCTTTTTTTTTTTTTAAAAAAACACAACACTTGAAAAAATTAATGTTAATTCCTTATTAACATTTTACTATTCATTATATGCTTTCATTTTCATGTTAGTGACTTTGTTTTTAAGCATAAATTTATTTTTATGAATATGATTTTCTAGTGTTTAATTTTTGGAATGACAATGTGTATTTAATGGTTACATTTATATAAATTTTACTGGAAATTATTTTAGTTTATCAATGTTGTATTTTAATGTAGACATTCATAGTTTCACTGACACTTTTAATGAAATAATTTAAATTTAAAACTCTAGTGTTGGCTAGGCATGGTGGCCACACCTGTAATCCTAGCACTTTGGGATGCTGAGGCAGGAGGATTGCTTGAGCCTAGAAGTTCAAGACCAGCCTGGGCAACATGGCAAAACCCTGTCTCTATAAAAAATACAAAAATCAGCTGGCTGTGGTGGCACATGCCTGTGGTCCCAGCTACTCGGGAGGCTGAGGTTGGATGATTGCTTTGGCCCATGAAGCCAAGGCTGCCATGAGCCGTGGTTATGCTACTGTACTCCAACCTGGGCAACAGAGTGAGACTCTGTCTCAAAAAACAAAGACAAACAAAAACCAAAAAACAAACCCTAGTATTACATAAAATAAATACAAATATTGTATAGCCATTTTGTCCTCAAAATACAATCAATCAGGTTTCTACTTATCTTAGAAATATGCTAATTTTAATGTTTAAAAGGGCTTGAATTTGAAAATTATTTCGTGTATAACCCATTTCACAAATGCTGCAAATTCAAAATGTTTAAAAAGGAATCAATCTTTCAATATAATTTGTTCAAATAATCTTTATCATCACAATATTACAGATAAGGAAACCGAGAGCTCTGGGACACAGCTGTGATTCTAACAATCTACAGTTGCTGTTGCATAAAAAATCATCAAGGTCATTCTGGTGAATTGAAAAAGTTAATTTAGATTAAAAAGTTTTTTTTCTTAGAGACAGGGACAGGTTGTCATTCTGTCACCCAGGCTGGAGAGCAATGGTTCAATTAATGCTCACTGTAGCCTCCAACTCCTGGGCTCAAGCAATCCTCCCACCTCAGCCTCCTGATTAGTTGGGACTAGAGGCATGTGCCATCATGCCTGTAATGTTTTTCATTTCTTTGTAGATAGAGTCTTGCTTTTTTACCTAGGTTGGTCTAAAACTTCTGGCCTTAAGCAATCCACCCACCTTGGCCTTCCAAAGTGCTGGGATTACAGGCATGAACCACTGTGCTGGCCTACATTTTTATCAAAGTATTATTTACAAGTAGCTTAAAAAGTTAGACAGTGTTACATGGCTTATGATAGAAAACAGTGTTTGCTTGTCTTCCATTTTTACTCCTGTCCCCATCCCCAGAAACAACAATTTTGAACTCTTCAATATGTATCTTTTGGCATTAGCCCTGTATTTCTTTTTTGTTTTCTTTTTCTTGAGACAGAGTTTCATTGTTGTTGCCCAGGCTGGAGTGCAATGGTGCAATCTCGGCTCACTGCAACCTCTGCCTTCCAGGTTCAAGCAATTCTCCAGTCTCAGCCTCTCGAGTAGCTGGGATTACAGGGGTGTGCCACCACACTCAGCTAATTTTTGTATTTTTGGTAGAGACGGGGTTTCACCATGTTGGCCAGGCTGGTCTCGAACTCCTCACGTCAGGTGACCCGCCTGCCTCGGCCTCCCAAAGTGCTGGGATTATAGGCATGAGCCATTGCCTCTGGCCACATTAACCCTGCATTTCAATCTTTTGGTTTATCAGTTTTATACATTACATATTGACTTCTTCCTATCCAGTCCTCGGTTTCTGCTCAACTACAGTATTCAGTCTTTCCATCGTTATGACTGTGTTAATGTTTCCCCACTAAGCCAAGGAGGGATTACTTTTCCTGTTATAAAACTTTTTCTTCTTCCTGGAGGTAATATTATTATAGTGACTTCAATTCTTCATCTGTTTTTCTAGGATTATGTGATGACGTCTTCCTATACCTTTCAACGGCTTGTTACAAAGCTTATGAATACATTTGCCTGCACAATTTAAGTCCTGGACATTTTCTTACTTCCCTTCCCCTCACCTCCCCTTCAGGGAAGGGAAAGATCTGAAGGCGTTATCTGTTTGCTCCGCAGAATCTCACTCCCACCCTTCCCTGTGCTTCATGACTGCAGTTTCTCTGGGGAAACGTTGCTAGGGAGCAAAGCCCTTGTATCTTGTGGTGGGACTGGAGACAGAGAGCTCCTGACGGTGTAGCATGGGGGTGGGCCTAGGGTCTCAGATAGACTTTCCTTATGTAGACTTTGAGACAGGCCTTTTCTTTTCAGCGCCTTGGCCTCATTCCTAACAGGTACCTTGGATTCTGAGTGTTCCTGGATTTGCTTCTCAAACCATAGCTTGCCCCTACTCCCTGCATCCCACCATTTCGGCACTGGTTTTGACTTTCCTCCATCAGTTAAGCAATCCACAGTTCTCCTATTTACTTTTAGCATTCTGATTCAGGATTGTAGGTGATTTTAGTTTCATCAGAAACATAGAGTCCTGTTTCTGTTTCCTATTTTCCTTGTTTTCAGATGACTTTTCAGAAGGGATTGGAAATGTCTTTGCTCTTCCAACTTGGAACAGGATGCCTTTTATAGACTTTTTAAAAAGGCTTTGTTTTTGTTTTCTGGCTAACAGTAAATGGTGTGACAGTCCACGTGGTCTTTGGCCCATAGGGGTTTTCAGAATTCCTTTATATTCAGGAGATGCTTTGGTTAGGGCTCTTTGGTAGCAAATGAAGGAAACCAACGCTGATTAACTTAAGCTCACAAAATCCAAGGACTAGCTGAGTGTCCAGGTCTCAAAAGGGGCAGAGGCCAGGAGAACCACAACTACAAGGATCTCAGTAGCAGGAACTAACCAGCTGTTTCTTCACTGGGCTGTTTTAAAAGGATTGCACCCAACAATTCCTGTTCTTTTGTCACTTCACTGAAGAGTCGAATTGCAAGAAGAGAAAATCTGATTGTCCAGACTAGGATCACATGTCCATTGCTCAAGCATTCTTAGCCAAAATAAAGGGGAAGTGATGTTGGCAGGCAAAACAAAACAAACAAATAAATAGATGTCCACGCAGGTGATAATTTTATAGGGTTGGAGAGGTTAATGGAAGCTAAGTTTGCTTTTTTGAGATCTTTCAGGCAAAATTCTCCTTGGGACGTGCCAGTGCTATTGGCAAGTCACTTTTTATTATAATGTGCCTGGCTGGTACAGGCTGTACACACTTGGAGAAGCACGGTGCACTTGCCACCATAAACTCATCTGAATTCTCTTAAGCAGGACTCTCTTGAAATGGTTTCCATAGGATATTTTGGGCTAGGATTCTTTGGAGCAGAATTACGAAATCTTTCTAGGAAGAAAGTGCTTTTACTTTTTAAAACTCAAGTTAGAACAGCATCTTTCTAGGAAGAGCCCTGAGATAACTGTGCTGTTTTCAGTAGGGAAAAAGTTTAGTTCTTCACTGCAGGTTCCTGTGAGGACTCAGGGTCCTCTCTCTCACACTGCAGGGTAGTCACCATAGTGATTTATGAACCATAGCTTCAGGATCAGCTTGACTTGGCATTTGAGAAAGGGAAGAATGAACAAGTATGTTTTGTTTTGTTTTCTTTCTTTCTTTCTTTCTTTCTTTCTTTCTTTCTTTCTTTCTTTCTTTCTTTCTTTCTTTCTTTCTTTCTTTCTTTTTTTGAGACAGAGTCTTGCTCTGTTGCCCAGGCTGTGGTGCAGTGGCATAGTCTCGGCTCACTGCAATCTCCGCCTCTGGGGTTCAAGAGATTCTCTTGCCTCAGCCTCCTGAGCAGCTGGGACTACAGGCACCTGCCACCATGCCCAGCTAATTTTTGTATTTTTAGTAGAGAAAGGGTTGCTTCATGTTGCCCAGGCTGGTCTTGAACTCCTGAGCTCTAATAATCCACCCACCTCAGCCTCCCAAAGTGCTAGGATTACAGGCGTGAGCCACCGCACCCTGCCTCAAGTGTGTTTTCTAAGTCCTTCTCTTTGCAGATCAAATGGTAATCTTTGTAGCCAAGCACCCATCTAAAATAACATCAATATTTCAGTCTCAAGAGGCAAGCCAGTCTTAAAAGTTTGTGAACTGTCAGCACAATTAAACCAAGACTCTGGCATGGCACAAAGACATTTCCCAGAAACTTTAGGCCCCAAAGAAGACTTATGTCAAACATCAGATAGAATAGTTTCAGATTTCTCAAGAAAAGGAAAATTACAGTAATATTTATAAGGGGAATCGGTACAAATCCAATGTTTTCCTAAAGTCATCAGTTCTCAGACTTCAGCATGAGAGGGCTTTTGAATAAATAATGTGGAGTTAGTGTGAATATTTGGTGTTTGGAAAATTTATTAGCCAAATTAACCTCAGAAACATTGCCCTCTTCTGGAAGGCCTTTTACATAACTTTTCTGCAGAGGTATAATAATGCAATATGAATTTAATGAGGAACATATCTGTACCAGGTCTTTTTCTAAACCCTGCCAATCAAATGTACATGTTTAGTCCTTTCTAGTTGCAGTAGAAATGGAAATGTCACCTTTGAAATGCTGCCAAAATTAGGGCCTGAGAATTATAATACATGCAGACTATTTTAGCTATTTTCAAAAGACCTGGCATTTAGCAACTTATGTGAAGCGGTATTTATCTTCGTTAGCTTAAGCAATCTATAGTATCATCCTCATTTTGCAGAAGAGGAAGCTGAACAAGCTAGAGAATATGAGAGACAAGTATTGAAACTAAAGAAAGATTGAATGAGGCAGGCGCTAAAATGACTTCAGTTTATTACCATTGGATCTGAAAGTGGGGCCCTAAGCCCTGCTTCTAAGAAGCCAGAAATTGCTTAAGATAACGTGGCCTGAAAGTGGTAAACCAAATTCAGCAAAGAACAAAAGCGGATTGATGGCTGGGGAGATTATACAGTTGGCAAATTTTAAGTCTTACAGAATTACAACCAAGATAGGAAGCGATGTTTTTTCTGGTTAGATTTTTAAAAGACAATGACACTGAAAGGGGATTTAGTCAGTCTTGTCAGATGAGTGTCCTAGAAGAAGGGGGATAATCATCTTGGGCTACAACCAGCTGAAACAAGGTACCTTGCCTTGCTGAGGTATGAGAGGTCTAAGCAAGGAATGTGTCCCATTCTGATGACAGCGTCAACAATTCCATGATGATGGATAAAGTCCGACAACTTCTGGATTAAAACAAATTCTTGAATTTTCACCCCGATACACTATCATGCTTTTTTGTTTAATATGCTGCAAATTCAGTTCAGTGAACATCTTTTGAGCACCTCCATTTTTAAAAAAACTAACCCTAGTGTTACTATCAATGCTTCTAGAATGTTTATAATAATAAATTTCTTGTGAAACATAGGCAGGTCATTAATCCCTTTTAAAGTACAATTTAATGCAAGGCTTCATGACAGGAAGTGAGCATGATAATAAAAACCTTTACTGCTTAAAACCACACTTAATATTTTTATGACCCAGTCAGCCTGACAAAATATTCTTTGTGAGTCATCACTTCAAAGTGAGGGCCTGGGGACTTTAACTAAAGACATAACAGCAGGCATCCTGCGTGTCGTAGACAGCCCCTTGAACTTGAACTGCTCAGGCAAGACCTTTCAAGTAAGAATAAATACACTAGAGGGTCACTACAGAGTGTCCTTGTATATCCCATGGTCTAGGAAGCCATGTGACCAGGTGCATTTATTTTCAATCTCTCAATCATATTTTTGACAGCTTAGCTTTTGTATGGTTTTACCTTTGCTCATAACTGACCACATTCTACTGACTAAAGAGATCATGAAGCCTTATGTGGTCCTATCTAGTTTGTGTAGAGCTTAAATAATTATGTCACGTTCATTAAAATAAAGGTTTAACCTGGAGTCATTTGCCAACTGTGGGTTGAGGGGAGAAACAGTTTGCAATGAACCACTCGTTAGTTGCGTTAGTTTTTGGAAAATGGTCAAGACAGCCTTAGCACATCTTTTAAACCAAAATAAGAGCACATAAGGGAATATAGGAACCTCTTGGGCTTGTGTATAGGACTTTTTAACATTATTACTACTACCATAACGCATATTTTTGATGATCTCTTTTCTTACAAAGTTCCAGGGGTTAGAAATCCCACCACTGGCATTGATACCCTTAAAAATGTTTCAAATTCTTCACAGTCAGAAATATCTTCTATCCATCTGTTATCTAAATCTTACAATTTGTTACTTGAAAGTCGTTTCCTCTTCTATCTATTTTATTTTATTTTGAGACAGACTCTTGCTCCGTCACCCAGGCTGGAGTGCAGTGGTGCGATCTTGGCTCACTGCAACCTCCACCTCTCAGGTTCAAGCGATTTTCCTGCCTCAGCCTCTTCTGAGTAGCTGGGACTACAGGCATGCACCACCACGCCTGACTAATTTTTGTATTTTTAGTAGAGATGGGGTTTCTTGTGTTGGCCAGACTGGTCTGGAACTTGTGACCTCAGGTGATCCACCTGTCTTGGCTTCCCAAAGTGCTGGGATTACAGGCATGAGCCTGGCCTCCTCTTCTCTTTAGATGCAAAGACAATGGATTCACTCATCATCTAAAAATTATTTATTGAAACATGTATCATGTACCAGACACTACTCTAGACACAGATGATTGAGCAGTGAACCAATAGGGTCCCTACCCTATTTGTGTTGTTTACATTCTGGCAAGTGTTATCTTACATGTGGAAACCTTTTTACATGTGAACGTGACCAGCCAGCCTCTTCTGTTGCCCATCTGGAACCTTCCATGTTTCTCAAAAGAAGTCACTAAGGACAAGTGGTTCTTATCTGGCTTTCACCTCCTCTCTCCACAAATTTTCCATCTCTTTTCCTCACTCTCTGCTGTTCCCAATGCGTACACTGCCTTTTGTTTTTCATTCTTCAACTATCCTTAAAGAAAAAAGTAGAAAGTAAATACACACACACACACACACACACACAAATCCCACATAAACGGATGCTTGTAATTATTCTCTTATTCTCTTCAGGAATAAGAGCAATTCTGAAGTCAGGAGCTAGACCTATTTCCATCCCTACCTGGGTTCATTTATTCATTCATTTAGCAAGCATTTAAAATTACGTATTTGTAGAAAGGTCTAAACTGTAGAAAAGTTCAAGGAGAAAATAACATGCACTCTTGTTCCCACCATCTGGAATTAACCACAGCTAACATCTTGGCATAATTGCTTCCAGTCTTGTGAGAACTTCATGTGGAGGTGTAAGAATAACCGTAGGCGAAGCTCGGTGGCTCACGCCTGTAATCCCAGCACTTTGGGAGGCCAAGGCGGGTGGATCGCTTGAGCCCAGAAGTTTGAGACCAGCCTGAGCAACATGGTGAAACCCTGTCTCTCCAAAAAAAAAAAAAAAAAAAAAAAAAAAAAAATACAAAAATTAACTGGGCATAGTGGTGTGTGCCTGCAGTCCCAGTTATTTGGGAGGCTGAGATGAAAGGATCACTTGAGCCAGGGAGTAGAGACTGCTGTGAGCCATGATCACACCACTGCATCCCGCCTGGTTGACAGACTGACACCCTGTCTCAAAAAGCAAAAACAAAAAACCCCAACAACCCTAATAATAAATGCTACCCCTGTTCATCAGCACTTAACTCCATAACAGTACCCATTAGTTGCTTCATTATACTCAATTACTAGGAAGAAGAGGGAATGGTTTTCATGGAATTTCCTCAGAACCTTGTTTCTTGAGATGCAGCTGAATGGCGTGTGGCAGTCCTTGTTGCAGAAACTTCACATCCCGACTCCCACTTCAGGGTCCTCGCCACACTGCCACAAAGCTTGTCTGTGTACACATGAGCATAACCCGGCAATGGCTCTTCTGTTATCTACAAAATATTTGGGTGTGGGTTTGGCGGTTGGACGCTACTGAACTCAGGCTCTTGTGAACTCAGACTTAACCGCAAATGATTAAAAACACACACATACTCTTCTCTCTCTCTCTGTAACATACACACACATACACACCCCATTGGCTAAAATAATTAAAAAATGTTTAAGATAAATCATTTTTGACAGTGATTGCTCCTGGGGGAGGGGTAGCAAGTTACACTGGGAACTGCCCCAATTTCTTCCCAACTCATGTATCCACGGGCTGGGAGGAATTTCCCAGCAAGCCTCTCCCACCCATTTGATCCTCTGGCAGTCTTATTTCAGGGATTAAGTCTGTCTGAGTTCAGTTCTGATAAGTGACACAGAGGGAGAGGGTTTCAGTACTTCTCATGCCTTTTGCAGGGAAAGGGATTTTTGATTTTTTCTGTCTCTGATGAGGTTGTGGGGGGGTGTTAAGAAGGGCAGATTAGCTCCAGGTGCAGCCTGTTTCATTCCTTGCCTTTCCTTCTCCCCTCAGCCCTGAACCAAGTATAGGATCAGACATGTTTGGCTTGCCTTTCCCCCTGCCCAAAAGGGAAACCATGCTCACAGAGCTGATGGGGCTGACGGCAGCGAGAGCCCTGATCCGAAGCCCTTGTTTGACTCCAGGCCAAGTTTTTCAAACAGCAGGTCTTTCATAGCTGGGAAAACCCCAAGCTAGACCTGCTGGACACACCACACAACCACATACGGCTCAGCTCATGTCAACAGAACTGATAACCAAATTGGGCTTCTTGGCTTCCTGTCCCGGGCAGCCTTGCCAGGCCGCTACCCTCCAAGTCCCAATTAACAGGCGGCTACGCTATAACCATAAAGGGGGAGTGGAAGGTTTGTTTACCACATAGTTAACAGGCAAATACAACTTAATCACAAGGAAAACAGCTTTTATGAGAATCATCTTGAAGTCCTTCTACGGCCCTAATAAACCATCCAGGAAGCCAAAACCCAGAGTTCTCTTCGATTTCGTCCCTTAGGAGAAAGGCCAGTAGGGACAGGTGGAGAGGCATATGGTCTTGCTTTTTGACCACTTACAACTGCCAGATGAAATGAACGTCTCTTCCCAGTCTGAAGGTTTCTCCAAGTGATCCGTCTACGTGATCCTTCTGTGATGGGCTGCAGGTGACCTTGAAAAGAACTGCAAGGTGGGGAGGGTATCTGTCTTTTCAGCAGAACTCACTGAGCGCCAGGCACTTGGCACACAGGCTCTCAATCCTTTTTCCATAATTGTATGGAAGACCCTTGTCTTCTTTCTACAAAGGGGAAAACCAAAGCTTGGCGAGATTAACTTTAGAAAATTACACAGTTTAAGGGCAAAACTGGGATTTGAACCCAGGTCAGGTGGACTCCAAAGTCCATTTCTTTCTACTCCACATCTACCATCAAAGGATCTGGATTCCAGCTTTCGATCTAACAGTGATTGGTCATGGGATGTTAGGCAAATCTCTTAACAGCTTAGCACTGATTTCATTATCAGTAAAATGTGGTTGTGGGAGAATGAGATTTGATAATGTAGACTTGTAAAGCCTTACGCCAAGCCCAGTGGTATTACTTGCACTAAAGAAAGAAGCAATCCAGGGCTGGACAGGGGCCTCTCAGAGTCCCAATTTATTACTGCAAGGCTTGTTGGTTGACAATTAAGAGACTAGATATTTTATTTGAAATTCTGATTTTTTTTCTTTTTTTAAAAATTTTAAGTTCAGGGGCACATGTGCAGGATGTGCAGGTTTGTTATGTAGGTAAACATGTGCCATGGTGCTTTGCTACACCTGTCAACTCACCACGTAGGTATTAAGCCCAGCATGCATTAGCTATCTTTCCTGAGGCTCTCCCTCCCCCCACCCCTCCCTGCCATGCTCCAGTGTGTGTTCTTCCCCTCCTGTGTCCATGTGTTCTCATCGTTCAGCTCCCACTTATAAGTGAGAACATGCGGTGTTTGGTTTTCTGTTCCTGAGTTAGTTTGCTGAGGATAATGGCTTCCAGCTCCATCCTTGTCCCCACAGAAGACATGATCTCATTCCTTTTTATTGCTGCATAGTTTTCCATGGTGTATATGGACCACATTTTCTTTATCCAGTCTATCATTGATGGGCATTTGGGTTGATTCTACGTCTTTGCTATTGTGAATAGTGCTGTAATGAACATAGGCATGCATGTATCTTTATAATAGTATGATTTATATTCTTTTGGGTATATATCCAGTAATAGAATTGCTGGGTCAGATGGTATTTCTGGTTCTAGATCTTTAAGGAATCACCACACTGTCTTCCACAACGGTTGAACTAATTTACATTCCCAATAACAGTGTAAAAGTGTTTCTGTCTCTCCACAGCCTCACCAGCAACTGTTGTTTCTTGATTTTTTAATAATTGCCATTCTGACTGGTGTGAGGTGGTATCTCATTGTGGTTTTGATTTGCATTTCTCTGATGATCAGTGATATTGAGCTTTTTTTCCATATGTTTTTTGGCCGCATGTATGTTTTCTTTTGAGAAGTGTCTGTTCATGTCCTTTGCCCACTTTTTAATGTTTTGTTTCTTTCTTGTACATTTGTTTAAGTTATTTGTAGACTGGATATCAGATCTTTTTCAGATGGATAGATTGCAAACTTTTTCTCCCATTCTATAGGTTGTTTGTTTGCTCTGATAATAGTTTCCTTTGCTGTGCAGAAGTTCTTTAGTTTAATTAGATCCCATTTGTCAATTTTTGCTTGTGTTGCAATTGCTTTTGGCATTTTTGTTATGAAATTTTTGCCTATGCCTATGTTCTGAATGGTATTGCCTAGATTTTCTTCTAGGGTTTTTATAGTTTTGCATTTAAGTCTTGAATTCAACTTCAGTTAATTTTTGTGTAAGGTGTAAGGAAGGGGTCCAGTTTCAATTTTCTGCATATGGCAAGCCAGTTCTCCTAGCACCATTTATTAAATAGGGAATCCTTTCTCCATTGCTTGTTTTTGTCAGGTTTGTCGAAGATCAGATGGTTGTAGATGTGCAGTCTTATTTCTGCATTCTCTATTCTGTTCCATTGGTCTATGTATCTGTTTTGTACAAGTACCATACTGTTTTGGTTACTGGAGCCTTGTAGTATAGTTTGAAGTCAGGCAGTGTGATGCCTCCAGCTTTTTTCTTTTTGCTTAGGATTGTCTTGGCTATTAGGGCTCTTTTTTTGGTTCCATATGAATTTTTAAATAGTTTCTTCTAATTCTGTGAAGTATGTCAATGGTAGTTTAATGGGAATAGCATTGACTCTGTAAATTACTTTGTGCAGTATGGCCATTTTCCCAATATTGATTCTTCCTATCTTGGAGCATGGAATGTTTTTCCATTTGTTTGTGTCTTCTCTGATTTCCTTGAGCAGTGGTTTGCAGTTCTCCTTGAAGAGGTCCTTCACTTCCCTTATTAGCTGTATTCCTATGTGTTTTATTCTCTTTGTAACAATTGTGAATGGGAGTTCATTCATGATTTGGCTCTCTGCTTGTCTATTGTTGGTGAATAGGAATGCTTGTGATATCTGCACATTGATTTTGTATCCTGAGACTTTGCTGAAGTTGCTTATTAGCTTAAGAAGCTTCTGGGCTGAGACAATGGGTTTTCTAGATGTAGAATCATGTCATCTGCAAACAAAGATAATTTGACTTCCTCTCTTCCTATTTAAGTATCCTTTATTTCTTTCTCTTGCTGATTGCCCTGGCCAGCACTTCCAATACTATGTTGAAGAAGAGTGATGTGAGAGGGCATCCTTGTCTTGGACCACTTTTCAAGGGAAATGCTTCCATCTTTGCCCATTCAGTATGATATTGGCTGTGAGTTTGTCATAAATGGCTCTTATTATTTTGAGGTACGTTCCTTCAACACCTAGTTTATTGAGAGTTTTTAACATGAAGGGATGTTGAATTTTATCGAAGGCCTTTTCTATGTCTATTGAGATAATCATGTGATTTTTGTCTTTAGTTATGTTTATGTGATAAATCACATTTATTGATCTGTGGATGTTGAACCAACCTTGCATCCTGGGGATGAAGTCAGCTTGATAGTGGTGGATAAGCTTTTTGATGTGCTTCTGGATTTTGTTTGCCAGTATTTTATTGAGGATTTTTGCACTGACATCAGGGAGAGTGGCCTGAAGTTTTCTTTTGTTGTTGTATCTCTGCCAGGTTTTGGTATCAGGATGACACTGGCCTCATAAAATGAATTGAGGAATCCCTCCTTTTCAATTGTTTGGAATAGTTTCAGAAGAAATGGTTCCAGCTTCTCTTTCTACCTCTGGTAGAATTCAGCTGTAAATCTGTCTGGTTCTGTGCTTTTTTTGGTTGGTAGGCTATTTATTACTGCCTCAATTTCAGAACTCATTATTGCTCTATTAAGGGATTCAACTTCTTCCTGGTTCAGTCTTGGGAGAGTGTTCGCGTCCAGAAATGTATCCATTTCTTCCATATTTTCTAGTTTATGTGCATAGAGGTGTTTACAGTATTCTCTGATGGTTGTTTGTATTTCTGTGGGGTCAGTGATGACATCCCCTTTATCATTTCTGATTGTGTCTATTTGATTCTTCTCCATTTCCTTTTTTGTTAGTCTAGCTAGTGGTCTGTGGGTTAGTATTGAGTGTCAACTTGATTAGATTAAAGAATGCAAAGTATTGTTCCTGGGTGTGTCTGTGTGGGTGCTGCCAAAGAGATTAACATTTGAGTCAGTGGACTGAGAGAGGTAGACCCACCCTCAATCTGGGTGGGCACCATCTAATTAGCTGCCAGTGTGGCTAGAATAAAGCAGGCAAGAGAAGATGGAAGGGCAGACTTGCTGAGTCTTCAGGCCTTCATCTTTCTTCCATGCTGGATGCTTCCTGCCCTTGAACATTAGACTCCAAGTTCTTCAGCTTTTGGACACTTAGACTTATACCAGTGGTTTGCTAGGGGCTCTCAGGTCTTGGGCCACAGACTGAGGGCTGCACTGTTGGCTTCCCTACTTTTGAGGTTTTGGGACTTTGACTAATCCACCACTGGCTTCCTTGCTCCTCAACTTGCAGACGACCTATTGTGGGACTTTACCTTGTGATTGTGTGAGTCAGTTCTCCTTAATAAACTCCCTTTCATATATACACAAATCCTATTAGTTTTCTCCCTAGAGAAAACCCTAATGCACAGTCTATTTTACTATTTTTTTTCAAAAGGCCAGATCCTAAATTTATGTATTTTTTGAAGGGTTTTTCATGTCTCTATCTCCTTCAGTTCCACCCTGATCTTCGTTATTTCCCATCATCTGCTAGCTTTGGGATTTGTTTGCTCTTAGTTCTCTAGTTGTTTTAGTTCTGATGTTAGATGTTAATTTGAGATCTTTCTAGCTTTTTGATGTGGGCATTTAATGCTGTAAGTTTGCCTTTTAACACTGCTTTAGCTACATCCCAGAGATTCTGGTGCATTGTCTCTTTGTTCTCATTAGTTTCAAAGAACTTCTTGATGTCTGCCTTAATTTCATTATTTACCCAGGAGCAGGTTGTTCAATTTCCATCCAGTTGTATAGTTTTGAGTGAGTTTCTTAATCTTTTATTTTTGAGATGGAGTCTTGCTCTGTCGCCCAGGCTGGAGTGCAGTGGCGCAATCTCAACTCACTCAAGCTCTGCCTTCTGGGCTCACGCCATTCTCCTGCCTCAGCCTCCCGAGTAGCTGGGACTACAGGTGCACGCCACCACACCCGGCTAATTTTTTGTATTTTTAGTAGAGACGGGGTTTCACCATGTTAGCCAGGATGGTCTCAAACTCGTGACCTTGTGATCCGCCTGCCTTGGCCTCCCAAAGTGCTGGGATCTTGAGTTCTACTTAGTTTGCTCTGTGGTCTGAGAGACTGTTTGTTATAATTTCAGTGTTTTTTTTTTTTTGCATTTGCTGAGGAGTGTTTTACTTCTCATTATGTGATCAATTTTAGAGTAAGTGCCACGTGGCACTGAGGAGAATGTATACTCTGTTGTTTCGGGGTGGAGAGTTCTGTAAGTATCTATCAGTCCACTTGATCCAGAGCTGAGTTCAGGTCCTGAGTATTTTTGTCAATTTTCTGTCTTGATGATCTAATATTGACAGTGGGGTGTTGAAGTCTCCAGCTACTATTGTGTGGGAGTCTAAGCCTCTTTGTCAGTTTCTAATAACTTGTTTTATGAATCTGGGTGCTCCTGTATTGGGTGCATGTATATTCAGGATAGTTAGCTCTTGTTGAATTGAACCCTTTACCATTATGTAATGTCCTTCTTTGTCTTTTTTGATCTTTGTTGGTTTAAAGTCTGTTTTGTAAGAAACTAGGATTGCAACCCCTGCTTTTTTCTGTTTTCCATTTTCTTGGTAAATTTTCCTTAATCCCTTTATTTTGAGACTATGTGTGTCCTTGCATGTGAGATGGGTCTCTTGAATACAGCACGCTGATGGGTCTTGACTCTTTATCCAGCCTGCCATTATGTGTCTTTTAATTGGGGCATTTAGCCCATTTCCATTTAAGGCTAATATTGTAATGTGTGAATTTGATCCTGTCATCATGATTCTAGCTGGTTATTTTGCAGACTTGTTTATGTAGTTGCTTCATAGTGTTATTGGTCTGTGAACTTCAGTGTGTTTTTGTAGTGGCTGGTAACATTTTTTCCTTTTCATATTTAGTACTTCCTTCAGGAGCTTTTGCAAGGCGGGCCTGGTGGTGATGAATTCCCTCGGCATTTGCTTGTCTGAAAAGGATTTTATTTCTCCTTTGCTTATGATGCTTAGCTTGGCCAGATATGAAATTCTGAGTTGGAAATTCTTTTTTTTAAGAATGTTGAATATTGGCCTCCAATCTCTTCTGGGTTGTAGGGTTTCCACTGAAAGGTCCACTGTTAGTCTGATAGGCTTCCCTTTGTAGGCTACCTGGCCTTTCTCTCTGGCTGTCCTTAACATTTTTTTCCTTCATTTCGACCTTGGACAATCTGATGATTATGTGTCTTGGGGTTGATCTTCTTATGGAGTATCTTACTGGAGTTTTCTGGGTTCCCTGAATTTGAATGTTGGCCTGTCTTGCTAGGTTGTGGAAGTTCTCCTGGATGATATCCTGAAATATGTTATCCAATTTGGTTCCATTCTCCTTGTTTCTTTCAGGTACCCCAATCTGTCATAGGTTTGGTCTTTTTATCACATTTCTTGGAGGTTTTGTTTATTCCTTTGTATTCTTTTTTTCTCTAATCTTGTCTGCATGTCTTATTTCAGGAAGACAGTCTTCAAGCTTTGAGATTCTTTCCTCCACTTGGTCTGTTCAGCTATTGACACTTGTGATTGCATTGTGAAGTTCTCCTGTTGTGTTTGACACCTCCATCAGGTCACTTATGTTTCTCTCTCAACTGGTTATTCTAGTTAACAGCTCCTGTAATCTTTTATCATGGTCTTAGCTTCTTTGCATTGGGTTAGAACATAATCCTTTAGCTCAGCAAAGTTTGTTATTACTCACTTTCTGAAGACTACTCCTGTCAGTTCATCCATCTCAGCTTCAGCACAGTTCTGTGCCCTGCTGGAGAGGTGTTGCCATCATTGGAGGAGAAGAGGCACTGTGGTGAAATTCTGATTCTTTTAAATTAGTAAGCGTTTTATTCAACATCAACAACATGTTTTAAGTCATAGAATACTTAGGAATAGAAAATGATGTTTGTCCTTTGGGTGTATATTCATGGGAACTTACACTCAATGTTCAAAAGAATCAGTAATGTTGGGGAGGGGCTTGCAGACATTCTTACTCACCCAGCATTCATCTGCCTCTTTCACTTTCCCAATGGGACTTTGTACAGCAGATGTCCCTGACAGCAATAATTTAAGTATGCCTTGAGAATGACCCTGAATGGCTGACACACCTGAATGTGTGTTTGGAGTTCTGAGTTAAGGAATCAGAGAGTGGCCAACCTGGAGATTCATTCCTTATCTATGAGGAACATCTGAGCCCCTGGCCCATCCTGCGGAATACTGTACAGGGGACCAAGGTCCTGTGTCTTGGATTAAATAAAGGTTGCCAGGTGGAGGCTTTTAGGGGGAGGGTGCTAAGTGAAGATGCTATATAAACTGCATGCTTTTTGTAAGTAGTTGTGGTCCTCCTGCTCAGCCCACTACCACTGGACTCTCTCCTTGTATGTAAATTCCCAGTAAAATCCAGGTCACATTCTCTGTGTCTCTTCTTCAGCCTCTTGAACCTGGTGCCATCCCCATTAGAGTTGATGGGGTTCAGCACAATAGGCCTCAATTTTTATCAATTCTCCCACCTGCATGCCCACCCCATCCCGAGCTCCAGGAACAAAGGTAACATGAGGGGAGGTTTGCTGAGCTTCTAAGAAAATTCTTTCTCCTGCCTGATTTCCCTGACCAGAACTTCCAACACTATGTTGAATAGGAGTGGTGAGAGAGGGTATCCCTGTCTTGTGCCAGTTTTCAAAGGGAATGCTTTCAGTTTTTGCCCATTCAGTATGATATTGGCTGTGGATTTGTCATAAATAGCTCTTATTATTTTGAAGTATGTCCCATCAATACCTAATTTATTGAGAGTTTTTAGCATGAAGGGCTGTTGAATTTTGTCAAAGGCCTTTTCTGCATCTATTGAGATAATCATGTGGTTTTTGTCTTTTGTTCTGTTTATATGCTGGATTACGTTTATTGATTTGTGCATACTGAACCAGCCTTGCATCCCAAGGATGAAACCCACTTGATCATGGTGGATAAGCTTTTTGATGTGCTGCTGGATTCGGTTTGCCAGTATTTTATTGAGGATTTTTGCATTGATGTTCATCAGGGATATTGGTCTAAAATCCTCTTTTTTTGTGTGTGTGTCTCTGCCAGGCTTTGGTATCAGGATGATGCTGGCCTTATTAAATGAGTTAGGGAGATTTCCCTCTTTTTCTATTGATTGGAATAGTTTCAGAAGGAATGGTACCAGCTCCTCCTTGTACCTCTGGTAGAATTCGGCTGTGAATCCATCTGGTACTGAACTTTTTTTGGTTGGTAGGCTATTATTGACTCAATTTCAGAGCTTGTTATTGGTCTATTCAGGGATTCAGCTTCTTCCTGGTTTAGTCTTGGTAGGGTATATGTGTCCAGGAATTTATCCAGTTCTTCTAGATTTTCTAGTTTTATTTGCGTAGAGGTGTTTATAGTATTCTCTGACGGTAGTTTATATTTTTGTGGGATCAGTGGTGATATCCCTTTTATCATTTTTATTGCATCTATTTGATTCTTCTCTCTTTTCTTCTTTATTAGTCTTGCTAGCGGTCTATCAATTTTGTTGATCTTTTAAAAAAACCAGCTCCTGGATTAATTGATTTTTTGAAGGATTTTTTTGTATCCCTATCTCCTTCAGTTCTGCTCTGATCTTAGTTATTTCTTGCCTTTGGCTAGCTTTTGAATGTGTTTGCTCTTGCTTCTCTAATTCTTTTAATTGTGATGTTAGTGTGTCAATTTTAGATCTTTCCTGCTTTCTCTTGTGGGCATTTAGTGCTATAAATTTCCCTCTACACACTGCTTTAAATGTGTCCCAGAGATTCTGGTATGTTGTGTTTTTGTTCCCATTGGTTTCAAAGAACATCTTTATTTCTGCCTACATTTTGTTATGTACCCAGTAGTCATTCAGGAACAGGTTGTTCAGTTTCCATGTAGTAGAGTGGTTTTGAGTGAGTTTCTTAATCCTGAGTTCTACTTTGATTGCACTGTGGTCTGAGAGACAGTTTGTTATAATTTCTGTATTTTTACATTTGCTGAGGAGTGCTTTCCTTCCAACTATGTGGTCAATTTTGGAATAAGTGTGATGTGGTGCTCAGAAGAATGTATATTCTGTTGATTTGGAGTGGAGAGTGGTCAAGTGGAAGAACATTCCATGCTCATGGATAGGAAAAATCAGTATCAGGAAAATGGCCATACTGCCCAAGGTAATTTATAGATTCAATGCCATCCCCATCAAGCTACCAATGAATTTCTTCACATAATTGGAAAACTACTTTAAAGTTCATATGGAACCAAAAAAGAGGCCACATTGCCAAGACAATCCTAAGTCAAAAGAACAAAGCTGGATGCATCACGCTACCTGACTTCAAACTATACTACTAGGCTACAGTAACCAAAACAGCATGGTACTGGTACCAAAACAGAGATATAGATCAATGGAACAGAACAGAGCCCTCAGAAATAATACCACACATCTACAACCATCTGATCTTTGACAAACCTGACAATAACAAGAAATGGGGAAAGGATTCCCTATTTAATAAATGGTTCTGGGAAAACAGGCTGGCCATATGTAGAAAGCTGAAACTGGATCCCTTCCTTACACCTTATACAAAAGTTAATTCAAGATGGATTAAAGACTTAAATGTTAGACCTAAAACCATAAAAACCCTAGAAGAAAACCTAGGCAATACCATTCAGGACATAGGCATGGGCAAGGACTTGACATCTAAAACACCAAAAGCAATGGCATCAAAAGCCAAAATTGACAAATGGGATCTAATTAAACTAAAGGGCTTCTGCACAGCAAAAGGAACTACCATCAGAGTGAACAGGCAACCTACAGAATGGGAGAAAATTTTTGCAATCTACTCATCTGACAAAGGGCTAATATTCAGAATCTACAAAGAACTCAAACAAATTTACAAGAAAAAAACAACCCCATCAAAAAGTGGGTGAAGGATATGAAAAGACACTTCTCAAAAGAAGACATTTATGCAGCCAACAGACACATGAAAACATGCTCATCATCACTGGTCATCAGAAAAATGCAAATCAAAACCATAATGAGATACCATCTCACACCAGTTAGAATGGTGATCATTAAAAAGTCAGGAAACAACAGATGCTGGAGAGGATGTGGAGAAATAGGAACACTTTTACACTGTTGGTGGGACTATAAACTAGTTCAACCGTTGTGGAAGACAGTGTGGCGATTCCTCAAGGATCTAGAACTAGAAATACCATTTGACCCAGCCATCCCATTACTGGGTATATACACCCAAAGGATTATAAATCATGCTGCTATAAAGACACATGCACACATATGTTATTGTGGCACTATTAACAATAGCAAAGACTTGGAACCAACCCAAATGTCCATCAATGATAGACTAGATTAAGAAAATGTGGCACATATACACCATGGAATACTATGCAGCCATATAAAAGGATGAGTTCATGTCTTTGTAGGGACATAGACGAAGCTGGAAACCATCATTTTCAGCAAACAGTCGCAAGGACAAAAAACCAAACACCACATGTTCTCACTCATAGGTAGGAATTGAACAATGAGAACACTTGGACACAGGAGGGGGAAGATCACACACCAGGGCCTGTCGTAAGGTAGGGGGAGAGGGGTGGGATAGCTTTAGGAGATATACCTAATGTAGATGATGAGTTAATGGGTGCAGCACACCAACATGGCACATGTATGCATATGTAACAAACCTGCACATTGTGCATATGTACCCTAGAACTTAAAGTCTAATAATAATAATAATAATAATAATAATAATAATAAAGAAAATTCTTTTAGGAGAGTTGGAATTTTAGCCCGGGTTGGAAGAATTCATCATTTCTCACACTGTGTGATCTATATTTACTAAAGTTTCACACATAGGTTTAAATCATCTTCTCGTGAATATTTTCACTTCTTTTCACATATATGAATATAATTGTGTTTATACTGTCACTTATTTAGATAACTTTTAGCATTATCAAGACGTGAGAATATGAGGAAGAATACTTCATGGTCTTGCCATTGGATTTTCTGGTTGTAATGTGGTGGTAGCATGCATGACTCAAAAGCTGATGACTTTCCAGTGCTGAGAGTCTAAAAGATTCGAGGAGAAATGGGTGATACTGGAGACCATTACTACAGGAGTTCTAAGGGAAGAGTGGGCTGGTAAAGTTGGGAAGAAGAAAATAAGTCTTACCTGGGTTCTTGAAGGATGATTAGGGTTTGTTTAGTTGAAGAGGCAAGGATAGTCTTTTTAAATGGCAAAAGGAAAACAGCTTAAGCAAAATCACAGAGCTAGAAACAAGGAAGGCATTTTTGGAGAAGAGTATCAGAGTGTTAAAAGACTGTGTAGGCTTTGAATACTGCAGTAAGGAATATGAATTTTATTCTCTAACAGTGGTGAGCTGTTGAAAGTTTCTGGGTGGAGAGTTTCATAATGAAACCTTTGTTTTAGGGAAAATAATCTGAAGACATTGGGCATTAATAGTCCTTGAAAGTATAATATCAGTGCTATGCCCTTTTATTGATTATCAATGTGATAATTTCTTTTAGGTTTTGAGTAATTTTTTTTCCAGGTCACTTGGGCTTTTGGAGCTGTGTTAATACACAGTAGGCTGGCTGAGTCCAGTGTTCATTTTCTGTTTGCAGTTACTTTTTTTAACTTAATCTCTGCCTCTCTCCGTCTCTCTGTAACACCCATCTGATTCACCAACACACACACAGATAAGCATATCCTACCTACTCCCCTTCTCCCCCATACCCCACAACACTCAGACTTGCTTCTTCCTATTACCATCCATACCCTTCACCCCTGCCATTTTTTAAAAAAAAGATAGAGATGAAGTCTCACCATGTTGTTTAGGCTGTTCCAAACTCCTGGCCTCAAGCAGTCCTCTTGCCTTGGCCTGTCAAAGTGCTGGGATGACAGGCATGGGTCACTGCACTTGAACCCTTCATCCTTTTTAAAACTTATTTTAAATTTAATATTTTAACTTGTATTTCCTTTATCTTATTTTAGATTCAGGGGAGATATGTACAGGTTTGTTACATGGTTGTACTGTGTGATGATGAAGTTTGAGCTTCTATTGATCCCATCACCCAAGTGGTGGATGTAATACTTGAAAGGTGGTTTTTCAACCTTTACTCCTCTCCCTCCTTCCCTGTGTCTGGAGTCCCCAGTGTCTACTGTTCCCATTTTTGTCCCTGTGTACCCAATGTTTAGCTGCCACTTACAAGTGAGAACATGCAGTATTTTGTTTGTTGTTTCTGTGTTAATTCACTTAGGGAAATGGCCTCCACCTACATCCATGTTGCTGCCAAAAACATGAGTTGATTCTTTTTTATGGCTGCATAGTATTCTATGGTCATACATTTATCCTTGATTCCTAATTTCCCTGGTCAATTCTCTTTTTTTAGATTATAAGAAAATCTTGAAATTAATTTACCTGATCACAATTTCATTTATTCTACATTTACTGAGAGCCTATTGGGTACTAGGTACTGTGGTAGCTTTTGGACACACCAAAGTTAAGAGATGGTACCTGTCCTTTAGTGTCAATATGGTGGGAAAGATTCATTATATACAGTCCTCACTTAACCTATCTTCAGTGGGTTCTTGAAAACTGCAACTTTATGTGAAATGACATGTAATGAAAACAGTTTTTTTGTTTTTGTTTTTGTTTTTGTTTTGTTTTATTTTTTTGAGGCAGGGTCTCATTCTCCCACCTAGGTTGGAGTATAGTGACGTGGTCTTGGCTCACTGCAATCTCGATCTCCTGGGCTCAAGCAATCCTCCCACCTCAGCCTCCTGAGTAGCTGGGACTACAGGTGTTCACCACCACATCTGGCTATTTTTTAAAAAAATTATTTTTGTAGAGATGAGGCCCCACTATGTTGCCCAGGCTGGTCTCAAACTCCTGTGCTCAGGTGATTCTTCTGCCTTGGCCTCTCAAAATGTTGAAATTACAGGCGTGAGCCACTGAGCCCAGCCAAAAATCCCAGTTAATTCTCCTCATTGATGTTATAATAAAAAGACATTATTCGAGGATCTGCTGTATGTCATTTTGCTTAAAGTCACAGTTTCCAAGAACCTATTGATGACATTAAGAACTTACTGTATGTATTATTACAATATCAAATGATAAGAATTCCATTTAGAAGTATGGTCAAGGTATGAATACCTCACTGTATATAAAGAAGTTGGCCCCTTGCTTGTCTATTCTTTCAGGAAACCAAGATAGAGAAACGTGTTCTACATTTGTCCAAATACCTCCCCTCAGGACTTTGAATCTTGATCTAGTGAAGCAAAGAAACTTGGAGGGAAGGAGTTCATTCTGGGAAGAATGACAGCAGTGATAAGATGTTAGTGGCAGTATCCAGTGGCTAGTACTGGTGGCTGGTGGCTTTACCACTGTCTTCATCACCAGGCTGGTTCTGTGGGATTATTCTGGCTGTGATTCTGGCTTCCTTGGCGATCTTGGTTCTGGCTAATTTACTGACCCTTGTTCCCAAGCCCCTATAGCAATTCTGGGAACAACTCTGGGTGGTGTAATAAATGGATTTTTGACTTAAATAAAAGTTGCATACAGTTAAGCATCCTGGCTAATGCAAGAAGTAGCCACAAAGTGTCAGGGAAATTAGTGTAGGGGGATTTGGGTCTTATTGGGCTAAAACCTGTGAAAAATCCAATCCAGTTAGAATTTAAGGATTGGAAAACCCTAGCTTATGTAATACAATAGGGAAATAACTAATTTAATTATGGTTTGTAATAAACTGCAATAAAGTGCTCCTTGAAAGCCATTACCATAGACCAATATGAAGAGCATGAAAAATTTAACACCCATGGGTTCATGGATTGCTTGTAAGGGCCCTGGACAGTTAAAGAGAATGTGAAGCTCAAGGCCCTGAATTATTGTCCTAGAACCACAGCCTGAAATTCAGGAAATTTCTATGATTGTGCTAAAATATTTTATCATCTGTTGCAGCTACAGAGCTGAGGTTGCTACACACTTTTTTTTTTTTTTTTTTTTTTTTTTTTTTTAAGACAGGACAGAGTCTTACTCTGTTGCCCAGGCTGGAGTGCAGTGGTGCGATCTTGGCTGAGTGAAGCTTCGACCTCCCAGGCTCACTCCTGCTCAGCCTCAGCCTCTTCAGTAGCTGGTACTAAAGGTGCGTGCCATCACACCCAGCTAATTTTTGCATTTTTTTGTAGAGATAGGATTTTGCTATGTTGCCTAGTATGGTCTCAAACTCCTGACCTCAAGTGATCTGCCTGCCTCAGCCTGCCAAAGTGCTGAGATTATAGACATGAGCCACCACATCTGGCCAAACCAAACAGTTTTATCCTGTGTGCTGCTAAATTACATCGATTGCATTTGCAACCCTATGGGATCTCTTATTTGATAGTAAAGATGTGCATTGGGAAATAATGAGATCCAGAGAATTGAAAGGATAATTCAGGGTATGTTGAATATATAACCTCACCTGAGTTTCACCTGTCAGCTGTGGTAGATAAAATATCCCTAAGTTGTTCATGTCCTAATTCCTGGAACCTATAAATATGTTCCCTTACAAAGGAAAAGATACTTTGCAAATGTGATTAGGGTTAAGGACCTTGAGATGGAGAGACCATCCTGGATTATCCATGTGGGCCCAATCTAGTCATGTGAATCCCTAAAAGCAATGAACCTTTCCCCGCTATAGCCAGAGGGAGATCTGACTATGGAAGATAGGTCAAAGAGATGCAACATTGCTGGCTTCGAAGATGGAGGAAGGGGGTGCACAGCTAGGAAATGACAGCAGCTTCTAGAAGCTGGAAAAGGCAAGGACACAGATTCTCCCCTAGAGCTTACAGAAGGTAGCACAGCCCTGCCAACACCTTAATTTTAGCTCAGTGAGATCCATGTTGAACTTTTATACTGCATAAAGAAATGTAAAACAATAAACTTGTGTTGCTTTAAGCAGCCAAATTTTTGGTAATTTGTTACAGCAACAATAGAAAATACATCAAAGAAGCTCCTCCTGCATTTTCTGATTAGAGTGTTCTTTCTGATTAGAATGTTCTTCATTTTCTGATTAGAGTGTTCTTTCAAATAACTCTCTCATCTAAAAGATTAATTTTCTAGAAACCATTTATCCTTATATCCCCCTCATCTACTCATTTTGTTTAGACCTTAAACAATATCCATGCTAATGTGACTTTAGGTTGTCTCTCTTTACAGAGAGACTGAATTTATTTTTGTGTGTATATAGACATAGTTGCATTGTGTTAGGTGGAAACACTTATTTTTTTGAAGTTTAAGAATGGGAAAAAATATTTTCTTTCACAATGGTCATTTTTTGAAGTATCTTTTCTTTTTTATTCTATTTTATGGGGTATATGTACAGGATGTGCAGGTTTGCTACATAGGCAAATGTGTGCCATGGTGGTTTGCTGCACCTATCAACTCATCACCTAGGTATTAAGCCCAGCATGCATTAGCTATTTTTCCTGATGCTTTCCCCCACCAACCTCCCCCAACAGGCCCCAGAGTGTCTTGTTCCCCTCCCTGTGTCCATGTGTTCTCATTGTTCAGCTCCCACTTATTAATGAAAACATGTGGTGTTTGGTTTTCTGTTACTGCATTAGTTTGCTGAGGATAATGACTTCCAGCTTCATCCATGTCCCTGCAAAGGACATGATCTTGTTCCTTTTTATGGCTGCATAGTGTTCCGTGGTATATATATACCACATTTTCTTTATCAAGTCTATCATTGATGGGCATTTGGGTTGATTCCATGTCTTTGCTATTGTGAATAGTGCCGCAATGAATATACATTAACATGTATCTTTATAATAGAATGATTTATAATTCTTTGGGTATATATTCAGTAATGGAATTGCTGGGTCAAATGGTATTTCTTGCTCTAAATCTTTGAGGAATCACTACACCATCTTCCACAATGGTTGAACTAATTTACATTGCTACCAAGGGTGTAAAAGCATTCTTATCTCTGCAAAACCTTGCCAGCATCTGTTGTTTCTTGACTTTTTAATAATTGCCATTCTGACTGGTGTGAGATGGTATCTCATTGTGGTTTTGATTTGCATTTCTCTAATGATCAATGATGTTGAGCTTTCTTTCATCGTATGTTTGTTGGCTGCATGTATGCCTTCTTTTGAGAGGTGTCTGTTCACGTCTTTTGCCCACTTTTTAGTGTTTTCTTTTTTTCTTGTAAATTTGCTTAAATTCCCTGTAGATTCTGGATATCAGACCTTTGTTAGATAGTTAGATTACAAAAATTTTCTCCCATTCTATAGGTTATCTGTTTGCACTGATGAGAGTTTCTTTTGCTGTGTAAAGCTCTTCAGTTTAATTAGATTCCATTTGTCAGTTTTTGCTTTTGTCACAATGCTTTTGGTGTTTTTGTCATGAATTTTTTGCCCATGACTATGTCCTGAATGGTATTGCCTAGATTTTCTTCTAGGGTTTTTATAGTTTTCAGTTTTGCATTTAATCCATCTAGAATTGTATAAGATGTAAGGAAGGGTTCTAGTTTCAATTTTCTGCATACAACTAGCCAGTTCTCCCAGCACCATTTATTAAATAGGGAATCCTTTCCCCATTGCTTGTTTTTATCAGGTTTGTCAAAGATCAGATGGTTGTAGATGTGCAGTTTTATTAGCGAGTACTTTATTGTGTACCATTGGTGTATGTGCCTGTTTTTGTACCAGTACCATGCTGTTTAGATTACTGTAGCCTTGTAGTATAGTTTGAAGTCAAACAGTGTGATGCTTCTAGCTACAATCATCATTTTTTAGCAGTTGCTTAGTATACAGACTCATTTTTTGTTTTCTCATGAACTTTGGTGGGAAGCTGAGGCCACCTCCCAGTGCAAGGCTGAGAAAGCCACCTACTTGTTTCTCTGGACACTGTGGCAGTCAGGGAACAGTAATGTGGCCTCACAATGGCTGCCAATCAGTCACATTCACTCAGAAGGTACTGAATATGGGTGCAAATAGGAATGGTGGTAGAGAATTCATTTTGGAGGTGGCAGTGATGACAGCAATATCCAGCTTGTTACAGTGCTAGAGGACCAAGCAGCAGTGCCTAGTGCTCAAAGCTGTGTTGGGTGCCAGCTGCAGTGTCTAGCATTTGCTAGAAGAGGTGACTGGAAGAGGCGAACTGTTTTGGTAATATGGTTTGCCTACAGTTCCGGCTTCCAGGCTCCCTTTGTCTCCACCTGTCTTCTGAGGCTGGCTCTTCAGTCTTCCCAGAGTTTTGGTGAGCTCCCCAAGATATTTTCAGTAAATTACTTTGCTTCTTAAATCATTTAGTGTTGATTTATATTACTTGCAATTAAGAACCTTGGCTCAAAGGAGAGACAAAGAAAAAGATGATGATGGAGTGGTAGATTAGAACCAGATTGTCAGGAGCCTTCAATAATAATAATAATAATAATATTTTTGACACAAGGTCTTGCTCTGTTGCCCAGGCTGCAATGCAGTAGTGCAATCAGAGTCCCTGCAGTCTCAAACTCATGGACTCAAGTGATCCTCCCACCTCTGCCTCCCAAGTAGCTGGGACTACAGGCATGTATCACCACACTTGGCTAATTTTTAAATTTTTTGTACAGACAAGGTTTCGCTATGTTGCCCGAGCTGGTCTTGAACTCCTGGGCTCAAAGGATCCTTCTACCTCAGTCTCCTATGTGCTGGTACTACAGGTGTGAGCCACTGTGCCTGGGCAGCCTTCCATAATTATTAAGAAGTTTGGACTTTGTCCTGAAGGCAAAGAAAACTCACTGAATAATTTAAACAAAGATAAGTGTAATCAGTTCAGGGTTCTTAAATTATCTTTTGGTAGTAGTGGAAAAGATAGACTGCAGAGAGATAGAAAATGGAGATGGAGGCCAGTTAGGAGGATGTTGGAGTAGTTTAGGTGACAAATCATGATGACAAAAAATCACAGTGACAGAGAAGCTGGAGCGAATTAAAAGATATTTAGGAGATAGGCTGTCCAGGAGTTGATGACTGGATTGAAGGGAACAAGGCAGTGAAGAATCAAGATGCTTCAAAATTTCTTGAGTTCATAGATGGACGGTGATGCCATTAATTGAGTTAGAAAGGACAAGAGAAGAAATGGGTTTTTGAGAGAAGAGAGTTTGAGGTATGCTGAGTTTGAGATGCTCTTATCCAGGTGGAGATGCTCACTAAGCAGATAGAAA
Organism: Chlorocebus sabaeus; assembly: GCF_047675955.1. Lineage (NCBI taxonomy): Eukaryota > Metazoa > Chordata > Mammalia > Primates > Cercopithecidae > Chlorocebus > Chlorocebus sabaeus. The sequence continues at coordinate 28,630,476 of NC_132914.1, forward strand.
AATGGAACAAGGATTCAGCAGAGAAGTACAGACAAAAGGAGCCAATTTGGGAGTCATTGTTGCAGTGTTGGGTGAAGCTAAGAACATAGAGGAGAGTCTCAAGGAGAGGGAAAAAATAGAAATATTGGAATACAAATCGGAAGCCCCTATACTGACATGGAACACTTATTGGTTAGGACTTTGTATATGATGCTGTGGGTGCCTACAGGGCCTTCTCATGACCTCTGTGGTCAATCCAATTGGCTCTGGATTTCCATACACCCACTACCTCTTGTCACATCTCATCAACATTAACTGTTCCAGTATACATCTCCATCAAGCACCTGTGACTCTCTACCTCTCATTCCACAAGTAGGGCAGGCCAGAAGTGTCAGGGAGTGAATGTCTGTGAGAGCAGCCCTTAGGTAGGCAGGGTGAGCGTTGGAGGATGGATATCCTTCCTCATGTGGAATGACTTGGAGGCATATTCTACGCTCTCCCAGAGTTACTCAGCAGGATTGGCTCTCAGTTGCTCACAGTGATAAACTATTGTGGCTTTCTGGGCTTCCTGTTGTCTTCCCATTCCCCCAATGGTACTTCTTGGAATTACATCCCCAGTAAATGACTTATACTTAAATCCCTGTCTCAGGATCTGCTTCTGGGAGAATCTGAACTAAGACAGCCTTCTTGTTCTTCCCAGTCTGTTGAGGGTGAACGATTTGAAATGTATAAACTGCTCATATCCTTCTGCATCTGCTGCCATATTCTTTGTTTTACCCTCTGCCATCTTCTCTCAATGCTACCCTTCTATAATCTCTCAAAACAAACATGGAATTTTAAGTGAGTCCCCTTAACTCAAGAGACACCAAGGGATAACAGACACCTGGATAGAAAGTCCCTCTTCTATTCTAGGAAGCAGATATAAAGATAATCATATTTTGTATTTACTAAAAATCTTTCCTTCTAAGGAGTTCAAAGTGTTCCTTATGTATCCCCTGTGGGTAAGAGCAGGACTGACTTCTAGCACAGCTGTCAATTTTGTGAAGTGTAAATTACATTAAACTGGATTTAGAAACCATCCTGTTTTCCCTTCAAGTGGCCTTCTCCCTGTTCCCTTGCACCGGGGCCCCTCCCTGCTGCTCCATTTCTGTTGTTACCCCCACTGTGTTCCTACCCTTAGTAACTTGTTCTTAACCATCTTTCAACCAATCTCCACTTCCAGGGTGACTTGATATTATTAATATGACATTTTCCCCAGGAATATTTGCATTTCAATAGGATACACTTGCAAACAGAGCATTTTAAAAAATGAAATTGAATAGAAAGATCATAGGCAAATAAGAACTTTTGGTCACTGATGGTATTAAGCCTTTTGTTAATCTATATGATTTCAAGTTGACTGATCGGGAACTTTCGAGAGGAAAAATACAGGTGTTTGGAGCTCCAGCCCTTGTTTCAGGGATGAGTTGAAAAAACAAAAATGAAATGATAAGATTCCACGGAAAAAGTTCTGTGCATGTGATTACCCAAAGCGAGTTAGACTTGTGTGTTTTAGATTAAGCTTTATTGAGTATTTACTGTGCATAAAGCACTGGAGTGGGAGGAGAATGCAGAAGCATGAACACATTTCCTGTCTTCACGGAGCTTCCTTGTGACAGCTTCCCTTTAGGTCTGGGTTGAGGAATGATGACTTCAGTTCACAAAATGAGCTCCAAAATCAGCCTGCAAGAGTAGTGGGGACTTCAGATCTGATTGGGATCAAGAATGTCTGCCTGGATTAAAGAAGATGCTGCACTTCCCATTAGAAGGGTTTAAAAAGGTGTCTCCTTTTCCTGAAACTCAGAACTCAGGATGAAAGAGTATAGCACACATAGAGGGTAAGAAAAGCCACTTCCTCCCACAATCTTTTCCCAACAATAATGGTGGTGAGAGGTTACAAAATCCTCCCTAAATATATCTCCTTTACAAAATGTACTTCTCCAGAGAAAGATATTGATTGAAAAATGCACAAATATATTGTCTTCTTCTCCCATTCTCAAATATGAAACATCGACTACAGGAAAAAAAATATATTATGCCACCAACTTAGCAACACAAACAACCAACTTCAAACCAAAGAGGGAATTTTCCTGTCCAGGGAAGAGGGCTCGTGTCTTTGCTGGGTACAACCAAGCCTTCCTGTTAGAGATAACCGTTAAATTTTGCCTCTCAAGACTGGAACAATTGCTTTGTTAGTCCAATGCCCCAGAATGTACTCCGTAGAAGGTTTATTTTCAGAATCTTTGAAGGCTAGAGAAGCAATCATCCTGTGTTGGGGCTTTCTATGTCCCCAGGCCTTCCCTGGCCAAATTGATTCAAACTCGTGAAAAAAAAAAAAGTATTTTTTTTTTTTTTCCGGAGACCATAACAATTTCCATAAAGAGGTCCAGATGTTTAATTTTTCCAAAAGAAATTTTAACAAAAACAAAATAAAAGTAACTGAGGAAGGATCATTTTTCCATTGACTTCTTAACCCAAATGGGACTGGTTACGCCAGTCAAAACCACAGATTCACTTCCCCTGAGCACTCATCTTTTCGGCTCTTCTTGTCTCTGCCTTGACACAGGTGACTTCCCAGAATGCTGCTGGCCAGGCGCTTGCAGCTGCTGCATTTAATTTCAAGAAGCTGTTTTTCAAAGGCCAGCTGTGGACAGCTGTTGGTTGTCACACTCTCTCCAGCACTCTGGGCCTAATAATAAGTAGAACATGGTTTCATCAGCTTGAGCTACATTTTCCTAAGTCAGTTAGGAAATCCCCTCATCCAGCAGCCCGCAAAAACAAAGGCAGCTTGAGGAAGAACAGGTTTTCAGACAGACATCAACCCATTTATATGTCCTGTAAGAGACAGAATTAACTGAGTTAAGTGATCAGAGTGGGAACCAGTAGTTTAAAATAGCTTCAATCTTGTCATAAAGTCAGGTTTCGGAGTTTCTTTTTCTCTCCAAAAAAGTTAGGAAGCCTGAGCTTAGAAGGGGTTTCTCCTCCTGAAGCTTCTAAATTTTCTTATAATTTTTACTAAGATGAATTTCTGTGGACATAGTGAAGGTCCAGGCCTCTCTGTGAGCAGTAGGGTACCTGGACACCTACCTGGGCCTTTCTGCCATGCGGCACCATAAAAATAAGAGATGCCTGTGGGTGTCCCATAGCTTGTTTAGTTAATGCAATGGCTCATAACTAAAATGCCAGTTTAACCACCAGTTTGTTTTGCTGGTGTTTGGTTTATACATAAACATGAGTGGGAAGGGACCAACATTTTTTTTAAGTACAAATTTTATTTTTATTACTGCTGCTTTGTTTTTTGTTTCAAAGGGATGGCATGGACTCAGGGTACAACAGCTGTACTCAGCCCAGCTGGAAGGCCCCGGATTTTGAACTTCTATTTCTTAAAAAGGGGTTGTGTGTTGAACATTCAAGTGTTGTTAACCATCTCTATTTTATTTTCCCTACAGCTCCTTGTAGAGCAGAATCCAAGACCACCTCCAGCTCAGACAGATGGAAGGGTTGGGGCTGAGGGAGCTGGCAAAGGCAATTTAGACCAGGACATCTAATGAGGATTTGAGCCTCTCCCTGCAAGGCCTTCTTAGGTGCTTTTATTATCCAGGAACACATTGAAGGTTTGTCTTCAAGTTCCTCCTGTCCTCTCCCTAGCTCATGGCTTACATCATTGAAGGGTAAAGTTTGCCCAGTCTGGCCTGGCTTCTTACTATATTGTGTTTATCAGACAAGAGAGTGGAACAATCTGGAACGATAACACATAACAAACATGTACTCAATAAATACTAACCAACTTACATGTTGGATTACAAAATGATTGGAAGGATTCATGGGTCTTCCTAAGAGAAAAAAACTCAATCTCTTCAACTTTCCAAGGCCAGTTTGATTTTTTTTTAAAAAAGATCAAACACACAGGCCTAACCCCAATCAAAATCCAATTCCCAAATTGAACCTGGAATGAGATAGGTCCCTCTGAGATGGGCTTGAGAGGCACTGAATTCTCTTCCTTGTTTTATATTCACTTAAATCCTAAAAGTATGTCACATCTTTTATCAAATTAAAATCCTGAGTGTTGATTTTTTAAATACTGTTTTTTTGTAGACATGGAGTCCCAGTATTTTGCTCAGGCTGTCCTCGAACTCCTGGCCTGAAGTGATTCTTCTTCAGCCTCCCAAAGTGCTGGGATTATAGGTGTGAGCCACTGCAGCTGGACTAAATCCTGAGTTATGAGTGTTTCTGAGTTACACTGGTCATTCAGTGACAAACATAGTCTCTGAGGATATATTTGAACCCAGATGACATAATTTAGTAACATCTTAGAAGACTGATTTTTCTAAATGATCTTATCATTTCTCTTAGACCAGAGGGAATCAAGGTTCCTGTGGGACAAAATGGGTTCCTACTGAGAACTCTGGCCTAAGCCCAGGATGTTTCTTGACCATAGCTTGTTGTGTGTGGAATCAAGGGGGTTAATCCAAGAAGCAGCATCTTAGGAAGGAGACAAAGGCGAGGCCAACTTCTTAGTGAGTTGTCCATTAGAAGAGGCCAAGAAGTCAGGGGAAAATCTATGTACACGCAAACGAGATGAAAAACAGAGATTCGCCTAGAGTGAAAGACCAAAACAGAATAAGTGACAAAGTTGAGAAATAGCCTGAATGGTGAGAAGGTAATGGAAGCAACATTTTATGGGGTGGTAGTGGTTTTGGGTGTGGTCCGCGAGAGAACCATTAAATGCCCTGACTTGGTGTAAACGCCTCTTCAATGTGTTTCTAGGAAAAACAGATTGGAAAATCAATTAACTAAGAATAATGAGAAGATGAAAACAATGAGCAGGATCAAAAGAACCAGGGAAAGAAGAGAAAGTGGCTCATCCCACTGGAATAAAAACATCTCGTTGTATACAAATGATTTGGTGGGAGTACAATCAAGCTTCCAGAATAAGTACTTTCTGTTTTCCTACCAGTGTGGATAGACTGTAAAGGATAATCCTGGGTTATTTAGAAGGAGTAGCAGTATTAGTGGCCTGAAGGTAAACTATTCAATAACAGCTTTTGCCTTGGAGGGGAAAAACTTCAACTTTTATTTTACTTCATTTCATTTGATTTTTTTTTTTTTGTTGGGGGTGTTAGAATTGTTCATTTTTTTTAAAAGCAAAGAGCTGTGCATAATTAATGTATACAGTTTGAGGGTGAAGATAAGCACATACCCAGGACACCATTACCACAATCTATGTCATATATACCCATCACCTCCAAAGTTTCCTCCCACTCTCTTATTTATTCAGATCTATACTCTTAGCAAATGTTTAAGTAGGCAATACAGTATAACTAACTATAGGTACTATGCTGTACAGTAGACCTCTAGGACTTATTCATCTTGTGTAACTGAAACTTTGTACCCTTTGACTAATACCTTCCTGTTTTCCCTACCTCCTGCCTCTGGCAACTACGATTCCAATCTCTGCTTCTGTGAGTTTGACTTTTTTTGATTTGTCATTATTTAATGTTTATAGAGCTTTTTCTCTAAGTTACTAAGTAGGAACTCTACTCAAGATTCTGGGTATATCAGGTAAAAACCTAAATTCCCGTTGATCTAACTTACAGTGATTGAAGATATGTTGAAGGCAGGATCCAGAAAGTTGTTGCTTCATGATTGCATTTACTAGACATTTTCATATTTGTAATACTTCTTTCTGTCTGATATAGATAGCTTATTGATTTCAACTTATTTTGTTTACCAGGACCTTTAATATGAATCCAGTTCTGTGCCTTAAAATGCATATAGTACCTTAATTTATTTCTACATTAATTTAAACATTAATGCAGATCTATTTTTTTCTGATTAAAAAAGAAATTTGCTCATTAAAAATACCTCCAAATGATATAAAGGTATATAAAATCTTCACTAATCACCACCGGGTAACAATTGTTCACAGTTTGGGTCAATCAATTTTCTGGAGCATCTACTACATATGCTGTCTGGGCCAAGGTCTGGGGATAAAACATCAAACAGGGCACAGTTGCTGCCTGTTTGTTTGTTTATTGTCTATAGATGCTTTTGCACAGCTATGGCATAGTTGAGTAATTGCAGCAAAACTCTGGCCCACAATGCTTCAAATATTTATTATCTGGCCCTTTACAGAAAGAGTTTGATAATCCTTGAACTACCCAAAGGTGGTAGAAATAAGCAGAAAAATACAGATATGAGAAATATTTAGCAGATATAATCACCAGAAGTTGACGACTGATTGGGTGTGGCTTGCAGAGTTGGGTGGATTTGCAATACCACCATTTTCTGTGGTTGGTATTGTGGAATTGGAATGGTGTGTATGTGTGTCTGTATGTGTGCACATGTTTGGTGCGTGTGTGTGTGTGGCAGTTCTATCTTCTAGGAGGAAAGTTAAAATTCACAACGTACTTTTGCTGGAAAATGGCTTTTGTGAGCCTTGGTGTGTGGCTATCATTATGTGCCCAAACACATGGAATCATTTTCATTATTTCTTCATAACTTCAGGAAGTGTGAGTTGCATTTGTTTTTCATATTTATTAAATAAAGTGCAAACAGGGAAGAAGGTTTTGATTCACTGTATCGGTGCTCAGTCTGAACATCTGATCTCTCTGACACACTTTCTATTTAGTCCCAGAGGATTTGATAGGAGAACAGTTTCACATTTAAGTGAAACTGAGGCTCTCTTCCTCTGTCTCCTTCTCTGAAACCAACCTGGAGATGGTTTCCCGAATTGGGAAGGATCTCACTCTCCAACTTGGTGATTTATGATTCTGTTAGCTGTATCTGTTTATTTTGCTTGCAGCCAATCATATTGGTTTTAAAGAAATGTAAGTGCAGCAAGAGAGGAAACATTGGAATGGCAGAGGAAGGAAGACTCTGGGAATGGGAAGGGTGAGAAGAATTTAGGAAACCATAAGCTCATCTGGATCTGGGGGCAAAAAAGGCTGCTCAAAATTCAAAGACCATAAGAGTGAAAAAGTAAAGAGCAGAGGGGATGGGGGTGGGGGTGGGGGAGAAATGGAAGAGTAAGTTGTGCAAAACTTTGTTGAACCAGGCCTGAATCCAGTCCAAATTGACCCCTGATCTCATCCAAGTACTGTCCGGCCCCTTTACAGTTTGTAAGATTTGATGGAACCACAGGCCAAAGTGGTGTGGCCAGAGGCCATCGGCCTTGGGGAAGCATCTTGCCAGTGGGGTGATGTGGGAAGACGCAGTGCCAAGCTGGCCAGACGCTGGTGTCTAATGCTATGTAATGAAGGCTAAGTGACAGACGGATATCCACTTAACTGCTGATTCCATCTTTCCCCACCCTGTTATCATCCTTAGCCTACTTTGTAAAAGACAAATTTTTGCCAGAAAATGTATTTTAGGTCAGTTGATTTTTTTGTTTGTTTGTTTTTTGATTTTGGTCGTTAAACAACTTTCATTTCCCCCTGGACTGATGTCAACCTAAAGTCTTGAGACGGTGCCATTTCAGAGCCATCCATGTAGTCATTCTGTGGAGATTTCAGATGGCATTTGGGAAAACCGCCAAGATGATGTATTGACTCTGAAGACAAGCAGGCAATTTCCACACAGAGAACCCTCTGAAGCCAAAGTGACTTGTGGGTTGTATGTGTGTCATATTGCAGAGGGACTGGACTCAAGTGGCCTATCTGTATAATCACTTGCCCCTACTGGTGAGTGAGCTGGTGTTGCACTTGTTCCAATCAGCTTGGCATCTGCATTTTTGCTTGTGGGAATTCAATAAATCCTCAGCCATTGGGGTGAGAGATTAAAGAGTTCCAAGAAGTACAGGAAGCAACTGGTAGCTAAGAGGCTAAAAATTAGAAATAAATCCCTTCTTATGAACTCACCCTTTTAGAAGTAAGAATCTCTCTTTCCTAAAAACAAAATAGAAAGCAAAGTCCTCTTGAAATGTGTTTATGTGTTTATTACTTATTTATAAACTTTTAAACATTAAAACTTTGTCTAACTGTATAAACACAATCAAAATCGAGGAGGACTTTGGATATTCATGTGTAGTTGTGGGGTAATTCAATGCTGTGTTGGAAGAAACATTAATAGACAATGTCTTGGGAGTGGGAGCCTGACTGGGTGGTGGGTTCTTTTGGGAGCCCACAGTCTTATTTGCTATCACAGAGAAAAAAACAGCCCCATTTCAGTAAGCAGGGTGGAGCTCCTTCTTTAGTAAGGCAAATGACTGGGATAGTTTTTCTGATTGATAAAGCTCTTGAGCCCTAGGTTAAGGAAGCTTCCTTTGCCACCATGTTGAGCTCTGCCACCCTGAACCTTTATCCTGTCTTTGGCCCTCCCTCTACTCCACTGTCCCCTTCTGTTTCTTCTTCCTATAAATGTTTAGGGAGTGTCTATTATGTGTCCACACTAAGTCGGTACAGGGAATATGGCTATGAGTCAGGTAACAGTGCTTTTATAAAACACACTATTTACACTTCTGGAATTTTCTTCATATGTTCTTAATCCTTAAAAATGTCCTGTATTTAATAAAGTCTTCTCGTTAGATTACTAGTTCTTTGAGGATCAGTATTCTTTTTTTGTACAGATGTATCCAAAATAAGTGTTACAAAAATAATAACTGTTAAAATAAAGCTGATGCTTCTCCTAAAATACAAATTTAAGCTCTATGGAAAGTTCATTGTAAGTATGCATTGCTGTCAAGTAAAAAAAGGAATTGTTATCTAGTGCTATATTCTAATATGCCTTCTTTTCAATGGACATGCTTTGAGTAGTTTCCAAAATCCTTGAAGGAGGACTGTCCAAGGAGTTTTGTATGTGAGTGTTTATGTTTAAGGGGTTCCAATAGCAAAGGTTGTTGTCCCCAAGGGGAGCTTTCCAAGAAGAATCCTCCATCTTGGAGAGAGGAAAGCATAATTTTTGGGCGACACCCTGTCTATTTTAAATCATTGGAGAGGGGAAAAATATTTGTCTCCAAGACTGTAATTTTCCGGATGACGCCATATTGTTGCACAGTTGCCATACCATGAGAAAGAGCATTCTTGTGGTTTCTTCACTGGAAATCCTGTAGGAAAGCTATTTCTGGCATCTTTTCCTAATGAAGCCCAGTGAGTATGGGGAACAGACTGGCCAACCAGATACAGTTTGTGGTCTCTCAGCATTTTGGAAAAGTCCCTTCAACACAGCATTTTTCAAAGGACTTCTCAGTGTATGAGGTGTTGAGAGGGGTGGATGATGAGGAGTAGGGCGAAATATTAGTCCAGATCAAATCCCAAAGCAGTGGTCTGGTCAGACATCCGGACTTTCATGTGATTATTCTCTCATAAAAATAATTTCGAATCTAAAATTTGTCTTTTAGTACATGGTGTAAGTATCTCTTTTCAAAATTAAATTTTGATAGCTAAGGACCACAACTAAGTATGCATTTGAATAAAAATAAGAGTAACTGGATGAGTAGACTGATATTCAATAGCAGCTTTTCAGATGGAGTTTGGTTCCTGTGAAAACCTACTTTCTGAATCTGAGCTGAATGCCCTGTTTAAGGATGTTTGTAAAAAAAATTATACAGAACACTTTTTTGAAATAGGAAAATTATAACGGTTTTAAAAACTCTGGCAACATTTTGCTCAGGTAACATTTTTCTCTTTAACTTAAAAAGTTACCTTACTATACTACCTTTGAATAGCAAATTCCAGAAATACTTCCAAATTGTATGCAGCCCTTCTCCTCCAGGCTGTAGACTTTTGAAGAAGGTACAATAGGCCAGGTGCGTTGGGTAATGCCTGTTCAGCACTTTGGGAGGCCAAGGTGGGCGGATCACTTGTGGTCAGGAGTTCGAGACCAGCTTGGCCACCACTGTGAAACTCTGTCTCTACTAAAACATAGAAATTAGCTGGGTGTGGTGCTGTGAGCCTGTAATTCCAGCTACTTGGGAGGCTGAGGCATGAGAATCACCTCAACCCAGGAGGTGGAGGTTGCAGTGAGCTGAGATCACACTAGTACACTCCAGCCTGGGTGACAGAGAGATTCTGTCTTAAAAAAATAATAATAATAAATAAAAATAAAAATAAAAAAGAAAAAAAAAAAGAGGCATAATAGACTTAAAGGGCTATTTAATGTCTAAATATAGAAATTATTTTGTAGACAAAACTATTAGAATTAGGAGACGTTTCCTAGGCATTTCTGACATGAGAGTGTGGAACTGAATTGATCTAACCCAGTAACTGAATTACAAATGGGTTAAGCCTCATTCATAGCAGTCTATGTGTCTTTTTGCCAAGTGTTCTTCGAATACAACTTCTCTCATCTCTCTCTCTTTCTCTTTCTTTTTTCTCTGGCAGTTTCAATAGCAGAAAAATAGGAACAACCTCATGCGCAGGCCCCAAACTTGGTCTTCCTTTCCTTTCCTGCTCGGGGCTGCTGTGGGTAGGTTGAGGAGAAGATAATAAGGTTGGCCCCAAGGGGCGGGTGTAGAGAGACCATATGGCTTCTCTGGCAGTTACTGGGAGCAGTGTTGACAGGCCTGGGAGCAAGCCAAGGCTGCGGTCTCCAGTGCCAGCAGGAGGACGGCGGTGACGGATGCAAAGCTCTGGATGGCAAGAGCGAAGCAGGGTGCCTTGAGAGGCCCACGACTCTGGAAGGTCTGCGCCTCGTGTCCAGTTAAATGTTTCAAGAAAATAACCTTGCAATGGAAAAACCCCTCTCTTTGTACTGAGGGATGGTCTCTTTTAGGGAATTCTTTACACATAAGAAAACTGTTTGTTGTTTTTATTAGTATAACTAATGTAAGAAATTGTAGACGCCAGACTAGGAAGACATCCCTTGTTGAATCATAACTTTTACTAGGTTGATGGAAGAGAGAGGATGTGTACAGCTAGCTCCTGGTTAACGTCTGAAAAACCTTTCCTGGACTTTTAAGAGAGAGGGAGAAAGTATTTCTGGAGATGTCTGTAGCTACAGGGAGAAAGATGGTACAATGAAAAGTAAAGGTGTTAAGAATGTTACTTAACATTCTCAAGTAACATTGAATAACATCTTAGGGGAAAATGGATCTTGGGGCTGTACTTTTTGACTTTCATGAGTTAAGAAAGCAACAACTATTTTTGAGAAATGATTATTAATTATGCACAGGCAAGAAGGAGGATCCGCCTTGAAGCTCTGAGGCAGGCTACTGGTTTGCTATGTTACGATGGGATGACAAGAGGAGTTTGTCAGCACCTGCATTTTCTTCAGGAAGAGAGTGGCTCTTAGGATGACCGTAGGCAGAAGGTTAGAAGCCTGCCCTTCTGATGCCATGGCCTGGCTCCAGCACTTCAGAGAGCCAGTGGGAAGGAGAGAAGATGTAAGGAGACTTCCGATGGAAATATTTTAGTTCCCTCAAGGGCTTCTCAGGGTCACACACTATAGTCCATCAATCTGTGGGCCACCAAAGATAATTTGTTCCACCCTATTTTCATTGTGTCACGTTTTCAACCTGTTCTGCTTCTTGCCTGGGTTTCTCTAAGCCTGAAAGAGAGATTCTCATAGAAACCTGAGAGACAGGCAGCAAACAAAGAGGCGGAGGTGATGGTGTTTAGAATCCTGATCAGATTCCTTCCAGCCTGCATCCCATTTCCTTTTGGGTTGGCCTGTTTCCTTCAATATCCTGGATGATATAATTATTCACATGGATTGTCAGAAAGCAATGACAGACTTTGATAAAAGTATCATTTCAATTAAAGTCACAGGAAAAAAAATAAGAGACGATCACAATTGTAAGTCATCTGTTAGCCAGCTGGATACATATATTGTGCTATCTCTGCCGGCTGGCCATCCAAAGAGTTTTCAAGGATTAACAAGGAGAGTTAGTGAGAAGATCTGTGGTCACAGAGGAATTTGCTACATATCTTGTGGGCTTTTCTGGCACCAGATTTGTTTTAGGGGAAAATGTGAGACTGGATTAATGCCACTTGCGAATCTTGATACCTTGATCTCAACTACATCTACAGGCCTGAATTGAAACCTATGTTGGATTGGATGGTGCTTCTGATGATGGTTTGACCAAAATATTATGAAATAATGGAAGAAAAAGTACAACTTAATGATAGAGAATTGGCCTCTGAATTTCCGTTTCACCCCTCAAAGTGGAAAAACTAAGTACAATAGATAATGATCTTTTTGTAGTTTGTGGAAGCAAGATTGTGAATGTGTTTTTACTCATTGCAGATCTCAGGCTTGATGCAAAGATTTAAAGATTTATAATCAGAATAACAATGAAAACTGTATGTTTCATAGATAATCCTTGATTTTTGAAGTATAGATGTGGTCTTGGGGCATATGATATTTTCTTGAAACTACTAAATAACCTTCCAGGAAAGACTCCTCTCTTTCGGGGAAGGACTGCATTGAATAATGTTTTGACAAGAGTGGATCAATCTGTTAAGATGTAATAACTTTTGCTCATTTAACAAGCTGGGGCAAACAAAAAGTGGCAAATTAGGCAGAGTTGAAATTATGCAAATTATAAGCGTTAAAAAGCACTCCCTTTTTGTACCCATGCATTGATTTTTCTCATCCGGGGGCTGATATGTTTATTTCCAAACAAAATGATTTGATTCATTTTATTAATTAAACTTATAAAAAAACCTCCAACATTAAAAAATTCGGCTTTCCCATGCAACCCTTCACAAGCTGAAGAATATGCAAGGATTTAATTATAGTGGACTGGGGGGAAAATCAAGCCCTTTTTTTGTTACGGTACAATTAAGTACCTGTCAAACTCAGGCAACCCTTAATTTTCCTTGAGTGAAAGCAGTTGATGAATATAAAACTAATCCTACCCTTAAGGCTTTCTTTTTGAAAGCCATATAATTAGAAGTAAAGGTTCATCCAAACTTAAAAGGCTTTTTTCTTTTTTCCTGGAAACATTTTTTACTTTGACAAAAGCGGTAAGATTTTGTACTTAGTGTTGTTGGATAGAGCAGTACCAGTTTTAACTAGCACAGAAGTACTTGGAATCACAGCTTCCATGTGTGTACTCCATGTGTGTAGAGCTGTGATTGCAAGAGATGGAAGGGGACATAAGTGCAATTGCTATCCATGACCTTACTGCTCAAAGTGTATTCCAGGGACCAGCAACATGACCTCACCTGGGGGTTTGTTAGAAAAGCAGAATTTTTAGTCCTGCCCAGACCCCTTGAAACTAGCACTTGAAATTTGTTAAGAACCCCAGACCTTGAATGCACACTAGTGCTGAAGAAACACTGGTTTATAAAACTGACTGGTTTGTTGTAGAACAGGTGAACTTTAAAGTAAATAATCAGTTGACCCTGTTCTTAGGGGAAGAAAATATTGTGAATTAAAGAGCAGTCAGTTTTATTTCTTGGATCATAAAATCCAGGCAATTAGGTTGCCAGAAGAATTTTTTTGAAGCTTGTTCCTACCTCCAGGAGATCCCATGAGAAATAGCTTTATCTTAAATTCTGAAATATATAATTGTTTCCCAATCTGGATAAGGAGTGAAATCTCTGGTCCATAAAGGCAGATCTAGCTTTTGGTTATTTTCGTTCACACAAAATACAATTTCCATGCAAAAATGTCTGGTCGAAAGTAGCCACTAAGTATTTTTTTTTTTTTTAAAGGAATCAACAAATATATTCAGGCCATAGCTAGTTTTATAAAATGAAATCCATATAAGACACTCAGTTCTTGACTCCTCCTCTCTTCCTTGGGCTACCAAAACATTTGTAAATACTTCCATCATGGTGCCTCCTGTTTTGTGATAATGTATCACTTTTCCTCCCATGATACTGTGAGTTATCTGAGGGTGTTTTTGTTTCCCAGAGTCTTGTACAGGGCTGGGAATGTTTGGGTACTCAATGATGTGTGTGTGTGTGTGTGTGTGTGTGTGTTTTAATTGTGGGAATATATATAATATAAAAATGATCACTTTTCCATTTTCAGGTACACAGTTCAGTGGCATTAAGTACATTCGCATTGTTCTGCAACCATCATCACCATCCATCCACAGAATTTTTCATCTTGCAAAGCTGAAGCTCTATACTTATTAAACAGTAACTCCCCAGTCTCCCTTCCCCCAGTCCCTGGCAACCACCATTCTACATCTGTCTTCCTGAATTTGACTGCTATAGGTATCTCATATGCATTGAATCATATGGCATTTGTGCTTTTGTGACCAGCTTATTCCCCTTAATAAAAGGTCTTCAAAGTTCATGCATGTCGTAGGATGTGTCAGAATTTCCCTCCTTTTTAAGGATGAATAACATTCCATTGTATGTATCTACCACTTTAGTCCTTTCTTGCATTGCTATAAAAAATATCTGAGACAGGTTTAATTGGTTCATGGTTCTGCAGGCTGTACAGGAAGCAGAGCAGGTTCCTGAAGCAGGAGGCTTCAGGAAACTTACAATCATGGTGGAAGGTGAATGGGAAAGAGGCTCATCTTACATGGCTGGAGTGGGGAAAGAAAGAGAGTTGGGGAGGTGCCACACACTTTCAAATAACCAGATCTCACTATCACGACACCAGCACCAAGGGGGATGATGCTAAACCATTAGAAACCAACCCCATGACCCAGTCACCTCCCACCAGGCCCCACCTTGAACACTGGGGATTACATCTCAACATGGGATTTGGGTGGGGGCACAGATTCAAACTATATCACTTGGGTTACTTTTATCTTTTGGCAGTTGTGAATAACCCGGCTATGAACATGGATGTGCAAATATCTATTTGAGTTGCTGCTTTCAATTCTTTTGGATATATACCTAGAGTGGAATTCCTGGACAAGACTATTTTATTTTTATTTCTTTGAGGAAGTATCACGCTGTTTTCCATAGCAGCTGTATCATTTTATATATGTACCAGCAGTGCACAGGAATTCTAATTTCTCTATATTCTTTTTAACACTTGTTATTTTTTCTCTCTCTCTCTTTGTGTGTGTGTGTTTGTGTTGTAATAGCCATCCAAATGGATGTGAAGTGGTATCTGGTTTTGATTTGCATTTTCCTGATGATTCATCATTTTGAGTATTTTTTCATGTAATTACTGATAATTTGTATGTCTTCCTTGGAGAAATAGCTGTTCACATCCTTTGCTCATTTTTAAATTGTTTCCTTTTATCATTGAGTTGTGGGAGTTCTTTATATATTCTGAATATAAATCCTTTATCAAATATATGATTTGCAAATATTTTCTCCCATTCCATGGGTTGCCTTTTTGCTCTGATGATTGTGTCTTTTGATGCACAGAAGTTTTAAATTCTGAAGTATCCAATTTATTTTTCTTTTGTTGTCTGTGCTTTTGGTGTCATACATGAGAAATCACTGTGAAATTCAATGTCATGAAGGTTTCCCCCTATGTTTTCTTCTAAGAGTCTGGTAGTTTTATGTTTTGCGCCTAAGTCTGATTCATTTTAACTTAATTTTTATATATGGTATAAGGTAAGGGTTCAATATTATTCTTCTGAATGGGGATACCTAGTTTTCCAAGTACCATTTATTGGAAAGACTAAATTGAATGATCTTGGCACCTCTGTCAAAAATCATTTGATCATGTCATGTGGGTTTATTTCTGGGTCTCATTTCTGTTCCATTGGTCTATATGTCTGTCTTTATGTCAGTACCATGTTTTTTGGTAACTTTGTAGTAAGTTTTGAAAAGCTTTGTAGTAAGTGAGTTTGGAAGTGTGAGACCTCTAACTTCATTCTTTTTCAGGATTGTTTTGGTTATTTGGGGTCCCTTTGAGATTCTATATGAATTGTAGGATGAATTTTTCTATTTCTTTAGGAAACTTTGGGCTTTTGATAGGTCATCACTGGTTTTGAATGCATAAATGAATAAACAAAAGAATAAAATTTAAAAGCTAACTTATGCTTAAGTTATGGAAAGCATGTTAACTACAAAAATCCTTAATGATGTCCTAGGGATGGGAAATTTCTCCAATAAAGAGATACCTTTTTCTTTACTATATGTAAAATTTTGTTTGCTTTTACTTATTTTCCTATTTATATTCTTCAAAAGAATTTGATGCAAGTTACAATTAAACGAGAAGAGAATAAAATTAAAGCAATTAAAAAGGTGGTAGGGGAAGGAGTTTGAAGTTAGATGAGAGAAAGGAACAGCCTCTGTCTTTTGCGCATCAGCTTGGTTTTAAGTTTCCTGGAAACTGAGCAAAAAGAGAAACATGTTTTTTTTTTAGTGCTTACTATGGCCCAGGCACTGAAACTTGACTCCTAACAGCATCCCTATCCAATATGTATAGAATCAGGCTCTTTGTGTTTTCCAATCATGGATGCAGTGCCCCAGTGTGCATGGGGCTTGTGTCCCAGCTTCCACTTGCTTTGTGGTGCCCTTGCTTGGTACCTGTGTTGATATATCTGAGTCCTGTCTCAGTAGTATAATTGCCCTTCTCCATTTTCCAGTCTTTCTGAGTTCCTACATTGGCACCCTAGTTACTCTTCCAAATCAAAATCTATCCTAAGTCCAGGCCTTGTCTTACTTTTGCTTTTCCCCACTCTAGGCCTACAGCCCAGTTCCAGAATTCTAGCTTTTCATGGACCCTATTACCTTTGGGTTGACATCCTCATGGATTTCTGCCCCATAGTTGTCATCCCTGGGGAATATAGCTTATTAGATATGTTTCTATTCTTGACTCCTTATGGTGACTGTTTATTTGCCTGAACTATGAGGGGTTCTAGGTCTCTTTACAGAAACCCTCCTGCCAGAGTTTATCCTCTTAGATACTAGTCTTGCCCCTGTCTATCTTGCCTTGAGAAAACTGCTGTGGTTCATCAATGAGCTAAAAAAATGACAGAAGCATTTTTGACCCTTTTTTGTACTGGGTATCAATTAAAAGCCGAAGGGATAATGCCTAATTGATTCCCTATGACACAATTTGGGTTCTCCAGGAAGCAGAACCTGAGACAGTGTAGTGCTGAGAGTAGTGCTGAGACTGTTTATTGGGTGTGTCCTTGAGATCAGCATCTGTGGACAGGAGGGGATGAAAGTGGGATTGAGCTAAGGGAGAAGTCAAACTGAGTGCAGGGCCAGTGACAACAGCAACCACCTTAAGTTCTAGAGTTAAAATGGTTTATGGAGAATGGCCAGGACTTTATCCCACTCCTCAATTGGTCATTGTTGTGGACTGCTCTTGAAAGGCGGTGACATTGGACCAGACTCTGGTCTGGGGCTGTGACAATCCCTGAAAAGTTAAGAGCAGGAGGCTGTCTGCTGATAGTTCTCCCAGCAGCTGGGCAACAAGGCCTTCCTTGAAGGAGGATCTGGGCAGTGTGTCTCTTGTCTACCATGCTCTGGAAGCAACTGGGCCCATATTACAGGTAAAACCATGATTGAACTTTGCATAGAGACGGAGTGTGGTGGCTCACGCCTGTAATCCCAGCACTTTGGGAGGCCGAGGCGGGTGGATCATGAGGTCAGGAGATCTAGACCATCCTGGCTAAGACGGTGAAACTCTGACTCTACTAAAATTACCAAAAAAAAAAAAAAAAAAAAGAAAAAAAAATTAGCCAGGCGTGGTGGCAGGTGCCTGTAGTCTCAGCTACTCAGGAGGCTGAGGCAGGAGAATGGTGTGAACCCGGGAGGCGGAGCTTGCAGTGAGCCGAGATCGCGCCATTGCACTCCAGCCTGGGCGACAGAGGGAGATGCCGTCTCGAATAAAACAAAACAAAAAGATGGAATTTAGATAAATTGACCAGATAAATATTCTTCTGTCAACCCTCTATGAATTATCTCAGAGAAGCTCTTGACTGGGGCTGGACAACAGAAAAATAATTATAGATTGAACTTGCTGTAGAGTGTGAAATTCTTCATAAAGAATACAAAGGAGTTTCATATGCTTAGATATCAGATATACAGTTAGAGGAGTTATAGTTAGCTATGAAAATTAGGGTTTTTGGGTATAAAAATTACGTTTATTTTTGATAAGTAAAAGTAAATATTTATGGGATACAATGTGGTGTTTTGATATATGTATACTTTGTGGAATGTCTAAAGCTATTGAGCGTATCATTTTTTGTGTGTGGTGAGAACACTTAACAATCTACTCTTTTAGCAATTTTCAAGTATACAGTGTATTTTTATTAACTGTAGTTACCATATAATAAGTCTTGAACTTATTTCTCCTGCCTAACTGAAATTCCGTGTCCATTAACCAACATCTCCTGAATTTCCCTACCTGCTAGCCTCCGGTAACCACCATTTTACTCTCTGTTTCTGAGTTCAACTTTTTTATATTCCACATATAAACGAGATCGTGTGGTGTTTGTCTTTCTGTATCTGGCTTATTTCACTGTCCTCCAGTTTCCTTCACGTGGTCGTGAATGAGAGGATTTCCTTCTTTTTAAAAGCCTAATAGTTTTTCATTGTGTTTATATACCACATTTTCTGTATATCCATTTATTCATTGGTGGAAACTTAGATTAATTTCATATCTTGGCTATTGTGAATAATGCTACAATGAATATAGGAGTGCAGATACCTCTTTAATACACTGCTTATATATTTTTTGGATATATACTCCGTAGTGGGATTGCTGGATTGTATGGTAGTTCTATTTCTAATTTTTTGAGGAACTTCCATATTGTTTTCCGTATTGGCCATACTAATATACATTCCTACCAATAGTGTACAAGGGTTCTTATTATATTTCTCCAGATCCTTACCAATGTTTGTTATCTTTTGTCTTTGCCATCATGGCCAATCTAACGTGTGAGAGGATATCTTATTGTGGTTTTAATTTGTATTTCCCTGATGATTATTGATATTGAGAATTTTCCCATATACCTATTGGCCATTTCTATGTCTTTTTATTTTGAGAAGTATCTATTCAGGTTGTTGCCCATTTTTCATTGGGTAGTTTTCTAACTATTGAGTTGTGTGAGTTCCTTAAATGTTTTGGCTATTAATCCCTTGGCAGATGTACAATTTGCCAATGTATTTTCCCATTTTGTACATTGTCTCTTCACTCTGTTGACTGTTTCCTTTGCTGTGCAAGAGATTTAGTGTGATGCAATCCTATTTTTGCTTTTGTTGCCTGTGCTTTTGGGGTCATATTCAAAAAATCTTTGCCCACACCAATGGTATGGAACTTTCCCCCTATGTTTTCTTCTAGTAGTTTTACATTTTCAGGTCATATATTTAAGTCTTTAATCCATTTTGAATTGATTTTTTTTGTATACTGTGTGAGATTAGTATCTAATTTCGTTCTTTTGCATGTGGATATCCAGTTTTCCCAGCACCATTTGTTCAAGAGACTGTCCTTTCCTCACTGTGTATTTTTAGCATTTTTGTTGTATCAACTCACCATATATTTGTGGATTTATTTCTGGGCTGCCTATTCTGTTCTATTATGTGTTTGTTTTAATGGAAGTACCATGCTGTTTTGATTATTGTAGTTTTTAGATTTTCAAATCACATAGTGTGATGCCTCCAGCTTTGTTCTTTCTGCTTGCTTTGGCCAGTTTTTTTTTTTTTATGGTTTCATATGAATATTAGGGTTTTTTTCTATTTCTGTGAAAAATTTCTTGAAATTTTGATAGATACTGCATTGAATCTGTAAATCACTTTGGGTAGTATGGATATTCTAAGAATATTATTTTAATTCATGAACACAGAATATCTTTCTGTTTACTTGTGTCTTCTTTAATTTCCTTCATCAATATTTTATAGTTTTCACTGTATACGTCTTTCATCTCCTTAGTAAAAATTTGTCCCTAAATATTTAATTTTTTATAGCTATTGTGAACAAAATTGTTTTGATTTCTTTTTTGGGTAGTCTATGTATAGAAATGCTATGAATTTTTGTATGTCAATTTTGTATCCTGCAACTTTAATTAATTTATTATTTCTAACAGTTTTTATTTTTTGTAGTCTTTAGGGTTTTTATATATATATATCATGTAATTTGCAAAGTGAGACATATGTATATATAAAATGTCATCTGCAAAGACAGACTATATATATATATATTTATATAATGTCATCTGCAAAGAAAGACAATTCGACTTCTTCGTTCCTGCTTCAAATACTTTTTGTTGCTTTCTCTTGACTAATTGTTCTGGTTAGAACTTCCAGTACTATGCTGAAGACAGGTGATGAGAATGAGCATTCCTGTCTTGGATTCCTGATATTAGAGAAAAAAGCTTTCAACTTTTCACCATTGAGTATAATGTTAACTATGGGCTTGTCATTTATGGCCTTTATTATGTTGAGGTATATTTCTTCTATACCTAATTTATTTGGAGTATTTACATGAAAAGGTGCTGAATTTTTTTGAATGCCTTTCTGCATCTGTTAAGATGATTATATGGCTTTTGTCCTTCCTTCATATAATGTTAATGAGGTGTGTCACCTTTATGGATTTGCCTATGTTGAACCATCTTTGCATCCTAGTGATGAATTCCACTTGATCATGGTATACGATTTTTTTTAACATGCTATTTCATTCAGGTTGTTAATCTTTTGTTGAAAATTTTTGTATCTCTGTTCATCAGAGATATTAGCCTGTAATTTTCTTTTACTGTAGTGTCCTCTCTGGCTTTGATATCAGGGTAATGCTGGCCTCATAAAATGAGTTTGGAAGTTTTCCCTCTTCAAATTTTGGAAGAGTTTGAGAAGGATTGACTTTAGTTCTTCAAATGTTTGATAGAGGCTGGGCACAGTGGCTCACGCCTGAAATCCTAGCGCTTTGGGAGGCTGAGACGGGTGGATCGCGTGAGGTCAGGAGTTCGAGACCAGTCTGGCCAAACTTGTGAAACTCTGTCTCTACTAAAAATACAAAAATTAGCTTGGCATGTGGCAGACGTCTGTAATCCCAACTACTTGGGAGGCTGAGGCAGGAGAGTCACTTGAACCTGGGAGGCAGAGGCTGCAGTGAGCCCAGATAGCGCAATTGCATTCCAGCCTGAACAACAGAGCGAGACTGTCTCAAAAAAATAAATAAATAAAAAATGCAGCAATGATGGCATCAGGTCCTGGACTTTTCCTTGATAGGAAACTTTTTATTTACTGATTCAATCTATTTACTCATTATTTTTCTGTTCAAGTTTTCTCTTCACGATTCTGTCTTGGCAGGTTCTATGTGTCTAGGAATGTATCTATTTCTTCTAGGTTTTCCAATTTGTTGGCATGAAATTGTTCATAACAGTCTCTTATGATCCTTTGTAATTCTGTGGTATCAGTTGTAATATCTCCTCATTTGTTTTTAATTTTATTCATTTGAGTCTTCTCTTTTTTTTTCAGTCTGGCTAAAGGTTTGTTGATTTTATCTTTTCGAAAAACCACTCATTTCATTTACTGTTTTTCTAGTCTCTTTTTTATTTATTTTTGCTCTTTTTATTACTTCCTTCTATCAACTTTAGGCTTAGTTTGTTCTTCCTTTTCTAGTTCTTTGAAGTGTAATATTAGATTGTTTATTTGGGATCTTTCTTCTTTTTTTTTTTTTGATGTAAGCATTTATTGCTATAAACTTCCCTCTTAGAACTACTTTTGCTGCATCCCATAGTTTTGTTGTGTTTCCATTTTTGTCTCAAGATATGTTAAAAGTTTTCTTGTAATTTCTTCTTTGACCCCTTCGTAGTTTAGAAGTATGTTGTTTAATTTTCACATATTGGTGAATTTTCTAAAATTCCATTTATTATTGACTCCTAGTTTTATACCACTGTGGTCAGAAAAAATACTTAATATAATTTTAATCTTCTTAGATTTTTAAAGCATTGTTTTGTGGCCTAACATATGACCTATCCTGGAGAATGTTCTGTGTGAACTTGCGAAGAATGTGTATTCTGCTCATAGTGGATGAAATGTTCTCTGTCTGAATGTTAGGTACATGTGGTCTAATGTGTAGTTGAAGTCCAATGTTTTCTTACTGGTTTTCTATCTAATGTCCATTGTTAAAAGTGGAGTATTAAAGACCCCTACTATTATTGTATTGCAGTCTACCTCTCTCCTCAGATCTATTAACTTTTGCTTTATATATTTAGGTGCTCTGATGTTGAGTGCATATATATTTATAATTGTTATATCTTCTTGATGAATTAACCTTTTTGTCATTATATAATATCCATCTTTGTCTATTTTTATACTTTTGACTTAAAGTCTATTTTACCTGATGTAAGCATACGTATCTGTGCTCTCTTTTGGTTTCTACTTGCATGAAAAATTTTCCACACATTTATGTTCAATCTAGCAGTGTCCTTTTTAAACAAACAAAAAACAAAAAACAACAACAAAAAGCAAGGTCTTGCTCTGTCACCCAGGTTGGAATGCAGTGGTGTGGTCATAGCTCCCTACCCCTACAGCTTCAAACTCCTGGGCTCAAGTGATCCTCCCATACCTTAGTCTCTTGTGTAGCTGGAACTACAGTTGCATGGCACCATGCCTGGCTGTTTTTTATTTTTTTTTGAAAGAGGGGGTCTTGCTATTTTGTCCGGGTTGGTCTCAAACTTGTGGCCTCAAGAGATCCTCCTATCTGGGCCTCCCAAAGTTCTGGGATTACAGGTGTGAGTCACCACATCTAGTCTATTTGTGTTATTAAATGTGAAGTGAAGTGAGTCTCTTATAAGCAGCATATAGTTGAGTCTTTTTAAAAAAATTAATCCGGTCTTTTGATTCAATAATTTTATCCATTTATATTTAAGATAATAATTGATAGGTAAGGACTTACTACTGCCATTTTGCTAATTGTTTTCTAGTTGTTTTGTATATCCTTTGTTTCTTTTTTCCTCTTTTGCTGCCCTCCTTCATGATTAAATAATTTTCTCTAGTGGTATGCTTTGATTCCTTTCTTTTTACCTTTTGTGTATCTTTTATTGGTTTTTGCTTTGTGGTTACCATGAAGCTTACATGAGATGTCTTATAGTTATAAAAGACTATTTTAAGCTGATAGCAACTTGCCTTTGATCATACAAAAAACCTTATACTTGTACCCCTCCTCCCCATACTAAATGATTTTAGCATTTAGAATCTGATGTCACAATTTACCTTTTTATTTATTTATTTTAAAACAGGGTCTCACTCTGTTGCCTAGCCTGGAGCCCAGTGGTACAATTATAGCTCACTACAGCCTAAGATTCCTGGGCTCAGGCAATTCTTCCACATCAGCTTTCCAAGTAGCTGGGTCTACAGGCCTGCACCACCATACCTGGCTATTTACTTTTTGTTTTTTTTTTTTTGGAGACACAGCATTGCAGCATGTTATCCAGGCTAGTCTTAAACTCCTGGCCTCAAGCAATCTTCCCACCTCAGCCTCCCAAAGCGGTGGAATTATAGACATGAGCCACTGAGCTCAGCCTTTTAAAAATAAAAATTCTGAAGCTAAATTTCATTGCATTAATTGTACTAATTTTCATTATTTACTGCTTTTCTGATTTTGTTAAATTGTTTCTTTGCATTTTCTCAAAGCTTGCTGAGCTTCTTTAAAAATAATTATTTTGGCCAGGTGCAGTGGCTCATGCCTTGTAATCTCAGCACTTTGGGAGGCCGAGGCAAGTGGATCACTTGAGGTCAGGAGTTTGAGACCAGCCTGGCTAACATGGTGAAACCCTGTCTCTACTAAAAATACAAAAAATAGCTGGGTATGGTGGTAGGCACCTGTAATCCTAGAAACTCAAGAGGCTGAGGCAGGAGAATTGCTTGAAACCAGGAGGCAGAGGTTGCAGTGAGCCAAGATGGTGCCACTGCACTCCAGCCTGGGTGACAGAGCAAGACTCCATCTCAAAAAAAAAAAAAAAAAATTATTTTGAATTCGTCAGGCACTTTATATATCTTCTTTTCTTCGGGGTTAACTGTTGGGAAATCATTGTGTTCTTTTGGTAGTGTTATACCTCATCAATTTTTCGTGTTTCTTATTGGATTACATTGATGTCTGTATATTTAGTGAAGCAGTCAGTTACCTCTTGCAGACTTTATGGGTTAGTTTCACTGTGGGACCATCTTCTGTGGGGATGGAGGTGCAAGGGCACTTGCCTGGTAGAGAGTGCAGCAGTTCTGGCACCAGTGAGGGTATAGCCATACGGTTTCTGTGCAGTTCTGTCAGCTGAGGTTGACATTGACAAAGATTGGAAGGATCCATACTGGCCAACACTGTGGATGTCTGCAGTGACGGTGAGTCATTGGGTTTTTTGGTGGTGATGGCTGCTGTGGTTCTCTTGATCTCTTTCTCTCCCACTGGGGAAGTTGTGCCTGAGGGAATCAGTTTTGGCACTGGCCTTATGTGCTCATTTGGAATGAAGGTGGCTCTAGTTTCTGATAGGCAGCACTCATGTCTGATGAGCTGAGGCCTGAAGCATGATCATGTGTGGAGGGCCTATGGCTCTGTTATCTAGGGCAGCAATGGCACTGTTGCTCAGGGGGCAGACATTCCCACTGCCATGTTAGTAACCGTAAGGAGGCTTGTGTAGCAACCAGGTAGATGAGAATGGGAGCACAAGTGTGTGTAGAGTTATAGTAGCTCTGGGGTTAAGGTGGGGTCTGGGTCTCTATAGTGGTTAAGCTTGTACCTGGAGCATGGACATGCTCAGAGAGACCTTGGCTTCAGGGCCCAAAGTGTGAACAAATTTTCCATGGTAATGGCTCTGGGTTCTGAGATGTGGGCAGGCACAGTGAAACCGTAAAGCCCAGGTCTGGAATGTGGGCACTCATGGGGATGTCAAGGCTTGGGCGTCAGGGCACACGCAAGTTCAGGAGAGGTGGCAGCTCTTTTCCTGGTTCAACAGCACTGCTTCTTGAGGCAGGTAGGGATGTGCAGCCAAGTCTCACTCTCTGGGGTTACCCAACAGGAATGGCTGTTGATTACCTCAGTAGCAAAATATACCAATGCTCTCTACAGCAGGCTGCTGGGGACCATGATGGTTCCATCCACATGGGTGATATTGATAGCTTCCACCCTTCTTCTTTGTTCCCAGCTGTTTCCTGGCATCTCAGCTATGCCAGTCTCACTAGCAATCCTTCCTATGTGGATATTCTCCATTTTTTTTCCTCCACTATGTTGCTGTAGGTTGTTTAATGGGCCCTTGAGCCCTTTCAGGGCTAGTTTGATCTGTGGATAGCCATCTGTATTTGGTTGGTTGTGGAGAGTGGAAGGATGGTATCTCTTACCCCACCATCTTAGTGACATCACTCCTCCAAATCAGAAGTTTGATTTTATGCAGACTTGTATTTTTTTGCCCATGTTTGGGAACATTCAACCTTTGCAAGGAGTACTTGAGGCCCGGAAGGTTTTTGTTGTTTTTTAAATCAAGAAGTATCTATATACTTACATTTAGACAAGTACTTCATGAAGTCCCAGAGTGCCAGACTATTAAATAATGAAAATTGAATATTGGTCAGAAAAATTGTGAGTACAGAAATGATTTACTATCTACCTCTCTCTGAAATTAGCCCAAACTGGCTCATGTAATTTGTTTTTTCATCTTAATGGATGGTTTAGTGGCAAATGTAATCTTAGATAAGTTACCTGCGGGTGGGATTTCTAGTATTTTTTATTTCAAAGCTGAAGCATGTCTGGCAATAGTGATGATCTGGAGTACAAAGGTACATACAA
The DNA here is from genome assembly GCF_047675955.1 of Chlorocebus sabaeus. Lineage (NCBI taxonomy): Eukaryota > Metazoa > Chordata > Mammalia > Primates > Cercopithecidae > Chlorocebus > Chlorocebus sabaeus. The sequence continues at coordinate 28,656,030 of NC_132914.1, forward strand.
TTGCTCTTCTGTTGCAAAACTGTATCCTGTAAAACATTCAAACTCTTTCCTTTCTTCCTTTCTCCATAGATTTAAGATTTTAAAGATAGGAGGTAGCAAAATCAAGCAGCACAGAGGGGCACAAAATAAATAGTAAAAATAGTAAATCTCTTGCCTTAACCTCTTGATTTCCAATTCCACATTTAGAAGTATTCTTGACATTTTTTGTGTATCTTTCCAGGATTTTTTGTGCATATATAAGTGTGTGTGCATGCATGTGTGTGTATACACATACATATATATTCACTCTCTTGAGACAATACATGTATTATTTTATGACTTACTTTATTCAGTTAATCTATAACTTGGACATCTTTGCATAGTTCTGTATACACATATACTTAAAATTTTAAAGGGTACAAAATATTTCATTGTATGGATATAGTATACTGTACTTAATCAGTTTAGTGCTGAGAACATTAAGGTTGTTTGGAGTTTTTGTTCAATTTTTCTATGAACATCCTTGCAGATATATTTTTATGACTTTGCGTGATAGCCGCCTTAGGGAAAATTCCTAGAAGTAGTATACATAAGTCATAGAGTAGATGCATATACAATTTTTGTCTTGTATTGCCAAACCACCCTTCAAAATGTTGTATCAGTTATATTCAACTAGTAGTATGTGGGAATATCAGTTTCTCCAAACTTTTGCCAACATTAGCTTTCATCAAATGCTTAATCTTTGCCAATCTGTTGGATAAAAAAAAGTATTTCATTCATCTGATTTGTATCCTGTAACTATGATTCTGACTGGGCATTGTGTGTATGTATGTGTGTTGTTTTGGTCTTTTTATTTCTGCTTCAGGTTTCATCATTTCTTTGCTCATTTTTCTATTGGGTTATTTGCCTTTTGTGTGTTTTGTAGGCATTCTCTGTATATAAAGGACATTATTCTTTTGTCATTAATGTTACAAATACTTTTCTCGGTTTATAATTTGTATTTTGGATTTTTTATAGCATGTTTATACAGAAAATTTTAATTTCTGGTAGTAAAATTTACCACTCTTTCTTATGGCTTCTAAAATTTGTGACATGCTTAGAAAGGCTTTTACTTTACTCATGTGTTAAAGACAGATCCAGCTATATTTTTATCTAATACTTCCATAATTTTGTTATTTATACTTAGGTCTTCATCTATAAAATGGGGATTATAATAGAATCTAGGTTATAAGACTGTGATGAGGATTGGGGGAGTAGAAAAAAAATAACTTTTTTATCAGGTATATTCTTATTTAATACTTTTAAAGGAGAATATATAAGTTGCTTCTGTAAAATAAGATATGATAAAATATACTTGTTAATAAAGCTATGGATTATTGCATATTAATTTTATAATCAGCCACCTTACTCTTACTAATTTTCTCATGGTTTCCAATAGCTTTTGGTTTCTTTTGGTTTTCTAAATTTAGAATCATTTTTTTCTGCAAATAATGATACTTATTTCTCTTGTTTTTTAATGCATTGGTTAATATATAGTAAAAATGCTACATAAATTTGAAAGTAGGAATTTTAAACTTTTTTTTACTTGGCAAATACTGATGTAAGCATGGTTCTGCCTCTTGTTTTGAAGTATACAAACACAAAATACTTTGTTGTAACATTTTTTAAAACGTTAATAGATGTTCATGGTACAAAATTCAGGAAAATAAAAGAGTAAATGTGAAAAGTAGGCTAGGTCTGGTGGCTCATGCCTGTAATCCCAGCACTATGGGAGGCCAAGCGGGGGCAGATTGCTTGAGCCCAGGAGTTCGAGACCAGCCTGGGCAATGTGGCAAGACCCCAACTCTACAAAAAAATACAAAAATTAGCCAGATGTGGTGGCATGCACCTGTAGTCCTGGCTACTTGGGAGGCTGAGGTGGGAGGATTGCTTGAGCCTGGTGGGAGGTTGAGGCTGCAGTGAGCCAAGATCGTGCCACTGCACTCTAGCCTGGGTGACAGAGCCAGACCCTGTCTCAAAAAGAAAAAAAAAAAAAGAAAAAGAAAAAAGTGAAAAGTAATTATTTGTCATACCTCTTTGCCTTATTGACCCAGATCTCCGCTTAGAACAAACATTGTTAAAGACAACTTATTTAATATTGACCCAGAGATAAACTCAGCATTTATAAATATGTGTATAAATGTAGTAGAATTCTTATTTAAATAGACCTATCTTCTCTTCTGTGTTGATATATGGCGATCATAAGGCATTTACAAAGATGTCAGTTTAGAGAGGTAGGAGGTTTCTGTGTAATCATTTTTAAGGATATACTTTATTGTTTTACCAGTCAGTCTCAGTCATGTAGTTACCATTGAATTCCAGCTATAGTCACCATACTTTTTGGGTGTTTCTTGGTCTGGCAGAAACAGTAGCTACACAGGCGTGCTCTCTTTATGGCCACAAAATTTACATCCTGCTCTAATGTGTGCTTGATAGACAACACTCATTCTGGGATCCACTTCAACCATTATTACCATTCTAGAAATTCCCCTTGCCTTTCCAGTACTGGATCCTGAGAAAAATGATAGGAAAATAACATTTTTGAATTATTACATCTGAAAGTATTCTTTTTTCTACATTTCTAGTTGATTGGCAATTTGGCTGGATATAGAACTATGGGCTGAAATTACTTTCCTTCAGACTTTTGGAGATATTACTCCAATGTCTGATAGTATCAGCGTTGCTATTAAAAATTCAAAGTTTTTCTGCTTCCTGGTTCTTTGTAGGTGTTCCTTTTTAAAAATCGCCAGAATATTTTAAAAACTTATCTTTGTTTTTGGTGTTCTAAAATCTTACCATGATGTACATTGGTATGGATTATTTTACCTACTCTGCTGGGCATTTGATAAATCTGTTTAATCTTCAAGTTGATGTCTGTCTCTCCTGGGAGATTTTCTGCAATTATTTTATTGCTAGTCTCTTCCTCTCTGATGTCTCTATTTCTTTCTCTTCTCAATATATTTTGTTAAAAAGATGATCTTGTTCTTTCATCATGGATGTAAAATCTTTTATCTCTCTGAGGATAATAATGATAGATTTTTTTTAAGATGTAAAAAATTCAGTATTTTTTTCAAGTTTCTATTTTCATCTTAGTTTTTATTTTTAGTGCTAAAAATGAGATATCTTATAATAGTTAATTGTCAACTTATTAAGAGTAAGAAATTAAAAGCTATTTGGGACCTCTGAGCATTTTAGAAATATGCAAGAAATGGAGGCTGAATGTGGTGGCTCACACCTGTAATCCCAGCACTCTGGGAGGCTGAAGCAAGAGGATCAGAGGCCAGAAGTTTGCAACCAATCTGGGCAACATAGCAAGAGCCCATTTTTTTTTTTAAAAAATGAGCAAGTTAAACCTTTTGTATTGCTCTATGAAACCTTATTACTCCATCGTTCATCCTACAAATCCAACACTCTAATGCACTTTAAAAAACTCCCAAAACTCTTGTATATGGCTGTTGATTGAATCCTTCCCCAATACTTAAGAGTAAATTGATGTGATTTTATAACATGTCATTTTGGAAATATGTACCAAAGTGTTAAATGTGTATAACATTTAACATAATAATTGCAGTATTATTTTAATAGCAAAAATGGGAGAAGCTAAAATGTTTCCAACAAAAATGACTTAGTTATATAAATTACATTAAATAAGCTACAGTGAAATACTATGAGGTGTTAAACTATTGTTAAAGATCTGCATTTAGTGACTTTGAAAAATGTCTCACACGTGGTAAGTGGAAATGGCAAGTGACAGTATAAATAGTGTGATCTCACTGATGATAATATTTTAAAAACTTCTTATATATAAGAAGTTAAATATATCTTCTAAATATATAGAGATTTATCTATGAAGATGTTCACCAAAATGTTAACAATGGTTAGATCTGGGTGTTGACATTTTAGATTTGTTTCTATTTCTTTTTGTTTTCCTGTATGGTTTAATTTTTACTTACTTTTTTTTTTTTTAACAATAACAATGTCTTTAAAGTTTTATTTTCATTGACATAGTAATTGTACATATTTATAGAATATAATGTGATGTTTTGATACATATATGCATGTATATATTGCGTAATGATCAAATTAGGATAATTAGCAAATCCATTGACTCAAGCATTTATTCTTCCTTTGCAGTGAGAACATTCAAAATCCTCTCTTCTAGCTATTTTTAAATACAAAATATATTCTTGATAACTGTTGTCACTCCACTATAGTCACCCTATTGTGCAATAGAACACCAGAATTATTCCTTCCATCTAAGTATAACTTTGTATCTGTTGACCAACCTATCCCCATCTCCTACTTTCTTACCCAGCCTATGGTGACTACCATTCTACTCTCTACTCCTGTGAGATAAACTTTTTTAGATTCCACATATGAGTGAGATCATACAGTATTTGTCTTTCTGTGTCGAGCTTGTTTCGTTTAACATAATGTCCTACAGGTTGATGGATGTTTTTGCAAATGACAGAATTCCATTTTTTTTAAAATGACTGAATATACTCTATTGTTTATATGTACCACGTTTTCTTTGCCTATTCCTCCCTTGATGGACACTTAGGTTGCTTCCTTGTCTTGGATATCATGAATAATGCTACAAGGAACATGTGGGTAAAAATTTCTTAATGAGGTGATGTTTCATTTCCTTTAAATGTACATCAAGTAGTGGGATTGATAGATTATGTGACAGTTCTATTTTTAATTTTTTAAGGAAACTTCATACTGTTTTCCATAATGGCTGTACTAATTTACATCTCCACAAAGTGTGTGTAAGGGTTTCCTTTTCTCCACATCCTCAGCAACACTTGGTATCTTTTGTCTTTTTGAGAAGAGTCATTCTAACTGGAGTGAGGTGATATTTCATTGTGGTTTGAATTTGTATTTCCGTGATGATTACTGATTGCTATGGTTTGGATGTGGTCTGTCTCCATCAAATCTCGTATTGAAATTTGATTCCCAGTGTGGTGATTTTGGGAGGTGGTAGAGCCCAGTGGGAGGTGTTTGATCATGGGGGTGGATTCCTCCTGAATGCCTTGGTGCCGTTCTTATAGTACTGAGTTCTCACTTTCAGGAGACTAAATTGGTTCATCAAGGAATAAATCAGTTCAAGCTTGTCCAACACACAGCTCATGTGCCACATGTGGCCCAGATGGCTTGGAATGTGGGCCAACACGAATTTGTAAACTTTCTTAAAATATTATTATTATTATTATTTCTAATCAGCTATTGTTGGTGTAGCTCATCAGCTATTGTTGGTGTTAGGGTATTTTATGTGTGGCCCAAGACAATTCTTCTTCTTCCAATGTGGCCTAGGAAAGCCAAAAGATTGGACATCCTGGATTAGTTCTTGTGGCAGTGAGTTGTTATACACCTAGGACTCCCTGGTGTGTAGTTGTTTGTAGTATTTTCTTATAATCCTTTGTATTTCTGTGGCATCAGTTGTAATGTCTCCTTGTTCATCTCTGATTTTATTTGAGTTTTCTTTCTTTCTGGCTAAAGAGTGTTGATTTTGTTTATATTTTCAAAAACCCAATCCTTCATTTGGTTGATTTTTGTATTTTTTGTGTATTTTTGTTGATTTATGCTATGATCTTTACTATTTCATTTCTTTTAATTTTGAGTTTAGTTTGTTTTTGTTTTTTTAGTTCCTTGGGGTGCAACATTGGGTTGCTTGAGCTCTTTATTCTGTATTGAAATAGGTGTTTATGGCTATTAACTTTCTTCTGAGTACTGCCTTTGCCATATTCCACAGGCTTTGGTATGTTATATTTCCATTTTCAGTTGTCTCTAGAAATTTTTAAATTTCTCTCCTTTAGTTAACCCATGGTTGTTCAAAAATATATTATTTAATTTCCATGTATTTCTATAGTTTCTAAAGTTCCCTCTCTTATTAATTTCCAGTTACATACCATTGTGATCAGAAACAAGATCTGATATGATTTTGATTTTTCTAAATTTGTTAAGACTTGTTTTGCGGCCTACCATTTGGTCTATCCTGGAAAATGTTCCCTGTGTACCTGTGTGCTGGAAAAGAGTGTGTTTTCTGCTGCTGTTGGATGGAAAGTTCTGTGTATATCTGTTAGGTCCATTTTATCTAATGTGCAGTTCCATTTCAGCATTTCTTCATTAATTTTCTGTCTAGTTGATCTGTCCATTGTTGAAAGTGGTGTGGTGAAGTCCCCTGCTATTATTATAATGCAATCTATTTCTCCCTTCAGGTCCATTATTATTTGCTTTATATAGTTAGGTATTCTGATGTTGGGTGCGTATATATTCACAATAGTTATGTATTCTTGATAAATTATACCTTTTATTATTAAGTAATGACATTTTCTGTCTCTTGTGACAGTTTTTGACTCTTTATTTCATCTGATACAGTTATAGCTAACCCTGCTCTCTTTTGGTGACCACTTGAGTGGAATAGCTCCTTCCATCCCTTTACTTTCAGTATACCTGTGTCTCGTGTAGGCAGGATATAGTTGGATCTTGTTTTTTAAATTTATCCGCTTTATGTTTTTTATTGGAGAATTTAATTAATTTACTTTCAAATTAATTGTTGATGGGTAAGGACTTACTACTATCATTTTGTTGATTGTCTTCTGGTTATTATTTTTATTTATTTATTTATTTTGAGACAGAGTCTCACTCTGTCACCCAGGCTGGAGTGCAGAGGCTCAATCTTGGCTCACTGCAACCTCCGCCTCCCAGGTTCAAGCGATTTTCTTGTCTCAGCCTCTGGGTAGCTGAGACTACAGGCATGTACCACCATGCCTGGCTAATTTTTTGTATTTTTAGTAGAGACGGGGCTTCACCATGTTAGCCAGGATGGTTTCTATCTCCTGACCTCATGACTCACCTGCCTTGGTCCTCCAAAGTGCGGGGATTACAGGCGTGAGCCACCGCCCCCCACCTGCTTTCTGGTTATTTTAGAATCCTTTGTTTCTTTCTTCCTCTCTTGTTTATCTTTGTGAGTTGGTGATTTTCTTTAACAGTTAGTTTTGATTAATTTCTCTTTATCATTTGGGTATTTACTATCTTTTTGTGCTTTGTGGTTTTCATGAGGCTTATAAAATATGTTATAGTTATAATGGACCATTTTATACTGATAACAGCTTAACTTTAGTCATGCACAAAAACTCAAAACATTTACCCTCTTTTTCCACAAATTATATTTTGATGTTGTAATTTACATTTTTTATATTGTGGATTTCTTAACAATTTATTGTAGCTATTTTTTTTTTTTTTTTTTTTTTTTTTTTACTGTTTTGACTTTTAACCTTTGTACTAGATAGATATATGATTTACAGAGCACCATAACAGTGTAGGGATATTCTGAGTTTGCTTATATTTACCTTTACCAGTGAATTTTATACTTTCATGTATTTTCACATTAGTAATTACTGTCTTTTCATTTCTACCTGAAAAACTTCCTTGAGCATCTCTTGTAGGGCAGGTCTACTGGTGATGACTTTCTTCCACTTTTGCTTGTTTGGGAAAGACTCTCCATCTCTGAAGAACAGCTTTGTTGGGTATAGTATTTTTGCGGACAGTTTTGCTTACACACTTTCAACATGTCATCCCATTCTTTTCTGGCCTACAAGGTTTCTGCTGACGTATCTGCTGATAATCTATGGTCATTCTTTTATATGTCACTTGGTGCTTTTGCTGCTTTTAAAATTCTCTGTTTTTGACTTTTGACTGTTTAATTATAATGTGCCTCAGTGGGAATGTCTTTGGGCTGAACCTATTTGGGGATCTTTGAGCTTCATGTGTCTGGATGTCCATATGTCTTCCGAGAGTTGGGAAGTTTTCAGCAATTATTTTATTAAATAAGCTTTCTGTCCCCATTTTTGTATCTTCTAGGTGTCTCATAATGCAAATGTTTGTTCATTAATGGTGTCCCAAAATTCCTATAGGCTGTCTTCATTCTTTTTCATTCTTATGCTTTTCTTTCCCACTGATTGGGTAATTTCAAAAGAGCTATCTTCAAGGTCAGATCTAGTCTGTTATTGTAGCTCTCAATAACAATAAGACATTTTTAAAACGTTTTTCTTATTTATTGCTTAGTTTACTTTTGTCTCTTTTTCTTTTGGCCATTTTGAAACTAATTGCTTAAAATAAAAAAGGTCTTCTGATCAGTTATTTTTGGTACTTTATTTGAAAGTTTATTTGGAGAAATTTCATAAAATAAAAAGCTTTGGAATATCTGTGGATACCAACTTTTCATGCTATTTCACTGACCTTTATTATGAAAAGTCATTTATAAGTTAAATTCTTATTTTTCTTGAATTTATTTTTAAAATCTCTGGACCTCAGGTGTTATGTTTCAAAGTTGTGACTTTGCTACTTAAACAAATGTAATTCAACATACAACTTATTACATTGCCATTGCTTATCTGCAGCTTTTCTTACACAAGACAAATAGTAATCAATGATTATAACAAAGTAAAATAACATTTAGTATTTGTTTAAAACTTATGCCTTGTCTCCAGAGGAAACACTTCTTTAAAAGGAAGTCTTGGTAATATATTGAGATATAGTTGTGAATTCTTGTTTTTTCTCTGTTTTCTGTGGAGCATTTTTTGTAGACTAACACAAAGACAAATAGTAGTGAAGAGGGATAAGTAAGAATACTGCGAGATACTCTGCCAATCCCCGGTAGTGTTTGCATCACTAATTAAATGACAAATACAAAAAGTGGAAAACAGTAATGAAAACATAGGTCTCCATTTTTGCACTGGACGCTCAGGCATTTGACGTGATCATATTTAGCCTTTTCAGCAACCCGGGAAAGGATTTATTGTCCTCATGTTTTAGGTAAAATTCCATATCCAATGTCATACAACTAGTAAATAATAGAACCTAGATCTGTTTCCAAAATACACAAAATTTTCTTTTTTCTTTCAGTGGTCCTCCCAGATGGTCAGGCTATAAAACTGGAAAACATTTTGAAAAATAAATAGAACAAATAAGACTATGCATTATGGTTATTACTGGGCTTTTAAAAAATGTTCTTTGTGTATTGTTTACTGGATTTGCTTGCATGGGCAGGGTGAAATTAAGTAGTACATCCTGATATGGCTGTGCTGTGGAGTTAGGAATACATTTGAGTTTGTTCGTGAGAAAAAGTTACACATATATGTGTATATATACAAATGTACATCTTATGTGTGAATATATATTGTGTATATTATACATAATATATATTATACACATATGTACATAATGTGAATAGTATATTTTATACGTATTTTGCATATGTGCACACACACACACACACAAATATTTAAAATTTTTTTGAGGAAGGAGATGTCATTAAAGAGTTCACTCAGAAAAAATGTTTTCATTTCCATAGTCAGTGAATACCACTTAAAAATTTTCAAATGCGGCCAGGTGTGGTGGCTCACAATAGTCAGTGAATACCACTTAAAAATTTTCAAATGCGGCCAGGTGTGGTGGCTCACACCTGTAATCCCAACACTTTGGGAGGCCAAGGTGGGCGGATCACATTAGGTCAGGAGTTCGAGACCAGCCTGGCCAACATGGTGTCACTCAGTCTCTACTAAAAATACAAAAATTAGCTGGGTGTGGTGGTGGGAGCCTATAATCCCAGCTACCCAAGAGGCTGAGGCACGAGAATTGCTGGAACCTGGGAGGCAGAGGCTACAGTGAACCAAGATTGCGCCACTGTACTCCAGCCTGGGCGACAAAGCAAGACTCTGTCTCAAAAAAAAAAAAAAAAAAAAAATTCAAATGCATAATTCCCCTTAAGAACATAGAAGAGGCCTTGAAAGAACTGGGGATTTTCCCTTTCAACTGTCACAAGCTCCTTTTTCTGGACAGTGACATGATGTTCTTCCTATATGACCTCTACTTTCATAAACATGCTCATTAAATATTTTATGAAAACGGAATATAACATTTTCTTTAAGTTAGTGAAAATGTTGTTTCTTCTGTTTTGCCCTTAAGTTTCCTAGTTTTGTAATGATGTCATCTGCTGGGTGTTAAGACATTTTGTACGTGCCGAATATGCCTTAAACCTTTATAAAAGTTCTTCACTCTTGAATCAATAAGATGTTGGTACTTTGTCTGTAGTCAGGCATAAAAACTTGACTTTTATATTCTAAGGAAAATTCTGGTGTGATGCTTTAGCGCTTTTTTATTGATGCTGAATAATTTACACTAACTTGTTTACTAGAATTTGTAGTCTATTTTTCTTCTTTAAAGAAAAGGATACAAAATATCAACATTAGATTTTATTCAGGGTTACTTATGAGAAGAAATGAAATAGCATAAGAAGTCTTTAGAAGACCATAAGAGAGTGGGACAATGTTAAAGTCAATATTGAATGACTGTCCCTGTAAATTTTGTAAATTTTAGCCACATTCTTTTCTTTCTTTTTTTGAGACAAGGTCTCACTCTGTCACCCAGGCTGGAGTGCAGTGGCGCTATCTCAGCTCACGGTAGCCTCTGCCTCCCAGGTTCAAGCAATTCTCGTGCCTCAGCCTCCCAAGTAGCTGGAACTACAGACATGCACCATCATGCCCAGTTTTGTATTTTAGTAGAGATGGAGTTTCACCATGTTGTCCAGGCTGGTCTCGAACTCCTGACCTCAAGTGATCCACCCACCTCAGCCTCCCAAAGTGCTGGGTTATAGGTGTGAACCACCGCACCTGGCCCACATTCTTTAAGTGAAAATACTTGTGTATATGATGCTTATTAACAGACATTTTGGCATTATTAACTTCTTCTAGGCAAGTTTTAATATTGAGAACCCCCCGGCTGTAATCTCAGCTCTTTGGGAGGCCGAGGCAGGCAGAGCAAGAGGTCAGGCGATTGAGACCATCCTGGCCAACATAGTGAAACCTTGTCTTTACTAAAAATACAAAATAATTAGCCGGGCGTGGTGGTGCATGCCTGTCATCCCAGCTACTAGGGAGGCTGAGGCAGGAGAATTGCTTGAACCCAGGAGGCAGAGAGGGCAGTGAGTTGAGATTGCGCCACTGCACTCCAGTCTGGAGGCAGAGTGAGGCTCAAAAAACAAACAAACAAACAAACAAACAAACAAAAAAACACCCAAATCTGGTTTAAAAGTCTGTGACAAAGCCAGAATTACAATCTTCTAACCCTATATTTAAACCTTTGCCACATAAACATTAAGATGTTTTCAGATATTCTAGAATCATAGAATTTCAGGCTGTAAGGAGTTTCAGAAATCACCTATTAATAATTTGATTTCTTCATTTTGTAGGAAATAGAACTTAGGCTCAAAGAAAAGTTGAGTGGTTTTTCTAAGGCAGAAGAGAATTAAGGCTGAGACATATTTCTCCATGAACACATTTCTCCAGACTGGGGCTCTGTCCTTTGGTCCACTGTCCCTGAGATGTTTTGAATTGCTAGAAAAATGCTATGGTCAGATAAAATGAGCAGTTGAGGTCAAAATCCATACCCGTTAAGGTAAATATTGATTCCCCCACCTTCCCAGAGGTATAGTACTCTGTTTCCAATGGGAAAAGTTCTTTTAATAGAGTAAGCCTTGAAATCCAAATAAGGTTTGGACTTCAGTTAATAATAAGGCATCAAAATTGGTTCATCAGTTGTGACGAATGTGTCACCCATATGAGCTTAACACAAGGAAACTGGCTCCAGGGCAGAAGGGAACCCACTGTACTCTCTGAACAACTTTTCTGTACACCTAAAACTCTTCTAAAGTTGAAAATTTACTAACAAAAAGTAAATCTTGTGTTTTTTTTGTAATATTAGTGTGAAATTATTATTTTTCTTGTAGAAGTTTTCTGAGGAAGCACTTTAGATGCGTGCAAAGGTGACCAGTAAAGGGAGACTATGAAGGCAAATATTGAAAGTATTCATTTCCTCCTCCTCCGTTCAAAGACTATGCAGTCACAAGAGGTCCAGGTGATAGATTAAAAAATATCAGAGCAAGAGAGCCTTAACAGTCCAAATCCGATAGTCATTATGCTGTTAAATAGCACAATGTTGATAATTTTTTGGTTATCATTAAAGTATAGAGGCTGAGGACATTCAAAAATATGATTCCTTCCATAGTAGTCATTTGCTTGCAGAGATTACATTGATTTATTATGATACTTGATTCATAGATGATAACATCTAAATTTTTCTTTTCCATTTCAATTTTTCTCCTTCTAAAATTTAAGAAGAGTTCTTCCCATGGAGATTTTTGGATAGCTCTGGTGATATTAGAAGGTGGTTAAAGTGACAGGGACAATTCCTCACCCCGGACTTCCAGAGGTTTGTGCTATACATTACCAGGATGGTCTATTTGTGAAATCATTTGTAGCATCTTCATATTCATCTCCACTCTCTCCCCCTTCCCAAAGTTGCATTCTATGACACGACTTTACAAAACGATTTAAATCACGGGCTAATGTACACGTAGATTTCAAATAAATCTTAAAGTAAGCCTAGTCCTCTTTGTACAGGGCTTTGTTTTTGACTGGCTCAAAGTCCCTGGCTGTGCCACATGGTATGACAGCTGGCAGACTTGTTTATCTCCTTGAATGATGTGTCAACTCCAGCAGCTCCCAAACTGAGCTATAGTATTACATGGGTGTTGTTTTTTCATGTGAAATCGTCTGTCAGCATTGACTCTGAAGTCAGCAGCAACTTCTCCCTTCATGTTCTCACAAAGGAAAATGTGAGCTGAATGCGTAGGCTTGGATTTTCAGTCGCTTGCTCAGATGTTGTAACCATGATGACTCTTCATCTATGCATGTTATGGCTCGAGAGGCTGAAAACACAACCCAGGCTTTGTCAACACTGTCAGCTGTGTGTGTGTTTGTGTGTGTGTGTGTGTTGGGGCAGGGGAGGAATTCATCCTCTGCCTCTCTGCACAGCCCTGTCCGAAATACTTTGCTTCCTGATTCTAGATACCCTATGATGGCTTGACCCCATGAATGATTTACTTGTCATACATATTCTGGAAAAGGCAGAATATCCATAAAGGAACTGGAATCTGACTCATAAGGTAATTTATATAACCATTAAAAAAGATTTTTAATGCAAATTAAAACTACAGTGAGATACCATCTCACACCAGTCAGAATGGCTACTATTAAATAGTTAAAAAATAACTGATGTTGGTGAAGATGCAGAGAAAAGGGAACATTTATATACTGTTGGTGGGAATGTGAAGTAGTTCACATTGAAAAACAGTACGGAGATTTTTTCCCTATGAAAAACAGTAAGGAGATTACTCAAAGAACTAAAAATAGAACTTCCATTTGCCCAGCAATCCCACTACTAGGTATCTGCCCAAAGGAAAAGAAATTGTTTTACCAAAAGATACTTGCATTTACATAATCCCATATTTCTCAGAGAAAAAAAGACACCTGCACGCATATGTTTATTGCAGCACTATTCACCACAGCAAAGTCAAAGAATCAACCTAAGTGTTCATCAATGGTAGATTAGATAAAGAAAATGTAGTACATATACCCCATGCAATATTATCAGCCATAAAAAAAGAATGAAATCACATCCTTTGCAGCAACATGGATAGAGCTGAGGCCATTTAACCTAAGTGAACGAACTCAGAAACAGAAAATCAAATATTGCATATTCTCACTTATAGGTGGGAGCTAAACAGTGGTACAAATGGTCATAAAGATGGAAAAAATAGATACTAGGGGCCCGAAACAAAGGGAAAGATGGGAGGGAGGTGAGGGTTGGAAAATGACCTATTGGGTACAATATTCACTGTTTGGGTGATGGGTTCACCAGAAGCCCAAACATCACCATGAGACAATTCTCTACATAACAAACCAGCACATTGTAGCCCCTGGATCTAAAATACAATAACAAAATAAAAAATAGCTAAAAATAAAAATACATTCCTTGAGCACACGTCATGTGCTGGACACTATCTTAGGCCCTCAGTAAATGACTGAGCTTGGTTTTTTAACAGTATAGCCTCAAAAATCTGTATCTGTGCTATTATCTTCTATATGCTCTTCCGCCCTTCTTCACACTGGTCTGAAACCGAAGAGGCTGAACTACGTAGACTATGAGGAAGGGCTTTTGTATTCTCTGGCCTTCATGCACCCAGAGGAGACTGGAAGGAGAGAGGAGAGTGAGGTTAGGGTGTTTGTTCTCAGGCATCTTTCTTGGAAGGAATTGCAGCTCCTGTTAGCCTTCTTGGCACAAGCTTCCCTCTTTAGCTTCCTCCAGGCTGAGGGGCTATAACAGGGCGGTCATTACTAGCCCTAAGGTTCTGCACTATCCCCCAAGCGTTCCCTAAACCCTGCTCCATTGCCTTGGTAAAAAGTCCCTTGATTAGAATCTCCTCAAATTGACCTTCTGTTTCCTGCCAGCACCCTGACTGAAACAGTCATGGTAACTAATCCTGGGCACAGACCACAGCCCAGCAACTATGGCTTTCATATGGATTATTAGATTTTGTTATCTTTCAAACCCACATAAAGTAAATTATGATACCTTAACTGTGACAAATGAAGAAACGGAACTTTTGAAGGCTTTGGTAACTTCCCCGAGGCCACATAGGGAGTAAAAGGTGGAATCAGGTTCTATGACTTCCAAACCCACGTCCCAGCTCTCTTTTGTGTCCCTTTAAGTGGATTGCCATTCTCCATTCTGACATTAACATGCAGCCAGGACAGAATGTCCATCATGCTTTGTTACATCCGTATCTCAACATCACGAACTCGGTTCTATTTCTGTTCAGTCTTGAGATATGGAAGTAAGAATATACAATTACTTTGGTTAATTATTCACAGTTCTGGATTTGAATTCTTGGAACATAATTATAAAAGAAACCGTGGATCATTATGATAAATGTAGCTATGTGGCATATCAGTGGATTTAAGGGCTTCTTCTCCCACTGCAAAAGTTAGAAGAAATTACCTAACTGTAACCCTAATTTTAAACCCAGTTATGAAATTGGCACATGCTGACCTGCATCTCATGTGGCTCAGATGGCTTTGGTAGTGAGCGTGGAGATTCTGCTTTGTGTCTGTCATGATGGTGGGCCCAGCAGCCGAGGGAAATTTGCTCCCACACAACCTATGACATCATCACCTTCCCCCATAGAGAATTCTCCAGGGTGTCAGTTTTCATACTTTGATCCTCTACTGTATTATTCTTTGCCTGGCTTCTAGACAGATGTAAATGCTCACAAAATAGAAAAAAAAAATGAACTTCTTATAGAAATACAAGCACACTAGGAGGGAGAATTAGGGTCATTTGTCCCATGTAGGTAAAGCTTTAGTTCCTATTAAAGCATTCACAGAGTTAAAAGATTAATCTTTGATATAGACCGGATTCATGTAACCATGTGTACCCCTAATTTTTCCCCTTGTGAATGAACATTCCAGTGTTTTCCTCCTTTTCTCTTTCCTTTCCCTTTTGCTTCAGTTTTGAGCTGAGGCCTCCTGGGAAATCATCACATTTCGAGAGTTTGGAGGTGTGAGCTCAGAAATTTTGGTTTTTAATTATTTTCCAAATATTCCTCTTCATATTGAACTTGATTCTCCAAATCATCTTATGAGGCTACTGCAGGCCTAAGTGGGGATGGGGATTAATGGAGAAGGAAGTCAGAATCCTGATGCTAAAAACTGATTTCACCTGGAGGACAATGGATGATGTTAGTTGAAAATGAATGCTGTCTGGTTAGCCTGGGAATCTGTTGACCTTGTATATTTTCTTAGTGAAACTGCTGTCTCCCATGAGACTGATGTGAATGAAACTTTCAGACGATGAGTTTGGTGGGAGAGGGAGAAATGTTTAGTGAGGTAGGTAATTCACAAAAAAGGTGGGGAAAACCCTGCCGTTACGGAGTTAAATCTTTCTTTAAAAGACAATGGCTCATGTCATTATAGATGATAGGGGAAAAAAATAAAAAAGTAAAAGATAGTGGCAATCATCAAAGTAGCTTTCTCTCTCTGCTGAAGAGTCCTTTTATGGGATCTGATCTTGCCTATGCCAAGTCCTCACTGCCTCACTGCTATTCATCGCATTTCTCCAAGTTCTGATTGATAACGTAACTTCCCCTGTTCACATCTTAATTCAGCATGAATGAGTATAAAATACAAAATACCATAAGGACTGCCTACTCTCGACTTCTTTTTTACTCTTCTTTCTTCTTCTATTCACTGTTTGCTGCTTTGAAGTGCTACAGCTCCCGGATTTACACACCCAAGTCACAGTAGGAGGTAATTTAGAACTAAACTCAACATGAGACCTTTGACTTTCCAGTAAGTTATTTTCCATGTTTGCTGTGCTTTTCCCTCTGCCTGTCCTGTCTTTGTGTACAGTGTAGGTTTGATTTGATTTCTAAGGTTCGTACTGGAAGTCACTCCTCTGGGTTTTTTCCTTGGCATTTTCAAAGGAAGGAAAGAATTTCTCACCTCTGGAGTTCTACTCTGCTGCAGGTAAAGAATTTAGCAGCTATGGGGGTGATAATTAGAGCCAGTAATAATTTGACTGACCTACCCTAGGCACAAAATTGTACAGCAGATCTCTCTTTCATGTTGTAAGATGGTTATTTAAATCTCTACATATGTGGTTTAAGAGATCTACAGTGTCTCAAAGTCACTGGTAAGGTGATTTAGCCAGGGGCATCCAAGTGAATATTGCCCATATAGATTGTTGTGGGTGACCTGAAAACTGTCTGGCAAAAGTTATTTCAGAAAGAATTTCAAAACTTTTAAGTATTGGTATGTAGGGGCAATTCAGAAGTTGGCTATCTCTTTTGGCCCTAGTGTTATAGGAGGAGTTGGGGATTCTTGGGTTCAGGAGGTGGGGCAGCAGCACTGACTGAGAGGACCCCAAGGAGAACCCAGAACAGAGTTCCTTCTGCCCAAGCCAGAGCCTCAGGGTCTTCCTTACCTCCTTCTTCTTACTCTCAGATTTAATGTCACCTTGGAAATGTCTGCGCAACCTGGCCCTCTTTTTCATCCCTACAGCCACCACCTTAATACAGGCCTCATCATCTCTTATTTGGTGTAATTATTGCACTAGCATCCTAACTCACCGCACCGAATGTTGTAGTCCTTTGGGGCTTCTGTAACAAAATGCCATATACTCAATAGCTTATAAACAATAGAAATTAATTTTTTTACAGTTCTAGAGGCTGCGAATCTAAGATACAGATGCCAGCAGATTTGGTATCTGGTGAGGGCTTACTTCTGGTTTGTAGATGGCTGTCTTTTCATCTTTTTGGTATGTCCTCATGTGACAGAAGGGACAAGGGAGTTATTTGTGGTTTATGTTGTTTTTTATAAGGGCACTAATCCCATTAATGAGGGCTTCACCCTCATGACTTAATCACCTCTCAAAGGCTGTACCTCTTAATACCATCACTTTGGAGGTTAGGATATCAACACATTAGTTTTAAGAAAACATAAACATTTAGTCAAGAGCATCAACCTATTTTTTCCTTCCCTAAGGAGTAGAGATGTTTTCTAAAATACAAATCTGGCCAAGTATCCAACCATACTTGAAGACACACTCATGTTTGCAAGTATCTCAGAATTTTTCGGCTGCTTCTTAACCTCTAAGGCAGTATTTCTTTACCTGTTCTTCTAACTTGATACACCTGAGAAAGTGACTTGCTCATAGCTATGGATGGTTGGGGGAAAAGGGAGAGAGGAAGGGGTGGTAAAACTAGTGTGGTGTGTTTGTAAAATTTGTAACTGCCCAATGGTTCACTTTGCCTGCTGACTAGACAGAGCTGATTTACCAAGATGGGAATTGCAATGGAAAAAGAGTAACTCATGCAGAGCTGGCTGTGGGAGACAGGAGTTTTATTATTACTCAAAATTAGTCTACATGAGCATTTGGGGTTGGAATTTTTAAGGATAATCTGGCGGGTAGGGGCTCGGGAAGTGGGGAGTGCAGATTGGTCAGGTTGGAGATGGAATCCTAGGGGGTTGAAGTGAATTTTTCTTGCTGTCTTCTGTTCCTGAGTAGGATGGCAGAACTTGTTGAGCCAGATTACAGGTCTGGGTGGTGTCAGCTGATCCATCCAGTGCAGGGTCTGCAAAATAGCTCAAGCACTGATCTTAGATTTTACAATAGTGATGTTATCCCCAGGAGCAATTTGGGGAAGTTCAGACTCTTGGAGCCAGTGGCTGTGTGACCTCTAAACCATAATTTCTAATCTTATATCTAACTCGTTAGTCCTGCAAAGACAGAAAGTCCAGGCAAGTTGGGTGTCTTTTTGGGAAAGGGCTATTATCAATTTTGTTTCAGAGTCAAACCATGAACTGAATTTCTTCCCAAAGTTAGTTTGGCCTACGTCCAGCTTAAAGGTTAGAAGCGAGATAGAGTTGGTTAGGTCTGATCTCTTTCACTGTCATAATTTCATCAATTATAATTTTTGCAAAGGTGGTTTCAAAATCCACAGGGTGATCTTGATATACCTCCCAACTGAAAGGAGGAGAGGGCACACCTCACCTTGATCTCTTTGAGGACATTTGTTTGAAGGCACCAGAAGGAGAGACACCCCCAACTTAGCTCACCAAGTCATCTTCACTCCCTCCTTCTGGGTCACTCTGACTGACATTGCCACCACTACTGTTCACACTCAAAGCTCCTCATCATGCCCTTCGAAATCTTCTCTTTCAAAAATATTTGCCTAACTATTAAGGAACAAAGTGAAAACTTTCTAGCTCTTTGCTCTTAAACCCATACTAGGCCTTTTGTGACCTGGCCCTGGCTTACATGTCAGCCTTCACAGTCACATTCTCCTCTCCATCTATGGGGGGCTCAGAGAGTGTCTCAAACACCAGGCTCTCTTCTCTTTCCATGCCCCTGGGTTTCCCACATAGCTTTCCTGCTACCTGAAATATTCTTTCTTTTTCTGGTTAATTATCACTCATCTTTTCAGTCTGGACAGGGTGCTTCTTCCATAAACTTGTTCCTCTCCATTCCTTGGCACTTACTGATCAAAAAGCCAAACTTTGTAAAATATGTAAAGAGGTTTATTCTGAGCCAAATATGAGTGACCATGACCCAGGGCACAGTCCCAAGAGGTCTTGAGAACATGTGCCTGAGGTGGTTGGGTTACAGCTTGGTTTTCTACATTTCAGGGAGACAGAAGTTACAGGCAAAGACGTAAATCAATACATATAAGGTATACATTGGTTTGGCATGGAAAGGCATGACATCTCGAAGGGTGGGTGTGGTAGCTTCCGGGTCATGGGTGATTTAAAGATTTTCTGATGAACGGTTGGTTGAAAGAATTAAACTTTGCCTGAAGAGTTGACATCAGCAGAAAGAAATGCTTGAGTGAAGGGGAGGTGCAGAAGCCAAGGCTCTTGTTATGTAGATGAAGCCTCTAAGTAGCAGGCTTCAGAGAGAACAGATCATAAGTAAATGTCTCTCATCAGATCTTAAAAGGTGTCAGACTCTTCATATATACTGGATGTGGAAAATACCTAGAAGGGGAAGAAGAGTCTACAGAATGCAAATTCCCCTACAAGACAGTTTTGCAGGGCATTTCAAAGTATGTCAAACAAATATATTTTGGGGTAACATACTTTGATTTCCTTGAGGGCCTGTTATTTGTCATGCAATGCTATACAAAGTCAGGTTGGAGCTGGGTATCTTACTGCCACAAACAGTCTGTTTTATCATTCTTATGATTTTTGTTTTGGTGTTAATGCTGATCAGTTTTGCCTCAACCTCCAAGGGAAAAGCTATAATGAGGCATGTCCAATACCTCCTTTTCCATCATGGCTTGAGCTAGTTTTTCAGTTTTCTTTGGGATCCCCTTGGCCAAGATGAGGGGTCCGTCCAGTTGTTTGGGGGGCCTATAATTTTATTTTTGGCTTACACCACACTATTTTAATTATTAATACCTAGTTACTTATCTGAATTTGTTTCTATACTCCAGGGATCTATGTCTATTGTAACCACCCAAGGGGTTCTTCCTGCCTGCTGCAAAAATAAATACCACAGCATTACAGTAAATAAAGAGTTTAACAGGCATGAGGCTGACCATTCCATGTGGGAGATTGAGTTAGTAGTCAAATCATTTCCCCCAAAGCTTGTAGGTTAGGGGTTTTTCAAAGTCAGTTTGTGGGAAAAGATGGGGGTAGCTAGGCTTGCTGCTGATTGGTTGGGGTGGAGATGAACTCTTAAGGGGGTCAAAGATGTCCTCTTATGTTGAATCACTTCTGAGTGAGGTCACAAGAGCAGGACTGGCAGACATGCAAAAATCCTGAAAAGGAATTTCAAAGGCCAACCTACAATACCGGTATTATCTGCAGGAATGTCTGACAATGTATGTCTATATCTTAGCAGAACTCAGATCCCTCTCTTTCCCCAGCCTGATGGCCTTTGATTAGCTTTACAAAGACAATTGAGTATTGGGGAAGGCCCAATATCATTTAAACTATAAACTAAGTTAGCTCAGCCTAAGCCCAGGAATGATTAAGGCAGCTTGAAAGCTAAAGGCAAGAGTTGGCGTGGGCCAGGTCAGATCTCTTTCACTTTTATAATGTTTGCGAAGGCATTTCACTGTCTTTCTTATTGTTGACTCCTAGGCATTTAGCCCACCATACGGTACATACTAGATGGTTAATACTTGTTTATTATATGAATAAATGGGGAGGACAAGAGGGAAATAAACAAGGGTGATGCGAGAAGCATGAAATTATTCAAAAAACATGTACCTGATCCTCTCCTAGCTTCTTTTCTCACAAGATTTGAAGCCTGTGACTCAGTCTACATCTCATTTTAGTTTGCTACATTCTAGTATCAAAGGGTTGGTATGATTGTGGACAGTTTGTGTTTGCTAGTTCCCCTCTTCTATATTGGGTGGGGGGCACTGTTTTACTTCTCTAGCATTCAGGAATGAATCTCCAAGATATTTTGCTGCTTTTATAATAGGGAGCTTCTTATGTTTTTCATGAGGTGTAGCTTTTCTTTTGCACTCTTGGGATCTGTCATGAGAAGAGCACACTCTCTGTGCTATTCCCCCTTCAGCCTAGGCCTCACAGTGAAGACTTGTGGGATAGACTAGATAGAGCCCAACTGCAGCCTGAGTCAGAGCCACCCAGCTGACCTGCAGTCCTGAGCGTAAGAAGGCAGATGTCTTTTGCTATAAGCCACTAAGATATTTGGGTTTGTTACCTGGCATTATTGCAGCAATAAATGACTAATACAACGTCTGCAGTATAGGAAGTAAAGAGCTCTCATTGGCCCCAAATAAAATACATACTTAGAAACATAAGAACTGTGGTTGATACAGTGGATTGCCTCACTCATCATCCATTCCAACCTCATTCTAGAATCCTAGAGTCTGGAAGCCACAAATTACACTTCCCAGATCCTCTTACAGCTAGGTTTTCAAATGTAACTTAGGTTCCATCAATCAGATGTAGTTGTATGAAACATGAATTCAGAACTGAGTTAAGCAAGGCACCCATTTTTGCTGGTGCAGACTATGGCAGAAGCTTCCTTACTTGGCAACTTTCAGCACAGGTGGGGGCAACATTGTTTACCAAGGGGCGTCTTGTGATGCTGGGGACTGGGAGGTTCTCCTAGATCCTCTGTGTAGTCTGCTCTTCCAACCCTTCCAATGTTTTTGTGAACTACATACCTGATATTGTAGCATAAATTCCTTTCTTCTTAGTTAGAGTGATTTCTGTTGTCAGCTACCAAAGTCTAACTGATAGAAATCATACAGCCAGAATTTCAAACTATAAACCCATAAAAATCGTACCATAAGAATTTCAATCTAAAAATTAAAGACTGATTCTTCATAGCTTCTTAATCACCTATGGGAAAAAATATAAGTTCAGCCTGATATACAATTCACAATTTGGCTCCAACCTACTTTTCCAAACTCTTCTCTTACATCCTTTCTCAACTGTTACAAGCACTAGTCATACTGTGCTGCTAGACATACCCAAAGAGCAACACACTTTTCTGTGCCTTGGGCATGAAGTTTTCTCTTCCATGCAGTTACTTTTTAACTCCTTGTTTTGTTTATTCAGCAAATGTTTATCGATTGCCTGCAATATGCCATGTCCTGTGCTAGGCAATGAAAGTACAAAGATAAATAAACAAGACCCCTATATGGAAGGAGATCATAGTCTAGTGTGACAGACTAAAATATCAATAAATAATTATAATAAATCTTGTTAAGTGCTAAGATATGAGTTTGAAAAAAAAGAAAAAATTCCGGGACAATGAAAAACAATCAGAGGCTTGTTTACCTGAAGAATTGGTAAACGTTTCCCAGAGAAGGTAATCCTGGAGCTAGGGTTTATAATGTGAATCGTCTTAGTCAGTTCAGGCTATATAACAATACCGTGAACTGGGTGGCCTAAGCACACGCATTTATTTCTCACAGTTCTGGAGTCTGGGAGGTCCAAGTTCAAGGCACTGGCAGATTCAGAGGTTGGCAAGGGTTCCCTTCCTGGCTCATAGAAAGCCATCTTCTTGCTGTGAACTCACATGGCAGAAGTGGGTGAGAGAGCTCTTTGGAGTCCCTTTTATAAGGGGACTATTCCCATTTCTTAGAGCTCCATCCTCATGACCTAATTACCTACCAAATGCCCCACCTCCTAGTACAATCCCCTTGGGTTTAGGAGTTCAACATATGAATTTTGTGGGGAACACAAATGCTCAGTCCATATCATGAGTTGTGTAGAAAACTGACCAGGTGTAGCATATGCCAGGCAATGATGAGGAGCAATTCACGCTTTCAGAGGAGAGGAGTAAAACAAAATTAGACCGCATTTGCATTTCAATTGTAAATCACTTTTTAAAGCAATATTATGGAATCTGGCAAGCAAGAGAGTCAGTGGAGGTTTTTCTATAAGGAAGTAATGTGATTAAATTATACTGTCATGCTTATTCTGGTGGCCACATGGAACATGGACTGGAATGGAAGAGACTGATGACCAGGATATAGTTTAGGAGGTGGTTGCAATGCAGTGAGACTCTGAGCTAATTCAGTAGCGGAAGGGGGTGGAGAGAGAGATCAGTTGTTGGAAATGTGTTTCTGGGATAGAATGTATAGGACCTGATAAACCATTAGATCTGAGGAATAAGAGGAGAGAGGAATTGGGATTCTGACGTTTCTAGCTTTCATCATTGGCTAGATGTGTGCAAGCACTTGGTAACATTCAATAGATATTTATTGAGAAAATGACTGCAATTAGCTCTACTCACCAAGAGAGAATATAAGAAAAGAATCGTGTGTGTGTGTGTGTGTGTGTGTGTGTGTGTATGCATGTTGGAGCAGGGGGAGGAAAAGGTGATGTTTTGTAATGTTCCTGTGTTTTGTCCACTTGCTCATTGATAGTAGACAGAATAATTCTGGGGAGTGATCAGAACTGGAGCTATGTATTATATTTGGATATCAAGAGCATATAGGAAGATAAGAGTGGGTAATATTGCCCAGGGTTAGTGTATAGAGAGAAGAAAATTGGTCTAGGGATAAATGTTGGGGAATGCCAATATAAAGGGAAGATAGAGTGGGAGGAATCAGAGGAGGAGACAGGGAAAGAATCCAAGGGAGAAAACCATTTTAAGAAGATGGCATTTGGGATATCAACTGTAGCTGAGTAAGAGTTGTAAAGTGTCCAGTGGATTGAAAACTAGGAAGAGCAGCTTGGCAAGAGCATGCTCCACTGTAGTTGAGGTTGGATGGTAGTGGTGTGAATAGGATCTGAGAGTTGGAAAAGGATCTGAGAGTTGATATACTTACATGTTTGGGCTTGAGTGAAAATAGCAGGAGAGGTAGGGTAGTTGTTCTAGGGAGGCTAAGGATAACAGGAAGATATCTTCTTTCTTTTAACTTTTTGTTTTTTTCGAGACGGAGTCTCACTCTGTCACCCGAGCTGGAGTACAGTGGCTCGATCTCAGCTCACTGCAACCTCCGCCTCCTAGGTTCAAGTGATTCTTGTGCCTCAGCCTCCCAAGTAACTAGGATTACAGGTGTGCCTCACCATGCCCACCTAGTTTTTGTATTTTTAGTAGAGACGAGGTTTTTGCCATGTTGGCCAGGCTGGTCTGGAACTCCTGGCCTCAAGTGATCCATCTGCCAAGGCCTCCCAAAGTGCTGGGATTATGGGCATGAGCCACCACACCCAGCCAGGGAAGATATTTTCTAGAGGAGAATGAAAAGACAGGATATAACAAAACTACTGTTCCTACCACCATCAATACCATCACCACCTCTGCCAACACCACCATTAATTAAAGTAAAGATACATTGCCTTGCTGGGCGTGGTGACTCATGCCTATAATCCCAGCATTTTGGGAGGCAGAGGCGGGTGGATCACCTGAGGTCAGGAGTTTGAGACCAGTCTGACCATCATGGAGAAACCCCGTCTCTACTAAAAATACAAAATTAGCCAGGCGCTATATCCAGTCCCTCAGGAAGCCCTGTCAGTTTTACCTCCCACGCACCCACCTTTTACTTCTGTTCACTTCTTCTCCAACTTTGCCATCGTTACCTTAGTTCAAACTATCATCACCTTCTTCCTGGACTCCTATGTAACTCCTAGCTAGTTTTACTCTACCCCTCTGGTCGCTACACAGTAGCCGGAGTGAATTTTCTATTGGAAATCTAGTCACACCACATCCCTTCTTAAACTTCCTAGGTGTTTCTTCACTGCCTTAACACAGCATGGAATGTTTCAGTCGTGCCTCATCCCCTTGCCTTTTCTACACCAATCACAGTTACTTTTCCGTTTCCTTTTTTTTTTTGAGATGGAGTCTTGCTCTGTTGCTCAGGTTGGAGTGCAGTGGCGCAATCTTGGCTCACTGCAAGCTCTGCCTCCCGGGTTCACGCCATTCTCCTGCCTCAGCCTCCTGAGTAGCTGGGACTACAGGCGCCTGCCACCATGCCTGGCTAATATTTTTTGTGTTTTTAGTGGAGACGGGGTTTCACTGTGTTAGCCAGGATGGTCTCGATCTCCTGACCTCATGATCTGCCTACCTTGGCCTCCCAAGTGCTGGGATTATAAGAACACTTAAGAACACTTGCCACGGGGCTTTTGCACATGTAGTTTCCTATTCTTGGAGCACATTTTCCTTCCCTCTTCACCACAGTCAATTTTTACTCTTCTTTCAGATCTCATCTCTCGCACTGTTTTCTCAGAGAAGCCCTCTTCAACCTCCTTGACTGAGTCAAACCTCCCCATTTTAGGTTTTCACAGCCCTGGATAACTTTCCTTTACAGTACTTGTCACAGTTTTACATTTTTGTCTCTCCCTCCACCTCTAGACTATAATCTCCAGAAAGAAATGAACTTGTCTGTTTTTATGCATCATTATCTTACCCCAGCAATTAGCATAATGTTTCACACACAGTAGATGACTAATATTTGTTCAATGAGTGAATGGTTGAATACATGAATGAATCAAAGCATTTATCAATTGTCGGTCATACTATATACAAGATTCCTTCATTAGATAAGAATGATATTAGATGATTTATAACATTCCTTCAACCTTTTAGGCTGTTTTCCGCATGAGGGAAAATCCATCTTTAGATTATACCTGTCATTTCTTCATGCCATATAGTGTTTCTTGCACCAAGAGACTATGTCATTTAGCCCTTTGATGTTCAATCATGTGATTAACATAGTTATTCAATTCTAGGAGACAGAGAGGGAATTTGACTTAGATATTCTGAGAACAATTCCTG
Organism: Chlorocebus sabaeus; assembly: GCF_047675955.1. Lineage (NCBI taxonomy): Eukaryota > Metazoa > Chordata > Mammalia > Primates > Cercopithecidae > Chlorocebus > Chlorocebus sabaeus. The sequence goes on from NC_132914.1 coordinate 28,681,716, forward strand.
AAGTTATATTCAGAAAAAAATAAAAATAATCATTTACAGGGATAGATAAGCAATCCCTCTAAAGAAGGAGTGTCAATGATTTGGAAAGGCCAAATAGCAAGATGTGTCAGTCATTATATGAATTTAACTGTCAAGCAAAAAAGAAAATACATTATAGCAAATACTCCAGTACCAATAACAGATTTTTTTTCACTATTGGAAACCTTAGGTTTATGAAAGGACCTGTGTATGAACCAATAGCCCACTTTTAAAATTAAAGGCACAAGGGGATATTTTTAAGATAATATGTTTTGATAAGACATTTCTGAGAATTGAATATATATATATTAACAACTTCATTAGTTGGGGAAGAAGTGTCTATTTTATTCTTTGCAAGATCTAGAAAATATCTCGTGTTGTAGCGAATACTGAGTACTAAAATGTTATTGAATTATAGAGGAGAAATATACAATAGAAAAAAGCTCTCCCTTTGAAGGACAATATGGATGAAAGCTGTGGCAGTTGTTTTCTCTTAAGCTCTTTGCAGCCTACTCTCTCTCTAAAGGGTTAGCTCAATCTCACTTAAAGTATTCTGTATTTAGAGGCATAGGTACTGAACTTACCATAAAGCAATTTACCGCCTTGAATTGTTTCTTATATATCTTCCCATATCCCAGACCGCCCCATCCCAGAAGCTTGTGTGGTGTTGAGACCCTGTCCGTCTTGATTAATTACAGTTTGTAGCTTTTCATAATGGTAGTTTGGAGATATTCAGTTATAACTGACACCTGTGAAAATGAAAACCAGTCCCTCATTTTAAGGAACAAATGTTTTTCATCATAGATATTATAATTTTAAAGAAAACTATAACTTTAAACCTCAAAAACTTTTCTTTCTTAATTTTTTTTTTTATCTTGTAAGTGCAGAGGACTCAATTGCAAGGAGAAAAAAGAGAGGCGGAGGGGGATCCTACCCTTCCTGTAAGTTGGTACCTAAAAGATGTATCAACCAGTTGCACTGTTCCAAATTAGGACTTTCTTTAGTTCCTAACTCAAGTAAACAATCTATTAACACCACAATAAACAGGCAAGTTATTTACGACATTGTGAGACAAGTAGAAAATTGAATGCTATTGCAGGTTCGCATCTCTGGAAAGTAGACTCTGAGACAAAGACTGACATGCAGGACATTTACTGGGGAGTGCTCCTGGTATCAACACCTGCGGGTGGTGGATGGGAGGCAGCAGGATTGGACAGACGGAGAAGTTGGACTAAAATGCAGTTGCCACATGTCCTCTGCTGATGGACCCCACTGGAAACACTGAGGCCCAGTTGTCTCCTCAGTAGAGTGCCAAGTTAGGGTATGGATCTTTAATCATGCATCAGGCAGTCACTGAATGTGGGCTGCCCCAGGGAAAGGCACATGACCTTGAGGGAAAAGGCTCAGAAGCTGAGGACTGTCAGCCAGTTGCACAGCCAGCCACTGAGGCATCAGCCCTTCAGTCATGAAGGAATTGCTGGGCAATGAAGCACAGCCTGTATCACCAATGGTGTGTGTGTGTGTGTGTGTGTGTGTGTGTGTATGTGGTGGGGGTGGGGGCTGTTGAAAACATCAAATAATTACTTTTTGTTTTCCTTTAGGTGTGATGATTTTATTATGGTTATGTTTTAAAAACAAGTTCTTATCTTTTAGCAATAGAGGCCGTAATATTTACTAGTGAAATGATATCACAGATGGGATTTACTTTAAATAAAATAATATTGGGGAGGATGTGGGGAGGAGTGGGACTCTAACTAAAATATGAATTGATCATGGTTGAAGCTGGGTGATTGGTACATGAGCTCCATTATACTGTCCTCCCTACTTCAGTATATTTTGACTTTTTTCCTAATTAAAAATGTAGAAAAAAATACGATTTAAAAAATAATTTAGGAAACAAGTCTGCAGTTAATAAGGCATCTCAGATGAGATTTCTATGAATAAGGGTTGTTGCTCGTCTGAATAAGAGTTTCTTTTTACATAAAATGTAATTAATTAGAGGGATATTTCTGTCCTAATTTCACAGAGAAGGGAGTAGGAAAAAATAGAGATGAATTTTGGTTTGAATGAAGGACAAATGTCCTAGGAAGTAAAGAGTTATTAAAAATCCTCTTAGATTCCTGAGAAAGTGTTGTGGGCATCTTAAGAATGAAAAAGACATACATCCTTCTGAGAAGCCTCTTGTGAAATTAGACAGAAGGCACTTGGGGTGGTTGTAGCCGTCCAGCTGCATTTCATGTTCTAGAGTGTAGCTGTTGCTGTTTTTTTCCCTTCCTTTTCAACACATGGTAACTTTTTTCCCCTTTGAAGAGAAAAATAGCTTTTATGTGTGCCATGAACAAAAAATAATTTTTGTTCTTGGTAACAAAATATTTGTATATCCAGTTTCAGAACCGGTGATAAAGAAAGCCAAGTTAAAAATAACAGAACACTCACAGAAATAGAGGGCAGAATTGTGGTCACTAGAGGCTGGGAAGTGTAGGGGGAGGAGGGCACAGAGTGAGGTTGGGGGACAGTTGCAAAGTGACAGCTAGATGGGAGGAATACGTTCTAGTGCCCTCTAGCACTGTGGGGTTAACATGGTCAACTCTACTGTATATTCTCAAAAAGCTAGAAGAGAGGATTTGAATGTTCTCAACACAAATAATAAATGCTTGATATGATGGATATACTAATTACCCTTATTTGATCATCACAAATTGTATATATTCATGGAAATATCATTCTGTATCCATAAATATGTACAATTATCATGTGACAAATGATAAAAACCCACAGAGCATTAACTTCTACATGCTAATTTTTAGGATAAAAATTCATACATATAGCATATTTCCAGACTGTGCTGTTTCTAACTTCTGTCTTAGTACCTGCACTAAAGCACCTTACCCATTGTTAGGAAGTGAAGTGAATCGTACTAGCTACTGACAATATTACCTTGAGCTCTGTTCAGCTATTGTGATTCAGTAAGAAGACTTTTTATGTGTGTGTGATATGGAAAAGCATTTTTTTAAAAAAAGATTAAATTAAGTTTGTAATTGACATAACAGTTTCAAATGGCATGATTAACTGGATTTGCGTATATCATTAATAACCGAAAAAATATACCACATTGCCCAGGCTTCATGTCATTCCACGTGGTGGACTTGTCTTCACACTGAAAGGATAAAAGAACATCTGTTCCTTGGCAGCTTTGGCCTCCCTAGGGCCCAATTTGGCCCTCCCTATTTGGACCAGATTCCTACCAAAATGGGATGTGGGCCTTGCATCCTCTAATTAATCTTGCTATGTTTCTTGCTGTTTGCATGGCTACTTTTCTTCTAACCTTCACTTTGGGCCCTTGTCTCAGATGTTATGCCAAGATAAGTTGAGAGAACCTATTGGTAGGCCAGGAGAAAATCCAAAGGTCTCGTGGGTTTTCTGAAGCATTAAGGTTTTAGCCAGTGCTAAGTAGAGTAAAAGCAGAATATTAATGCTAGTGCTCTAGAAATCTCCACTGAACCAAGCATTGCTAATATTTCACTGCCGCCATTATTACAGCTACTTGGTCAGTCATTAATGGGGAGGTTTGTTCTCTTCACAGCATGGCAGTGAGTGGCTCCATCCTTCCAAAAGTGGCTCTCTCACTCAGCAGTGGGCCAAGCAGTACTTTGTGAACAGGCATGGTCTGGTTCCTTGGTGGTGCTACGGCCACTCTCATACTTCTTTTCCTACTTCTGTTCTTTCTACTTCTTTCTGCCATTTTCCTTTCTTTCACTTTCCTTCTTTTACCCACATTCTCTTGTCACAGCATCTTTCCCTACACCATGCATCACTTACCCATAAGCCTGGCCGAAAGCCAAAATGTGAAGTCAAAGAATATGTTTTGGGCTCCCTTTCTTTCTCTTTTATTCCACATGCCTCCTCACTGTCAAAAGTGCTCTCTTCACCTTCTCTCCTAACAAAGCTTCCTGGCAGGTAAAGGACTGCTGGACTCTTGGAAACACTGAGAGATAAATAACAGTGCTGAGTTTCCCACCCAGTGGCATTTGTATTTTAACAATTGCCCTCACTGTTCCCATTTTCACCCTTGACCCTCCTCTTCGTTACTTATCCTTTCTACCTTTCTTTCTCTTCCTTCTTCTTTCTGGTTGCTTTTGTATTATGCTTTCTCCAAACTCTTCTTACCAAGTACTTGCCTTAATACCTTCTTCTCATTTTTGCCCACAACATGCTCTTAGGTCTTCTCTGCTTACAACATCACTACTTCTAGAGTCCAGGGTAGCTCATTATCTCTCGAACATGTCTACCTTCTTTGACCTTCATGGCCTCCTAATACCTGTCAACTTTTAAAAATCTGTGCATGTACTACTCAAAGCAATCTAGATTCAATGCAATCTCTATCAAAATACCAATGACATTTTCACAGAAATATTTTTAAAATCTTAAAATGTATGTAAAACACAAAAGAGTCTGAATAGCCAAAGCAATCCTGAGCAAAAATAACAGAACCAGAGGCATCACACTACCAGACTTCAAAGTATACTACAAAGCTGCAATAACCCAAACAGCATGGTACTGGCATAAAAATAGACACATAGAAGAATGGAAAAGAATAAAGAACCTAGAAATTAATCCATGGATCTACATCCAACTAATTTTTGACAGGGACACCAAGAAATTTCATGGATAAAAGGACCATCTCTTCAATAAATGGTGCTGGAAAAACTGGATATCGATATGCAGAAGAGTGAAGTGAGACCCCCTACCTCTTGCCATATACAAAAACCAACTCCAAATGAATTAAAGACTTAAATGTAAGATCTGAAACCATGAAACTACTAGAAGAAAACATAGGGGAAATGCTTTAGGATATTGGTTTGGGCAAAGATTTTATGGATAAAACCCCCAAAACACAGGCATCAAAAGCAAAAATAAGCAAATGGGATTATCTTAAGCTAAAAAGCTTCTAGACAGCAAAAGAAACAACCAAGAGTGAAAAGACAACCTGCAGAAAAAATATTTGCAAACCATTCATCTGATAGGGGCTTAATATCCAGAATATACAAGGATCTCAAACATGTCAACAGCAAAAAACCAACCCTGATTAAAAAATAGGCCAATAGATACATGAAAAGAATATTCAATATCACCAATCATCAGGGAAATGCAAATGAAAACCACAATAAGTTATCTCACCCCAGTTAGGATGGGTATTATCAAAATTGACAAAAAAATAACAAATGTTGGAGAGGATGCAGAGAAAAGGGAACTCTTATTTACTGTTGATGGGACTCTGGCCCCGTTCTCCTTGCTAAACTAGCGCAGCTACTATGAAGAACAGCATGGAGGTAGTTCTACAAATAGAACTACCACATGATCCAGCAATCCCACTGCTGGGCATTTATCCAAAGGAAAGACAATCAGTGTATCAAAGAGATATTTGTACCCGAATGTTTATTTTAGCATTATTCACAATAGCCAAGATATGGAATCAACCTAGGTGTCCAACAAGAGATGAACAGATAAAGATAATATGGTATATCCACAATGGAGTACTATTCAGCCATATAAAAGAATGAAATATTGTCATTCATGGCATCATGGATGGAACTGGAGGACATTATATTTAGTGAAATAAGCTAGGAACAGAAAGTTAAACATCACACGCTCTCACTCATATGCAGGAGCTAAAAAAGTTAATCTCAGGGCGGGCACAGTGACTTATATCTGTAATTCCAGCACTTTGGGAGGCCTAGGCAGGTGGATCACTTGAGGTCAGGAATTCAAGACCAGCCTGGCCAACATGGTGAAACCCCATCTCTACTAAAAATACAAAATTATCCAGGTATGATGGCATGTGCCTGTAATCCCAGCTACTCGGGAGGCTGAGGCAAGAGAATCACTTGAACCTGGGAGGTGGAGGTTGCAGTGAGCTGAGATCGCCACTGCACTCCAGCATGGGTGACAGAGAAAGACTCCACCTAAAAAAAAAAAAAAAAAAAAAAAGTTATTCTAACAGAAGTACAGAGTAGAACACAGATTGGAATCTAGAAGCTGGAAAGGCCTTGAGAGAGGGGAGGAGATAGGGAGAGATTTGTTAAAAGATACAAAATTACAGCTAGATAGGAGGAATAAGTTCTAGGATTCTATATCACTGTAAGATGACTATAGTTAACAGTAATATATGCCTTCAAATACCTAGAAGAAAATGGAATGTTCCCAACACAAAGAAATGATAATTGTTTGAGATGATGCATATGATAATTACCCTGATCTGCTCACTATACATTATATATGTCCAAATATCACTATGTGCCCCATAAATATGTAAAATTAGTATAGGTCAATAAAAAATAAAAAGGAATGAAAAATCTGTGCATGGCTAAAAGAAACAGGAGTATTTATTTATTTGTAGCTTGTTTTCCAGCTACTTAGAACTCCCAATCATCATCACCAACAACAAACTACATTTGTTGGTGTGTTTGCAGAATTATATGAATGCAAATGCTTAAAGACCACGATAATCTAAATAAGGAAACGAGTTACATCAGTTAGGGTCTTTGGTTGTGACAAAAGAGACACACTCTGACTAACACAGGGGAAAGGAGTTTATTAAAAGGATCCGTGGGACTCAATGGAAACGCTAAAGATGGGAGTCCTGGATGGGCTAAGAACAGGGGCAGCTCTAGGTGTCAGGACAGTGGGAACTTAGGCACACGCTCCTTGGGGCACTGTAGCCTGATAAAAATACTGTCAGTATTCCCCCCAGTCTTTGATCCCTTCTGCTCAAGATACAAATTCCAGTGAGAGAGAATATGATGAGCCAAGCTTGGCTCACAGGCCCACCCTTCCACTGGTGAGAGGCTGGGACTTCCTGGGGGTTGTCTGGAACTGGGCCCACTGAAGGGGAGCCTGAGCAGTAGATATCCAAGAGCAGAGGGGAGTTCCCCAAAACAAAATCAGGGTGCTATGACCAAAAGGAGAGATGATGGAGGCTGAGGGGTAAAACCCAAAGTGGCCACCAGAGTTGAGAAATAAGTAGATTCCAGTGAGGACGAAGAAGATTCAAACTATGTCCATTTTTATCATTTTGCTGAGGTTTGTTGAGAACGTTGCTCCTCCTTTTCTGAAAATAGAAAGTCAAGATGCTAGGATTAGTGTTCAAGGCCAGGCTACTGAAGAGAATGAATTGGATAAGAGTAGCAAACACGATATAGCCCTATGAGTCCGGAGATGCTAAGTGTTTTTCACATATTAACTAATTTAATCCCAGCAGGAACCCAAAGAGGTGGACATTCTACTCAACTTCATTTTACAGAGGAGAAAACTGAGGCATAGTGAAATTAATCCACTTCCTTAAGACTGCACAGGTGCTACCATATGCAGCCGAGTAAGTATTAAAACCCAGGCAATTTGGGGCAGTCTGGCTCTGATCCACCACACCTCTGGACCTTTGCGTAACAAAATATTCAAAGACAAACATTTCAAAGAAAATGTGGGGCTCTGTTCTTCTCTCCTATGCTGAAGAGAGCGATCTACAGGGAGAGGGACATTTTCAGTGATAGTTAATCTCTGCTTCGTGGACTGAACTTGGGGGTTTCATCAATAAACACCTGTTCCCATTCAAATGTAACACACTGAGACAGAAATCACTGGCATGCGAAGACACATGCTCACGTCCTGGGAAGCCGGGTACGTGGTTGTATTTCCTAAGGGCAGTTATTCGAAAGTACTGTCGTTTTATTTTTAGTTTCCTTCAGAATCTACCCCAGAGCACATCTCTTCACTGTCTCTCCCAGACACTCCTCTGCTTTTCAAAAGGAGAAACACTGAACCTTCTCTCCTCCACACTAAAAGGCCTTTGTCCGAAACCACACATGTCGATTTTAAACAGAAAATAATATTAAAGCACAGTGCTTCCTTTATGTGCCTCATGCAGCTTTCTGAGTTCCTGTGTCCCTAGATTTATGATGTGCTCCACACTTTCCACCTTCTCAGTGCTGTTTTCCCACATTTGAAGGAGAAATGATCAAGAGATTTGTGCTGGAGTAAATTTATTCTGTCTTGAGCTGGGTGAAGTTTCCAAACTCACCACAGCATGGAAAATATAAATGCTGTAAGCATCGTGCCTCCTTCCTAGATGCTGCAGACAAGGAGACACCAGGCCCGGGGCAGAAATGAATGTTGCATTCTTGTGATGACTCGCTGCTCAGAGACGTTTGGTCCCTCTGAATTGAGTGACAGAAACCTGACCCGATTTCATGATCTAACACTTGGTTGCCCCCTGGGGAGGAAATCTCCTGTGCCCCGTCCCCCCTTTTTCAACACTCTCTCTTTCCTTAAGGACGAGAGAACTATGACTCTGGGTGGCTGAACACTGAGCTGGAGAATTGTTCCTGTTCTTAGGACAGAACACTAGAGTCAACAGCAGAAAAGTATGTAAGGTGAAGTTCATTTTCACCTTTCAATAAAGTAAACCATTGACTTCCAGTCATTATTCTGAAGGCATGTGTCCTACTGAAGAACATGAAGCTTAGGCTCAGGGAGCAGAAGCTCAGAAATAGCTTGCGGCATGGGATTTCCTCCCAGTTCTGTTGGGACACCTCAGCCTTGGTTCCTGTTCCCTTCTGTACGTGATATAACTGTCCACCTGCTCCTGCCATGCCAGGAGTCCCCTTGTCCAGTGGACCTGGCACCTCAGGGACCCGAGAACGTCCGTCACAGGGTTGGGTAGGGCATTATTAGTGGATGAGTCAACCTCATCACAGAGTGGGTGAGGGTAACAGCCACCTCCTCCTTGATGCCTGGAGTCAGGCAACCTCCACCATAAAATGACTTTAATATATGCATTCGGCTAGGTAAGATGGTCCCAGTTTCTAAGTCCTTCATGCTTTGCTGCTTTCCTTCTTGCCCCTCTTTTATTACAAACAAATCACCCATTCCATAGTTTCTTCTAGTGTCCTAACAGGAATGACAGCAGGGAGAGGGTAGCCTGGAGCCTGCCTTTTTGGGATCTGCTGCGTGAGACCGAGAATACTTTTCATCAGAAAGCGGAGGCCTTTTGTTGCCTCTGTGACCTGGGCACTGCTTCTCCCTGCCACACTCTTATCTCCCGCGAGCCTGGCTTCCTCGCTGTTTCTGGGTCCCCTGCACACTCTTCCCACCTCAGCATCTTTGCTTTGGCCGTTCCCACTGCGGAGAATGCTCTTGCTTCAGATGTCCAGTTGGCTAATATCCTCACCCTCTTTAAGTCTTTGATCACTTTCTCAATGAGGCCTACCGTGAGCATCCTATTTAATCCAGCAACAAATCTGCCCTGTCCTCCCCACTTCCAATCTCCTTGCCCCATTCTGAGTCTTTGTTCCGTAACACTATCCCTTCTAACGGCCACAGCACCTACTTGTTTATTGCGCTTAACACATGTTTATGATGTTTCCTCCCATTAGATTAAAAGCTTATGGGGGCAGGGATCTTTCTCTGGTTTGCTTAGTGATGCAGCCCAAGTTCCTAGAACAGTGGCTGTCACAGTCACTCAAAATATTTGTAGGGACTCAAACTATTTGAATGAAAAACGATTATGGTCAGTCGGAGCTTACCAGTGTGCCATAAGCCTCTGATGGGCCACAAATGGGTTACAGATGTGCTGAGATATTGACACCCTCAGCCCTTGAGGTGTCTGGCCAGGGTTTGGAGAAGCTGAAGGCCTTGACAATTATGTCCTGCTGCAAGTAGCCTTCTATATTTACTCCAATACACTTCATAATATTGCCATTTTCTAGGTGTTTCGGGACATTAAAACGTTTGGGAAGCACTTCCCTACAGCTAAGCTGTGTCCTGGCATGGAGTATACAGTGCGCTTTTCACTCTGTTAGGTGGAATGCCTGTGTCGCTTTTCGGAAGTGCTCATATATCTGGATATTAGTATTTCCCAATTTCAATCAAGCATTAGTTCAGTAACAATTTCTGTTGTTCGTCAATGAAATGTTCTTTTTAAACAAATGATTTTATGCCATGAGTTACATATTTTGAAACATCAAGAATCTATGTTAAATGAATAAAAGAATTAGTAAATATGTATCAAGAGAGTGAATAAAAGTCACATTAAAAACATTGAAATTATTGATGGTGATTGCGGAGGTCGTGGTGATGCAGTCTGGAGGCCTGAAAGATGGTGCCAATGGATTTTGTCCTAAATTCTTACGCCTGGTTGCTCTAAAATGACAGTTTCTTTAAGAGGAAGGAAGGGGAGGAGAGATGATGGGAAGGCTTTCCCTAGAAAGACCTCAAGGTCTGGGGATCTGCTTCTCCTGCCTTTTTTTTTTTTTTCTTTTAACCACAACAAAAACTCTTAGCATCACCTTTAGGCTAATCCTAAGTATAATCAAAAGGTCATGACGCTAGATTTCTTACAAAATATCACTGCAGGGCATATGCAAGCTCTTGGCTGCTTGGTGAGTGGGTATTAAACCAGAGCTATCAAGGACTGAGAGGCAATGAGTCAGAGATTGAGAATCAAGACTAGAAGAGCCAGGGGAAGCCTGGGAGGAAAGCTCAGGGCCAGACAAGGCACTTGGCTGGATTCGGAAGTGCCCAGAATTTGGCAAGCATGATAGAACTTGGAGCCAGGACTTAGGCAGAAGCCAGGAAACTCTGGGTTCATGAGGTGAAGGCTAAATGGAGTGGGGAGAAAGGGTCAGGAACAAGACAGCAGGAACCAGCAGCAGGGATGTCTTGAAACCAAGACAAGTACCTCAGCCAAGAAGCCTCATATGTGCCTCTTGCCAAGACAAAATGCAGCACCTGGAACAGTGTGCCAGAGCCTGCAGGTGGGAACGGGGTAAAGAGGCTGACATGGCTTAATGACCGGGGTGGAGCTAGAGCCAAGTGAAGGTTCTGGCAGCCAGCCTCCCTCTCTGGGATGGTGAATACTTCCTTCCCCTCTTTCTAGATCTTATGCAGCACTTTTGACCTAGAAACTCTGGAGCAAACAGACCAGGATGCCAAACACGAAGATAAATGATTTCTGAGGTCCCTTCAACAGTGGGATCATGGCCAGAGGAGCCACTGCCTGTTAACTTTGAGGACTCAGGAAAAGGCTGATAATGTCTGAATAGGGAGAGTTCAAGGCGGGGCACACCCAGGATCTGACCATCATACCATGGGCTTCAGGATTATATATGCAGTATAAAAAATCAGAGCTCATTAATTAATCTAATGAAAATGGTTTGTACTTCCATGTGTTCAACTCTTTTTATTGAGTACCTACTATTTGCCACACCCTGCTGCTCCCTAGCAGCATTACCCTGACTCTCCTGGCCAACCATGGGTATTTTTTATTCTGTCATTTATCTCCCTTCTCCCTCCAGCTGATACTTTCCTCTATGAGTGCAGTTTGCTATAAGTTTATTTATATTCCTTTTACCTGCTGCAGATTTTTGCAGGTGTCTGCATTTCTTGACCATTCTGTAGGCATTTAGAAGATGACTATTTGGCTTCTGAATGTTGTTCTGCTATTACGTATTCCAAAGCTGTACAGAAAGTGTATTCACAAGGAAGATGGAAAGCTAAGAGGAAAACAGTTGCAATGCAACCTGTGCCCTGTGCTCTAGCCTCAAACTCACGAGGACTTGGTGTTCTAGGACCTGTGAGCCATTAGAGCACAGACTACTTGGGTAATGGGGTTGAACACGGGGAACAGATGGGTTGGACGGAGTAGGTCTAATTTAGGAAAGGATGGATGGAGAGAAAGGACAGATAATAAAGATGATGATGATACTGCTCATTTATAATCTATACAGTCACTATAGCACACTCATAGAGAAGAACACAGACTTTGAAGCCAGGGAGATGTAAGTTCCAATGCCAGAGGTGACACTATTTGTGTAATCCTGACCAGGTCATTTAACTTTTTGGGTCTCTGTTTTCTCATTTTTCATATAAATATAAACATACCTACCTCTCAGGGAGGGTTGTTTTGAAGATTAAATAACAAGGTCATATATTTAAAGTGCCAAAAGGGTGACTTCTGTGGTTGTGACATAAAATGGGTGGTTAATAAATGGTGGGTAATGATAAGTTCAGCCACTGGTTATTGAGGATCTGTGATGTTCTTGACTCTGTAGCTGGCACAGTAATATTTTCTCATTACCTGTCACCTATGAGGTAAGAATTATCCCATTTGAGAACTGAGGATCCTGAGACTTGGAGAAATTAAATAAGTTATTCAGGTTTACATAATTAATGAGAGAACCAGTCCAGGAAAGTAAGAATGGAAGAAGAAAATTAACAGTTACTGAATGTTTAATGTGTACCAGGCATTGTACCAGGTGCATTACAAGCATGAAGTCATGAAATCGTCATAATAATCCTACGAGATGGGCATTGCTATCTCATTGTACATGAGGAAACTACTTTTCACAAGGTCTACCAGTAGACAGTCAGATTCCAGCCTAGATCTGGCGATCTCCAAAGCTTATGATCATCTTGAAAAGAGAGAAGCAAGATAGGCCTCTGGTTTCTCCCACTATGAGATAAAGTTTGGGTCTTTAGAATTAAAAAAGAAAAAAGCTGATTTCAGGAATGAAGAAAAGATTTTGACCTTCGGGACTTGTGAATATTTGAGAACCATATGTCCTCTGATGGTTTGCTTTGTTTCCATTCATAGTCACCCCAGCTCTACTCTGGTAAACATAGGAGCTATCTGGTCTCATGCCTGGGGTATTAAAATTTATGGGCACTCCTGGAGCCTGGTCACTTGGAGAATCAGTGTCCCTGGCTGCTTGTTGTGTGATAGAGGCTAATGTCTCAAACCAGTCAAGGCAGATGCTCTCTGTACCTAGACACAGGACCAAGCTTTAGGAATGACAAAGGAAACTCCTTATTTAATCATGAGAAACTGAGAATATTGCTTTTTAGAGAAAAAAAAAAAACCAAATACAAAGTAAAGAGAGGGGAACTCAGGTCAGCGCAGGCCACTTGGTTTGGCGAGCTATCCGTTTAGCTCACCCTCTTCCCAGGATGGCTCGATCCTGACTCAGAGCCTTTGGCGGAGTGACTAGCTGCAGGAGATGTGACTATTAAGGAGAGAAGGAAGAGAAAGCAAAGTTCTTCATCAAGTTTACTGTGACAAAAAGCAGGACAGTGAGGAAGGCAGAGAAAAAACAAGTCCTTTAGAAGGTCTCTGTCTAATTTATGTACCTCACAACGACAGGATTGAGGTCACTGGTCACTGGTATGCTCAGAGGAGAAGGTGTCACACACCAGCCCTGTGCTGAAGGCTTCAGTTTCATCTATTCAACACTCAGTAAATGGTGGCTGTGTACTTACTATTTGGAGGGTAGGATACAGCAGTGAGTAATTCCCATATGGAATTCTTTTTTGTTGTTTACTTTTTTTTCAAGAGACAGGATCTTACTATGTTGCCCAGGCTGGCCTTGAACTCCTAGCCTCCTGAGTCGCTGGGACTGTGGGCACCAGCCACCTGTACTTGGCATGGTGCTTACATTGCGAAGAATAGGGGAGAAGGTGTACAGACAATTAACCAAATTAAATATGTAAGTAATGTAACAGAATATTTTAGAAGAAGGTAAGTTTCATGGAGAAATACCAACACAATCACTCTGAGAGGGACGTATTATTAAATTAATTGGGCCACACAGTTGAGTAGTAGAGCTTCAACCATAAATCATGTCTTTTTGAACGAAGCTCCTTCTCTTCTTTTCTGACCTCTGTCTTAGCTAGATGTTGAAACAAGGAAAGATTGGAAAGGTCAAGGCCGTCTCTAATTTTGTAGCTTTTTCTAATCGCCTGGAGGCCGTTACAGAATACTTTGGCATATGGCAGTAGAGAATTTATGTGGACTATATGCTTCAGTAAAGAAACGATCTTTCCTCTGCTAGCAGCAAAGATGTTTTTGAGGTCAGCACTTCAGCCCTAGAGCCGAAGATGAGCTAGAATGAAAATCCAAAAATTCTCCTTAAGAAGATAATTTGTATTTCCATTGAGTGCAAACCCACCAGCGAGCCTGCATGCAGTTCTGAACTTTGTCATTGACAAGCATTGATACTAATCAGTGGCCTGTTTCCAGCATTGTGGGACTCATTTGATCTTTTATTAAAGAAAATTCTTCCAAAAATATTAATTTAAAAATTAATGTCAACACTCTCTGACATTCCATCTCTGAATGCTGAAGAAGAAAAAAGTTTTAGAGTTTTTTAATAATCTTGGTAAATATTATTTGAACTTTACTTCAAGCCAAAACAAGTTTCATGGGGAAAAAAAAATCCTTTCTTCAGCCATGGGCAATAAATTTGGCCAGAAGGATCTGGAAGGAAGAAACTGAACAAGCTAAATACTAAGTGGACATTCATAGCCACGAACACCATGATTTTTAGAGACATTGATGCTCTCCCCTAAAATAAAAGATTGTTTTCAAGAAAATCCTCAATCTTGTCCATTGGCTCTTTAGCTTCTGAGTGGGTATGTGGATATATCACATGGGCTGCTGCTTTTTTATTTTTATTTTTGTAAAATAACCAGTGGTTAATTAAAAAGCCACTGCCTGGACACATTATCCAGTGTTCCTCGTATTTGGTGGAAAGAAGAAAGAAATGGAAGGCTAAAGATTTGCTCAAAATCCAAACCTCTCTCCCAAGATCAAGGCGTTTAAAGGATTAAGGAGGATGTGTGTGTCTCTGTGTGTGTGTGTGTGTGTGTATGTGTGCATGCGCATGTGCGTGTACACGTCTGTTGTGTTTGTAGCAGCTGCTGTATTAGCTAAGCTTTACCTCCTTTTCTATAAATGGAACTTTTGCCTTTCATCTCTTTTCAGTGTTGCTTACTAGGAAGATAAATGAAGGGCTTGAAGCAGGAGAAAGGATTCCAAAGGGTACCTCACTCTTCTACAGCAAGGAGAGTGTATTTATCGTCTTTTGTTTAGTAATTGCTTCAGTTGGTAGAGGAAAAGGGAAGACAGACAAACAAAAACAAAGAAGAAGAAAGAAGAAAGTGGAAGGATGAAGGGGAAAGTGGTAGGGGATCCTAAAGGGCTCTGAATTGGCTCAGAAGCAGAGAAAAATGAAAACGGCCTAAAGAATTGGATAGTAGGCCAGGCGCGGTGGCCCAAGCCTGTAATCCCAGCACTTTGGGAGGCCGAGACGGGCGGATCACGAGGTCAGGAGGTTAAGACCATCCTGGCGAACACGGCGAAACCCCATCTCTACTAAAAAACACAAAAAACTAGCTGGGCGAGGTGGCGGGCGCCTGTAGTCCCAGCTACTGGGGAGGCTGAGGCAGGAGAATGGCGGGAACCCGGGAGGCGGAGCTTGCAGTGAGCTGAGATCCGGCCACTGCACTCCAGCCTGGGCGACAGAGCGAGACTCCAACTCAAAAAAAAAAAAAAAAAGAATTGGATAGTAATTCTTTCAATCCCAGGCTCTGAATAAACTTGGCTCAAAAAAATAAGGTACAGATGGTGAAATGAAGTTAGCTCAGTGACATTATTTGGTGAAGAAGAAAACAAGCAGTTTGTTTTCTTCACCTGCTAGAAGTTAGATCTATTTACAATAAAGCATGGAATGAGAAGTCATGTAACCTAGACTTCAATCTGACTCTGCTGCTCACCAGCTAGGTGACCTTGGCCAAGCCACTTGAAGTCCTTCAGCCATAGCATGCTGGCAGCAGTATTACTCCTCATTCCTAAGTCATAGGATTGCCTTGAGGATCAAATGAAATAATGTATTGTATGTTTATGCTATCATTCAATAAGCATTTGTTGAACACCTACTATAAACAAATGGACACATTCGTGGCTCATGAAGCTTACATTCTAGGTATATTCTAAAACGTATTTCAGTATATATTGCAGTATTTGAAACATGTTTATATATACTATACAGCATTTTTATAATACACAGAAACATATTTTACTTTATTTTGTAAAGATGATGAGTATGCTACTCTCTTTTATGGTAGAATTTAATAAAAGCATCTTTGTGGATCCCGTTCTACACATACGTGGGTGTGGATATGTGAGTCGAAGTCTAACTGGGCAGCACTTATGGACTGTTGGCATGCCACCTTCCCAGCACTCAGCTGAATCCAGCTTATCTCTATTCATTTAGGTTTCTCAATAGATAACTAGTGCTGCCAGAAAAAAAAAACACCTAGAAAAGAAGAGTGAGAATGTCTGTAGGTAACTCAAACAGAAGATACCAATTGCTTTGGTTAACTTAAACAGGATGTTCACACTCAGGTAGGCTCATGGTTCTGAGACTTGCTGAGTGAGGTACTGTAAACTGCTTTTCCTTAGCTGAGACAATACAATATTGTCAAATGGAAAACAAGTTTGTAAATTACTTTTATTTTATAGAAAGAAGAGTGAGAGCTCATTCTCAAAGGCCAGAAAGTCACTGCTACGATTGTTGATATCTGAATAAAACGTACTCAGAATTTGCCCTTGCTTGAAAATTGCAGGGTTCCTGGAAAAGGATCAAGATTCTCTTTTAGCTTTCTCACCCCTCCCCATCCTTTCCTATTCTAGTTCTGTTCAGACAGTTTCCCACAAGACAGGGGGTAGCCAAGGTCAGGGGCAATGGAAGTTCATCTGGATGGGGTGTGGGTGCTGCAATTCCATCTCCTGAAGGGAGGATAAATTGCAGCCAAGCAGCAACTCAGGAACTGCACACATACCAAAGAACCCTACCTCCAGAATAGTGACCCTGGACCCCAATTGATCCCAGTTGTTGAGAGGGATGAGATGGAGATTGAGAGAGGTGATGCTGTTAGAGATGGAGATTTGTCAAATGGAAAACAAGTCTGTGAATTACTTTTACTTCTATTTCACAGAAAGGAGGATGTCAGCTCGAATTAAATATTCTAGAAAAGTGATTGCCAAGAGATATGTTCTTACAATTATCCTTTTGCCATCGTCTATTCCTGGAAGGTGTGGTGTGGCTCCCATGGCACTTGTTGCATGACCTTGTGAGTTTGTTCTTTGTCTTAGTCTATTCAGGCTGCTATAAAAACTACCATAGATCAAGTGACTTATAAACCACAGACATGTATTTCTCACCATTCTGGAAGCTGGAAAGTCCAAGGTCAAAGTGCTGACAAATTTGGTGTCTGGTGGGGGCCTGCTTACTGATCCATTGTTGGCTGTCTTCTCACTGTGTCCTCACATGGTGGAAGGGATGAGGGAGCTCTCTGGGGTCTCTTTTATTTGGACACTCATCCTATTGATGAGGGCTCCACTCTCATGACCTAATCACCTCCTAAAAGTCCCACCTCATAACACCATCACACAGGGATACGGATTTCAACATACGAATTTTTTGAGAACGTGGTTGAAACACAGCGCTTCCTGAATGCACTTTTCTATCCACCCAATTTCTACTACCATATCTCTCTATGAACACCAGAGAGACAAAATCAACGTGTAGTATTGCAGGAATGAAATGAATAGAATGAACATAGCATTGATTTTATTGTATTCTGTTTAATCTTGGCACCACTGCTATTGTGATAATAATCTGGATCACTTACTGATCATTCACTATGTGCTAGGAATTATTTAGTTAATTGCTTTACCTGCATGGTTTTCATTAGTTCCCCCCCCAACAACCCCGTGAGTTAGGTTTGAGTATCATTCCCATTTACAATTGAGGAAACAAGTTTAAAGAGTTGAGTAACTGAGTCGCCCAGAGTGTGAGTGTCAAAGCCAAGACTTGAAACCCTGACTTATCTTCATCCCTCATCCTTCAGCCTTCAGCCATTCTGCCTTGCCTTTAATATTCTCCTTGTTCTGGTACCACATCACTTTTCTTTCTTTTCTTCTTTCCTCCTCACTCCCTACCTTTAGTCTTTCACCCATTATAGAAACCAAATGGTAACATTCAATTAAAAACAGCCACCCAAAAGGAAAGCTAAGAATGTTATACACGGAGCATTAATTTTTTCTCATTCTTTTATGTTTGGAAACGTATGTGTTGGTTTTATGATGGCCGGAGGGCAGACCCAGTCTTTTCCCTTTGGTAGATACACCAAACCTACTGTAGGTTTAAATGATAATAATATTTCTTAGACATCCTCAAAGAAGTTTCCAGGGATGGCAGAGAGCTTGCATTTTATGAGACAGCTGGTTTTTAATGGCTTGGTCCTTGCCAAGAACATCACTGTTCAATAATTACAGGCCACTTGTGATCTTGGTAACCAATGTGACAGGGCTTTTCATGGTCCTCCAAAGAGAGAATATCTGAAGATGTGCATGAACATGAATTTTCAAATGCTTAAATAAAGTAAAAAAGAAGTAAGTGATGTTTACAGAAAAGCTTGCAAAAGTAAAAAGAGCACATATAAATATCTCTGAGAGAAAGGAATAAAGTACCTCAAAGAACTCCAGGCTTATGATGAGTAGTGTCTTGAGAGTTGTTTAAAGCAGCGGTTCCATTGAGTTGGAGTGCTTCAGCGTGTTCCACTGGGACTGGGGTGGTCTGAGAAAGGAAAGGGCCTCCATGTTTCAAAGTTGGATGGGATGTAAAGAGCATGGCTCCAGTTGAGGGAACAGGCAAAAACAACATAGGTTTATAATGCGCTAATCCTCTATATAGACCCTACCCAGATGCCAGGCCTGAGTTAAATTAGGACGGAAAATTTTGGTCTGCTCAGTTCATTGCCATCCATCTATGTGAGGCATTTAAAGTATATGACTGGCAGATGTGTTGGGACTATTACCAAGTTTTTTGGTGAATATATAAAATCTATTAATAAAATACTAATACTTAACATTTTTGCCAGCAATTCACATATCATCCATTAAACTAGAGTTGAGACCTGGTGTTAGACCCTTTCTCAGCCCTTTCCTCACAGGCTCAGCCAGAGGTCTCTCCCATCACACACTGTGGCCTCTGGGCTCTGCCCCTTCTGCTGCCTCCTTGCTTGTGCCATCTTCTGCTTCGGATTCTTATCTTGATTTCCATTTTGGTGTTGATGCTTTGGAGTTTCTCTCGCTTTCTGGACCATTGTTACCTAAGGAAAAAAATTCAGTTACTATTTTCTTTGTGCTTCACATCCAAGGTCAATCCAGCCTGCTCCCAAGATCAGACAAAGTTCCTTAGATCTAAATCTAGGGCAGACCTGGCCTCTTACCTCTACTTGAATAGGGGAAGAAGCTCCATGATTATGCACACTTAAAATAAACAGTCTGTATGAAAGTCCAGTGTACCTATATATGCCCAATTTATATCTGTTCCTTATCTACAAATTCAGAGTGGGCAAGAATTCTCCTACTCCCTAAAATCACAGGTAGGGTTCTCTTTTCCTTTTTCTCCTTCATTCTCCATTTTCATCCACATCCCCTTATAAATGTTATCGTCCTGAAAATCCTCTGAGGGGATGCCTGGTATTGTGTCAAGATGATGTCTTGGTGTTTGCAAAGGGAAAAAAAAGTGTGAGAAACAGTTTCTCCCAAGCCTGTCTGACCACATGGGCATGTAACACTTGGCTCTGTTTAAAAGGATCTGTTTATTAGAGACAAAGTAGAAGAGGAATGAAGTTGGGGCAAAATGTCCATCTTCACTGACCTTCCACCCTTGGACCTAACTCATTCTCTCCTGTAGACAGCACTGGCCTTATCTGGAAGCTGAAGCCGCTCATAGTTGCAAGATGGCTCTAACAGTTTCAGGCAGTGCATCCAGACATCACATCAGAGGCAGAAATGGAATCATATCTTCCAGTGTCTTCTTTGTGAAAGCAAGAAATACTTGCCAAGTATCTCTCAGCAGGCCTTTCCTTACCTCTAATAGATCCAAAGCTAGTCATATGTCTGCCTCTAAAGTATCTGGCCACATGCGAAATAGACACCATGTCAGATGAGGCCAGTCCCTGAGGCGGTGTGCACGCTGCAAGAGTCAGCCATCAATGTTCACCATCCTGCTGCTTGTACGCTAGGCCTCCCCCTTGTCTTTCCCTATGGGAGGTGTAGAAGGAGGCCCGCAACATGAGGTTTGAGATGGGTTGCATTGCAACTATCTGTATTTCCATCATTACTGGGGATAATGGCCTCAGAAAGTCACAGAGGACTTGTTTCAGAGTCAGGAAAGAAGAGGGGCAGCTGTGAGATTTCCATTTTGTGGAGGAAAGTGACATTTACTGAGCCCCTCTACTCAGTGGTGATGGTCCCCCTTCCCTAGACTTTCCTCCTAGAGTCAAGATGCAGTAGCTGAGCCTCCTGGATGCAGTGAGACACAGAAGGCCCAGGACAACACCACCAGAAAGGAGACCACCCACTTCCCACGAGGGAGAAGGCCGTGTAGACTCGCCTTTGTCCTCGTTCTTCTGTGAATTCCTCTTTTATTCTACAGATCTTGACTCAAACTCTAATTCTTCAGGAAAGCCTTCTTTGACATCCCCACCCCACCCTGCAAGATAAGGTTAGACTCCCTTTCTATAAGCTCTCACTGCACCTTGAACTTTGTCTTCCTGTTATTTATCATGCTATGCCACTATAAATATTTACACAATTATTTGATTAATATTTGTCTTTCTGGCTAGACCCTAAGTTCTGTTAGGGTCCCATCTCATGGCTGTGTGCCCCTACATACTAGACAGTCAATGCATGTTTTTGAATGAATGAATAAAAGGATCATTTATGTTTACTTTGAGGATTCTTGTTCTCTCAAACACAGCCTTCTCAGTGGTTTACTTTCCGTGCTAGAAAAAAAGTGTGATTAGTCTCCATTCTACAGGCATGTCAACCAGATAATGTTTCTCCGTGACTTAGTGTTGAAGGACTTCTCTAACTTACTGAAACATCACTAGTAATAGTAGCCCACTTCAAATGTGACTTTCTTACTTAAGGACCCAGAAGATGCTAAAGGTTGTTGCCAAGAAGCCAAGAAGCATCTAAGCATTTCCTAATACACTCAATGGCTGGCACATAGCAAGTGTTCAGAAAGTATTTACCCTCTTTCTGTCCTTTCATTTACGTTTGCCTTATTTTCTCATTCATTTCTCCTCCTCTCCCTCCATTTGTTTCCTCTATCAGTTTTCATCTTTTCTCCTCTCGCTCCCTTGCCTTCCCTCTTACTGTGGCTCCTTGGCCTAGAAGATTCCTGAGACCTCCACCTGCACTGTTCAATGTGGCAACCACGAACCACATGTGGCTACAGAAAGCTGGAAATGTGGCTAGTCCAAATTGAGATGTCCTGGAAGTGTGAGGTGGACACAGAGTTTCAAAAATTTAGTATGAAAAAGGAATGTAAAATAGCTCATTAATAAATTTTACAATCATTGTGTGTTGAAATGGTAATATTTTAGATAAAGTGGATTAACTAATATGTATTAAAATTAATTTTGCCTGCTTCTGTTTAGTTTTTCAAAATGTGGCTACATTTTTTAAATGTAAAATATTTTATGTGTGGTTCATATTTCATTTCTATGGAAAGTGCTGATCTAGACTGTGCATAGGTGGTTTTTTTTGGTGGTAGGAGGAGGAGCTGTATATTTGAAAGGCAGCAGGTTGCATTGCTGAATTCTTAGCAAATAGTATAAATTTATGTAACACCTTTTAGAGCTTATGTGGACAGAGTGATGGAGAAATATGCAACATTATTCTCCAAAATAGTGTTTCTCACTTTTGTTTTTTGGGAGATGCTAAATACATGTTCACTCTAATGTCTTCTCAGTCTATATTTGGTGTATCTCCCCACCCCCAAAGAATTTGTTGAGCTTTAGTAACTATAATGCGTATTAAGAGAGTAATAAAAATATTGCTTTCCCTAAACGGTGTATCTCTTCCCACCACTGTGGGTTATCATACTGTTCACTCCTTGGGAGTATTTCTTGTCAGTTAAAACTAAAACCACAATTGGCCACAGCCAACAGCTAATGGCCTTTTCTAAGTTGCAGCTGCTTTGACAAGGCAAGAACATCAAATTGTTCATCTTTGGGATGATATACAATAAACAATTATGGAGAAAATATAGGATTAGATCAATTGATACAAGTTTCAATTTTCCTTAAAATCCGCATTGCTATATCAAAAGTATTCAGATTTAAGTGGAAAAATTCTCAACAGCAAACTTAACAGAAATTGGGATGTTCAAGTGTCTTTACCACTATCTAGTTGAGTGAATTTGGTCAAGTCACAGAATTTAACTTCTTTGTGCTGTGTATCTGTTTTTAAACTTTTATTTACTTCTTTAAGAGGAAGTAATACCTGTTCTATTCAAGGAGAACTGTTGATTGAGAAAAATACATACAGCATTAACAACAATTCAAGGAGGAAGGAAATGATTGATAAGTAGAAATTCAAGCAATGGACCTTATGCTTTGAATTTGTTTTCTGGGAAGGCAAGTTTGAAAACTACTGATCTCAAATAATAAGTAGGTGAGAATCAAAAGGAATATTCTGAGTATAGGGGTGAGTGGTGGTGCAGAAGTATTTACTAAGGGAAGACTAGCTTTTCCAGGTGTTAAAACAGACTTTAAAGCAAACATAACTAAGACATCATGGACCTTAAAGAACATGAGAATCACTGGAACAAACAAATGGCTCAGAAGTCAGTGGAGAAACAGTTCTATAGGGAAATAATATTTTTTTAAAAACAAATAGTGCTGTGTCAACACATTATCAACATGCAAAAGAATAAAGTTGGAACTATTCCTTACACCATATAAAAAATGAACTCAAAATAGATCTTAAACCTACACGTAAGAACTGAAATTACAAATCCCTTAAAGAAAACATTGGCATAATCTTTGTTAACTTAGACCAGGCAATGGTTTGTTAAAATGACACCAAAAGCACAAAAACTAAATATATATTATTTTTGGCTGGGCACGGTGGCTCATGCCTGTAATCCCAGCACTTTGGGAGGCAGAGGTGGGTGGATCACCTGAGGTCAGGAGTTCGAGACCAGCCTGGCCAACATGGAGAAAGCCCATCTCTACTAAAAATACAAAATTAGCTGGGTGTGGTGGCACATACCTGTAATCCCAGCTACTCGGGAGACTGAGGCAGGAGAATTGCTTGAATCCAGGAGGCAGAGGTTGCAGTGAGCCGAGATCATGCCATTGCACTCCAGACTGGGCAATAAGAGTGAAACTCCATCTCAAAAAAAAAAAAAAATATATATATATATATATATATGTGTGTGTGTGTGTGTGTGTGTGTATATAGATAGATAGATAGATAGAGAGATACACACACACACACACACACACACACATTGTTCTTTGTAAAAATAAAAAGCAAATCTTACTTCATCACTGCTTTTAAACATTGTACTGGGAGTTCTAGCTAATGCAATAAGAACCCCTCTCCGCAGCCCCAACCGAAAAGGAGAGAAAAGGTATACAGATTGGAAAGCAACAGATAAAATTTTCTTAGATCACAGATCAAGGGATTGAAAAGACAAGCCAGAGACTGGGAGAAAATATTTGCTAGAGACGTATCAGGTCAAGGACTGCTATCTAAAATGTACAAAGAACTCCTAAAACTCAATAATGAGAATGCAAAAACTCTATTAAAAGTAGGCCAAAGACCTTAATAGACATCTCACCAAAGAAGGCATACAAATGTCACGCAAGCATACAAAAAGATGTCCATATCATATGTCGTCAGGGAGAGGCATATTAAAACAACAATGAGATACTACTACACACCTATTAGGATGGCCAAAGTCCAGAACAATGACTACACCAAATGCTGGTGAGAATGCAGAGCAACAGGAATTCTCACTTATTGCTGGTACAGCAATGTATAGTCACTTTGGAAGACAGTTTGACAGTTTCTTACAAAACTAAACATACTCTCACCATATGATTCAGCAGATGCTCCTGGTATTCACAAATGAGTTCAAAACTTATGCCCACACAAGGACCTGCACACAAATGTTTCTAGCAGCTTTATTTACAATTGTCAAAACTTGGAAGCAACCAAGATGTCCTTCATTAGGTGAATGGATATATAAACAGTGGTACATCCTTACAATGGAATATGATTCAGTGCTAAAAATAAGTTATCAAGCCCTGAAAAGGCATAAAGGAAACTGAAATGCATATTACTAAGTGAAAGAAGCCAACCTGAAAAGGCTACATACTGTGTGCTTCCAACTATGTGACATCCTGGAAAAGGCAAAACCGTGGAGACAGTAAAAAGACTCATATGTGCCAGGGTTTAATAGGGAGGGAGGAATGAGTAGATGGAGCACAGAGGATTTTTTAGGGCAGTAAAACTACTCTCTGTGATACTGTAATGGTGGGAATATATGACAAATATGTCCAAACTTAAGAACGTACAATACCAAGAGTGAACCCTAATGTAAGGTATGGACTTAGTGTGATGATGATGTGCTAATGTGGACTCATCAATTGTAACGAATGGTTCACTCTGGTGGGGGATGTTGATAATGGGGAAGGTTGTGCATGTGTGAGACAGGTGGGATATGGGAAATCTCTGCATCTCACCCTCAATTTTGCTGTGGACCTAAAACTTCTTTTAAAAATAAAGTCTATAGGAACAGCTCCAGTCTCCAACTCCTGGCACGAGCGACACAGAAGACAGGTGATTTCTGCATTTTCAACTGAGGTACTGGGTTCATCTCACTAGGGAGTGCGGGACAGTTGGTGCTGGTCAGCTGCTGCAGCCCGACCAGTGAGAGGTGAAGCAGGGCAAGGCATCGCCTCACCTGGGAAGCGCAAGGGGGAAGGGAATCCCTTTTCCTAGCCAGGGGAACTGAGACACACAACACCTGGAAAATCGGGTAATTCCCACCCCAATACTGGGCTCTACCAAGGATTTTAGCAAACGGGCACACAAGGAGATTATATCCCACACCTGGCCGAGAGGGTCCCACGCCCACAGAGCCTCCCTCATTGCTAGCACAGCAGTCTGCGATCTCGCAGCAAGGCAGCAGCGAGGTTAGGGGAGGGGCGCCCGCCATTGCTGAGGCTTAAGTAGATAAACAAAGCCACTGGGAAGCTCGAACTGGGTGGAGCTCACAGCAGCTCAAGGAGTCCTGCCTGTCTCTGTAGACTCCACCTCTGGGGACAGGACACAGCTAAACAACAACAACAACAACAAAAAGCAGCTGAAACCTCTGCAGACACAAATGACTCTGTCTGACAGCTTTGAAGAGGGCAGTGGATCTCCCAACATGGAGGTTGAGATCTGAGAACGGACAGATTGCCTGCTCAAGTGGGTCCCTGACCCCTGAGTAGCCTAATTGGGAGACATCCCCCACTAGGGGCAGACCAACACCCCACACCTCACATGGTGGAGTACACCCCTGAGAGGAAGCTTCCAAAGCAAAAATCAGACAGGTACACTCGCTGTTCAGCAATATTCTATCTTCTGCAGCCTCTGCTGCTGATACCCAGGCAAACAGGGTCTGGAGTGGACCTCAAGCAATCTCCAACAGACCTACAGCTGAGGGTCCTGACTGTTAGAAAGAAAACTAACAAACAGGAAGGACACCCACACCAAAACCCCATCAGTACGACACCATCATCAAAGACCAGAGGCAGATAAAACCACAAAGATGGGGAAAAAGCAGGGCAGAAAAGCTGGAAATTCAAAAAATAAGAGTGCATCGCCCCCTGCAAAGGAGCGCAGCTCCTCGCCAGCAACGGATCAAAGCTGGACGGAGAATGACTTTGACGAGATGAGAGAAGAAGGCTCCAGTCCATCACAATTCTCAGAGCTAAAGAAGGAATTACGTACCTAGCGCAAAGAAACTAAAAATCTTGAAAAAAGAGTGGAAGAACTGATAACTAGAATAATTATTGCAGAGAAGGCCATAAATGAATGGACAGAGATGAAAACCATGACACGAGAAATACGTGACAAATGCACAAGCTTCAGTAACCGACTCGATCAACTGGAAGAAAGAGTATCAGCGATTGAGGATCAAATGAATGAAATGAAGTGAGAAGAGAAACCTAAAGAAAAAAGAAGAAAAAGAAATGAACAAAGCCTGCAAGAAATATGGGATTATGTAAAAAGACCAAATCTACATCTGATTGGGGTGCCTGAAAGTGAGGGGGAAAATGGAACCAAGTTGGAAAACACTCTTCAGGATATTATCCAGGAGAACTTCGCCAACCTAGTAGGGCAGGCCAACATTCAAATTCAGGAAATACAGAGAACGCCACAAAGATACTCCTCGAGAAGAGCAACTCCAAGACACATAATTGCCAGATGCACCAAAGTTGAAATGAAGGAAAAAATCTTAAGGGCAGCCAGAGAGAAAGGTCGGGTTACCCACAAAGGGAAGCCCATCAGACTAACAGCAGATCTCTCGGCAGAAACTCTCCAAGCCAGACGAGAGTGGGGGCCAATATTCAACATTCTTAAAGAAAAGAATTTTAAACCCAGAATTTCATATCCAGCCAAACTAAGTTTCATAAGTGAAGGAGAAATAAAATCCTTTACAGATAAGCAAATGCTTAGAGATTTTGTCACCACCAGGCCTGCCTTACAAGAGACCCTGAAGGAAGCACTAAACATGGAAAGGAACAACCGGTACCAGCCATTGCAAAAACATGCCAAAATGTAAAGACCATCGAGGCTAGGAAGAAACTGCATCAACTAGTGAGCAAAATAACCAGTTAATATCATAATGGCAGGATCAAGTTCACACATAACAATCTTAACCTTAAATGTAAATGGACTAAATGCTCCAATTAAAAGACACAGACTGGCAAACTGGATAAAGAGTCAAGACCCATCAGTTTGCTGTATTCAGGAGACGCATCTCACATGCAGAGACATAAATAGGCTCAAAATAAAGGGATGGAGGAAGATCTACCAAGCAAATGGAGAACAAAAAAAAGCAGGGGTTGCAATCCTAGTCTCTGATAAAACAGACTTTAAACCATCAAAGATCAAAAGAGACAAAGAAGGTCATTACATAATGGTAAAGGGACCAATTCAACAGGAAGAGCTAACTATCCTAAATATATATGCACCCAATACAGGAGCACCCAGATTCATAAAGCAAGTCCTTAGAGACTTACAAAGAGACTTAGACTCCCATACAATAATAATGGGAGACTTCAACACCCCACTGTCAACATTAGACAGATCAATGAGACAGAAAGTTAACAAGGATATCCAGGAATTGAACTCATCTCTGCAGCAAGCAGACCTAATAGACATCTACAGAACTCTCCACCCCAAATCAATAGAATATACATTCTACTCAGCACCACATCACACTTATTCCAAACTTGACCACATAATTGGAAGTAAAGCACTCCTCAGCAAATGTACAAGAACAGAAATTGTAACAAACTGTCTCTCAGACCACAGTGCAATCAAACTAGAACTCAGGATTAAGAAACTGAGTCAAAACCACTCTACTACATGGAAACTGAATAACCTGCTCCTGAATGACTACTGGGTACATAACGAAATGAAGGCAGAAATAAAGATGTTCTTTGAAACCAATGAGAACAAAGATACAACATACCAGAATCTCTGGGACACATTTAAAGCAGTGTATAGAGGGAAATTTATAGCACTAAATGCCCACAAGAGAAAGCTGGAAAGATCTAAAATTGACACTTTAACATCACAATTAAAAGAACTAGAGAAGCAAGAGCAAACACATTCAAAAGCTAGCAGAAGGCAAGAAATAACTAAGATCAGGGCACGAACTGAAGGAGATAGAGACACAGAAAACCCTCCAAAAAATCAATGAATCCAGGAGTTGGTTTTTTGAAAAGATCAACAAAATAGATAGACCGCTAACAATACTAATAAAGAAGAAAAGAGAAAAGAATCAAATAGACGCAATAAAAAAATGATAAAGGGGATATCACCACCGACCCCACAGAAATACAAACTATCATCAGAGAATACTATAAACACCTCTATGCAAATAAAGTAGAAAATCTAGAAGAAATGGATAATTTCCTGGACACTTACACTCTTCCCAAGACTAAACCAGGAAGAAGTTGAATCCCTAAATAGACCAACAGCAGGCTCTGAAATTGAGGCAATAATTAATAGCCTACCAACCAAAAAAAGTCCAGGACCAGATGGATTCACAGCTGAATTCTACCAGAGGTACAAGGAGGAGCTGGTACCATTCCTTCTGAAACTATTCCAATCAATAGAAAAAGAGGGAATCCTCCCTCACTCATTTTATGAGGCCAACATCATCCTGATACCAAAGCCTGGCAGAGACACAACAAAAAAAGAGAATTTTAGACCAATATCCCTGATGAACATCGATGCAAAAATCCTCAATAAAATACTGGCAAACTGGATCCAGCAGCACATCAAAAAGCTTATCCACCATGATCAAGTCGGCTTCATTCCTGGGATGCAAGGCTGGTTCAACATATGCAAATCAATAAACATAATCCAGCATATAAACAGAACCAAAGACAAAAACCACATGATTATCTCGATAGATGCAGAAAAGGCCTTTGACAAAATTCAACAGCCCTTCATGCTAAAAACACTCAATAAATTCGGTATTGATGGAACGTATCTCAAAATCATAAGAGCTATTTATGACAAACCCACAGCCAATATCATACTGAATGGGCAAAAACTGGAAAAATTCCCTTTGAAAACTGGCACAAGACAGGGATGCCCTCTCTCAGCACTCCTATTCAACATAGTGCTGGAAGTTCTGGCTAGGGCAATCAGGCAAGAGAAAGAAATCAAGGGTATTCAGTTAGGAAAAGAAGAAGTCAAATTGTCCCTGTTTGCAGATGACATGATTGTGTATTTAGAAAACCCCATTGTCTCAGCCCAAAATCTCCTTAGGCTGATAAGAAACTTCAGCAAAGTCTCAGGATACAAAATTAATGTCCAAAAATCACAAGCATTCTTATACACCAGTAACAAACAAACAGAGAGCCAAATCATGAATGAACTTCCATTCACAATTGCTTCAAAGAGAATGAAATACCTAGGAATCCAACTTACAAGGGATGTAAAGGACCTCTTCAAGGAGAACTACAAACCACTGCTCAGTGAAATAAAAGAGGACACAAACAAATGGAAGAACATACCATGCTTATGGATAGGAAGAATCAATATCGTGAAAATGGCCATACTGCCCAAGGTAATTTATAGATTCAATGCCATCCCCATCAAGCTACCAATGAGTTTCTTCACAGAATTGGAAAAAACTGCTTTAAAGTTCGTATGGAACCAAAAAAGAGCCCACATCGCCAAGACAATCCTAAGTCAAAAGAACAAAGCTGGAGGCATCACGCTACCTGACTTCAAACTATACTACAAGGCTACAGTAACCAAAACAGCATGGTACTGATACCAAAAGAGAGATATAGACCAATGGAACAGAACAGAGTCCTCAGAAATAATACTACGCATCTACAGCCATCTGATCTTTGACAAACCTGACAAAAACAAGAAATTGGGAAAGGATTCCCTATTTAATAAATGGTGCTGGGAAAATTGGCTAGCCATAAGTAGAAAGCTGAAACTGGATCCTTTCCTTACTCCTTATATGAAAATTAATTCAAGATGGATTAGAGACTTAAATGTTAGATGTAATACCATAAAAACCCTAGAAGAAATCCTAGGTAATACTATTCAGGACATAGGCATGGGCAAGGACTTCATGTCTAAAACACCAAAAGCAACGGCAACAGAAGCCAAAATTGACAAATGGGATCTAATTAAACTAAAGAGCTTCTGCACAGCAAAAGAAACTACCATCAGAGTGAACAGGCAACCTACAGAATGAGAGAAAATTTTTGCAATCTACTCATCTGACAAAGGGCTAATATCCAGAACCTACAAAGAACTCAAACAAATTTACAAGAAAAAACCAAACAACCCCATCAAAAAGTGGGCAAAGGATATGAACAGACAGTTCTCAAAAGAAGACATTCATACAGCCAACAGACACATGAAAAAATGCTCATCATCACTGGCCATCAGAGAAATGCAAATCAAAACCACAATGAGATACCATCTCACACCAGTTAGAATGGCGATCATTCAAAAGTCAGGAAACAACAGGTGCTGGAGAGGATGTGGAGAAATAGGAACACTTTTACACTGTTGGTGGGATTGTCAACTAGTTCAACCATTATGGAAAACAGTATGGCGATTCCTCAAGGATCCAGAACTAGAAGTACCTTATGACCCAGCCATCCCATTACTAGGTATATACCCAAAGGATTATAAATCAAGCTGCTATAAAGACACATGCACACGTATGTTTATTGTGGCACTATTCACAATAGCAAAGACTTGGAACCAACCCAAATGTCCATCAGTGACAGACTGGATTAAGAAAATGTGGCACATATACACCATGGAATACTATGCAGCCATAAAAAAAGGATGAGTTTGTGTCCTTTGTAGGGACATGGATGCAGCTGGAAACCATCATTCTCAGCAAACTATCACAAGAACAGAAAACCAAACACCGCATGTTCTCACTCATAGGTGGGAACTGAACAATGAGATCAATTGGACTTGGGAAGGGGAACATCATACACTGGGGCCTATTATGGGGAGCGGGGAGGGGCGAGGGATTGCATTGGGAGTTATACCTGATGTAAATGACGAGTTGATGGGTGCTGACGAGTTGATGGGTGCAGCACGCCAACAGGGCACAAGTATACATATTAACAAAGCTGCACATTATGCACATGTACCCTAGAACTTAAAGTATAATAAAAAAATAATAAAGTCTATTAAAAAAAGTTCTGCGGTCGAGTAAGTTTGGGAATACTGTGTACTCAGATTCTCTCTTGGAGATTATGATGCTCACATAAAGCACATATCAAAGGTTCTAAGAAGTTCAATGATAAAGAAATCCAGCATAAACCAACTTGTTCGACCACAGAAGCTTTGTTTGCTCAATAGCTAGTTACATCCAATGGAACTAGTACGCAATAGAATATTCGTGGGAAATGCTGAAACCCCCTGCACCAAACACACACACAAAAAGTAAACACTTGTGCTCTAAAGGACATCATTAACAAAGTGAAAAGATGACTCACAGATTGGGAGAAAATATCGGCAAGTCATCGCTCTGATGAGGGACTTATCCCTAGAATATATATCTAACTCTTACAACTCAAATATAAAAGGAAAACCAAATTAAAAAATGAACAAAGGATTTGCATAGATATTTCTCCAAGGAAGACAAGCAAACTGCCAGTAAGAACATGAAAAGATGTTAAACATTGTTTACTATCAAAAAGCAAAGCAAAACAAAACAAAAACACAAGATACCACTTTGTGCTCACTTGCAGGGCTATAACCGAGGAGACAGTAAGACAAGTGTTGATGAGGATGTAGAGAAATTGGAAGCTTTGTACATTGTTGGTGGGGATGTAAAATGATGCAGCTTTGGAATACAGTGTGGAAGTTCTTCGAATAGTTAGTTACTACATGACCAGATATTCTGCTCCTAGGTATATAACCAAGAGAAAAAATATATATACCACACAAAACCTTTCATAGCAATGTTCAGAGCTGCATTATTCATAATAGCTAAAAAGTGGAAATAACCCATGCATTTGTAATAAACAAGATGTGGTATATCTATACATTGGAACATTTTGTGGCTGTAAAATGCAATGAAGTATTAATGTGTGCTGTAACATGAATGGACCTGAAGGGAAAGAAAGAAAATAAGTGGGGGAAAAAAAAAAAAAAAAGAAAAGAAAAGAAACAGTTTCAAGGGGTCACACATGGAATGATTCCATTTGTATGAAATGTCCAGAACAGGCAAATTTATAAAGACAGAAAGTAGATTAGCAGTTGCCAGAGGCTGGGAGAAGGGGATAATGGGGAGTGACTGCTAAGAGATGTGTGGTTTCTTTTCGGGGTAATGAAAATATTCTGGAAGTAAGTAGTGGTGATAGTTGCATAACTCTGTGAATATACTAAAGCCACTGAATTGTATACTTTGATTATATCACAAAGTTATTTTAAAAATTAATTAGTTCATGTAAATGACTTTAATATATGATTAAGGCATTACAGAATAGTGAGGAAAGGGAAGTTTATTAATGGTATTGGGGCTATCTGCTTTACAATTTAGAAAACGTAATACCTTTACATTTATATTATGATTCAAAATACATTTTAGAGGGATTACATATTAAATAGTAGAATTAGTTTTAAACAGAAAAACTAACAAGAAAGTAGAAATATTAATCAGACATTTATTAGTGGAGCTAGAATAAACTTCTTTGCAAAGCAGCAATAGAAGAAATCACCAAGTAAATGATCAACATCAAACTAGATGTATAAAAATGAAGAACTATTTGATACAAATAGGAAAACAATAATAAAAAGGAAAATAACAAATTGGCAGAGAATGTATTGCAGCAAATATGTTGGACGAAAGGTGAATATCTTTACTCTAGAAAAAGTTAAATTATTTGATAAGATATAAAAATGAAAATAAAGCAGAAGATACAAAAAAAGAAAAAAGAGAAAGTTGCACAATTCAAGGCAGGATAAAAGTTGTGGAATAACCCATGTTGTGAAAAGGCTATGTGCTATACTGTTGTGCAGAGACAGGAAATATCCATTTGGTGTTGGGGAGGGAGACAATAAAGGGTAGAGTAAACAAAATGCGGAAAAATATTCGTCCGTGCTTGTAATCAAAGGCATGTATTTTAAAATAGTAACTATTTTTCTTTGATTGAATTAGCAAACATTACAATTCTCAAAACTGGTGTGAAGAAAAGGTAAAAGTGATGTATTCTCAAACATAGACAAGCAATGTAGTATCATGAAAAGATTCATACTGTGTTTGGAATTAGGCAGAATTAAAATCAATGATAATTCTGTCACTTACAAGCTGTGTGATCTTGGTAACTAAGATAATCTCTCTAAATCTATATTATTAGCCATAATATGGTGATGTTTCCTACTTTGCAGCATTGATGTGAGAAAAATAATAAGGATCTAGCTGAGTCCTTGACACATTCTACGCACTCAGTTTATTCTAAGAGTTCAATAAACAGTGACTGTTTGAATATTACAGTTGGTCGTGGAAATTAATAAGAAAGAAATTTAGCAAGTATCAAAAACGATCAAATGTTCATATTATTTGATCCAGTGATTTTACTTCTGGAAATATATTCTAAGAAAACCATTAAGAAAAAAATTATATGCACAAAACTATTTTAATGGCATTATCCAGAATAGGAAATGTTTTATAACAGAGGAATGGTTAACTAAATTATGATGTAACTATTTACTGAGTGGAAGTATGGTGTGGCTGCTGCAAAGAATGATAATTGTGAACACCAAGTCATTTCTTTAAAAAATATTGGTATTTATGTGCATCAAAGGGCACAATGAACAGAGTGAAAAGGTAACTTACAAAATGGGAGAAAATATTTGCAAATCATATATCTATAAGGTGTTAATATCTAGAAATATAAAAAACTTGTATAACTTAACAAAAAGACAAGCTGATTTTTAAAAGGACGAAGGACTTGAATAGACATTTGTCTAAAGAAGACATACAAACATATGAAAAAATGCTCAATATTACTAATCAGAGAAATGCAAATCAAAACCACAATGAGATACTACCTCATACTTGTTAGGATGGCTACTATGAAAAAAACAAAAGTAGGCCAGGTACGGTGACTTATGCCTGTAATCCCAGCTCTTTGGGATGCAAAGGTAGGAAGAAGATAGCTTGAGGCTAGGAGTTTGAGACCAGCCTGGGCAATGTCATGAGATCCTGTTTCAACAAACAGACAAAGAAACAAAACCCCAAAAGTAACAATATTGGTAAGAATGAAGAGAAATGGAACCCTTGTGCACTGTTGGTGGGAAATTGTAAAATGATGTAGCTCTATGGAAAACAGTATGGAGCTTCCTAAAAAAATTGAAAATAGAAGTACCACGTGGTCCAGCAATCCCACTTCTGAGTACACATCCAAAAAAGCTTAACGAGGGATCTCAAATAGATATTTGCCCATCCATGTTTACAGCAGCATTATTCACAGTAGCCAAGAGATAGAAGCAACCCGAATGTCCATGAATGGATGGATGAATAAGCAAAACATAGTAAATCCATACAATGGAATATCAGCCTTAAAAAGGAATAAAACTCTGTCACATACTACAATATAGATAAACCCTGATAATATTATGTGAAGAAGCCAGTAACAAAAAGACAAGTACTGTATCCTTCTACTTATATGAGGTATTTAAAGTAGTCAAAATCACAGAAACAAAGTAGAATAGTGGTTACCAGGGACTGGTGGGTGTAGTGGAGGAAAAGGGGAATTGTGTAACGGGTATAGACTTTCAGATTTGCATGGCGAAACAGTTCTGGAGGTCTGCTGTAGAACAATGTGAACATATGTAACACTACTAAACTGCACTCTTAAAATGGCTCAGAGAGAATACTTCACTTTTTTGCCACAATAATTTTTTAAAAATTAAAGCTTCAATAAATATGAATTGATCGTGTTTCACTGTGCCATGTCCTGTGGTCTGGAGGGAGATCACTTCGGAAAAGAAAAGGCCAGAGGGACCATCAAGGGCCATTTGGGAAGAGCAGGGAGAAGCCATTGACAGTTTTTGAAAAAGTTTAAGACAGGGTCTGGCTCTGTTGCCCAGGCTGGAGTGCAGTGGTGCAATCATAGCTCTCTGCATCCTGGAACTCCTAGGCTCAAGTGATTCTCCTGCCTCCATCTCCTGAGTAGCTAGGACTACAGGCACATGCCACTGCCCCTGGCTAATTTTTAAAATTTTTGTAGAGATGAGGTCTTGCTATGTTGCCCAGGCCAGTCTTGAACTCCTGGCCTCAAGAGATCTTCTGCCTTGGCTTCCCAAAATGTTGGGATTACAGGCCTGAAACACCGCCCAACCATCCATTGAAATGTTAAAGCACGAAAACAAAAACAGTGTAAAATAGATTAGAACAGAAAATTATATGTAATACAGCTATGCAAAAACATGCCGACGAAGGAAAACATGAAAAGGAATGAGCTTATGGGTGATGCTTTCCTCCATTAAAAAAGTAATTCTTGTTTTTGTCTCCTCTAACTCATAAAGGGAGTGGCCAGCAAAGCCACACAATCTGGAAGTTCTAAGAGAAAGGAGAGTGTTGTGTCTTCTATACCTACCTTTCTCTGGCTTACTCCTCCACTCAGGCGAGTACAAGTTGAATTCAAGGCGGAGTGTCTCCTGTGCTGCCACCTCGTGGTCACTCCCAGGCTGTCAGCTGAATTGAAGAGTATACCAGTAACATGTTGTTTCATGTCAAATAATCAGAGCACAATTTATGAATATGATTGAAATTATTTTAGTAGATAATCTTAAAATGTGTCTCTTAGATACTAGTCTTGATTGCAAGTGGTTGAGGATGAACCTTGTGACCTTTTAAAATGTCTTCCAGCTCTGTTTTATGTGGTTTAAATTTAAAAAAAAAAAAAAAAAACTTTCGAAACTCTGGAAATTTTATATTAACGTGACATAATTCATACCAAAAGTTCTGTTGGTTTGCGTTTTTAGAAAAATTCAATATTTAATAATAATGAAAAGACACTAGAGGTTTTACAAAACGAATGATGAGCTTTAGACATAAATATCATGACTAACATTTTTAAGTTGGCAAATTCAGTATTTTCTTTGCCAACCTGTTATTTTGCAACGAGAAACTTCTCAAAGTAGATGATCAAATAGTCCTTAGGCTCAAAAGTAGTATATGTTGACATTGAGAAAAAATAATATTTTAATATAAGAAAATCTGTGGTGCTTGCTAATGAATGTTTTAAATAATATGGCATGAAGCAAGTATTTTTTCCCATAAATTAGAACTATTTTATAACTAATGGGGAATACTATTTTTTTCCAGAAGACAAGTAGACCATACATATTAAATTAATGTAAGAAATTTCAAAATCTTACCTTATGCAGCTGTTTTTTTCCTTCTTTCTTTTTCCTATTTATCAATTGTAAAGACTATGTAGCAAAATTTTCAACTTTTAAAATTCCCTAATGATACGTGAATTTATGGATTAATCTGTATTCTGAGAAAGGCAGAGGCTCTGGACTCAGATTGCCTGCTTCCAATTCTGACATGACCTTTCTGGGCACATGTTCTTTGAGCCAATGAGTTTAATGGTTTTCATCTGCAAAATGAGACAAACACCCTACCTACTTCATAGGGGTTTTGAAAAATTCATTGAAATAATGCATACAATGTATTTGACAGTGCTCAGTACATAAGAAATTCTTACTCTTAGGCAATATTACAAATGAAAAGAATCTATGCTAGAGAAAAAGGTCTGTAATTATCACAGCATCATAGTACTCTAATATCTTTTACCAGATCAGTGGTGTGATTTATTTCTTTCTTTTTTTTTTTTTTTTTTTGAGACAGAGTCTCATTCTGTCACCCAGGCTGGAGTGCAGTGGCATGATCTCGGCTCACTGCAACCTCTGCTCCTGGGTTCAAGCAATTCTTCTGCCTCAGCCTCCTGAGTAGCTGGGACTACAGGCACATGCCACCACGCCCAGTTAATTTTTGTATTTTTAGTAGAGATGGGGTTTCACCATGTTGGCCAGGCTGGTCATGAGTTCCTGACTTCGTGGTCTGCCCTCCTTGGCCTCCCAAAGTGCTGGGATTACAGGTGTGAGCCACTGCACCAGGCATGTTGTGATTTCTTTAAAATGTGTGTGTGTGTGTGTGTGTGTATGTATGTATGTGTGTGTAATGATCTATTTCTAGAAATGTTTCCTTGGAGTTATTTTGTTATTTAGTTGTTGTTTTGAAGAAATTACTATCACATATGCATCTCACAGCCTGTTCTTCCTTAGATATGGATTCTACAGTGTTCAGAATAGAAACAAAATGAGTTTGACCCAGAGCATGATTGGTTATACTGTAAAGTTTTAATTAAAAAGACATAAGAAAAATTCAAATCCAAATATTACATATCTGAAAGCTATTCATACTCTACAATATTTAAAACCACTTCTCAGACATCAGTGCTAGGTAAAACTTTAATAACTCTTGAATTAGCATTTTAAATTAAAATTTAAAAATCATTTTGATAAACCTTTTAAATACCATTTAAGTTTCTTTAAATAATTGATTATTGTCCACCACGTTGTGTGATTGGAAAAATAGAACAACTGAGGAATCTTTTGTGATATTATGTACCAGAAGTTAAAAAAATATGGTACAAATTAGATCCAAACAATATATGGTATGTTGTTTAGATACTAAACAATATATGGTACAAAAATCAGAGAGATGCAGGGAACAGCTCAGAGTTAGGAGTAGAGAATGAGGAATTGTCTATGGAGTGTTCTTCAAGGTGATATGTTGGCAATGTTCTGGATTATTGGAGAGACTGTCCTGGACAATCGGTATATCTCTGAGTCAGTATATTAGCCTCTTGTTTTTTTGGAGACAGGCTTCTTTCTTACTTTGTCACCCAAGCTGGAGTGCGGTGACACAATCTCAGCTCACTACAGTCTTGACCTTCCAGGCTCAAGTGATCCTTCCACCTCAGCCTCCTGAGTAGCTAGGACCACAGGTGTGCACCATTGTTCCTGGCTAATTTTTGTATGTTTTGTAGAGGTGAAGTCTCACTGTGTTACCCAGGCTGGTCTCGAACTCCTGAACTCAAGTGATTCATCTGCCTTAATATCCTAAAGTGATGGGATTACAGGTGTGGACCACTGCATCTGGCCAGTGTATCAGCCTCTTATCAAAGACTGAGGCTGGTCAGGAGAAGCTTGATGGATGGAGAATATGGAGTAAGCAGAAATGCAGAATCTGAAATACATAGTGTGGTTTGGCTGGAGAAAGAGGGTGTGAATGGTGCAGGCACAGCTGCTCAACATCAGAATGAAGCCTCACATCCAACCGTTCTCACCCAGATTTGGTGATGCTGAGAACGGGGATACTCTGCTCATGTAGAGAGCTGCTATGTTCCTTTCATTGATTCAGTACATGCTTATTCAATGTATGTGACAGAAACCATTGCGGACACTGGGGAACATGACACAGTCCTTGTCTCAAGGAGCTTAGTGGGTGACAGCTATGTGAACGTACAATCACAGAACAGTGTGGTAAGTGCTGGACAGGTAGTACGGCAGAATGCTTAGAACAGGGACTTTGGCATTATCTGGACTCAGGCTCTTGCTCTGTAACCTTGGTGAGTTGCTTGACCTTCTAAGCCTCAGATTTCTTATCTAGAAAATGGAGGCACTAACAAAACCTATTATATTTGGGTTGTTACAGGATTGACATGCTATGATGCCAGCCAAATTCTTAACATAATCCTGACTCGTCGTGGTGGGGGCCGGAGGGGGAACCTAATAAATGTTAGCTATTGGGAGGAAAACACAGAGCTATGGGGCTTACTACATGAGAAATAGCGAGTTCAAAGAAGACATAATGGAAGATGTGAGTAAGACGAGGCCCAGAGAAGTTAGCTTGACAAAGGAAAGCACATGGAAAGCCAGGGAGGAAGAGTTCTAGAGGTGGGAGAATGAAAGGCGTGTTGAGGGAACTAAAAGTAACAGATAAATGAACATAAAATGGATTCTGGAGGGAGAGAGGGGAAGGGCTTTGATTCTGCAGGGTTGCATATGTCAGAGAGTTCTTGAGACTAACCAAGCACACACCTTCCTCATGGATATCAGCTTGATCTTCCTTCCGCCTGGATTACTCTTCCCTACATGCCTCTTTCCCTTGCTTCCTTCAGGCCTTTGCTCAGACTTCAGGAAAGTCTTCCTTGACCATCCTACATAAAATAGGATTTAAACTCTATAGGGCAGTAGTGAAATAGATAGATTCAGGAGACCAACTGCTGGGACTCGAATCCCAACGCTACCCTTTCCTGCAGCAAATTACTTCAGCTTGTTATGCTTCACTTTCCTCATGTGTAAAATGAGCATAATACTAGTACTGATGCGGGGAGGTGCTATAAGGATTAAATGAACTAATAGAAGTAGACCCTTGAGAAGATTGCTTGGCACATAGTAAGTACTCAGTAAGCATCTGCTGCTGTTATTGTCACTAATAATATTATTCCACATAGTAAATAAGGCACACGATCAAGGCCATTACACAGTTAAAGTTAGCACCTGTTCAGTCTGCTCAGTGCTCTGCACAAGCTGCTGGGACCTAGAGTTCTACGAAGGGGATGATTTTGTCGTTGATGTTATTTTGCTTTTGTTATTGTAGTTAGGAAACACATTGAACACATCAAGAAATATATGGAAGTGTATAATGAATATCTGCATATCCACCACTCAGCTTAAGAAATAAAATGTTACAGGCCGGGCACGATGGCTCACGCCTGTAATCCCAACACTTTGGGGAGGCTGAGGCAGGTGGATCACTTGAGGTCAGGAGTTTGAGACCAGCCTGGCCAACATGGTGAAACCCTGTCTGTACTAAAAAGGCAAAAATTAGCTGGGCGTGGTGGCGGGCACCTGTAATCCCAGCTACCTAGGAGGTTGAGGCAGGAGACTCACTTGAACCCAGGAGGTGGAGGTTGCAGTGAGCTGACATCGCGCTGCTGCACTCTAGCCTGGGTGACAGAGTGAGATTCTGTCTCAAAAATAAATAAATACATAAATAAATAAAATGTTACAAATGGAAGCATCTTAAGGTGTTTTGGTTCTGATTTCTTTATTATTGTCCAACACTACAAACTTTTTCCTAAGTGAGCCACTAGAAAGCTACTTCCATAGAGTGCTGACAGGTATTATGTGGGGAAAAGTTTGGGGGATTGGGTTCAAATTAGTTTGAGAAATAAATGGAGTTATTTTCTTCACGATAGCTCAAAGCCTTTCAAGCTGAATTCAGGAACCCCTTTCTATGCCATGTCGTTTGTGACTATGTTTTATACAAAACAGTTTTGGAAACACCAATCTGTGTTATACTACTGCATCAACTCCAAAAAGTCCCAATCACCTGATAATTTTCACATCACTCAAAGAGGATAAATTAATTTTAAAAATCGAGTTAAAAAATAGGGCTTAGTAATTAATAATCTTAGTGCCAAGAAGATCAGAAGCAAATGGGCAGTTTGACTTTAATAACCATGGAGTTATGGCCTAATATTTACATTCCAATTTTCTCCATAATCTTGCTATTTTATTCCATCCACCTTTTCCTTGATCCTGATATTTATTTATTTTTATCATTGTAACAATTTTTTGTTGTTATTGCAATATCTCTCAAATCCCTTGTAGAACAAGGCAGGGAATACATTCATTAAACTCAAATGAAATGTACCTAATTTCTTCACTCAAATATACTAAATTTTACAATGCTGATTTAATAACTATATTGGACATTTCTTTGGTTATTTCCAAATTTAACATTGATTGATACTGATATTAGGCCTTTGGTATTGACGTAAGCCAGAAATTGGACTATAGCCACACCATACTTATAAATTTAGTCATTTCAAGGTTATGTGGTGGTAGAAGTCTGGGTCAGTGATGATCTGATGGATTGGAAGATGGGTGGGGAAAAACTTCTTGGAGCAGCTGGTCCCTGAGCTGTGATTTAAAGAGGAGAAACTTGTGGTTTGGTTGTTATTCCATAGATATGGAAAAAATTGAGCCAAGGCTCACAGCCAGGAGAGGAAGAACCAGTGGAAGGAACCACATGACAATAAATTTAGTTGGTGTGGAAGGTGAAGGCTAGGTTAGAGTAGGAGATGAAAACAAAGAGGGCGGGTCAAGCTGGGAGAGGCCTTTGAAAGAAATACTCGGAAAATTGTGTTTGATTCAAAGTGTAATAGGAAATCAATGTAAGTTCATGAGAGGATGTGGTCAAAATGATGAACAAGGAAAACAAAAAGAGAAAAGGAGTAACTCTGGAAATTGTAGTCCTACAAACACAATTTACGTACCAGTAAATATTATAGAATCTATTTGAAAACAAGTAAACCATATTTGTTGAATGGGTGGAGTGAGTTCAATGCAATGGTGAGTGAGCACATGGGTACGCTGAGGGAAGTGGCTTCTAGAACCCAGGTGATAAGTGCCCATAATCAGGACAGTGGCTTGTCAGAGACTCTGTGTGAATGTCAAGAGGGATAACAATAATAATGATTATATACATACATACATGCCTATATAATATCAGGCATCAGGCAGCACTCTGATGAAACTATAATAAAACAGGTGAGGTAGATAAGTCCCTTGCCTTTAGGAAGCTTAAAATCTAGAGGCAACAATTCATACCCATTCAACAAATTCTTACTGAGCACTTGATCCTGGCCAGGGTATGCCATGTGCTGGTGGTGGAATAAAAGATACCGTTCTCATGAAGCTTACAGTCCATCAGGATATAAACAAGTAGGCAGGTAATTAACATCAGTGTAAAGACAGTCTCTAGGGAAAATACAGAGAGCTGGAGCTAGACTGATGGGGTGGACTGAACATGCACAGAATGGAGTGAGTTGTGTTTCTAAAACTCAGGGGAGTTACAATTATACTATTTTGATAAGCATTTTGGAGGAGGGTGGTGAGCAGGGGAGAGCTCCAAGAAGCATGCTTGAATAGCAATAATGGATCATTAAATGACTTTCTAAAGAGGCAGAGGTTGGTAATCTTCAGGGCTTTTCTTTTGCTGAACTGGAGATTCAAAGCTGATGCTAGAGGGAAACTTTTCACAGGCCACAGAAGAGAAGCTAATTGCTGGCTGCCTCAGGAGCTCCCTCTCTACTCTTCCCCACGTAGCGTATGGCTTCTCCTCTATACAAACATCTAAGAGAATCGATTTGAAGAGGCGCTCATGGTTGGCTTGTATTTCTCGGTCTTGATTCCATTCTGCAGTGTGCTATGGGAGCATGTAAGTGGGGTGCCTAGCCCGTTTTGTTGGGCTGGGGAGAGGGGTGGACAGTGCTTGATGATGTCGTAGTTCAGAATGATGAAAAAAGAACTATGATCCCAGGGGGCAGCTGCCAGAGAAGACTTGGAAGGAGTGTGGTAATAAGAAACCCAGGAGAAACTACCTGATGCTTTAAACCTGTCTTAATATATGTGAATAGTGTGTTGTTCTCTCTGTATCCTGCTTATCTCCGTGGTCTCAGAATGATCTGTTAGTGCAGCTTGGCCACTCACAGACGTTCTCTGAAGGAGATAGGTGCTGTTGGTGAAGAAGTGAAAGTCAGAAAAAGTCAGAAGTCAGGCTTGTTGTTCAGAGCCCTTTGATCCAAGTAACAGAGCCCAACCAAACTAGGTTGTGAAAAAGGAGATTGCTCCGCCCCCATCCCTGCCCCCCCTCATATCACTAAAAACCTTAGGAAATGAGTGTGCAACGGACTGAATGTTTTGTTGCTTTTTTCATATGTTGAAACGCTAATCTCCAGTGTGATGGCATTAGGAAGTGGGGCCTTTGGAAGGCAATTAGGTCATGAGGATGAAGCCCTCATAAATGGGATAAATGCCCTTATAAGAAGAGGTGGGAAAGTGAGCTGGCTCTCTTTCTGCCATGTGAGGATACAAGGTGAAGCTGGCTGTCTGTAGCCTGGAGGAGGGCCTTTACCAGAATCCAAGCACACTGGCACCCTGATTTCTGACTTCCCAACCTCCAGAACTGTAAGAAATAAATATTTATTGTTTCAGCCACTCCGTATATGGTAATTTGGTATGGGAGCATGAACTGACTAAAACAAGGTGGACGCAGGGCATAAACCATGGTGTCAGGGTTATCTTTTCCTCTCTCTTGTCTCTGCTTTTCTTTGTAACTCAGCTTCTTTCCCTCTTATCCTGGACAGCCTCTTTCAAGCAGCTGGGGAGATGATGAACAAGAAAAATGCGAACACTTTTCATACAATTCAAGATTGTGAAGGAAACAGAATCATCATTCTCATTACGCTCAGCAGAAAAGTCTAGGGAAAATTCTGATTGGCTAATTTGATGACGTGCTCATCTCCGAACCATCATTATGGTTAAGGATAATGGAGTTCTCTGACCAAGTTTGGGTCATTTCCCACTTTGTGGATTGGAAGGTTGCATTAACTCTCCTATCCCTGAAACACACACCGTTTAGAGAAAAAGAGTGGATCTATCAAGGGGAAGATACTGCTAATAAAATATAATTTTTTAAAAAGTAAAATCATGGGGGGCTGGGCGTAGTGGCTCACGTCTGTAATCCCAGCACTTTGGGAGGCCGAGGAGGTCAGATTACCTGAGGTCAGGAGTTTGAGACCAGCCTGGTCAACATGGCGAAACCCTG
Organism: Chlorocebus sabaeus; assembly: GCF_047675955.1. Lineage (NCBI taxonomy): Eukaryota > Metazoa > Chordata > Mammalia > Primates > Cercopithecidae > Chlorocebus > Chlorocebus sabaeus. The sequence continues at coordinate 28,724,921 of NC_132914.1, forward strand.
TCTCTACTAATAATACAAAAATTAGCCGGGCAAGGTGGTATGTGCTTGTAATCCCAGCTACTCTGGAGGCTGAGGCACAAGAATCACTTGAACCGAGGAGGCAGAGGTTACAGTGAGCCGAGATCATGCCACTGTACTCCAGCCTGGGCAACAAAGTGAACTGTGTCTCAAAAAAAAAAGAAAGAAAGAAAGTAAAATCATGGGCCAGGTATGATGGCTCATGCCTGTAATCCCAGCACTTTGGGAGGCTGAGGCAGGCGGATCAGTGGAGGTCAGGAGTTTGAGACCAGCCTGGCCAATATGGCGAAACCCTATCTCTACTAAAACTACAAAAATTAGCCAGGCTTGGTGGCGGGTGCCTGTATTCCCAGCTACTCAGGAAGCTGAGACAGGAGAATTGTTTGAACCTGGGAGGTGGAGTTTGCAGTAAGTTGAGATTGCACCATTGAACTCCACCCTGGGCAACAGAGCAAGACTTTGTCTCGAAAAGAAAAAAAAAAAAAGAAAGAAAGAAAGAAAGAAAAAAAGTAAAATCATGACTGATACAGATATGTAAATGAGTGTATATAAAAGATTTATTGTATTCACTAATCAATGAAAAAACTAACATTACAACTTGTTCCAAAAAGAAACTGATTTAGGGATATTGAAATAAACATCCAAATGAGGCAAAACTATTTTTTCCAGAGTGGGTGGGAAAGAAATCAGTCAAACCTATACCAAATAGGAAAAAATTACAGACAAAAATCATTTTCCATTCCTGTCGGTTACCTAGAAGTCACAGAGTTGTAAATACCTCCCACAGTGTCAGAATCTGATAACCCAGAGGGGTTTCCTCTAGCGTGTAGTTGCATAGTTTTCCACTGGAAGCGCAAATATTTTGCCTACACCAGGCAGACAAACAACATGTGTTCACTAAACAAGGGATGTAGTATTTGAGAGAGAAATGTTTCCCCTTGTAATTCCAGGTTGTACCAGCAGAAAGCTTACCTAAATGCAGTTACCATAGGTAATGTATTGGTTCCTGGAAATGGGGTCTCCGCCTCAGTTGTCTCTGTGTTCTCTGGACCTAACACATGAGAGATGTTTATTACGTGTGTGAGATGAATGTTGAATAGTGCACCTGCCATGTGGACTTCCTCTGGAGCAATAGAAAAGTGTCCCCACCTTTATGTTGCTCATACATAGCCTTGAACCATTTCTACAGCTCTTAGTTCTCAGCTAGCAGAAAAGCCCTGTCATTTTATTGCTACAAAATATATTGCATGTATGTAAAACATTAGAAACTTGGATTTGGGGATTTGTATTATAGATTACTCAAGGTTAATTTTGGTTCTACAGAGATATTATTTCTGTGGTGGTTGGCTATAGTAACACTAAAGAAGCATGAGGACTTGTTGCTATTATAACTACAGTAAACTACGTTGTAATTACAGTAAAACAAAACAAAACAAAACAAAAACAGTAAACAGCAAAAGATGACAGGAACTGGGATTTGCATTAAACTCCAGTCTATGTTGAGTGTGCCAGCAAATGGAACTTACAACTCCAACAAATACAATTTTTTTCAGGGCATCTAGTTACTCCCAACCAATGAGATACATATTTATTAGACCATAAGCAGCTGCTGGGCCAACCCTCAAGGAAAAACATTAACTCAATAGGAAACAACTGCTAAAAATGTATAGGGAATAAGAAAAAAAAATAAGCAGGGTTGTGTGTGTGTATATGTGTTTTCTTTTTCTTTTTCTTTTTTTTTTCTTTTTTTTTTTGAGACAGAGTCTCTCTGTCACCTGGGCTGGAGTATAGTGGTGAGATCTTGGCTCACTGCAACCTCTGCCTCCTGAGTTCAAGTGATTCTCCTTCCTTAGCCTCCCAAGTAGCTGAGACTACAAGCATGCACTACCACTCCCGGCTAATTTTTTTTTGTTTGTTTTTTTTTTTGGTATTTTTTGGTAGAGGCAGGGCTTCACCATGTTGGCCAGTCTGGTCTCAAACTTTTGACCTCAAGTGATCCGCCGGCCTCAGCCTCTCAAAGTGATGGGATTACAGGCGTGAAGCACTGCGCCCAGCCAGCAATTGTATTTTCAGTACAAGGTCCAGAAAGACCAAGCCATCTGTGAACTGCCCGCCCCACAGTCAAACTGTGGAATCAAGACTGCCTATGCTTTAACATGCACTGTTTTGACATTACTTCCCTCCGAATTGCTTCTTAATGGTGACACCACAGGCACATGTGGTATCAGGAGAGAGGCAAGCAGCATAGTAGTTCTCCGTGGGAGCTGATAGAACTTCATCTGCCTTTAGATTCACGGGGTAGCCTTCACTGCTTGGGGCAGATGAATCTGTGTGATTCTTGGAAAATGTGGGACAAGGAGACCCGTAATGAGAAGGAGTCAATTTTAGGAACATGGTCCTTTACCATAGTAAAAGGTAAAAGTCTCTGTTTCCCCCATTCAAAGAGTCAATAAAGTATATCCAGCCATTATCCCAAGACCTGTGTTTTCCTCTGGGCCATAAAATATATACTTAGTTGTGCATCTCTCTAAAAGATTCACTTAGTGTAAAATGGAAAGACAGCTTTGAGCAGGGCAGGCTTCTTGACAACTGGATTGCACGCTATGGAAATGAAAGAATAGAGAACAGATTTTTAAAAGGTAGAAAGTTTCAGACCCTCGAAGGGAAATCTGGGGAGAACTCAAGCAGCTTGAGCCGACAATGCTTTCAAAACAAGTCAAGCTAGCACCTCTGTAAGATGGTGTCTGATCTTCACCCCCTACGCAAGCTGATTTCTAAATGGAAAGAAGCTGAAACTCAAATGAGGCCTGGCCTATTCTCCCCAGGGTGCCCTCCTACGATGAAAGGCGTTCTTCTTCCCTAATCAAGTTTATCCCAGTGGAAAACTCTTCTTTCCTCTTTTCTGTGTAATTTAAAAATAAAGAAGTCACCAAAAGCCAATCTAGAGTTGAAAACCCATTGAAAATAAATGATGACACGCTTGTTACTGGCCCCTTTGTGGGCAATGCACAGGGAGTGGGCACACACTGCTGTTAGCTGGAGAAAGCGTGAACTGCTGAAATTATTTCTGACTGCTAAATGAGGGAGGAAAACTGCCGTGCAATGTACCAAGTGTTCACATAGAAAATCAGCATACCCCAGGGAAACGGGGAGGGAGGGGGAGACGCAGAAAAACTGAATATTGGAGTTTTGGAGCAGGTTGAGAGGCAACAGCAGGGGAAAGATTTCATCTCTGAGGTGGTCCCATTTTAAATCTGCTTTCGCCTTCTTACAGAAAGTGGCTCTCTGTATACCTTTACACACCCGCCTGCCAGCCAGCGCTTCCTTGCCTTCCTCTGCCACACTCCTTTTAAAGCAACAGCTGCCCATTCATGGGCCTGGGCAAACACCTGGGCTTCTTGGCTGTGTGTGTGTGTGTGTGTCTGTGTGTGTGTGTGTGTGTGTGTGTGTGTGTGACAGAGAGAGAGAGCGAGAGACAGAGAGAGAGAGAGAGAGAGGGAGAGAGAGCGAACGAGCAAGAGAGCATTTTAGAGCTATGTGGAATCTAAGGTGGCAGTCAGCCTTACAAGACGCCTGGAAAGACAGAAGCTGGTAAAATGATGAAATAGAGGACTGAAGCAAAACAGGATTGTCTTGGACCTGTGATTGCCCTGAATTTGCCAACAGCAAGACAAAAATTGTTTTGTCTAGAAGATGTTTATTCTGAACCAAGCTTTCCTGCACTATTTGTAAGCTATGGTGCACAGAGTACAAGCTCTGAAGTTAGGCGAAACTTACTGTGAATCCCATCTCTGCCACTTACAAACGGCAAGATCTTGGACAAGTTGTCTAATCTGTCTCTGACAAGGTCGCATTATCTGTAAAATGGAGACAAAGAATATCTTTCTCACAGGATGCTTGGAGGGATTAAATGAAATATAGTATAGTATAAATCAGGTTAGAAAACTAAGTCTTTGCTCTATTATTTGTTGGCTAGGTATTATACTACTTTATTCTTTCTGACGTAATATTCTAATGTTAAAAGATGTTGCTCTAAAACACAATTTCTAATCCTTGAGGAAGATGACAATGAAGAATCTCTTACTATGTCATATGAAGAAAACACTATTCTCTCTAAGAAAACCTGCTGGCTTCAGTTTCTTCCACCTATGGAGAACCATGATACATCTCTTTAATATATTCTTTTGTATTCTACATTGACTGAAGGGTTCCACTAAAATCCCTGATGAATAGAAGAAACAGTAATGTGCATATAGGGTTACCAAATTTAATGTGGCATGGTTTGTTATTGTTTTGCATTTATTTCGTAGAACGTAGAACTCATCAGAGCTCCTTCCCGGCAGCTTTTTAATGACAACCCAGTGAGCTATGACCATCAATTACTTTACTCAAATGAAAGATGGATGGACTGTTTTACTCTTCAGACCTCAAAGCAATGTAGATTTGGCAGGGAGTAGTCACCATTAAAACAATCCATTTTTTTTAGAGGTGACACATTTTGTATTTGTTCCAATTTGTAAATGTCTTTGAGTTTGGAGGAAAATGTAAGGAAACTCTTTGGAAGATGTTTCGAAGCTTAATTAAAATGCAATTTGAAAATGTACCCCTTGTGCTTTGCACTTGTAAATATGAGCGTATTAGGAACTTACACAGAGATGTGAGTGTTCTCATCCTGCTGTTGGGTTGGGAACTGTGTACATTAATCTTCTGTCAAAATAGCAGTGTGCCTCTTTTGCACAACTGAGCCCTGTGGGTAACTTCTGTGCAGTGTATTCATAGGAAGAAAACCTGATATTTTAAATTCTCCTCCCTTCCACTGGGAGGTTGCTGTATACTCAACACAAACCCTTGCATCTTGTAGTTACAGGGCTGGAAAAGTTCCCACTCAACCAGAGGCTGAAAAACAAAGGGCACTCTGGTGAACAGTGGATAACTTAGAGCAGTTATTCTCTAAGCTTCTTGTTATTGGAGTAAGAGAAGGGCGTGCCATGGGAATCTGAAATACTCAAAACTCAGATCCATCTCCTATTTCCAGCAGATTTTGGGGGCAAAACTCTGCTTTTCAGTTGTTTAATACAGAAACTAAAAGAACTTTTAAATTTTGTTCAACAGATATTTATTGGGCACCTGCTATGTACTGATGTTGTTAATTAGTGTTGATGGCATATATGGAATAAAACAAGGCTCCTGCCTTGAAAAGGTCACAGGATCATTAGGGAAGTAACACTGACAAGGTGAAAGGAATAGTCCTTCTCTTAAGGAGTTAACCTCATGACACATGATAGGATAATTGAAGCAATATCTTTAGTCTTTGTACTCTTAGTAGCTACTGGTATTTAATGCTTTCCCTAAAATGTTCAACTGAATCTTCAGGACTACCTCACCATATGGCAGCATTTTACTAACTATATATAGAAACTTTCATAATAATCTTGTACCTAACACCTTCTGGGTTGTGACATGAAGGGATGTGGCAAACATTTGTGCTTGGAATGTCTTTTACTCTTTCTTTGAGGAAAGAGTGATGGCTCTGCTCTGCTAGGAACACTTCCTACCTGAAACTCTCAACAAAAGTCAGCGCTTTACAGAAGATGAACACTCTGCAGACATAGTTTCTGTCTACAACTGGTCCTATTTTCCATGCGCTTTGTGGCCAAAGCGGGGAAAATTGCAGTTGAACTGTAAGATACTCTCATATTCAGTTCCAGATTATCCTCAAGTTCATATCCAGTGATGGTGTAAGTATCCCAGAATTTCTTTAAAAAGGCCATAACTTGAGTTCTTTAAGTACATGGAGGTTATCTATTAAGCCATATTTCAGTATTTATTTGATGAATTGATCAGACAATAAAATTGAAGTAATACCTTCTTGTTCTTGTTGGGTTCATTACATAGTATATTAAAGAGAGCATTTGGAATTTTAAAATGATTGATTTGACTCCTTTTGTCCTTGTACTAACAATAGATGATGAAACATTAAAACTAAATTTTTAGCCATCATGGTTGTAGTTATACTTTCTCCCAAGAAAATCGTCAGTTTCTTCATCTTTTTCAGATTGACATCTTTTTCAGATTTTTTTCATCTTTTTCAGATTGACACTGCCTGCATTCTAAACTAATTTTTGTAACAAGGAAGGGAGATGTCAATATTGACTTTAATATTTTCAGGACCAATAATGTCAACACTGATTTTGGTTCATAACTTATGTAGCTCTAAATATGTTAGTTGTATTATAAGCAACACACTTTAAAGTGCACTTGCTTTACAATGATGGCTATGAAAGTACAGAGGAAAGGAACAGGACCTTCACGCTTAAGTGTCACTGCCTGTCTTTTGGAGGTGACCTCTATAATACCTGTAAATACCAAATTTCTGTCTGAATAGAATATGAGGAAGGTAGTGGTATGTTAGCAGATTAAGTTTTATTTTCTTAATGCCAGAATATTTAGTCCAACTTGCCTATGTGTAAATTGCTACTGTTTTATAAACAGTACTTAAGTCAAAGATAAGCTATATTCACTAAGAGTGTAATTTGCTAGGAGTTTATTTACACTAAAATACTTATTACCTTAAACTACATATTTCAGTTTTTCTTTCATATAAAATGACTCTTCTCCCCAAATGTTTTTGCCTCCTTCATCTCCCAACTCCATCCCTTATCCTATGATTTTACTCTTTAACACTGCCAGAGGACCCAGGGTATGACTAAAGGCAACAATGGCATTAAGAATGCTTTGGTAATAATTGATAACTATAAATCTCCAAGTTCCCTCTTCCTCCTTTCCTTTTCAGGAACAGGCTATTTGTGAAGCAAAACTTAAAGATGGTATACACTTAAAGGTGACTCTGATGCTTTCTTGCCTTGATAACTAAGTATTTACCAAGTTAGTATTAGAAAAACTTATTTTTCATGTGAACAACTTATAAGGATTTGGTGCAATGTCACTTAAGATGTAGAGTTTCAAAACTGCTTCATGGAGTTTTGCAAAATGTGGCTATGTCTGTTTTTAAGGCACCGCAAACTTCTTGCTTTATGCAGGCTTAGTGCATTGGCCTTAAACTTCTAAAGATTGCTTAGTTGTAAAACCACTTCCAACAAATTTTTAAGTGAAGCTAAGCACGAGTTTCCTTATTTGCCTACTAATGTAGGTTTAAACTCTTTTTTAAAAAATAGCCACATCAGTTCTATTTTGAAGACTATGGGATCCAAGTGAAAGTATAAATTCAATCTTAGAACAGTACTCCCAGAAACATAATTCTACTCACACCTAGTTCATACTAATCTCTCCTTATGTGTTTTTTCCCCTTTTCAAGCTATCCATAGGATTTTGGATCATTTCAGCATTTAGTTGTTTCATGTATACATATGCAACAATCTACCCACTGGAGTAAAAGGCTCTTAAAGGCAATTTACTTCTTATGTACCCCCCAAACATCCAATAGACATCTAACAGGATATGGGCATTAATAGACTACTTCTTCAATATGTGCTTGCTTGATTCATAGGTTTTTTTGTTCTGTTTTTCGCTAAGCTGCAGGCAGCAAAGAAAACAGATCTGTAGAAGGAAACGTGTTCATGTTTTCATCTGAACATAATGGGAGGAACCACTAGGAGGATATTCAAAAGTCAAAAAATAACAGATGCTGGCGAGGCTGTGGAGAAAAAGGAACATTTATACACTGTTGGTGGGAGCGTAAATTAGATCACCCACTGTGGAAGACAGTGTGGCAGTTCCTCAAAAACCTGAAGACTGAAATACCACTCAACCCAGCAATCCCATTACTGGGTATATACCCAAAGGAATACAAATTGTTCTATTATAAAGACACATGCACGCATATGTTCACTACAGCACTATTGACAGTAGCAAAGACACAGAATCAGCCTAAATGCCCATCAATGATAGACGGGATAAAGAAAATGTGGTACATATACACCATGAAATACTATGCAGCCATGAAAAAGAATGAGATCATGTCCTTTGCAGGGACTTGGATGGAGCTGAGGCCATTATCCTTAGCAAACTAACAAGGAACAGAAAACCAAATACTACATGTTCTCACTTATAAGTGGGAGCTAAATGATGAGAACACATGGACACATAGAGGGGAACAATACACACTGAGGCCTATTGGATAGTGGAAGGGAGGGTGAGAGGAGGGAGAGGATTAGGAAAAATAACTAACGGATACTAGGCTTAATACCTGGGTGATGAAATAATTGGTACAACCCCCATGACATGTGTTTACCTCTGTAACAAACCTGCACATATACACCTGAACTTAAAAGTTAAAAAAAGAAAAAAATATGAAAGAGATTCCACATGGCATCACAACCAAGCTGTTTGGAACTAGAATTCCAGGAACTGTGATACCACAGGAAAGCAATGCTCACCTTTGAGAGCTTTTTGAGTAGTTACTTATTTCCCAAACTTGAGTCTTTCTCCTTTCTGTTAGGAACCTTAATAGGCGGTATTCTCAAGTAGCTCTTTTATGTTTAATATTGTTGTTACTAGTAAGAGCAAAATCCCTTAAATTACACTCTACATTGGTTAAAATTACCCATGACCTTATAGTCTCTGATGGGCCTCCTTCCCTTTTTTCCAGCTCTGGCCAACCTTCTGGACTTAATGTCTTTAATCCTTTCTCCTGATTTCTTTCTGCTGCTTTTCTGCCCACTCCTGTCTGAACTTCAAATTGAATGTACTTTATAAAATGACATCTAGATGGTTCAGCCATGCTGTTGACTTGAACTGAAATATTGGACAAAATACATTTTAAGTTGTTTTTAACTAAAAGCTAATGTAGAATTGTTGGAATGTGTACCCACATAAACAAATTATGTTCAAGATTATATTCAAATTGCTTTTTAAAAAGACATATGTTCCTTCTATTAAAAATCTTAAAGGATAGAATTCACTCGAGTCATGATGTAATTAGATTATATTTTATTAGACATTCTTTACAAATTTAAAATACTGCTATTTTTACATGCACAGAGGAAAATCAATTTGGATAATTATATTTAGGCATTCATTAAAATCAACCACAAAATAGAGACACTTTATTGTGTCATTTATCAACATACTTGATATGTATATCTAAAGTGCATTATGTTACAAAAAATATAGAAATTCAGCAGCACCAAGATACATTTACAAAATAAATACATCAATTGACAAAATAAATTATGGTAAATGTGATAACAATAATTGGATTAGCCTTGGCAAAAAAAATATTCACAATGACCAATGTGCAGTTTCATAGAGCAATGGGGGAGACAGTTTTATTCCAATGCATTTACAGTATGTACAGACAATAAATATTTCTAATACTTTCCATATGTTCACTATTACAGCATCCTGCAATATGTCCTTGGAAGGTCTCTGCTGAAAATTTCAATGCCTCCTGCAAAAAGAAAGAAGAGAAAGAAAAGGAGAAAACAGGTTAGTTTTCTTTACAAATAAAAACATAAAATATAAAGGATATAAGCTAATGAACACAAAATCACAATGGAAAGAGATTCAGGGAACTTCTTGTAAATATCTCCTACAAGAGGTACCTGCCGGATCCACCTGGATCTCCATAACCTCTGTTACAGGCAGGGTCTTCAACCTGACTTAGTCCATGTGTGCGGAAAGGAAAAGGGCCTGCATTTCCAATCATGCTGTCAGAAAAAAGGAGACTGTGGAAAAATTTTCTAAGATTGCCAGCTGGCAAGTTTGGGAAGAGAAGGGACAAATTTGAGAACTTGGAAATGAGGTTAGGTTGGACCATCCATTATCAAATACAATTCACTTGGGAGTTATTCTTCCAGTGACACCTGAATTAGGCAATCCAAAGCTTGTTTATTTTGTTCAGGTGCTCATTTGGCCAATCTCTCACAGCATAGTGGGCCGTGGTGAGGATAGTGGACGTGTGGGACTTTGGTAACAATTGAAGGATGTGTAGTTTAAATAAAGTTGATGATATAATGATATCCATCTTAGTCGATGATATGATATTTGGCATTTCTTTAGCTGTCTTTAAACACTAATGAATGAAACTATTATTGGATTTTATAATAGTTTCCAAAGCCAAAACTAAAGTAGAATCATTTGTCTCTCACTCTGTTGGTTTTTGAATGGATTTTCTGTTAGCATTGGGAAAGTCTATTGTAAATGAGGGAATAATTAAGAATAAATTAATTTAAAAGTATAAAATAGCAGTAATTCCTATTACCATGTCTGTTTTATTATTCCAAAGCTACTACTTGGAGCTGACACCTTTTCTAATCTATCTAAATATTGTAATGACAGTATTTTAAGATGGGTTAGTGGAATTTTCTCTGCTTTTCTCTCTCCCTTTCTCTTCTCTTTGTGTGGTCTATGTATTTGTTCCCAAGAAAACAACTGTAGAATGGAATTTGATTTGCTATGACATTGAATTAACAGTCAGAATTGTGGTAGAGTTTTTACATGGCAGACATATATGGATGTAAGACCTATAAAACAGTATATTCTTAACAATTTTGGAGTTTTCTGTGCCGCTTACAGAAAAAGCAAATTGAGAATTTAGAGTGTTTTAATGTCAGGTTATTGACTTCTTCACCAATGGTTTTGGTGGGAATGTTAAAATCACTCCCAACTGCAAACAAACAAGAGTTTAAGATTAAAATTTTAATTGGCGAATGGATGTGGATAGATGAAATGAATAAAGCCAAAAAGATGACCTCGAAACTCAATAATCTGCATACTCTACTGATTTTTAAATGTGTTTGTACTAAATGGTATTTTGTGGATTGGGATTAAGAATAACACAAACAAAGAGGGAAGGAAGAGGATTTTGAACAACTATTTTCTCAGAAAGAAAGAAAGAAAGAAAAAGAAATAAGTTAAAGGACCAAGGAAAAATCTTCTATGTATCTCGCCCTGCCCAGATGTTTGCTCATTCTCCTTTCTTTTGATTTCTCCTTTAACAAAGGCATGTATTGGAATAGACAAGTAAAACATATAACATGACTTAAAAGCATATGTGTATGTTTACTATATGTGTGTGCATATGACAGCATTCTACATTCCTAGCTCTTTTTACTATGGACTTTTAATATTTTTCTAAATCAGTATTTTCCAAGGCAAAATGATATGATTTATAACAAATGAGTCCCACTGTATCTGGATATCACATTTGCAACATTGAAAATTCTAAAATATAATCCCCTCAATTTAAAGCTATATATTTTTCACTGAATGGTTCATGTGAGAGGAAAATAGACAATTTTACCTCAGTAGTTTTTTTCTAAAAGAAGGCTGTATTATTGGCCAGGTGTGGTGGCTCACACCTGTAATCCCAGCACTTTGGGGCAGGTGAATCACCTGAGGTCAAGAGTTCAAGACCAGCCTGGCCAACATGGAGAAAACCCATCTCTACTAAAAATACAAAAATTAGCCAAGCATGGTGATGGGCACCTGCAATCCCAGCTACTCAGGAAGTTGAGGCAGGAGAATCTCTTGAACCCAGGAGGCAGAGGTTGCAGTGAGCCGAGTGCACCATTGCACTCTAGCCTGGGCAACAAAGCAAGACTCCGTCTCAAAAAAAAAAAAAAAAAAAGGTACTGTATTATTTTTCAAAATATTGTATGTATTATAGTCAAGTGCATGCTTGCCATCTCATCAGACCTCTTGGTTCATCATGTAATAATGTAAAAAGACTAAGGAGGGGATGTTAATAAAAGACTTGTCACTTATAAAACTTTAAAATAGGTATTCTGAAAAGATTTTATTTGGATTACAAAATTTGCAAGGCCCCATACATTCTCATCAATACACTCCTAAACTTCCTCACTCTTCCCTGAACCTCTGTTGGATTATGTTGGGAGAGTGCCAACATTTGGCTGCCAAACAGTTCTTTCCATGAATGTCCCTCACAAACAGGGAAGAGAAAGGAAAAGCAGAAACCTCCCGTTTCTTTCAGCCCTAGGTCTGGCTTTGATTAGGCCACTGCCTAATTTTCAGTGGACCTACTTTAACTTAGGGGTAGTTCCAGCCATAAGAATTGAAGAGTGTTAATTTTCATCAATTTTCCAAATACTTAAAGAACATTGCAAATTTGACATGAATAAAATCCATCAAAAGTTATTTATACCTGTTTTTATAACTTACATATATACATATATATACATATACTTTTTGCCTCATAGAAACATACCCCCCTAGATAGATAGATATAAATAGATAGATGATAGATAGGTAGATGGTACAATCAGAACTAGGTCTAAAAACACCAAAATAATATGCTGCAATTTATTGTTTACTATATGACATATATGTTTATATATATGACATGTTTATATATGTATATATATGATAATGGATAAAATAGGAAATAGGTTTTGGCAATAAAGTAGGGTCCTTGCATTAGTTATAAACACATATAGTTAGGATCCTATCTTCAAATACACTAAATAGGTGCAGTAAACCAGAATTTATAGGGTTTGTTACCCTTTAGAGATCCATTAGATGTTTGCAGGATAGGTTATTCACTGTGCTAAAGATTTTTCTAGTGTCATTGCCCATTGATTACTGAAGCTGTACCACTTATCCCATATGATTGTTATTTTATGTGCTATTTAATGACGGGTTGGCCAGCTTAAAGAGAGAAATAATGGTGAATAGGTTCAAGCTCCCCTTTGAAACATCATCCTATAATCCTGTCTGTAGCAGAGTCAAAGGAAATGACTAAAGAAGTAACAGGGGACTCTTTAAATAATGAGATCATTAGTTGCATATGATGTGTTCTTCTGTTGTTTTCCTTTTTTTTTTTTCAAACCCCACAGAAGTGCTGTACTGAAAAATGAAAAGAAAAAAAAATCCATTCAATGGAAATGCATGGATAAAGAAGCAGAGCGAACATAGCACTGGTGTCAGAAAATAGGGAGATAAATCTAGCTCTGGGGCTACCTATTTCAATTCCAAGGACTACTCAGGTCTTTTAGCCATGGAATGCCTTGGCTTTCTATTTTATAAAATGAGATTAATATTTGCCCCACTTTTTGCCTCATAGAAACATACCCCCTAGACAGATAGATAGATATATAGATAGGTAGATATAGATAGATATATAGACAGATAGATAGATAGATATAAATAGATAGATGATAGGTAGACGGTACAATCAGAACTAGTTCTAAAAACACCAAAATAATATGTTGCAATTTATTGAGTGTTTACTATATGACAGACATTTAATCCACATATAATCTCATTTAGTCAAAACCAAACTCTATGAGGTTGGTACAGTTATTATCTTCATTTCACAGAAGATGTAAGTGAGTCTTAGAAAGGCAGAGTAACTTGCCCTAGGTTGTGAACTTCAATAAATTTAGACCCAAGACTTGGCCCTAAGTTATTTGATCCCAAACTCTAGGAGTGTCATTATTACCTGGATCTGTGAGCTAAGGATAAACAAACCACATAAATGTGAAGTTTTATTTTTCCTATGGCATTACCCTAGAAAAATTATTTCATCTTGCCGATGGACAAAGAGATACATGAGAAAAACCTATATCCTTGTAAGTTAATACTTAAACATTCAGAAACCATTTATTTTTTTATGAGCTGGTAGAAACCAGAGTTAAATTTAATTAAACAAATTTAAAGCATATGTTTAAAACATAACTTAAGTTCTTTACATTAAAATAAATTTGAGATTTAATTAAATACATTTAATTAAATAAAAAGTGTGAATGGCTCAGAATCGTTTATGACATGATGCTGTTTTGCAGTGTTTGTAGATAATATGCTTCTATATTCTCCCTTGAAGTGAAAGAACCTAAGAAATGAAAAACACTAAAGAAAGTTTGCCAAAGTGTGAGAGTAAGGGGAAGAAACACACTTCTCCAGCAAATTATGAAGATGGTCACTAGCTTCTGAAGCTTGAATATGAAATTACTTGGTAGAGTGGTAAAGGATTGATGTTGGGTGACGGTGGAATGGGCTCTAAAGCCTCTCTATGGTGCTGGAGGATAGGGGTGTGTGTGGTAGGGGGTACTGCTTTAAGGCAGACAATATTCTGACTTATTCTCTATCAGTTGCTGCACAATTGATAGAGATACAGAAAGGGAGAAAATTCTAGGTTTGTGCAAGCCAAGGCAGAAGGGAGGCTCCAAAACCCAGCTGAGAGCACCCCGCTGAGGCTACGGGCCAGAGAAGCCTGTTACCGTGAATCGAGCTCCAGCGACGTTGTGGAGGTGTCAGACAGGTGGTCCCCTTCTAGCCCACTCCCAGTCACTCCAGAGTCTAACCAGGCAGAGCGAGTTCGCCGTTTTTTCTTTTCCTGCTCCTTGCGTTTCCCGGGCTTGCCTTTCTTTTTCTTCCCGGGTGTCTTGAGCGGCTGCTCTTTGTACGTCTCCACCTTGTTGGTTTCCTGAGTTAGGTATCTGCCCTCATCATCAGACCCGAATCGCACGGAGTGGTTCTTTGTGTTGGGAGAGGGCTTGGAGTTAGGGGACACCTCCGAGGTAGCTCTGATTTCAGCTGTGTGGATTTCTGCGATCAGATGGTGAAGGAAGAATCGTCGCCGTAAATCTTGGATGGACTTCCCCTTGTCATGGAGGAGCTGATGTTCAGACACAGCTCTTTTGCTTTGAAAGGAAATAGTAGAGGGAAGAAAACAGTTACATTTTACTCGTTGATGGAGACAACAAAGACATGAGTAGATCTCTTTAGTTTTCTAGTTGGTCCACCGCAAGACACAAGCTGGATGGGTAGCAAGCTCATTGCGCAGGGAAGGGTAACCTGTGGGAAGGAAAGAGCTGGCAGTTGAAAGACTCCAGCTCCCGGTCCCCGTTCTGCCACTCACTAGGTTGTGACCTTGGTGGGATCATGAACATTCTTGGGCCTCATGGGCTTCAAATGTATAAAAGGAGGGGTCAGAGACAGTGATTTCTATAGTGCCTTCCCAATTTAAAACACTATGATTCAGTTATGATCAGAAATAGAAACCACAAATACAAATAGAATATCTCTTCACATTTTTCAGAGTTCTGCTGAGAAAATAAATCTAGAAGTCCCAGCCTGGGAAATAAAAGGCAGCTGCTGCTTTTACCTGAGTATTCTCTCTTTGTTTCTCTCTCTTTCTCTCTCTCTCTCTCTCTGTCTCACATACACACACGTGCCCCATTAAGAAAATAATAATATTGGATCTCAAAGAACAGCAAGCCATAAGAGTAAAAGCAAACAAAGGCTGAAGGAGAAGTGAGCAGTGAAGCCTGTCTAGGAAACCATCTGATTCACAGACTGAACTTTAACATTTTAGACTACTGGCTACCAAGAACATATATCTGAAGGTCAATCGTCAGAGAGAGAGAGAGAGAGAGAGAGAGAGAGAGAGAGAGAGAGAGAGAGGGAATGTGTATTTTTCTGTAAAGTAATGGGTGGTCTCCTTAAAATGGGTTTCTTTGTGCGCTTAAATGAGCTCATTCTATTTCTTCTGTGCTTCATGTTCTTTTTTTTTTTAATTTAGAACTTCAGAGAGTATGATCCTTACTACTTAGTTGAGAAGTTCACTTTTCTATTTGCTCTCTTTGTCTTAAAATTCTCTAGGAAAAAATATAAAGGATTTTTCTATTTAAATGACACTCTAATGAAAATGTTGTGAAAAAGAATAAACTAATTCTCTATCAATCCTTTTAGATAACACCCAGACTCTTGCTTAAATGTCCATCATGTATTCTTTTATTATTTTGTGTATATAATTAACCTTTTTTTTTTTTTTGAGATGGAGTCTCGCTCTGTCGCCCAGGCTAGAGTGCAGTGGTGTGATCTTAGCTCACTGCAAGCTCCGCCTCCCGGGTTCACGCCATTCTCCTGCCTCAGCCTCCTGAGTAGCTGGGACTACAGGTGCCCGCCACCATGCCTGGTTAATTTTTTTGTATTTTTAGTAGAGACGGGGTTTCACTGTGTTAGGATGGTCTCGATCTCCTGACCTTGTGATCCGCCCACCTCAGCCTTCCAAAGTGCTGGGATTACAGGCATGAGCCATGGCGCCCGGTCATTATTAACCATATTTAAGGACTGCATCCATTAATCAGTCATGTCATGCCTGCTTCAACTCTGCATTAACTCCAATTTCTACCACTGGAATAGTCCTCCAAACTGGCCCATCCTCAAAAGCATCTGAAAGTGTTTCCCAGGGCTACATCCCATGCACTTACTTCCCTGAAACAATGGTGTCTGGGTCCTTTGTTGCCTTTGTTGGTGCAATGTCTTTAACTCCTCAGAGAAATAGGAAAATAATAAATAGCATTATTACTGCCATTGTAATTCATTGTATTCACGGGGAAAGTGAGGTCCAGAGAGGTTAGATGACTTGCCCTAATCTACACAGTGAGAACTGGCAGAGCCAGGGCTCCAAAAACTAGGTCTTCTGATTCTAAAGCCAAGAGTGCTTTTTCAATTTCCTCAACCCTTTCTCCTGTCAAAGCGGAAGCTGAAGCTGAAGTCACAGCCTGTTCCTGTGCTAGGGAACATGGTAAGGAGAGTACAGGGTATATGCATGGGGCATAGAGTAACAAGCCACCACAATAATGGGCAGATTGGACAGAAATTTATCAGTTTCCTTGAAGATCAAGCCTATTGCTCCAAAAGTTCATTTTCTTCATCAAAATTAGGAACTACAAGAGTTTGGATTATCACTGGATGAATGAGTCGAAGAAAAGGGTAAGAGATGAAAATACAGTCATCATTTCTCCGGCCCTTCTAGCAAGAATGTCAGCTACCTTCTAGTATTTTCGTGTGTGGACTGACTTGAAGCCATGTAGCTCATTCAAAAAAGACATGACTTAATGGAAAGAAATGTAACAGGAGCCTGGTTTAAATGAGGCATGAAGGAGTCTCTCTTTCTTTTAGAAGGTACCACATGTGACTAGATTAAAATTCACTTACTCTGTGGCAATAGTTAGTATTCTGGAAACTTTTAAGAATCTACAAGTTTGAGGCTTTGGTACAAGGTATTTATATCCTTTAATAACATTTTTAAAATAATAGGACATATTTCATAAGTACTACAGTTTAATAAGTATCTTTTAGCAAAATGTCACATTAAAAAGAAGTTCTTAACCACTGATAATTTACAGTTTTGGGGACTTTTATTTCTTTTCTCTGTTCCTGGCAGAAGCCCTCCTCTTCTGTATTGCTCTCCAAATGGATAAAGTGTAGCCCATTTTAGCTTAACTTGAGGCCAAAACTTTTAATGGTTGGTCTATTCTAATTAAGCCACCATTGCTCATGCCCCTTCTCATGGGCATATGTGCTTGTCATCTTGGCCAGCCTGTCAACTGTGAGTCACAGTGCCTTCCTAACTCAAGCTGCATTTTCCCAGGATAGTTCTCTTGGGAAATGCAGTGATCATTCTATCCTTCTATTTTATAAAAAGCCTACAATATGGTACAACTTTGTTCAATTTAAAATAGTACATTGCTTATGAGGGACAAAGCTTTTCATCTGCCTTTTGGGGGAAACTGTTAGTATTTTAGAAAACACAAGTTTGCTTAAATGCTAAATCGGAAATGTTGTTAGACACTTAGTATTTCAAAAACTTCTGCAATTGAAGTATTGTGAAGAATGAATCTCTCACTAGGCAGTTGCATTAGAGGATCGGGAATATAATGGCATCAGTACAAACTAGATATATAGAGGTAGTGAGTAATAAATTCAAATTAAGGTGGTTTTCAATTTAGGTAAATCTAAAATATTTAGGTTGTAAATATGGCTTCAATAATAGTCTTTTACTCAATTTGTCTGTAAACATTATGTAGCACGATGGTTCACCTGACATATACATTCCTAAGCTCCAAAATGGAAAAACAGGTATGTTATACATCATGTTCTCCTTTGATTATTGTAAAAAAAAATTACAAAATTTGGGGGAAATCCTTATCACAGATAACTCTAAATTCGGCTGAAACACAGTTCTCTCTTTTTTTTTTTTTTTTTTTTTTTTAAATCACTTCAAGGGAGTTTTTAGGGAAGAAGCTTAAATTTCTAAGGAACTATCAAGGAACAGAGGGCATAAAAACAGTGATGGAAATTCCCTTTCCAGCACAGGAAGAAGCAGTATGCTTGTACTGATGCTAGGCTTCTAAGGACGGACTCTGTGTTTGAGAAGAAAAGTTCTGTGGTACATGCAAGAGACAGGGTTAGGGTGTTAGAGTTAAGATGACTCACCAGAAGGTCCTTCCAACCCAAATGACTCAGCAGAAAGTTATGCTTTTCATTAAGTGGAATAGACCCAGTCTGGCTCCCAAGCAAATCAGCCAATGATGTTTTAGGTTTCTGAATCTGATGGAGTTCCCTCTCTAACTTAAACATAAAGACAGCCACCTGCCAAAAGCCTTGTTCATCTGCACAAGAACATCCATAGGCCTCACTTTCCAATATCCAACTTGATCATGCTCCAGCTCCATTAATTAAAATCTTTGGGATTAACAGGTTTAAAAGACTCACAATTTGTAACTGCCTCCTTTGCATGGTTTAGGAAGTCTTATTGTTATAGTAATTTCCTCTCCCTTAAAAGTTAGCATCTAGTTTAAAAAAAATCTATACTTCTAAAGCAGTTTCCCTAATACTTGGTGTGAAAACTGGGGAGTAATATGGTTTGATTATATGTTAAAATTTCTTTCCAGAAACTAGCTTGATTTAGCATGATGGCAGACTTATGTTTTGTCTAGCACACAAAATTTACTGTTACTTGGCAGCAAGACAAAAATAATGACTTGTTTTTAAAAACTCCATTTGGCCATAATAATTTGATGAAACATCTTCATCTACTGATGATTTCAGCCTCCATGAAAAACCATGCCTGTAATGTGATGATCTATTACCCATTAACTATGAGAATGTTTTGTGGTAGTTTTATAACCATCTGCTGAGTGTGAGTGTTTAACTACAATATTATATTTCACCCACAAACAAAACTATAACAGTCACTGGCTGCTAAATGGTTTCTGATGTGTGTTTTGTAAGGTGCAACAAAGAAAGTTAAAAATAGCCTTTAGGACAACTTAGCAGTATTTTTATGCCATAGTTGTATATCTAATCATGGCTCATTTGCTGTTTCTCAAAAGAGAAAACAGGTATTCTTAAGCAACGTTAAAGAAAAAATTGGCTCTGTTCCAAGGTAGTATTTTTTAACCAAATAAATATAGTATTTAAGTATGCTTTTAAAAATTCAGTCTTCATTTCTATTTATATATGAATTTTAAATTATAGAATTTAACACAAGTCTCAAAATGAGCAAAAAGTCTGAAGACAATTTTCAGAAATACATCGGTAAAAAGTTGATCTGAAGAATACAATGCAGCTTTATCTTCGGTATAATGTTCTACACAATTTGCCTTAGGAGATTCATAATAGATTTTCATTTCGATGCCAAGGTTTAGACATGTCTCAAGTATTTTCATTTAAGGATTTTCTTCTCTAATAATAATAGACCACGAGCACGCATAAAACAGTTGCCTTTTTGTACACCCTCGGGAATTTACAAGGAGGCACCATAAACCTGACTGTAAATATTAGATGCTGCTATTTTTATTGTTAGTGTAAAAATTTGCCTTAATTCCTTCTCCAGAGTCAAACTCTTCTTCTCAGTTCTCGAACTTTATAATCTTCCCATTCTGAACACTGAGTCTGCAGTTTAAAGATCACCCGAATATGGTGTTACACACATTAGTGAACTGCTAGGTCCAACAGATTATTAAGATCATGTTACTCTATCACTCTTCCAAGTTTTCAGTCACACGACATAGTGATATTTCTCTGGTGTGCTTGGATGTATGATTATTTCAAAGTCGAAGTTATCATTAAAAGAATCACCAAGTGAGAATGCCAAAATACAAGTTTTCAGTCTACAATGCAAATATTTGACTCCGAATTAAAGAACTGTTAGCAATAACTCCAAGAAAAAAAAAGTTTCCACACCTAAAATTCATTTTGGAACCAAGCACTCTAGCGTTCCTGAACTGTATCAATACTAACATTGGAGTCTTGCCACTGCAAAGTTGTTACTACTTTATTATATAATATGCTTTCATTATGTAATATGGTCCTATTTTATATGCTTAAAATTATGTCATTCATAATAAAATTAGATGTACGGCTTTTGCTTTTTCACACGCAAACCGCCACCCACATTCAGTACGTATACAAGCGCGCAGACCATAAGTCCCCAGGACCGCTCAGCTTCCTCGGAGTTTCAGAAGCTTCCTGGGTCCTGACAGTAACAACCACCCCCCACCTTTTTTTTTTTTTTTCTCACTAGAGGCAGAGGATCTTTCCCTAGAAGAGATTCTGTGAAACGCTCCCTCTTATGGAAACACACATAAAATCTGTCTCTTGCCTGTCTCCCCTTGAAGATCAACCAGTTCTCCCACCGGGTTTGAGGACCCGGACTCAGGCCCTGGCAGGTATCCGGGATGGTCCCTCTCCCTAACCCGGGCGAGGAGCATCGGTGACCGCTGCAAGCCCTCGGCAGCGTCCCAGCTTGGCAGCCCCTCCCCCTGGCCTCCCCAACCCGGCGCCTTGGGGAGGATGGGGCACTTACAGGCGGCGGCTGAGCCCCTCCACCGAGCGCCCGCAGGAGGGCACCGCGTAGCTCAGCAGGAACACCGCGACGCTCCACTGCTGAACCAGTCTCCGCTGCATCGTCTCCGCTCGCGCTCGGGACCTGCAACAGAAGGGAGAGGGACCCGAGTGTCAGTCTGGACTCTTCATCTCCCCGCACTACTCCGCTTCCCCTTTTTAGCCCGGTCTCAAAAAGCCTCTTCAACATCAAGGGCATCTTCCAAGTTGAAAAGGAAAAAAAAAAAATTATCTGGAGCCTCTCAGCACTTACTTATTTAGCAACCGGCTACTCCAACTGTGCTTTCTCCAAACCACACAGCCAGAAAGAGCAAAAAGGGAAAAAAGAAACAAATCAGAGGCGCTTCCTCTGAAATAGCGAAAATGAAATGGTTTTATATATGCATCAATGATAAGTAATGTGTTTACACGTCTCCCATAGCAATGTCTAATTAATCTGGCCAGCAGTTCTCCTGGGTTCGTGGAACAGGGCTAACCGCCTCCTAAAAGAAGAAAGTTTCCCCCTCTGAAGTCAGCTTCTTTGAGAACCAGGCCCTTTGGTTCCAGAGCCACTTGTAGCGAAACCCACATATATATACATAGCTGTCTGTCTACCTCCTCTGGTGGGCTGGTTGCTTCCGGAAAGTTGATTCCACACACCCTGAGAACAAGTTTCAAGAGCGTGTGTCGTCTATCAGGAGGGCCAGGTGGCGGCGAGGGCGGGTCGTTAGCGGCAGCCGGAGCGGCAGGGCGGCGGCAGCCCCGCTTCACGGGAGGGGAGACATGCCGGTCGGGCGGCGCAGGTTGGAGGCGAGTTGAAAGTCGAGCGGAGGAATGTTCACACGCTCCGAGGCAAACCTGCCGGAGAAGTGAGAGAGTCGCAAAGAGGTGGCGCCCTAGGAACGCGCGCGGGGCGAGCGAGGGCGCGAGCGGGCGCGCGGGGGGCGGGGGCGGCGACGGGCGGCCCGAACGGGCCCCGCGCCGCCCGAGCGAGTGGAGGGGAGCCCCGAGCAGGGAATGAATAGCGAGCAGCGGAGCTCCCCCCTCCCGCGCTGCCGCCCCCGGAGCTGTCCGGAGCTCTACCGAGCCCCACCCCGGAGCTTGGGCCCTGTCGCGCCATCCCCGGGCCGGGGGCGTGGGCGGATCCGCTTGCTCCCTCCAGGCCCTGCCGGCTCCTGCCCGCGCGCCGGATCCCGGAGCCGAGATCCCCGAGGGCGTGCGGACGGCCCCGGGCAGCTGGCGGTTCCCGGCGCGCCGGGCTGGACTAGCGGGCGCCAAGACCACCAGGGGCGGATCGACGAGGAGGAGGCCAAGGAGCAGGGCCGGGGACCACGAGCGCCCGGGAGCCTGCGCGGAGAGGACGCGGGCTGTTGGCCTGTGAATTTAAGGAGCCCGAAGCTCGCCTGGCAGCTCGGGGCGATGGATGAGAACCTTCTTCCCTGGCTCATTCCCGGGATTAACTGAGTGGGGAGCATCGGCTAGAGAGAGGGAGATCTTTTGCTTAGAAGAGCAAAAACAGTTCCAGACTTCAGATCTAAATTGCACTTTTTGCAGTTTCAGAACTGCTGGTAGACATCTGGAGCCGGTCCAAAAAAACCCGCGCACAGGAGAGATCCCCCTTTTGAATTGCAGAGAGGCACCGACACTCCTGGGGCACGCACACGGCCCTTTTCACCCATGGTCAGGAGTCTAACCCATCCTTTCTCTGATACCCTACCCGTTTGTCCCCTCCCCCTCAAAAGTGCCTGATTACAGATTCTAGGAAGATTGTATCCGAGTCACTGCAGCCAGCGGACAGACGCAGCGGAACTATGGTTGTGTGCTGCTCTGCTTGGGAGAAGCGACGGCAAAGCAGAGGTTCTTTCCAAAGCTAATGGGCGGGGAAGAAAGACTGCTCGGAATGACTGGGTAGTATCATCTAGGAAAGGATTGCAGCGGGAGTGGATACCCGCCCGAGGGCTCCTCTAACTTTGTGAAAAGAGCGCGAGTGACTGGGAACCATTCAAGGGATATTTGTCTTCTAGGCAGTCCTGCTGGTAGGGTTCATTAGTTTCTAGAAGGCTAGTGTGATTTAGAGACTTGAGATGATTCAAGGAGTGTGGCCTTTATCAAGCCTGGCCTTCCGGGTGATGCTCCACATATTTTACCCAGGGTGGGAGAAACAGTGGCCTCTCACCGAGACCCTCGCTCATCGGGGCTCCCCACTGGGTCGCTGCAGCTAGCTAGCAGTTAAAGTTTGCTGCTTAGTTTGGGTGGGGGGCATCTTTTCTTAGAAACTCCTGTCTTCCTCAGTTGATTACTGTAAACCCCATACCTTAAAAAACTTGACTTCCTCTCACTAACAAAGGAAAAAACAAAACACACACGCACACACACACACTCTGGGAATTTCCACAACTTCCCTTGAATGTGTAAGGATTTCTAAATGTTAGACCTTTTTGGATAGTATGAAAGGACAAAGTATCAGCACTCAGAAATGTCAACCTTTGAACCTCGAGCACTTTCTGATTTATAAAAAGAATCCTTCCAAAAAGATGCAGGAGCCCTAATGTAATCGTTAGGTCTGAAGAGAGAAATCTGTAAAACAAACAAACAAAACAAAACAAAACAAAAAGGTAAATCACAAATGAGCCATTTAATACTTGCAAGTTGTTTAACATTGAAATGATAATATTTGCTTCCACAATAAAAAGTCCAAAGTACCTAGCCAAGTTTCAAACTGTCCAGGCTCTAAAAAGTCAACCCTTCTCCCAACAGAAGGTTAAAACAAAAATCAGATTGAAATGATCAAATCACTTATGTTGTAAATAAATTCACTTTACTTTCAGAACATTATAAATTAAGGACTGGCATCAATAGACTGCTTTGATTTATGTTGCTTTTTCTACTAATTAAACAAAATTAACCCCCAACTCCTTCCCTCCTTTTTCCCCACACACTTTTCTGGTGTTAATGGCAAAACATCTATCAAATATTTTTAGAATTTCCTCTCCTCCACAAAAAGAGAAAATATAGACACAGGAAAAATAAATAGTCTTTATATACTCAGAATACCAAAGTTCCCTCCTAATTTATTACTTCACCTTTTCCTTGATTTACAGTCTTCTCTCTGCTCTTCTGGCTGAAAGAGGGAAATCTTCTCAGCAGTCTTTTCCAGAAATATTTTTTGTTGTTCTTAAAAAAAACATAAAATTAAGTCTTAAAATGAATTAAAATCTTCTTGTAAGGAGACTTCTGTTCCCACTAAAGGCAATTATTAGAAAGCAGGTACCTCTTCCAAGCTGCCCTGTTTATTACTTTCAGTAGAAATTCTCCTCAATATATACCCAGGATCCTGACTTTTTGCCTGTTTTGGAAAGGATATTTTCTGACATCATAATCTAGCTCCTAACATAACTGAGTAATCTCCATCATAATAATGTAGAGAATGCATGACTGCAAATGAGACACAGGAGGAGCACCCCCTACCTCCCCCCGCCACTCCCCACCCCACCCCACCCCCCCCCCACACACCTTTTTTCTAAGGCTTAGAAATAGAGCAAGTGCCCATAGAAGCTAAATGTTTGCTTAGGCTTTGCTGTCACGTAAATGCACCTTAGCAAATGGGAAGGCCTGCCTCTAATCTGAAGTATTTCCATGTTTAGCATTGTAAGATCTACACCTACACAAATGCCTAGCCCGTGAGCACCATGCTTCCATCCCCAGTGGCAGTTTATTACAGTATATCCAATTTTAAAAGAGGTTTAAAAAAGTTTAAATGTATTACTCTTAAATTCAGTTGAATACCCAGTTAATGTATATCTCCAGGGATATTTCCTGTCATAAAGCTTAGAAAAAAATAAAATAGCATTTATGCTTAGCTTCTTAATCCTTTTTTCTTCTTTCCTCCTTAACCCAAACAGCAAACAGATATACATGACAAATCAAATACGAATCTTTAGCACTTTAAACAGTGCACCTGAGCTTGGGAATTTTCTTATTACCAGTAAGCATCCAGATTTAACATTTACCAATCTGTAGCTCCAAGCTATATCTCTAAAATCCCCTGAAACCAAACAACTAAACTCATCCCTTCTCTTCTCCAAACGTTTTTCAATGTTTACAAAGAGAAGTTGCATAATCAGCTCAAGTAATGTTCTCACTGGATTCCATTAGAATGTGGCTCTCATCGCTTGCCTGGACCGAGACTTGAGAGAAAGCTGTTGCCAGCTGACCTCAAGGTAGCAAAAAAGAGAAAACGATGTAATGCCTTCAAACCCCAAGTAACAATAGGAAAGGGTGTGTTTCTTTATTAGATCTTTTTGTAGTTAGGTGAGGATAAGACTTCTCCAGGAACAGGGCGGGCTGCTAACATCTGGAGGAACTGCCTCAGGGAGGAGTGTATAGATATACATCAGGTTGATGGGATCCTCCCATGGGAAAAGGGGGCCTCACACCTTTCCTCACCCTTCCCTACTTCCTGGGCAATGTTCTGCTTCCCCCAAACTGGAGCAGGAGGCCCTGAGAGGAAGCAGTTTCCTGGGAGGAGCCCACACCAAAGTGAGATGAGAAGGTCTTTAGGAAAGGTCTTTAGGGTCCCTGAGAACTGGTTCTTCAAGTTCAAGCACTTGAGCACCTCGCAAATCCCTGACAATTGAAACATATCTGAAGAGTCTGAAGGGGTGTGTGTGTGTGTGTGTGTGTGTGTGTGTGTGTGTGTGTGAGAGAGAGAGAGAGAGAGAGAGAGAGAGAGAGAGAGAAAGAATATGAATGTGCAGTGTAGGAGTCCTGATCTCCTGGACTGGTGCCAGCCAGCCAGTTGCCTGCCCTTGGCTGGCCAAGTTTTTGGCTCCTGAAAGTAGGCAGCTCTGGACTTGTGCGAGACCACAGAGAGAGTTCCAAGCTCCACCTGGCTCAGGCGACAACCTCTCAACCTGAAGCCAAACTCCGGTGGTGTCACAGGACTCTCCTGGCGGCAGTCCAGTTCCCCACATGAAGCGAATGGTCCTTTCTTAAATTTTGAGCCGGGGCTGCCTAAAAGGTGCTGCCCTCGGAAGTATTTTACCTCCCTAACACCATTCTCTGCCCGTGCCACGCTGGCCAGCTCAAAGTCCCTTCCCAGGGCAGCACCGGGACTGAGATGTCTCAACTCTCGGGCAGGAAGGATACCTATCCAGACACCCACACTGGATGTCCTATTTGGCTTTGAGCTGGTCATTACGGTGTCTTTGGACCCTGCCTACCTTTTCTGTAATTTTTGTCAGACATAAGGCTTCAGGAGAGCAAACGTTGAGTTATGCGCTCTTTCTCCGGAGTCTCCTGCCCTGGTGTTTGCGCTCCCACTACAGCAAGAGGAGGCCTGAGTTTCTTAGGGCAGGGCTCCAGGGTCTTGGAAGAGGCCTTAGGGCAATGGGATCATCTTTTTCAGCCTCCCCTCCCCTCCTCCCACCCAGCGTCCTCATCCCCACCGCCTGCGATAGACTTGGGTCGCCCATTACGAAGCTGATCCGCAGGGACTGGGCAGGCTTGGCTCCTGGGGATCTTAGGCTCCATGGGAACTTCGGGGGTCTCGGAGCCCGTGAGCGGTTCTAGCTACTATTTTCCCTAGGTTCTCCTCGGGCTTGCGTCCCTGAGTCTGGACTCCGGACTGCCGCACAGAATCCTTCTTGCCCGGAGCGGTATTATTGAGGCCTTTGCGTTCTGCCTCGCCCTGTCCCGCCGGCTTGAGTGCTTGGTTTCTAACCCGAGTATACTCGGAGTCTCCGGTTCTGCGCGCCCCACTCCTCCCGGGAGAGCCCCGCATCTGGCTGAGGGTGAGGGAAAGATTCGGGAACCACGAGACCCAAGGACAGGGTCGGAGGGAGCGCGCGAACTTCCTCCGAGCAGGACTCTCCCTCCCCTCCCCTCTCCCTCCAGGTCAATTTATGACTCAAACATGAGATAAGCCCTAGGCAGACGGTGACGCTGACTTCCCCGTGGGGGCGCGGGGAGAGAAGGGTGAGGCAGACGTACCCCCTCCCCGGCCTGCCCCTGCCCGGGCCGCATCGGGGTGTGGAGGGGCGACTCCCTTCCTCCCGGAGCCCCTACTCGCTCTCTCCCAGCGCGCCTCCCCTGCGCCCGTAAAGCTTGGCGCTGCAGGAGCCCTGGGACCCGTCTGTTTTATTTCACTTAACACGATCTGCAAAGCCAAGGCCGGGTGAGGTGCGGGGCGGGAGAGGAGAGGATATGAAGGAACGTGGAACGAAGTTCTGTCTGCCAACTGTCTCCGTCTGATTCCTGGAATCCGGTGGCACCTTAAAGGACGGAATTGAGGGCAAGGAGAAGATTATTAATCCCCGAAGCCCGCTCTGTCTATATATAACTGCTCAGTGGTTACAGTTGGCGATCGCGGTGCTGGGGGTGGGGGTGTAGACCGTGGACCGTGGAACACATGGCATCTCCCCAGGGCATAAAAATCAACCTAGCTGGTGGCTCCTATGGAGTTTGTAAATTGCGCGGAGCTGGCTGGGGAAAGCCAGTGAGCTGTCCATGGTGGTTAAGGCTCGTTGACGTGCGTGCTCGGGCCGTCCTGGCCAGGCACAGACCCCCGCTACCCCAGGGGCCGCAACGCCCCGGAGCCCGAGCCTGCCAGCAACCCAGCCAGTGTGCGCCCGACACGAGGCTGGACATGTCCGTTTGCACAACTCCAGGACGCGCTCTTGCACAGAGGCCGAATTCCAGAGATAGACGGAAAAACCTCCCGACTCCAAATTGTGGGTTTCCTTTTAGTTCCTTCCTGAACGTGTCTTTGCCCACTCAGGCAAAGTTTCACATGCTTTAAGGAAAGTCCATCCATTTTAGTAGCCTCCCTCCCTTTCCTTTGCTAAGGTTCTGTTCTCTAAAGAGAGAGAAGCAAGTTAATGATCTTGTTAGGCTTCTGTTTGTTAAAAGCATCCACCAGCTGAAGGCTGCATTTGCACCATGTGGGATGTCCCCAACATCTGCTTTTATTGAGTGGGGAAACTGCTGTCACGAGATTGTCCAGTATCTCAGAAAAATTGGGCAATTCCTTCTCTAGGGGTGGTGAAGCCCTTTGTAGCATATTGTTCAGTGGGGCGACTTCTTCATTAATCACCATTGCCCTGAGCAGTGTGTCTGATCACCACTCCTAGCAAAGCAGAAAACAAATTGCTATGGGAGTTTCCTTGTGGGCACAGTTTTGCCCAGTTCTTGTGACATATTCTTATGAAAAAACATATACAAAGGTAAGCTTCTATACATGTTTAAGCAGGATGCTTTGCCTTTTAAATTATCACCACATTTTACTTTTTTGTCTCTTACTTTATCCTGGCAATTTTCTCCTTACTTAACTCAATTAGAGATCTCATCTTCAACTGAATAACGAATTACCTCAAATAATACAGAAGACTGCAAAATATTATAAACATTTATAACTCATTTGTATTACATGCCTTTATTTATGGGAATATATTTAATTAACATCCAATACATAAGAGAATCTTTTACTTATTTCTGTACAAGATATCAGATTGCTGCTTTTAACCTTCTTTCTAATTGTGGTGTGGCAAATTAACAAAAAGGGTGTGTGTGGGCATACTTACAAATAACTTTTAGAATATTTGATATTCAATAGAAAGTATTATGATTCAATAATTTTTAATAGCTTTTTGTCTTCTCTCAGCTTCTGGGTCTAACTATAAGAATCGTCAGTAGGGAAAATGAAATATTTCTATAAATTCTTCTAAATGTTTTCCCAAGTCAATAAAATTGATGTAATGTATTTTACTTTCCTTCTCTCTACTTACAAAAATTAAGGAAATAAGATTTGAATTTTTGAAAAGTAAGAAATAAACTATCATCATAATATTTTATTATTATGATTATTTTGAAATGTGGAAGTTTAGTTTTGTTCTGTAACTCTTTGGTAACCGGCCTTCTCCTGTGCCTGTCTTAGACCTCCTTTCTATGAAATAAAAATATATATAATAATATTAATAGATTTCATTCTCTTATACTTTATCTGCTTGTACAACTTAGGATCCTTTTTTGTTTTGTTTTTACCCTCTCTGTGGCTTCACACTTTCCTGTCTCCCATAGTGATAATGATTGAAAGTTTTCCCTTTAAAGTTCAATCTAATTTTCTTCAGTTTCCTTATTTTTTTTTTTAAAGAAAGTTTTATCCAACAGCTTCTTATTAGATTTTAAAGATCTCATTATTTGATCCATTAAATTCATCACATTTGTTAGGGAGAAAGCATTTTACTAGTAGCTCTGTTAAAGCTGCTAGACCTTCCCCCCCCTTGCTTTTAAAAGGAAAGCATCCCATTGGTAAAACTGATCATGAGCTAAAACCCAAACAAACAAATAAGCACCTCATTAGTCTCTTGTTGCATTCTGATCTCTTTCCCAATGGGCCCAACACTGCTGTGAGCCCAGAGCAGGTCTTCGGAAGAGATTTGTGAAATCAAATTGAATTGCAGTTCTCCTCACTTTTGAGAGATGAAAGTATATTTTTAATTATTTTAGACATCTTTTCCAAAATCCATATATAAGCTTTTTGATCTGTTGCTGGAAAACTTTGCTAAGGCATATTTAAAAAAAAAAATAGCCATGGTAGATTTGGGGGGCATCCCGGGTCCCTTTCAGCCTCAAAAATGTCTCCCTGTGCTGAATGCATGGTTTTATGAGCTCTCCTGAAGCTATTTCTCTCCTCACTTCATTCGTGCTTCTCTTCCCAGAGACTGATAAATAAGGGAGCAGAGGGAATGAACGTGGACTCTTGCTGCATCATGATATATTGAGATCAATTATTATGTGGGAGTACTTAATGCTTAAAAAATTTCAACTGACCTTAGCACAATTCTGTTGCACTTTGCTCTTTTACTTTCCATCCTGCTAAGCTGTTAATTACACAGAGAATTGCCAAGGTGCTTTTAATGGTTAAAAAAAGGAAGCCGCTTTTTGTGGAAAGGATAAAAAAAGGTTTTTGTCCTGTAAACACAGGTCACATTCTTTGTAAAGCTGTTCTTAATAGGCAAAAATGTACATGTCTCTAACAGTTAAATTACTCTTTAAAAGACCTATGATGGCCTTAAATGGAGCAGGAACTCCAGTGTGGTTGATATGGTTCCAAAAAGCCCACGTCTTAAAAAGAGTTTCATTGTCGAGGTGCACCAGGGTGTACTTTCAGATCTATAATACACAGTCTGGCCATCACAACCACATTATTTCCCTCATCTCATTCCAACCCCGGTGTGGTAAAACCAAAGAGACACAGGATCAAGGAAAGTTTGAGGATTTGCAGGGAAAGGGCTGTTTAAGTACGGTGAGTACAGATTTTTAAGATCTTCCCCAGACTTCTAAACAGTTGAGAAGGTAGCTTGTTTGCTAAGTAGTGCAAAGTGTCTCCAGGTCTATCGCTGGAACTGCTGACATAATTAATGATTTCATTCGGAGCCTGAAAGAAGGTACTTGTATTCCCTCTGGCATGGGCAGGCCAAGTTCATGTCCAGACTCTAATACCTTGGGCTGATTTTAGCTAACAAGACTGTTGGTCCTCTTGTTGCACACCCAGATTGTGAAAGCCAAATATTATATTAGGCCTTGATACTTCCCAGCTTTGAGGACGTTGACACATCCTAAATATATAAACAGTCACTATTATCTAAAGATGGATTATGTTCGGCTGGGAGAGTCATTACTCCTAGGTCAAACTGGGAAAACTAAAAACCGTAGAACACCCTACCCCACCAAACACATAGCGAACTACTTAAAAATCATTATTTTCCACTCAAACCTTACATGCAAAAATTTTCTTGTCCCATCTCATACTATGAGGTTAATGGCAATCCTTGAAAATTAATTATGTACTAAAAAGACTTCGGTAACATTTCTGCTAAAAATAAACTGGAGGCAGATTAGTGCCCTGGATTCATGATTGCTTACATCTGGTTTCTATTTCTGTGAGTTTCATTTGGTTCTCAGAGAGTTCATTCACAGTCATCACAGGTCCAGTTTCCTGCTCTCCAATGGGAGAGTTTGTCTTGATGAGCCATATATTTTTTCATCTGAATGCTGCATTTTTTTTTTTACATTACGAGATGTGGAAAGGGAGAATGAAAAATACATCAGGTCTAATCCAACCAAACTAAAACCTGAACAACATTTTTCAGCACCTGGCTTATCCAGAATCCAGTGGCAAATAACAATGAAGAAATCACTCCATGTTAGACCCTTATAAAATGAGGTAGGAAAGAAAAGAGAAAATAGAAGGAAGGAGAGGAAAGGAAGATGGAAGGAAGGGAGGGGAGGGGAAGAATGGAAGAAGGAATGAATTAAAGGAAGGGCTTCTTGTTGAGAAGAACCCCCATACTTGTCCCATCATATTTCCCATTACCTGTAAGACATGGGCAAGTGTTTTTCTTTCTAACCATGTTAACATTAAGACTTTTCTCAAAAAAGAAATCGAGTTGTACTGGCTACTCATTGAAAACAATCTCTTGAATTTCTTCAAACACTTAGGGTTGAAGTGGCAGAATGTCATACAAGCCTTACTTAGTCCCTGCTGCTCTGGGCTTACGTAGACCAGTGTGACTCTAGCTTATAAGCCATCCTATGTAACATCATTTTTCACTATGTAGAACTTCTCAATTGTTCTCCTCTGTGTAAGTAACACCTTAACACCTTTTGAGATGACTATTCTATCTAAAGATCCTGTCTAGATGATACTTCAAGTCTCACGTAGCCTGTTTTTCACCCCATCATATGATTTTCCTACATTTCCTTCCTACTGATAGCTCAGAAACCAAGTCTCCAAAATATCCCAGATGTTATCTACATTCAACAGCAATAATTCCAGATATTACTGAGCTCATGTACCTGGCACTGTGATGACTTAAAAATAGTATTATTTCATTTACAACATATTGCTGTCTTGATTTTTTCTAACTAGGTTAAATAATTACTAGAACTGCGACTGGGATTCAGTTTTGCCTGACACTACTTTGCCTCTTTAGTATGATGCACCTCCACGGATTGTTAACCTTGATTTGACTGATGTGACTATCCAGGCAACTGGTATCTTCTCTCACCCACCTGTGTGGATTCCTGAAAGCTGTGCACTCAGATGAAGAGATTGAGAAGAGCCATTATTTCATCAAGGGTTATTGAGATGCTGAACTCCTCTGGCGGGAAGCACACCATAGGATGCTTTAACTATACAGAGCAAAATAAAAAGAACATCCTCTCTTCTGCTAATTACACGGTCTTACTACCATGCTATAGAAATAGTCTAAGGATCAACTTTATCTGAGGGTGTTATGTCAACATTTATTGAGAGTCTACTTTATACTAAGTTCTATTCTTGGAACTTTAAAGAAAGCCACGTGCATTGGACTATTATTACTCTAGTGCCCATAGAAGTACTTTATTGGGTCAAGTTTTTTTCCCTCTTCTTTTAAAATCACATTTGGACCTGCCCATCTCAGCAATAGCACACCTTTTAAAAGGTCATGTGAAAATATGTACATATCCTTTGATAAGCTGCTATCAAATAAACTTTCACTTAAGCTATTGATTACCTACTATGTTCAAGCCCTCTATTAAAATACAAAGGAAAAGCCATACGCAGGACTATATTTCTTCTTTTATTGCTTGGGCCACATTCTTTACTTTTTATTTGCAAATTACTTCAAATCTGTTTTGAAAGTAAGCAAGTACAAAAAGAAAACATGGCATGGAATTGAGATACACTGTCAGGGCTATTTACAGAGCCCATAAAGTGTGTTCATTAGTTCATTCAGTCATTCAACAAATATTTCTTTGAAATACTTGAATCCCTATCAGCCCAGCACTGTATTAGGTTCTGGGGTTACACTGATATAAAATTTGCAGTCTGTGAATTTTTAAATTCTCATTTACTAAATATATGACTAATTTTTTTAATTAGAAATCTTTGAATTTTGTCATACTAAGTATTTCACTTTTTAAATTGTCTGTCTCTTCCCATTGGAATAAACGCTAATTTTGTGAGGGTTAAGATTTTTGTCTTTTATCTCTAGCACTTAGAACAATGCTTGGCGTATGGTAGGAAATAAAAAAATATTTCAAAGAATAAAAGAATGAATGAAGGTTAAAAGGTGCAAATACCTTTCCTCTACATACATATATTGGCACGCAAACATATATACTTATTTCTTTGATAAGACAGATTTCTACCCTAAGTTGGAAATTTTCTTAATGATTACTACATACTTATTATATCAATAAATGAAAGGATTACTGGTATATGAAACTAATGTTAGGTTAAACATGATTACCTTTTGAAAATCCTATGTGATAAGTTAGACTTGCCCAGAAATAAATTGTTTTTAACCATAATAATATTTTTACTGTAAAGGCAAGTCTTATTTTCATTCCTGTGTTCATTTATTTTACCTCCCAAACTATAACACAATTAAAATAGTCTCTAAGATCAGATCATGTAGCCAAAGTAGATAATGTTATTTTACCACACCCAAGTAAAGATTCCTGCTAGTAGGAAAGACTGGTTATTGTCCTTTAGGTGGTATCATCATAGCTGAATCATGAAATAACGAAAGTTTTGGTATGTTGAACTTGTATTTCTTTCCTACACTAAGTTAAATACATTTTCTTGTCATGGCAGATGAGTTGGACAGAATAGTGTCATACCTGAGTCAGTTTCCCACTCCTTTCCCTGACTACCACATTCAACTCTATAATAAAGCCTAGGAATGCATTTTCAGTAATTTTTTAAAACCACATTTTCCCCTCAGATGACCTATTATAGCTGTGATTAAGTGCTACATTTTCCTTACAATCACTCTGAATAATTCCCTTACAGTTCACCATGGAGTTATGAGCTTGATATATTTGCTATGTTGGTTCAGAAGAATGCAGAATTGTGTTAAAAACCTAAAAAATTCAGATTTGCAAATCCCATATCTTATAATTCTACGTATTAAATTTTCAGTGGGGTTTCAGATATCTGGGAACGTGTCAGACCTTATTATTGAGTTTTTTCCTATCCTATCAAGAAGGGCTAGTTACATACCCCAATAGATAAAACCTCAAACGCAAGCAACATCGCATTGTTTGTTAGAAACACATCATTGGATAGAACTTGGAAATCATAGTTGCTGTCTTGTTTTTAGCAGGAAAACTGTTTGAATGGGGCCTATCTCAAGCTCTAATAGAAGTTGCTGGAAGAGTTAAAGTCGGCAACGTTTCTGGCAGAGTGCCAAGGGTAGTGGAAACTACTTTCATCTTATAAACTGGAAATAATAGAGCAGAATGACCTTAAGGGTTGCTTTTAAAAGGGACATCAGACCACCCTATGCTTAACAAGCTGTCACACTTTTGATTTAGAGGATGATTAAAATAATTAGGGCTTCAGTGCATGTATAAATAATGAAAATCAAGGGAAAATTGAGTGCTTTAACAACTTCAGGAGACTCTTCCTTGTTGTCACTCAGCTAACCATCAGCACATTGTACATTCCAAGTCCCCTTGGGAATATTGCTCATTCATTAGGTTCTTCCAGTTGCTCCTCAAAGAAACGTTATCATCGTGTTATACTGAACCAAAGAAAAACAGATTGTAAGGCAAAGCCATAGGCTTTATATAAAGGAGAAACACCTGAATTGCAACCTGTTGGCTTCCAATTTTTGCTGAGTTTGTTTAGGAACTGAGGACTATATTTATCTTTTGTCTTGAATATATATTGGCAATGTGGGCTGTGGAAAGAGTGAGTCAAGAAGTTAGATTTTAGTCTTGGCTCTTCCTTTTACCAGCTAGTTTTATAAACTCAGAAAAGGCATAAAACTTCTTAGGGTCTGACTTTATTTACATTTAAAATGGGAATAGCATTAGTGTACACTCCATAGGGCTGTCATAATAATCAAATGAAGTAATACAGGTAGAGTTGCTTTATAAGCTAGAAAGCCCTATTGAAATATTTAGTTCAGTGCATATATTATAGTTAACCATTATTCTAGGTAGAAATACATAGATATTAATCTAAATTGCTCCTTTCTCAAACACTTTTATGCTGCTGCTGGAAGTTTAAATTAGTACAACCACTATGAAAAATAGTATGGAGATGCCTTAAAGAACTAAAAGTAGATGTACCATTCGATCCAGCAATCCCACTGCTGGGTATCTACCCACAGGAAAATAAATCATGATATGAAAAAGACACATGCACACACATTTTTGTAGCAGCATTATTCTCAGTTGCAAAGATATGAAATCAACCTAAGTGCCCATTGACCAACAAGTGAATGAAGAAAATGAGGTATATATATAACATGGAACACTACTCAGCCTTAAAAAGAGATGAAATCATGTCTTTTGCAGCAACTTGGATGGAGCTGGAGGTCATTATTCTAAGTGAAGTAACTCAGGAATGAAACACCAAATATCATATACTTTCACCTATAAGTGGGAACTAAGCTATGAGGACATAAAGGCATAGAATGATATAATGGACTTTGGGGACTTGGGGGGAAAGGATGGGAGATGAGTGAGAGATAGAAGACTACATATGACGTACAGTGTACACTTCTTGGGTGATGGATGCACTCAAATCTGAGAAATCATCACTAAAGAACATATCGACGTAACAAAAAACCACCTGTACTCCCAAAACTATTGAAATTAAAAAAAAATACTTTTCAGATATTCAGATTAGCATTTTGTAACACAGTGGGATAATTAGACAATGAAAATGATCTTAAGACTGAAGATTTTTGTATGGCTTTTTACTCTTTCAATATTTTCCTTCTTTTACCTGAACAATGTTGGTATTGTGTAAATCAGTTCAGGAAATACCATCCTACCTGATTCTCAGCATGAATACCATATTGAATATCTTTTAATAAAGGGTA
Organism: Chlorocebus sabaeus; assembly: GCF_047675955.1. Lineage (NCBI taxonomy): Eukaryota > Metazoa > Chordata > Mammalia > Primates > Cercopithecidae > Chlorocebus > Chlorocebus sabaeus. The sequence goes on from NC_132914.1 coordinate 28,760,419, forward strand.
GTGAATTGATTTGTAACAGGGTTTTGAAAATAGCTGCTATTATCTAAGCATCTTTGGACAGCAATTTTAGCTGTGGCTATTACAATCCCTGTGGCATCCCATGAGTCAGTCAGCAATGTTCAGTTTTGGGGAGAGTCAGTTTGACCCTTTGGGTAACCATGGCATCTAAGTACTTCTCAGACATAACAAACTTCGAGGCTGGGGTCAGAATAGAGAGATAAGAATTAACAGTGGAGGAATCAGAACCAAAGGGCCTGAGTCAGGATAGTCAGCAAATACAGTGTGTCATAGGAAAAGGGGAAAAAACCCAAAGCTCTTAACTGGGGAGATTAAATAAGGCAACAGGATAGCAAAAAGAAAGAGGAGAAATATCAAATCATATAGAGACTTTTATTTAAAGTTACTATTTGTGTGTACATCTGTCTGAACATACTGAAGTTTTGATATAACCTACCAAAGGATTTTTCAGCCCACTGTTTCTTAGAAATGAGGTCCCGCCTAGATGGGAGAAGCTGAAAAGACATGGATTGGTAAGATCTGATCAAGGTCTGAATTTTTCCAAATAATGCTTGTCTGACTTAGGGACTGTAATTTTTTTCCCACTGCAGCCAACTCTATGGCCATAAACAGCATAAATTGCATCCTGAAAGTCCCTGCATCTGGGTGATATTTTTAATTGTAATTGTGGAGAGGAGAGTATCTTAAAGTCCAAGGATCTTCTCTAATGCACACGGGCTGGATGTGAGCCGCACCTAGCTTGGAGCCTTAATTCTCACTGTCATGAAGATTTATGTTAGGCCTGGAAAGAATGAATGAGATTAATAATTCAGCTTATCATTTATTTATTGAACTGAATTCTATAGGCTATATAAATGTGAAAAAGACACCGTCTTTTCTTTCCCTTGAAGGGTTTACAGACTTGTGCATGTGGGAATTAGGCTTATATAAAATAATGACGGCCTCCATTTTTACTCCTCAGAGTAAAATCAAATATTTATGGGAGGATTAAATTGAATACAAAATGCAATCATATGCAGTGTTATCTCTCCAGTAAGAAAGAAAAGCCAGGTAAAACCTTCAGCTCCTTTCAGTGGTACCGCGCTTCCAACAGAGAAGCAAAGAGCCCAGTGTGCAACAGCACAGTAATACTTATTCCTAAAGAGGGCCATAGCTCTGTTAATGAGTATTCTTTTATCAATAATGATTAGAATGGACCATCCCTAAGAGAAGTTCATAGTTTAGAGAGATTACCTACTTAGCAGATACCGTTGGTTACCTCACATCTTTTCTGACACATCTTTCTTCCTTCCTAATAGGACCCTGATTTTGTTCAGGCATTCCCCACTTCTCCGTGTGATGATATTCTTTGGGGTGGGCAGGCCCCAGCTCCAACTTTCAGCCCTGGCAATTCCAGAGTCCTGGCTGGTTTAAACCAGTTATGGTGGTCCTATCCCCTTACCAGTGATTTGATAAGCATAGGTATGTGATCCGACTCTGTTCAATACAGTCTTGGCTGGAGAAGTGCTGAGAGATTCTGGGAAGAGTTTCTTTGCTCCTCAGAGAAACATGGAGCGTCCGCTCTTCCTCCTGTAGACACTATTGTACCAGATATGACGCCTGGATCTGTGGCAGCCATCTTGCTCTCTGCCTGAGTACGAAGCTAACATTCAGAGGAACGATGACCCTGGAGGATCTTAGAGAAGCAGAGTTTTGACTTCATTTATGTGACTGACGCCTGTTGATTGACTTCCCTATGAAATTTTGTTATGAGAGATAATAAATGTTATAAATATGAAGCCACTTTGAGTTGAGTTTCATTATCTGTAGCTAAGACATTTCTAGCAGACAGTTACCAAGTGAGGGAACTGGAGACTCCATAGCTGTCGCTGGTGTTCTGTAGTTGGAGTTTAGTTGTAGAACCCACCTTCACCCTTGCTCATACCTGAAGCTCATCTTTCACTCAGAGGCCATGAAATTGAGCAGAAGTAAATGTCAAAGGTGACCTAATTGAAGTCTAGGATATGCCTTGAGTTGGAGAATTCCAACTATCACACTTTATCCCATGGAAATAGTGATGTTTTCCTGGAGAAAGACGTGGAGTTGGTTGGTCTGGGAGGCTGGAGAAGGTTGATGTATGCAGAAATCCGCATTTTAAAATGCCTTCCCTACTGTGACACAGTGAAAGTCCAAATTAGCCAAAATTATGTTTTTTAATCCTCCTTTCTGATAATGCTTGTTGCAATGCCAGAGTAAAGTACTTTGAATATGTATTGTAGTCTTGTGTGTTAAGCCGGTAAAAACTGTAAGACAGTGGGCTGGGAGTTGAGGTTTTTCCTCAACTTCATAGTCTTTTAGGCACTACAAACCACTTTTTTCATTGGATGGACTATGCCATATTATAGTGATGAAAGTGACCCACTACCTTGGAGTCACCAGGGAAGGCAGAGCATATTTCATTGTTTTCTGGAACACCGTTTTTTCCCCCCTAACATATTAACCTCTCTAAAATTAGGCCACATCTCACAATTGCTGTTGGCCAAGTGGCAGTCACAAGGGAGCTGTAATTGCCTATTCACCTGCACCAAAACTCATAGAGTTGGCTCTAGTGGCTTGGAAGAAATTCCTAAAGATTATAGAGGAGCAATCTTAAGAAATGCTATATCACTAACTGTCTCGATGGCCCAATGGATGACATTGCATGTGAAAACATGGATACAGTTGATTCTGAGTCTGAAAGTCATTCAGAAAAGCCAGATTCCAAATGTGAATAATGTTAAGTTATTAAAATGTATTGGTTAACAATACATTTTATGATGAAAACTTATGCCTGTATGTTTAATAGAGTTTTTCCATAAGTAAAAAAATAACAATTTCAAGTTATAAGAACACACTGGGTCAGGCGTGGTTGCTCATGCCTGTAATCTTAGCACTTTGGGAGCCCGAGGCAGGAGGATTGCTTGACCCTAGTAGTTTGAAACCAGCCTGGGCAGCACAGCAGGCGTCCATCTCTACAAAAAATTTTTAAAATTAGCCTAGTGTGGTGGCACATGCTTGTAGTCCCAGCTGCTTGAGAAGCTGAGGCGAGAGGATCCCCTGAGCCCAAGAGGTTGAGGCTATAATGAGCTATGATTGTGTCACTGCACTCCAGCCTGGGTGGCAGAGCAAGGCTTTGTCTCAAACAAAACAAAAAAAACCCAACCAAACAAAAAAAATCCACATTGCATCATAGCTCCATTGGCATCATTAAAAAAATATTTTAGAGGTATGTGAAATAATGCTGCATCTATAGTTGATAACATCTTAGATTCAATGAAAGATGGTGACTAGAAGCTCATACCCCATTGTCAAGAAAAAATCAGATGCATTTTTTTTTTTTTTTTTTTTTTGAGATGGAGTTTCTCTCTTTTTGATCAGGCTGGAGTGCAATGGTGTGATACCAGCTCACTGCAACTTCCACCTCCTGGGTTCAAGCAATTCTCCTGCCTCAGCCTCCTGAGTAGCTGGGATTATAGGTGCCTGCCACCAAGCCCGGCTAATCTTTTGTATTTTTAGTAGAGGTGGGGTTTCACCATGTTGGCCAAGCTGGTCTTGAACTACTGACCTTACAACCAATCCACCCACCTTGGCTTGCCAAAGTGCTGGGATTACAGGTGTGAGCCACCATGACTGACAACCAAATGCTTCTTATGCCATCCTTGCCAGTAGATTCTTTCGTCTGAGCATAGTCAACTCTCTGTCGCTCTTTTTTGAATCAGTATCTCAAGTGGCTACTCCTGATTGACTAGACTCAGTCACATGACTGCTTCCTAGCTATGAAGGAATCTGAGGATGTGATTTGTAATTTCTATGGTGGGGAGATAAGACTCATGACTATCTCAAATTGTAGAAAGGTAGGCATGCTTGAATAAAGAAATAACATATGACACGGGCTTCAAAGGTTAGGTGGCATTTTTAACTAGTAGAGATGAGTAGGGAAGATGTTTTTAGTGGAAAAAAATAGCATGAAGTCAGAAAAACATCGCCTATGTTTGAGGATAAGAAAGGAGTGTGACACACTAATGGGAATTGTAGGAAAGGTCTGCTGGAGCCAGACGGTGGCAGGGTTTCAGGCTTAGGAATTTGTGTATTCCAAGGGCCATATGGAACCATTAGGCATGGGGAGTAGAAGATTCTGTGGTTGCTTTAGTCTTAGATAATCCATGGACTACAGCATGCCAAGGACAGGATTGGTTCAATGATACTTTTGGGAACTTAGAAGGGATCTGCCTTTAAACTGAGTTTTTCTTTGCAAATATGTTTTCTAAGGTACTAAAAAATATATGCTTAATTAGATACCTCAGCTCCTTTTTAATGAAATGCTCACACTGTGTGATTATTTTCTAAAACAGTCATTGTAGGATTTGGTATGGATGTGGGCTGTATCCTTTATGCATTTCCTGACCCTTTCTTCTACCCTCTAGCAAGAGAATTTGAGGTGGTTTGAGGTTTGGAAGAAAGGTTGGAAGGCACATGCTCAAGCATGCCAGTCTTCACTAATTGAGTGAGTGTTGACATAACAATTTCTTCCTTTTCTCTTTGTTCTTTTCTCCTCTTGGCCTTCAAACCATAATTCTTATTTTATAAGTGCAAAATCTGTAAGTGAAGTTCCACTGGGATGGGAAATGGATATAGGCAAAGGGTTATATCTCAACTTGAAAGAGCTAAATCCAGTCACTTCAATAAGGCAGAAGGGCTGGCTCAAATACTCATTACCAGCTTAGCTATCTACAAAGGCTGCACTGGGAGAAGGAGTGAATCACAAGGTTTTTGTTATCAATAAATCAAGTGGTTGATGCTGCTATAGCTTTGTGATTTTTTTTCTGTTAGTACTTTCAAAAAACAAGCCACTGTACATAACATTTATTGTGTGCATTTTATTCTTTTTAAAATATACTGTTGATAGCAACTACTAACTCTGAGACTATGACATAAAAAGCTGATGTGATTAGCAGTCTCTATGCCATGCACAGTGTCTTTTTGTTCTTTAGTGTTGCTGCTACTTGCAATGGCCGTTGCTATTTGTAAATTGCATCTTAGCTTTATGATCCCTGATTATTTTGCTTCCAGAATCACTTATTGCATCAGTTAGCTTTTGCAGTAGACAAAGCATCCAAAAAATAAGGGCTTAATACTACAACCACTTATGATTGCTCATGACCTACAAATCAGTTTGGTGCCTCTGCTGACATAAAGCAGACACACAAGTAACTAGACTCACTCGTGTGTGGGGTCAGTTGGTGACTTAGCTGTGGACTGTGTGTGAATGAGGATGTGTCTGCTGGTTGTCTCACTGTTTGCTGGGAAGATGGAGGTGACTGGACCACATGCCTCTCACCATCCAACAGTTTGAAACCTATCAGGTCTGCTTTTAAGGCCCTGGTGCAGAACTCTCACACTGTAACTTCCTCTACATTCTGTTGGTCTCCGTAAGTCATATGACCAGCCCAAATTCAAGAGGTGAGGAAATAGACTCCACCTCTTGATGGAGGAGCTGCAAAGTATTGTGGCTGTTTTCTCAATCACAATCACTTTCTCTCAAGGTAGAGTGACTGATGGGTATGCCTTCCCCTATAGTTTCCCAGTTGCAAAAATCTATGCTATGCAAAGTTGTTTCCCCTCGATTCACTGTGTTTATGGCGGATTCTCTCTGGTTACAGATGGAAAATTTTGCTCTCTTTCTTTCTCCTTAAACACTCAGTGACCAGTTACTGTGGGTAGTGAAAAGAGCACTAAAGGTTTGGTTTTATTTTCATGTGTAAAGAGGCACTAAGAGAGTTCAAATTTCATCAACTGCAAATTGAGAGGAAAAAATCTTTTAATTCAAAATCTTTTCATGATAAAAATTTTTGGTCGGCCATGGTGTCTCACGCCTGTAATTGCAACACTTTGGGAGGCAGAGGCGGGCAGATCACTTGAGGTCAGAAGTTCAAGACCAGCCTGGCCAAACGGAAACCCTAGAAACGGTGAAACCCTGTTTCTACCAAAAAAAAAAAAAAAAAAAATTAGCCAGGTGTGGTGGTGTGTGCCTGTAATCCCAGCTACTCAGGAGGCTGAGGGAGGAGAATTGCTTGAACCCAGGAGGCGGAGGTTGCAGTGAACCGAGATCACTCCACTGCACTCCAGCCTGTGTGACAGTGCAAGATGCTGTCTTTAAAAAAAAAAAAAAAAAAATTTCAACAAACTAAGTATAGAAGACAACATAATAAAGGCCATAGGTGAAAACTCACAGGTAGCATTATATTAAAGGATGAAAAACTGAAAGCTTTTCCTCTAAGATCAGGAACTAGGCAAGGATGCCTACTCTTGCAACTCCTATTCAACATGCAACTAGAACCCCCAGCCAGAGCAATTAGGCAGGAAAAATAAATGAAAGGCATCCAAATCAGAACAAAAGATGTAAAATTATATGTTTGCAGAGGACATGATCTTACATATAGAAAAAGACTCCACAAAACAACCCTTTTAGAACAAATAAACACATTTAGCAAAGCTTCAGGATACAAAACCAACATACAAAAGTCAGTGGTGTTTCTACACACTAACAACAAACTGAAGAGAAAATTTTTAAAGTCCCACTTGCAAAAGCATCAAAAATAGTAAAATATTTAGCAATAAACTTAACCAAGGAGATTAAAAGCCTCTTGATGAAAGAAATTAAACTGATGAAAGATATTAAACACAAATAAATGGAAGGACATCTCATATACATGAATTGGAAGGCTTAATGTAGTTAAAATGTTCATATCCAAAGTGATCTACAGATTTAATACAATCCCTATCAACATCCCAATGGTACCTTTTTACAGAAATAGAAAAACAACCCTGAATTTCATATAAAACCACAAAAGAGTCTGAGTAGCCAAAGCAATCTTAAGAAAGGAGAACAAAGCTGGAAGCATCACAATTCCTGATTGTAAAACATATCACAAAGCTATAGTAATTAAAACATTATGGTACCAGCATAAAGACAGATATGTATACCAATCAAACAGATTAGGGAGCTCAGAAATAAACCCATGCATACACAGTCAACTGATCTTTGACAAGGGTTCCAAGAATACATGATGCAGAAAGGATAGTATCTTCAATAAATGTTGTTGGGAAAACTGGATATCCATGTGCAAAAGAGTGAAATTGGTCCCTTATACAATACACAAAAAACACCATATACAAAAATCAACTAAAATGGAATTAAATATTTAAGTGTGAGACCTAAAACTACTGAATAACTCCTAGAAGAAAATGTAGGAGAAAAGCTTCATGACATTGGGTTCAGCAATATTTCTTTGGTATGACACCAAAAAGCACAAGCAACAAAAGCAAAAACAGACAAATGGCACTATATCAAGCTAAAAATAATCTGCATTGCAAAGGAAACAATCAACAGAGTGAAAAGGCAACCTACAGAATTGGAGAAAAATATTTGCAAACTATATGTCTGATAGGGGGTTAATATCCCTAACATATAAGACCACCTACAATTCAATAGCAAACTACAAATAATCCCGTGTTGATAATGGGCAGTGGATTTAAACAGACATTTCTCCGCAGAAGACATACAAGTGGCCAAAAAATATAAGTCAGGGCGCTCAGCATCACTAATCATCAGGTAAATGCAAATCAAAACCAGTGAGGTACCACCTCACACTTGTTAGGATAACTATTATAAAAATAAAAAAGATAACAAATGTTGGTGAAGACGTGGAGAAATTGGAACTGTTGTGCAATATTGATGGGAATGTAAAATGGATTCAGCCTCAGTGGAAAACTGTATAGTTTCCTCAAAAAAATAAATAGGACTACCGTGTGATCCAGGAATTCCATTTCTGGGTATATACGCAAAAGAATTGAATTAAGGATCTCTTTATTTTTAATTTTTTTTTGATATGGGATTTCACTCTGTCACCCAGGCTGTAGTGCAGTGGCACAATCAGAGCTCACTGAAGCCTCAAACTCCTGGGCTCAAGTGATCCTCTTTCTTCAGACACCTGAGTAGCTGGGGCTACAGGCACTCACCACCATGCCCAGCTAACTTTTAAAATTTTTTTTGTGGAGACGAGGTCTCATTATGTTTCCCGGGCTGGTTTGAACTCCTGGGCTCAAGCAATCCTCCCTCCTCAGCCTCCCAAAGTGCCGGGAATACAGACGTGAGCCACTATGTTCAGCTGAAATCAGGATCTTATAGAGATATCTGCACCCCCATGTTCATTGCAGCGTTATTCACAATAGCCAAGATATGAAAACAACCTAAATGTCCACTGATGGATGAATGAATAAAGAAAATGTGGTATACATACACACTGGATACTATCAGCTTTAAAAAAGAAGAGAAACCTGCCATATGTGACAACATTGATGAACCCAGAGGATGTTAAGCTACATGAAATAAGCCAGTTACTGGCTGGGTGTGGTGACTCGCACCTGTAATCCTGGCACTGTGGGAGGTTGAAGCAGGAGGACAGCTTGAGGCCAGGGGTTCAAGACCAGTCTGGGAAACATAGTGAGATCCCTTAAAAAAAAGAAGTCAGCCACAATCAGACAAATATTGTATGTTTCCTCTTGTACAAGGTATCTAAAATAGTTAAATTCATAGAAACAGAGAGTAGAATGGTGGTTGCCAGGGACTGGGAGGGAAAGAAAAATGGAGAGTTGTTGTTCAATAGGTATATAGTTTATGCAAGATGAATATGTTTAGAGATCTTCTGTAAAACTTGGTGCATATAGTTTACAGTACTGTATTGTGCACTTAAAAATTCGCCAAGAGGGTAGATCTCATGTGAAGTGTTTTTATCACAATAATAAGGAAAAACACCAAACTTTTCCCTGCCTTTTTTATAAGGTTGTGATAGGGGATCCAGGGATGGTATAATCCCCCTGACAGTTCTGAAAAACAATAAAGCACAATAAAACTACTTGGTTTCCATTATTATTGCTATTCTAATACTGTTTAATACTGATGGAAAGCTTATACTTCAGAATCTTCTGGTGATGACTGTGCCTTTGCCTTTTGAAGGATTACTCATTGTAATTGATGAAACTATTCAGGAAGACAGTATAATGTATTTATTGCCATTATTTAATCAGACAACTATTTGCTAAGCTTCTATTGTGTATCCAGCAATGTTTTAGACACGGTGGGAAAGGAAAACACTGCACTAGATGGAAGTCATTCTTGCCTTAAAGCAGTTGAACAGTCTATTTAGAGAAATGAAGCTAGCATATAGAAGACAATGAGCAGGGAATGAAATAGTAATGAATCAGTAACAAGCAGGTTCAGAGCCCAGTTGGAGTTTAGAGAAGAGAAAGATCTGGGAGGTGTGAGTGTTTCACAAAATCTTCCTGGAAAAAGCGGGACCTTGAAGAGTTCAGAAGAGCTGGCTAACCAGAGAGGAAAAAGGTGATTGCAATTGCTATGGCTACCCTATGGTAGTTGGTACTATCCTGCTTTTTAGACTCTCCAAAACTATAAGGGCTTTCTTGATTTAGTTGTCAATTATTAGAAAGTATGTGGCTTAAAAGTAGAATTTCTTCTCTATCCTGGAAGGTAATTTCTTCCAACCTGTAAGGTTTCCTTGGTACAGGCTTATTCATGACCTTCGTCCCTTTAAGAATACAGGATGTTTCATAGGATCTTTGCAGGCAGCATTATTTCTGACAGGAGTTTATCTCTGATCCAGAAGGTGATCATCAAGAAATTGACATTGTTCTATGTTTTCATAAGATGTGCAGTTACTAAGTAGATTTACCTAGAGATGGACATCAATCAACAACTAAATTAATTGGTATCCTTTTCTCATAGTGTTTTTTTCTTTTTTCCTTCAACTCTTCCTTAATGCAGTGTTTCTCAAAGTGTGGCCTTTTGGCGACCTACACCAAAATCCACTGCATGTGCTGGTTAAAAGTGTAGTTTCCTGAAACCCATTCTAGGCCTCCTGAATCAATCCTTGAAGAGGGCTCAAGAATAAACAATTGTGCAAGCTTTCCAGATGAGGTTTTGCACATTAATGCTTAAGAATCATGTCTCAACGCTTCCTGAGCTTCTAAATATTCTAATACCTGGTGTTCTCCTCCCAAACCCCTCAATGAAATAGAATCTCTGAGGTTGGGACTCAGGCATCAGTGTTTTTAAACCTTGGAGGTGATTGCCATGTGCAGCTAAGGTTGACGACCACCAGCATACGGCAGTTCTTTTCAAGCTTTAATATACATATGAACCACCTGGGGAGCTTATTAAACCATGATTCTGATTTAGGAAGCCTGAACTAAGGTTTTAAATTTTGTATTTTAATTACTTCTTAGATGATCCGGACGCTGCCAGTCCATGAACCACAATTTGACTAGCAAGGGATTAGAGAAAATACATTTAATTGCTTAATTGACCTGTTCTTGATTGACACAATCTTCTGCATGACTTACAGATGATTGAAACTAATACCACATTAACTATTTTACGGCATAGAGAAAACTCCATCCCAAAGGATCATACTTTCATTGACCCATCATGAAGAGAAAAATGTTTTTAAAAGTTAAGATTGAAATGAAAAAGTCTTCTTCAAACTGTCAGTGAGCCAACAGGGCAGGAAATAAAGCAGGAAGACAGATTGGAGCAATTGTAGTTGAAATGCAGCCGGGCGCGGTGGCTTATGCCTGTAATCTCAGTACTTTGGGAGACTGAGGTGGGCAGATCATCTGAGGTCAGGAGTTTGACACCAGCCTTAACATGGAGAAACCCCGTCTCTAGTAAAAATACAAAATTAGCCGGGCGTGGTGGTGCAAGCCTGTAATCCCAGCTACTCGGGAGGCTGAGGCAGGATAATTACTTGAACCTGGGAGGTGGAGGTTGCGATGAGCCGAGATCGTGCCATTGCGCTCCAGCCTGGGCAACAAGAGTGAAACTCCATCTCAAAACAAAACAAAACAAAACAAAAAAGAAAAGAAAAGAAAAGAAAAGAAAAGAAATGCAGCCTGCATAGATGAGTGAAAAGCTACCAGGGTGACTGACCAAGGGGGGACATCTGCCAGTAAAGGATAGGTGGAGCTTTCATGTTAAGTGAATCAGGCAGGAATTAGGTCATGCCTGCTTCCCTATACATCCAAAGTTATGAATGGATGGGTGGGTATTGAGAGGAGCATCACTTCAAATACACACACACACAGAGACACACACATATTCACACACACACTGTGATAGTGTTGATAGTTAATTTTCTGGGTCAATGTGGTTAAACTCTGGTGCCCAGTTGTTTGGTCAAACATCAGCCAGAATGTTGCTGTGAAGGTATCTTTAGATGTGGTTAACATCTACATCAGTTGGCATGGAGTAAAGCAGATGGCCCTCCACAATGCGATGGGCCTCATCCAATTAGTTACAGGCCTTACCAGCAAAAACGGAGGTTTCCTGAAAAAGGAAGCAATCCTGCCTCAAGACTGCAACATAGAAACCCTTCCTGAGTTTTCAGCCTGCAGATTTTTGACTCAGGACTGCAACTCAACTCTTCTTTGAATTTTCGGCCTGCCGTCATGCTCCATAAATTTCAGACTTACCAGCTCCCACAATTGTGCGATCAATTCCTTAAAATAAATCAATCTCTCTCTCTGTTGCTTCTGTCTGTCTCTGTCTCTATCTCTGTCCCTCCCTCCTCTATTGGTTCCATTTCTCTGTACAGCCCTGTCTAATACACCCTCCAACAACATGCCCGTAGATACACACATACCTCTCCCTCCTCTTCCTTTTTGTTTAAAACTTTCTGCTAGCTTCTGCTAAAAATAGAGTTTCTTTCAAACTTCTTATTCTGGCCAAGAATATCTGAATCTCTAACCTGAACTCGTCTCTTCTCACTGTAAACTGGCCTTCTCTCTGTACTTCAATGCTCCAGCTCATTCCTGCTTAAGGCCTTTGCCTTGTGATTCCTTGTGAGGCTCTTCTCCTAGTTCATGGCAAAAGGGCCTTCTCCTTTCTTTCAGAACTGAGCCTAGATTCCATCTATTTAGTGGGGATTTCTCTGACTGCTTTCTTCTATCCCATCCCAAGCAATGCATTCTCTATGACAACATCATACCATGTTTTGTTGTCTTTATAGAACTTACTCTCTGGAATTCCTATTGATTTATTACTTTGCTTTTTAATTTGTGTATCTTGCCTCTCACCTCCCATGTAGGCCACATGAGGGTAAAGGCCTGGTCTAGCTTGTTCACAGCTGGAAGCCCAGTACCTTGAACAGTGCCTGGTATATGTTGGTTGATCCACCAGTACTCTTGAAGGAATGAATGACAGTCTGTACAATCATCTGGAGGAAAGGATGCAGAGTCTGTTGGGGGTGGTTATTTAAAATGCGAATTCCTGTATTCCAACCTCAGAGTCTGTTCTGGTAGTTTTAGATTGAGAAACAAAGTCCTAAAATGTGTGTTCCTTTCTTGATTGAATTTCTTGGATAATAGCTATGGGTTGAGGACTTCTTTTAGAAAGACAATCTTTCACAAAGATAGAATATATTTCCCTTGGCTTATGAGTGAAAGTGGATCTTGAGGTAGCTCTCAAACCATGATACCACATCAGATCGCACCTCTGATCTGCCGAAGCAATATTTCCGGGCATTAGTTCCAGTAATCACTATTTCTTACAAGATCTCCAGGTGCTGCTGATAAGTATCCAATTTTGTGTAGCTCCAGAGTATGAGGGACTCATGATTAAAATTGAAGGGACATGAAGCGAGCATTGATGTGACTTCTCCACATGCATATAAATAAAAGCCTGTGAATAACATGCCATATCTGATAGATGTATTTTTGGGGCAAGCAACAACAACAAACAACAAAATCTGATTAACAGTAGATTAAACAATAGGTGCTATTTTTGCCTCTCATTACAAGAATCTTGAGTAAGGTGTTTGCTGGCATTGGTTCAGTAGCTCTGCAGAGCCCTCAAGGATCCAGGTTATTTCTCCCTTTATCTTTCACCATCCTCACATGCTTGCTTTCTTCCTCATGCTTATAACTCCACGTTTGCGTAACATTGACACAGCTTCAGGCATCACATTCTCATGCAAGGCAAGATGAAGAGTCAAGAGCTCCTTTCTTTATCTAGAAAGAAAAATCTCTCTCAGGAGCTCCCTCAGAATACTTTTTTTTTTTCCCTTGGCCAGAACTTGGCGTTTTACACTACAGGCAAGAAAGTCTGGGGCCATGAGTAGATAGCTCTCCCTCTCCCACAGTGGGAGGTGTCCAGTGAGAAGGGAATGATTTTTTCCAATGATTGGAAATGATTTTTAAGTGGCCAAGGAAGAGCATCTACCACACATACCTGTGGTGGGAACATTGCGCAGCCTGGATAATGTCCAAGAAGGAGACATCTACCCTCTTTTGCTCCATTCAGTCTTTACTTTTTTAGGATTATGTTTTTCTTCACCTAGAGAATTTTTCCCAAGTGACTGATTCTTACTTCCAAACTCTTCAGGTACTTTTGGTGGCAACAACAATTTACTATATGTCAGATTTTATCTATAAGATGTGTGATATATGTGTGTGTGTGTGTGTGTGTGTGTATAATCTAAGTGAAACATGACCCATATGTCCCTTAAGCTGTTTAAACCTTCCTTACATAGTCAAATGGCCTTTTCCTTTGATTTAATGTATGTAGTTCAACTTGGCCAGTGTCTGGAGAATGAATTCTGTTTCTGGTAATTGTTGGGGTTAAGGATATTAAGCATACCATGATTAAAGGATAGGAGTGTCTACTAATAATTCAGAGTTTTGAACCATCAGAGAACAAAGAAAATAACAAAGAGGATAGAGAATGAAAACTTTCAGGCCAGGCGTAATGGCTCATGCCTGGAATCCTAGCACTTTGGGAGGCCGAGGTTGGTGGATCATTTGAGGTCAGGAGTTCAAGACCAGCCTGGCCAACATGGTGAAACCCCATCTCTACTAAAAATACTAAAAAAAAAAAAAAAAAAAAAATTAGCCGGGCATAGTGGCAAGTGCCTGTAGTCCCAGCTACTCAGGAGGCTTAGGGGGAGAATCACTTGAACCTGGGAGGTAGAGGTTGCAGTGAGCCGAGACTGTGCAACAGCTCTCCGCCTGGGTGGCACAGCGAGACTCTGTCTCAAGAAAACAAACAAACAAACAAACAAAAAACAAGAATAAAAATTTTCAAAGAAGCATGAGACCATCAGTGGCTTTGGTCATGTAGGAGTCTTGGGCATAAGCCATTTATCTCACATTATCTTCTGCTTCTGAACCAAAACACTCGGTCATAGGCAAATGTCCAAGTGATGAAGACAATGGTATCTGATATGGTTTGGCTGTGTCCTCAGCCAAATTTCATGTTCAATTGTAATCCCCACATGTCAGGGGTGGGAGGTGATTGTATCGTGGGGGCAGATTTCCCTCATCCTGTTCTCATGATAGTGAGTGAGTTCTCATGAGATCTGATGGTTTAAAAGTGTGGTACTTCCCACTCACTCTCTTTCTCCTGCTCTGCCATGGTAAGATATGCTTACTTCCCCTTCTGCCACTGTTGTAAGTTTTCTGAGGTCTCCCAGTCATGCTTCCTGTTAAGCTTGTGGAATTGTGAATTAATTAAACCTCTTTTCTTAAGAAATTACCCAGTCTTTGGTAGTTCTTTATAGCAGTGTGAAAATGGACTAATGCAGTATCCATACATTTATCTCCCTAGAGTCAATGGTCCTTCACAGAGATTTTTTTAGATATTTTCTTCTAAAAAACTCATTTTCTCAGTACCTCAGTCAGTACTCTTAAAGATGGGTGTTTTGGCCACAACAGACAGAAACTCCATCACAATTACCAAGAAATAGCTCTGAGCTCATTTTCTGTGTACTTAAGGTCGGAACTACATCAGAGCAAACACACGCTGCCTATTTGAATACACAACATAAAAGAAGGGCAATCCGTCATTCATTAAGTTCCCCTCAAACACACTTGCACCTGCAGACTTCCTGGAGGTTCTTTTTTTTCTCTTCCTTAGGGGGAGGGTCTTGAAGTACCAGGACTCTCAAGCACCTGGAGGCCAAACAACTGCAGATGTCTGCCTGAAGGCAAAGATTTGATCAGGTTTATGAAACCAGCATGGTATGCCCTAAAAAAACAATGATCTACAGAGATTATAAAGCTTGAAGTATTTTTAATCCTGGAGATATGCAAACTATATGCCTCCAAAAGATTTGGGAGATTCTGCAACAAAAATATAGAGTGATTTTCACATGCATGCTATCAAGAAGTAGAACTTTGGTTGACATTAAGGGTTTTGTGTGTGATAGCACATTAATTTTGTGTTGTGTGAATATAGTAAGAGAATCTATAATAATTGCAAATGTGTCTTCAGTAGAGAAGAAAAGAAGGTTCTTTATGGCCACACGTTCAGAATCTGTATTATTATTAATAGCCCAAATTTGGACTCTGAATTTTCCCCAGAATTTAAACTATCAGGTTTTCAAAATAAAAATATATCATTATTTACTTCAATAACATCTCTAAAAATGTCTTGGCTACCTAAAATATAGCAATATTTAGACTAAGTCAGAATTATTAAGTAAATTTCCTTTGGTTAATAAGTTGTTTTCCATTTAAAACAAAAGAGGAAAGCAAATCTGTTTTCTTAGAGTTAAAATCAGCCAAGATGTTTGTCTGAAAACCTGTTGGCTTTGCCTATCCCTAATTGTTCCTTTCTGATTCACATTAGAAGCCTATACTGTTGTTAACAAACCTGACCATTTTGCCAAATTACTACAGTTGCACTGCTCCAAGTTAGATTCTATGGTATTGTGTAAAAATTAAGCATTTAGCTGCTTAGTCACACGACATAATTGCAAAAGTTCTTAAGTCTAGGTCAACTTGAGCAAGTTTGTTCTTGATTTACATGCTACCTCCAAAACTATGTCAGGGTATTTATTTGCTTTCAGAATAGCTTGCATCTCTCTTTCAGAGGAGAGGTGAGGCAAACATAGGTTGTGATAATGGGTGATGGCCCACACACGTGCAACTACGAGAGCTGCTTTTTTGGATTTGAGTAACACCAATTTTAAATATTTAACCCTTGCAATCACTTATTGTTTACCAATACCATCTTCTCAGCTTTGTTCTAAATTATTTTCTTCATTTTTTTTTAAGGCCAAGAGCCAGGAGGTCAAACCTTCTGCCTCTCTGACCAACTGCATGCAGGCAATTAGAGAGCAATGCCCCTTCTAAACACAGGTTTGAGCACAAGTGTAATTCTCAGACTTATCTGGATCCGAGGGTTATCCTCAAGAATCTCTTGACTCATACTATAAGATTCTCAGAAATATTTGCTGGAAAAAAAAATCCAAACTCTGAGCAGCAATCACATCCTCTCTTTCATCTGTTGAAGTCACGATGTTGTTCATAGTGGTAGGCAGACACAGCAGAAAACTGATCCATCATTATCTATGTTATTCACCTTCAGGAGAACTAAGGCATCTCACAATGGAACAGTACTGATTTCTGAATGCTGCTTCAGACAGGTTTTTTTTTTTTTTCTACTGCTGTCGATAGTGTTTTCAGTTAACTTCAGAGAATGAATACATATGTATCCAACCAGTAAAGCAACATATTCAGAAAGGATCCTATTTTTGTTAAAGGGTTTGCTATATTCTTTCAGATTCGTACATACACTTATAATAGGACCTGGAAACACAGGCAAAGATGTGAGTTGAGATGATCAAATGATGTTTTCAGCCTCTCTTTCCTCCTCTAGCTGGGTTGATCAGGTGCTCCGTGCGTTAGAGTAAGGCTGACATTCGCTCCTGCATTGTGCCTTGTGTTGGGCAGAACTGAGACTAGGGGGTGGGAAGCAGTAGGGATGAGCTGATTGGACCACTTTTAGGCCAGGTAAGAGAGAAATGTATTACTCAACTTTATCCCCACAGTTTCTTGTGCAGATGTGGCATATAACACACAGTTAATCATTATTGACTTTTATTGAATTGCTGAAATAGTAGGTTTGGGCAGGATATAATGCAAATGTTGAGTGATAAGAGTTTTAAAGTATTTATTTATTTTCAGTTCCCATTACTTATTCTGCTAGAATAGCACTGTCCAATAGAACTATAATGTAAGCCATAAATGCAAGTCACATATATGCTTTTAAATTTTCTAGTAGTCAATCTTTACTTTTATTTCATCCCATAATCTCTCCAATCTTCTATTTTGAGGATTTTTTGGTGTTTTTAACCATTTATTATATTTTATTAATTATTTTGAATATACTTATTTTATAGTATCATCTGATAGGATTACTTGTTGAAATTCTTAATCGTCTAATTCTGCTGACTTTTGCTTACAATGTTTCAGAAGTTGGGGATTGTGAGCTTCTTTTCAGCATACCTTTAGCTGTGGGAATCCTGTGAAGTTTCAGGGAGGATTTGATTTACTTCTACCAGTGACCCATTTTATTGTTAATTTCTTAGCTTTCAATGGTCTCACTTAAAAATAATGCAAATTTCCAGGCACGGTGGCTCACGCCTGTAATCCCAGCATTTTGGGAGGCCAAGGCGGGAGGATCACTTGAAGTCAGGAGTTTGAGACCAGCCTGGCCAACATAGTGGAACCCCATCTCTACCAAAATTACAAAAATTAGCTGGGCATGGTGGCGCGTGCCTGTAATCCCAGCTACTCAGGAACCTGAGGCAGGAGAATTGCTTGAACCCGGGAGGCAGAGGTTGCAGTGGGTAGAGATTGTGCTACTGTACTCCAGCCTGGGTGACAGAGCAAGACTCTGTCACACACACACACAAAAGCAAATTTAAAAATCTATTGTATGTCAGGGTAGATCCATGACTAAACATTTTCTTTACCCTGTATTCAGTGGTTTGCAGTAAATTAGTTTGTTAGGGTGGAGGCACTGTACTGATAAACTGTAAAAATATTGTGTATTGCTCTTTCGTTTTTTCTTTAAATAGGTTGGTTACTTAAGCATTCTGGATGATAACAGAAAATAAGATTTATAAAGATTAAAGTACTATAAATGTATTAATAAAAAATTTCTAATAGTCATATTAAACAAAAAGAAAAAAGTAGAATTAATTTTAATAATATAGTTTAACCCAATATGCCCCAAATATTATTATTTCAACATAGTCTTAACATAAAAAATGATTTAGGATATTTTACCTTTTTTTTTTCTTTTACAGTCTTTGAAATCCAGTATGTATCTTTCACATCTCAATTCAGACAAGCCATATGCCAAGCACTCAGCAGCCTTGTGTGGCTGATAGCTGCAGCTGTGCATAGTACAGCTCTGGAGATTTCTACCTCCATTCAGGACATTGCTGGGTACTCTATAATAACTGCTTCAGGGGTTGGATGACAAACTGAGAGGACCAAGGCTTTTTTTTTTTCTGGCTTTTGAGTTTCAAAATCCCAGGCCCTCTGTGGGGAAAGAAAGTCTCATTCAGAGGAAACAGACTTGGTAGAAACCTTATGATGGCTTCCTGTGGCATTTTCCCACCCCACCCTGCCCCTAAATGAACACAACTAAGTACCTCCATGGATGCATACAAGTGCACAAGTACACACACAAGCAAAGATCCCCTAAGCCAGGGAGTGGGGAGCATTTAAGGGGAAGCAGGAGGTGAACAAACAATCTGGTCCTGGAGAAAGAAGGGTTCATGCTTCTCTCTCTCTCTTTCTCTCTCTCTGTCTCTCCCTCTTTCAGGTTCAGAGTAAGGGACAACTGAAATCCAAGCTGACTTTGGATTTGAAGATTTGAGAGCAATGAAGGCCTGGGTCCCCTTTCTCAGGAAGAGCTTAAGGAGTGGGCAAGTAGAAGTCTCTGTGAAGCGTGTCCATGTCGATGGGCTTGAAATGACCTCACAGAATTTCCACATGTCCTGGAGCCTTATAATTACTCCTATACACCCAGATGGCCTGTTGATCATCTCACTGGGTTTCCCTTTGTGTTGTAAGAGAAGCAAAAGGATCCCATGCACCAGAAGAGACAGAAAAGTACAGATAAACACAGAGAGAGACAGACAGGCAGGCAAATGGACAGATGAAATACACAGACATGGAGAGCCTGTGGTAGACAGTGACCTATATTGACATGGAGTCAGAGACGAGATAGAAGCAAGACAGCTGAATACATGTCACCATGGATAGGTGACAACTTTAAGAGGACATCCCTCTCAGGCTCTGGCACCACATAAACTCTCTTGGAAATTATACACAACTCCAGGGAGAGGAAGGGTGGCAAGGATACATTGACTGGGCTTAAGTAAGTTTCTTCTACCTGAAGCATGGGGACTTATATAATAAAATTTAAGTTCTGGCTGGATGCAGTGGCTCATACCTGTAATCCCAGCACTTGGGGAGCCTGAGGCAGGCGGATTGCTTGAGCTCAGGAGTTTGAGACCAGTTCAGGCAACATGGTGAAACCTTGTCTCTACAAAATACAAAAGTTAGCTGGGCATGGTTGTTCATGCCTGTAGTACCAGTAACTCAGGAGGTGGAGGTGGGAGGAGCACTTCAGCCTGAGAGGTCAAGGCTGCAGTGAGCTGAGATCTCACCACTGCACTCCAGCCTGGGTGACAGAGTGAGACCCTATCTGAAAAAATAAAAATAAAAATAAAAATAAAAAATTAAGTTCAGTTATGGAAAAACAAAGGAAGTTACATCTCTTACACAGCTGATTTTGTGGACAGAGATTCCAACATCCAAAGAATATTTTGGGTTCCCAGTGACTTCAATGTCTATTTTTAATAGTACTTAGAAAATAGTCTTACTATCATCCTTAAATTTATTTTATTTAGGAAGGCACTAAAGTCACAGAAAGAATTCGAAAATATTTTCAATAGTACATTATAATTAATTATAATTAAATTCTTCCTAGATTTAGATAATCTAAAAATTGTAAGACACAAACTTCCTCATATAGTCAAGGAATGGATGGAAACTGAAAAACAGATGATGCTGATTGTTGAGAAATGTAGGGTCAGTGAATTTAAGAATTGCCTGTTTCTAGTAACCTAGAGAAGTGATAGTCATGAGCAGACACCATCTTTCTACATGGGATTAGTGTGCCCTGTTACTCTTGCTACCTTGCTTTAGGAGTTATCAGAAAGGGAAGAGAGTAAAATCTAACCTGTATAAAGATGTAGACTCTGGTAGATTTCTTAAAAGGAAGGAACTAGAGATCATAGGGACTAAATTCAGGTGAAATAGGTTGGTGCCCTTTGCCAATCCAATAAGAAAAGATTCTGTCATTTGTCTAACCATTGTGGGTGGCTGGAAGTTATGGGGATAGAGAGAAATGCAGGTAAACTAAGTCTAGATTAAGGACAGAATATATTTAAGAACCAAAATTTGATGAGGTGAGACACAAACACAGAAGTTACTTAACTATTAGCCTCAAAAAGGTTTGCATCATACATATTTGACATCCTCTCCTCTTCTAAAACTGAGAGGAGAAATAATGAAAATCTCACTGGTTGCAGAATCAAGATCTTTAACCGATCACTTCTGGAAAAACCTCACTTCTAGTCATGCTAGGAGTCTGTCTGACCCAATTAGTCAAGAGAAAATAGATTCAAAACTTTCCCAGCAGCTCAGAGGAGTACAAGGGAATCAGCAGGGAGGTGATAAAATGAGAACATTCTCAGAAAACTTACCTCAAATTACATGACTTCTCTGCAAGTTAAATATATTGAAATTTTAAAAAAGAGCTAGAAAAAAAAAGAGAGACCCAATTACCAAGAAAAGAGTTGTCCCTAAATAATGGGGGTGTGCATTGCCTCCCAGGGCTACTTGCTTGTTTCTACCATCTCCCCAAGGGAAGTCATGTTCCCCCACTCCATAACAGCATCAGGGGCTTGTTAAAGCCTCATTTTTCATTTTTCTTTAGATGAGATAAAGGAGAGAGAACATAAATGTTCACTTGTGGGATGGGACAGAGGAGTGCAGAATAGTAGGCGGGCATTTTTACTTTCCTGTGGGAAATCTTTCAAGAGATCTAGTTTTCATGATGACTGCTTGTGTGGGAATTGCAGATGCTCTTTGTTGTCTCTTGTTTCTTAAAAGGTGAAACAATAGCTTCCCTCAGAGGTCTTTTAAGAGCTAGCAGAAAAAAGTTTGGGAGCTAGGATCAACCAAGCACAGAACATTCCAGAAGACATGACCATGTCAATATCTTCTCCTTGGAATCCAGTTGAGTTTTATATTAGCCGTAGCAGCAATGGTATTAGTACTGGTAGCAGTAGTAATAAGTGAAGTATTGAGTATTTGTTAAGACTTTATTATGTGTCAGGCATTGTAGCAAGCACTTTAATTATATATTGACAAACTGTAGTTGTATATGCAATTTATGTCAATTATATATATAATTGTATATATAAGTGATGTTATAATTTTTGAATACAACGTGAAGTGGTTAAATCAAGTTAATTAACCTTTCCATGACCTCAAATACTTGACTTTTTGTGATGAGATTTAGATTTACTCTTAGTGATATTGACATAGACAGTGCTCAATTATAAGTTATATTCACTGTACTGTGCAATAGTTCTCAAAAAAATTGAAAGTATTCCTCCCAGCTAAAGGCTTTATGCCCTTTGGTTATAATCTTCCATTCTCTCCACCCTCAGCATCTGGAAACTACCGTTCTATTCTCTGCTTGTGTGGGTGGATTATTTTAGATTCCATACATAAGTGAGAACAGGTGGTATTTGTCTGTCTTTGGCTTATTTCATTTAGAGTAATTGCGACAACATGGATGAAATTGTAGCAAGCACCTAACCTGGAGTTTCTAATTTAATTTTCATTATAACTATTATTTTTACTATTATTCCAGTTTCAGAGATAAAGAGACTGAGGCTTCAGGGGTTAAATGACATTGCCAAGGTGACATAGCAAGTGGCAGAGCCAGGGGTCAGGCCTTGAACTCTGTTGTCATTTATCCTAACATGCAATTTTATGTTAATACTGAGGGCCTACTACAGCCAGGACTGGATACGCAATTTGCAAGGCCTGTTGCAAAATAAAAATGTGGAGTGCGGAATAGTAGGCGGGCATTTTTACTTTCCTGTGGGAAATCTTTCAAGAGATCTAGTTTTCCTGATTATTGCTTGTGTGGGAATTGCAGATGCTCTTTGTTGTTTCTTGTTTCTTAAAATGTGGGAAAAAAATTATTAAGAAAGTCAAGATGGGGGCAGCAGAGCATTAAACCAAAGGTGGAGCCCCACGTGGCTGCCGGTGTGGGTCACCTGCCCATGAAGCTGGCCCTAGCTACATAAGGGGCCATTTGTATCCTCGAACTTTTGGGGATACAAATGTCAATGATACATAGTTCATGTCTTTAAGGTCCTGCAGTCTAGTCAGGAAAACAGGCTTATAAGGAGGATATTTCCATGTGAAGTGGTAAGATAAGGCCACCAAAGTCAGAGACAGAGCAGCTACTATCCAGCCTGGAGTTTCTTGAAATACTTAGTAATTCTGAATGGAATAACGGAATGATCTCTCTTAGTTAGTCCTCCTTTCTCCCCCACTCTCTTCTCTCTCTGCTTAAAAAAACACGACAAAGGAGACTAAGAGATGAGACAAATGCCAGCCTTACTCCTGATAAGCTGGTAGGAGAATGTGGCTTCAGATATGTGGCTAAATGGGCTTGCTCCTATCCCTGAATGAGACAGGTGGCTGCCTAGCCCCAAGTGCTGTGGGACAGTTTGGAAGCCTGCAGGCTGCCAATGTAGGGGGACCTGCCCCACTTAGCCAATGCACAATGAAGAGCAGAACAGAAGAGCAGAACTCTCTGTAGGCAGCAGATCCAACAGGAGAAGCTTGCAGCGTTTGGGAGCAGAAGTGTGGGTGAGCAGGGAAGCTGTTGGGAGTGGTGTCCAGTGAGGGTTCTCTACATGGAATCACAAGGAGGACAAAAAAAGGTCTCCCCTAGCAGGGCTTATGATTTTTATTTTAGGTAGATTGGCTCACATTTTAATCTGAGTACAGGACCTTCACATTCTGGCATTTTGCAAGATGACTGAGCAGGTTGAAAACGGCCTTTTAATAAATCCAATGATCTTTCTTATAATTATATAATGATTTGTGAAGAACAAGAAGAGGGCCTATCATCAGAATATCATTCTCTCATTTTTTCAGTCCCCAGGGAGTATGGAAAATTTTTCTTCTCTCTAGGTAGTTGAAAGCTTCTTATTTATGCTTCTAAGGGCAAAAGGTTCCATTTTAATGTTCTGGGTTAGATTAGAGAATAACAAGGTTTAGAGACTAGAGATGGGTTTGAATGTGGTAAGTGGATGAAGACATCAAAGGCTTCTTAGTAAGAGGTGTTTATTATACCAGTAATTAGGAAACAAAAGTCTTTAAATACTAGACTCCATAGTGGGCTTTCTTTTTCCCTCTTTTAAAGTAGATGTTATTATAAAAATGTTTCATTTTTGTTTGTTTATGAATGGTGTGAGCAAATTCCAAGTATAGTTTCCCTGGTCTCTGTGTACATATCTAGGACAGTATCTCTCAAAGTGTGATTCTTGGACCAACTGCACCAAAATCACCAGGAGGACTGGTTAAAAATGTACCAGTCCACCTTGTAAATAGTAGAATCCACCCTACTAAACACACACACACACACACACACACACACACACACCCCTCCTTAGGTGAATCTTTCGGAAACTGAAGTTTCAGAAGCCCAGAAATCCATTTTAAACAACCCATCTCTGACAATATTCAGTCATTTATGGTGGATGAGAAGTGGAGAATAGAGGTGATCATGATGTAAGAGGATGCATTCACCTTCAGCTGGGTGGCTGAAAGAGGTTTTGGACAGAGGCAGGAAAATAGACTTAAACAGAGGAAAGGAGGGAAGGATGTTTCAAGTGGGGAGAGGACAAGGGCCAGCAGAAAAGCTACTCATGAGTCCTCTTCAGGAGTCAGAAGATCTCTATTTTATTTGTGGTTGGGTGGGAAGTGGGGATGGTGAGTATTTCAGTTACTGATCCTTCTTGCCATTTTCTTATTCCTAACTTAGAATTGAAAACAATCACTGTCTTATGGGCCTGCATAATAGTCACTCTCTTGGTCCTACATAGATAGGGTATCAATAAAGGAATGATGGATGTGGGTGCTGTCTAGGAATGAAGAAATGATGGATGTAGGTGTTGTCTAAAGGAAGAAATGATGGATGTAAATGTCTACAAAGGAAGAAATGATGGATGTAGATGCTGTCTGGGAAGGAAGAAATGATGGATGTAGATGCTGTCTGGGAAGGAAGAAATGATGGATGTAGATGCTGTCTAGGAAGGAAGAAATGATGGATGTAGATGTTGTCTTCCCAGAAGAAATGATGGATGTAGATGCTGTGTACAATGCAGATGTTGACTGAGTTCATGTAAGAAAGGGAGGTCAGGGTTTGTAATATTTATGACATATGACAGTCTCATGTCTTCAAGACATGACATTCAATGTCATGACAATGTCTTCAAGACATTATGACAGTCTCATGTCTTCAAGACCAAGGAAAATGAATGATTATATTTACCAGCCTTCTTTGAAGCCGCCATTTTGGGTTTTCAATAGTTTCTAATTTTACTCTCAGTCTATACCCTAAGTCCATTCTCCCCTTGGATCTCCCTCTTGGCCCTTTCATCCCCACCTTGAGAGCACCTGCAGTTGGCAGTGCCTTTCCTTGGGACAGTAGAACCAAGTTTGAGGCCTGTTCTGGGGTTTTGTTCAAAGCTGGTCTGTATATCGGCAAGCTGAAGGTTGGCAAAATAAACTTATAAACCTACAGACCTGTTTTAGCAATACCTTTAAAAACTACATTTACAGTATTCCCTGACCCTCCCATGTTGTATTTTGCAGCTAGAGCTGAGCATTTTTTCTATTTAGGTTTACAGCATCATTAAAAAGAGACAGGGGGAACCTAAAATGAGAACTGTGTTTTTATTTTAATATTATCTTGAAATATAATACATTATAAAATTTGTACAGACTAAGGTGTTGCTTTATATATTTTTACACCAGATCATGAGCCCAGGTCTGAGCTCCAGTCATAAGAGCTATGAACAATCTTAGAAGAGCCACCTTTCCTTGTGCAGGTGCAGGAACACTAAGGTGGCCATGGACATTTGGACATTGGAGCTGAATAGGGCACCTGCAGAAATGCCCATGGGGCATTACTTACTCTTGCTTACTCTGCATCCGCCTGCCCTGAACCCCCAGTCCCAAGCAATTTCCTTTCTTCCCCTTTTCCCCTGCTTCTCTAGATGGAATTTATTTGCTCTATCCTTTCAGAGATATAAGAAGACAGGAGTATAGTAGACTGAAGGCATCTCCTTTGCTCCTGATGTGACTCAGGAAACCCTAAAAGGAGTCTAATATCTGGATCCACAATAGATTTTCCTATCAGTTGCCCTCATTTCAGTGGTCCCTAGAAACTACCTTATTCAGTTCTTTTTCCCAAGGCCTGCCTTACCTGAATTCTATTTCTCTCTTCAGTTCTAGAGATGTGTATATTTGGGGGATGGAGTGGAGAATGGGGTAAGGAAGGAAAAAAGGTCAGAGGACAGTGAGACATGAGCAGCATGCCTCTCAGTGCAGAGAAACCTGTATGTTGAGATTTGACCCTTCCTGGTGAATCATTCTGGCTGTTGGGCTGCTGTGGTCAGTGGCGGTTCTGGCTTTAGGCAGATTTTTAATGTAAGGGAAGTTTGTTTGCGTATCTCCAATGTGGCTCCACCCTTCTTTCTCCAGAATTCTCTATATTCTGTGGTGTCTTTTGCTTTGGACAGGCCAAAAGATCCCACAGAACGACGCAATGACATTTACCTTGGACTCTGGAGTCTTCGTGTTTTCCCACCTTGGATGTTTCTCCTTGATGGTAGCAACTGGATCCCTACATTGTCCTGTAACTCTCAGAACATATACCACAAACCTAAGCATAAAGTTTAGTAAGTGTTCAGTAAATATTTATTCCTAGAGATCAAAGGTTTTTTTTTTCTTAAGAAAAAAAAAAAAAAAAACCCAAGGAATAAACTGTCATGGTGACATTTCAGTTACTCTGACATGAAGATGCAAGATACTTTGGAAAAAAACATTGGTTTTTTTTTTTTTTATTTTTACACTTTCAGTCATATCTGTGGTGTTCTTATAGAGTGCAGACTGCCAGAAGCTTCTTGGAACTACATACAAGGATGTCTTCTGGGGCTATGAAAGCTCACACCTCTTATTGCAATGGTAGTAGCTAATATGAAGCCTAAATATTAGGTGAAAAGTATGGAGGGGCTTCAGGTCTTCTAAAGGTATCCGAATTTCTCCTTTCATATTTAAAATAAATACCTTCCCACCATTCAAAAATAAATAATTCTCTCAGAATCAGGAAGTTTATGAATATTTATATCCTTATCCATGTAGGCTTCTGAAAAGGAGCAGAAATGTGATTCCTGTTTAATAGATGTATACACGCCATTGTCTAGTTATGTGCATTAATACTTCTTGGAAAAAATGTGGTCTTTCATAACTATTTTTATACCAGATTCTAAATATTTATTGAAATGTCATAGTTTCTTAATCCTGATTAGTATAATTGATTATTAGCAAATTTTTCCATTGTCAAGATATTATTTTTATTGCCAGCTAAAATTACTATTTTCGTTTGCGTCACAAAACACTTAAGTGGTTTGGTAAAATATAAAAACATCACAAAACTTCCCTTGAGATGCACTGGATACATATTGGAATGATTTTTATTCCTCTGAGTACAAGATGGAGAACTTGGCTGTTCTATTAATTCTTACGTCAGCAGATTTGTTGGACAAGGATAATTGCCATAACAGAAATTATTTTCCCCATTCTATAAGGGTGCAGTTTCTAGTACAGAGTTCATTCCAGAGATACTTCTGCTTTACAAAATGCATAAGAAATAGACCCAGAGATCTTTGCAGATTCTAATGCAGTATAGTACCTAAAGAAAATAGTGATAATTATTTTTTCAATAATTTTTGCAGTCTTATTTGTCATTGTACGAGGAAATGTTAATTAAAAGCCAGAATGGTTGAATTTATTAAAGTTTCCTTGTAGGTGAACAATGGTTAATTAAAAATGGAAAATAATTTTCTAAATTTTTAGTTATTTTTCATGGTTTCTAGGTTAAACTTCTAGTTATAACTTCCTCATTTTGATTTATAGTTCTTCCTTGAAACTGGAACGTATTTCAATTAGAAAGAAAAAAGTAGGTCAAGTTAGTGAAACACGAATCAACAATGCCCAATTCAAAGTCTTGAATCCAGTTTATCCCTCTGTGCCACTTATCCCTATCATCTTTGTCCAGGACTCAACAGCATCACTTTTGATTATCTATTTCTTTGATGCCCAGCCTGATATTGCATTGCACTTACTCCCCCTGCTCTAGTCTCTTTCCACTGTGTTTTCCTGAAACCTATTTCAATATGTACCAAGATGTAGAGATCTTTGTTTTTGCCTCTTAGCAATATCCTGTGAGGTGCTTACTTTGTTTTGTGGATGCCTTGGTGATCCCACTTAGAGGCTGGGCTTTCTGGGCCTATGGCTACATGGATGCCCAGAGAGAACTGGCACAGAGCTAAATTGATCTGAACAAGGAAAAAGACAGAATGTGTGTGAGGGCCTGCAAGGGAAGTGTCTCAAAAGAGAGAATGAGACTCAACAACTGGTGACCCAGTGAGTGACTTGGAAAGACTAATCTAATGAGGATCTTTGGAAAGAAATGCTGTGTACTGAGTGATGTAACATCCGTGCTCAGTCTTCTCAAATTCTTAAGCACATTTTATTTGTTTAGCTGATGCTCTGTGTAGTAGTTTTTCTTTGGGAGAGAAGAAAATGTGAATAAGTGCAGAATCTTGCTTCAAGTCTGGCGTGAGACATAGTGTTCCACCATGTCTCTCCTTTTGATCCCAGAAAAATTTTCAAAAGAAAATCCACTGACTGTCTCTACTCCCTCACCTCTAGTTTAGTTGATACATTCTCTCTGTCAATTTAATCCCTGCCTGTGGCTTAAACTACTACTTACAGGTGTAGATGATTCTCAAGGATGCCATCTAGACCAGTCTGCTCTCCAGAACTTTGAGCTTGTGTATCCATTTCTACCTAGATGTTACAGAGTCCTGAACTTCATCTTGAAACTTCTAGGTTCATCATCAAAGTCAGCATGTCAAATCTGCACTACTCATCTCCCTCTCCTCTCTCCTAAACCTACCCCTCTTTAGGCTTTCTCTATCTTAATGTTACTACTGGCTATCAAGCATTCTAAAGTAGACATCATATTAGACTCTTTCTTCAGTCATCCCACTCAGTCATCAAACCCTATTGAATTTACCCTCAATACCATAAGGTAGCCCCTCATAATTTCTCACTTAGAAAACTGCACAAAACATCACTCTATTTCTTAAAGATGATTTTGTGTTTGTATTCCTCACGAGTCTGTGAGTTCTCTGATAGGACTATCTTCTTCACCTCTTTCTTTAGTTCTATCTCTCTAGAGACTAGTATTTAACGTAGTTGATCAGTTATCTACTGCTTCATAACAAGCCACCCCAACACGTGGAGGCTACAAGCAATACTTCATTCACTCATGATTTGCAGGGCTTGTCTGATGGCTAGTCTCTGCACTACATGGTATTGGCTGAGCTCACTCATGCATCTGTGGTCAGTTGGCACGCTGACTAGGGACTGGGCTGGTCTTATTTGGCCTCATGTACATGTCTGGCAGTTCCTGGGGCTGTTGGCTGGGGTGTCTTGGTTTTCTGCCACATGGCTTCTCAGCTTTAAGAGCACTTGCTTGGGTTTCTTGGCATGGCAGTTCCCAGGCAGCAAGAAGACCAGAGCAGAAGCTGCAAGGTCTCTTGAGGTCTAGACTCCGAAGTTGTATGATATCACTTCCACTACATTTTAAAAGTCAAAGCAAGTGGCAAAGTCAGTCCAGATTCAATGGGTGGGGAAATAAACTCTACCACCTGACGGGAGGAACAGAAAAGTCATACTGCAAAGGAGTATGCACACAGGGAGGAATGATTCACTAGAGCCACACATTGTTTCTGGAACAGAGTTAAGCTTCATAAATGCCTATAGAATAGACTGAATGGATGGCTGGGTGGATGGAAGGATGGATGAGAGACAGTATACCATGGTCACTAGAACACTGGATTAGGAATTGTAGTCCTGAGGCTGATTATCACAAATCATTTGACCCTGGGCAAGTCACTGTACCTTTTACCCATGTTTTCTCACCTATAAAATAAAAGTAGAAGACTGGATGTATTTGTTTTATAGCTAAGGCTGTCCCTGAGCTACATTTTATGATTCTATAGCTCTTAATCATATCATTATGTCACAGGTAACAAAAATTGCTTTCTTGACCTGACTTGATTCATCCATGGCTGCACATTGTTAAGGAAAAATCATGTTGGTGCTCATTTCATAGGAACATCCCAAATGGTGTTTCTATTGTTAGTCAGCCAGCTAGAATAAAGCACATACCCATAACAGGCATTCTCTCCACTCAATTTTTTTTTTTTTTGATATCAATGGTTCCTTTGAAATGACTATCAAGACTTTTCTATTTAACACTACTACAAATGTAATTCCTGCCCTGTAATACAATGTAGAATATATGGGCTTCCTCTCTGTTTATCCCCCTTAATGGAGACAGTTTGGGAAATACTGTTGTATAGTTAGAAAAGATTAGGTTTGCTTAGGATTATACTTAACTTTGCAAAATATATTCTTTTAACGCTTTTCAACTTGGTCTCTGTTTGATATAAATAAAACCTTTCAGCCTGTGAGTTTGCAAAGGCTTAATTGCCAGGTATTAAGTAAGTTATTTCCTTTGCACACTGAAAATAATATTTAATCTTTCAAACCCCTGAAAGGTCTTCAAATTATACAGTAAGATAGAGTTGAACTATACAAATATTGTTTGGGTTTTACTTTGCCAATCCCTTCTTTATTGAGAAATGGTACAAAATGCTGTTAGATTTTCCAATTTTCTGTTCAATACCAATTTACACCATTCGTGGTAGGATGGATGGGGAGGATAGAAGGCAGGGTTGATAATGGCCATAGGCGTTCAAGGTCATTGTATCTGATTTAGTAAATGCAGACAATTAGTCTTTTGATATCCTACCTGAACTAGTCTCTTCCTATACTATTTAAGGCTGGTTTTATTTAGATAGCATGTCTTTTTTAAAAGCGTCTACATGGAAAATGATGTTAATAAACCTTAAAAGAGAGCCAGGTACAACTAGTTCTCATGTATTCTTACCTTGGTTAACTCCAAGGTCTGTGTTAAAATGAGCAATTTTGTTCTGTGAGTGGAATTGCTTATAAAATGAACAATTGAGTTATGTGACTCTTGCTTTCAGTAAATGACAAAACAGCTAAAAATACAAAGCATTACAATGGAGCAAGAAGGATTAAAGTACAGATCACATCCTGAAAGAAAAAGGGCTTGTGGGGGAGGAGGAGGGTGGTGGCATTGAAGGGAACGGAGAGGTGATGTCCCAGTGGAAGCAGATGATGCCACGTGGTTCAGCAGCCCATTAATACTAACAGCACATCCTGTGCTGAGGTAGTCAGTCACTGCTGGTACAAGTTTAAAATAAAAAGACATCATGGAGAAGTAATGCAGTAGAGTTTTCTGTAAGGGTGTTAGTTCTTCGGGGGAGAAGGGGAGATGAGGTTGGAAGTGTAAAGGAGTTAGCTTTCATTATTAGCATTCAGTTGGTTTTCTAGACATCTGATTTCTAGATGTCTAATTCCTAATACAGTGTTCTAGTGCTTAATTCCTTGAATAATGTCTTAGTATTATGTAGAGCTTACTTATTACATGGCAATATTTATCGTTATTTATTTGTAATCATCCTACTTACAAAAATGATTTGAAGCACCTTAAAAAGCACAGATATAAATCCCTCAAACCACTGAAAGAAGAATAAAAGAACTAAGTATTAATAGAGATTGAGGTGGGGGAAAATAATTATATCAGAAACAAACAGCTAAGGAAAGTTATAGTAGCTCTGAACTTCTTAATGGTCAAGACAGAAAGTTTGGATAACAAAATATTTTTCTTGGCCTCCAAATAATCTTAAGAGCAATTTTACATTTTTGAGATGAGCATAAGTAATTTAACAATCACATGAAAGCAAATTGTGAGAAATGATTAAAGAAAATCTCATCCAACCACTCTAAGATAACCATTAACTTTAACTTTATTTGTGATGTTATTATTTTGGAGACCGCATGTTGCTTTGTTGCCCAGGCTGGAGTGCAGTGGTGCCATCTTGGCTCACTGCAGTCTCAACTTTCCTGGCTCAAGGGAATCCTCCTGCCTCAGCCTCCCAAGTCGCTGGGACCACAGGCATATGTCACAATGCCCAGAATTTAAAAAAATATATATATATATTTTATCTCTGTAGATATTTATATAAGTATATCTACTGTGTGTGTGTGTATATATATGTGTGTGTGTGTGTATATATATATATATATATATATATATATATATATATATATATATTTTTCATAGAGAAGAGAGTCTCGCCGTGTTGCCAAGCCTGGTCTTGAATTTCTGGGCTCAAGCAATCCTCCTGCCTTGGCCTCCCAAAGTGCTGGGATTATAGGCATGAGCCACTGCACTTGGCAACTTTTATTTATTTATTTGTTTATTTTTATTATACTTTAAGTTCTAGGGTACATGTGCACAACGTGCAGATTTGTTACATATGTATACATGTGCCATGTTGGTGTGCTGCACCCATTAACTCATCATTTACATTAGGTATACCTCCTAATGCTATCCTTCCCCCCTCCCCTCTCCCCACAATAGGCCCCCGTGTGTGATGTTCCCCTTCCTGTGTCCAAGTGTTCTCATTGTTCAATTCCCACCTGTGAGTGAGAACATGCGGTGTTTCGTTTTCTGTTCTAGCGATAATTTGCTGAGAATGATGGTTCCAGCTACATCCATGTCCCTACAAAGGACACGAACTCATCCTTTTTTATGGCTGCATAGTATTCCATGGTGTATATGTGCCACATTTTCTTAATCCAGTCTGCCACTGATGGACATTTGGGTTGATTCCAAGCATTTGCTATTGTGAATAGTGCTGCAATAAACATACATGTGCATGTGTCTTTATAGCAGCATGATTTATAATCCTTTGGGTATATCCCCAGTAATGGGATGGCTGGGTCAAACGGTATTTATAGTTCTAGATCCTTGAGGAATCGCCACACTGTTTTCCACAATGGTTGACCTAGTTTAGAGTCCCACCAACAGTGTAAAAGTATTCCTATTTCTCCACATCCTCTCCAGTACCTGTAGTTTCCTGATTTTTTAATGATTGCCATTCTAACTGGTGTGAGATGGTATCTCATGGTGGTTTTGATTTGCATTTCTCTGATGGCGAGTGATGATGAGCATTTTTTCATGTGTCTGTTGGCTGTATGAATGTCTTCTTTTGAGAAGTGTCTGTTCCTATCCTCTGCCCACTTTTTGATGGGGTTGTTCGTTTTTTTCTTGTAATTTGTTTGAGTTCTTTGTAGGTTCTGGATATTAGCCCTTTGTCAGGTAAATAGATTGCAAAAGTTTTCTCCCATTCTGTAGGTTGCCTGTTCACTCTGATGGTAGTTTCTTTTGCTGTGCAGAAGCTCTTTAGTTTAATTAGATTCCATTTGTCAATTTTGGCTTTTGTTGCCGTTGCTTTTGGTGTTTCAGATATGAAGTCCTTGCCCATGCCTATGTCCTGAATGGTATTACCTAAGTTTTCTTCTAGGGTTTTTATGATTTTAGGTCTAACATTTAAGTCTCTAATCCATCTTGAATTAATTTTCGTATAAGGAGTAAGGAAAGGATCCAGTTTCAGCTTTCTACTTATGGCTAGCCAATTTTCCCAGCACCATTTATTAAATAGGGAATCCTTTCCCCATTTCTTGTGTTTGTCAGGTTTGTCAAAGATCAGATGGTTGTAGATGTGTGGCATTATTTCTGAGGGCTCTGTTCTGTTCCATTGGTCTATATCTCTGTTTTGATACCAGTACCATGCTGTTTTGGTTACTGTAGCCTTGTAGTATAGTTTGAAATCAGGTAGCGTGATGCCTCCAGCTTTGTTTTTTTGGCTTAGGATTGTCTTGGCAATGCAGGGTTTTTTTTTGGTTCCATACGAACTTTAAAGCAGTTTTTTCCAATTCTGTAAAGAAAGTCATTGGTAGCTTAATGGGGATGGCATTGAATCTATAAATTACCTTGGGCAGTAAGGCCATTTTCATAATATTGATTCTTCCTATCCATGAGCATGGAATGTTCTTCCATTTGTTTGTGTCCTCTTTTATTTCACTGAGCAGTGGTTTGTAGTTCTCCTTGAAGAGGTCCTTTACATCCCTTGTAAGTTGGATTCCTAGGTATTTTATTCTCTTTGAAGCTATTATGAATGGGAGTTAATTCATGATTTGGCTCTCTGTTTGTCTGTTACTGGTGTATAAGAATGCTTGTGATTTTTGCACATTGATTTTGTATCCTGAGACTGCTGAAGTTGCTTATCAGCTTAATGAGATTTCGGGCTGAGACGATGGGGTTTTCTAAATATACAATCATGTCATCTGCAAACAGGGACAATTTGACTTCCTCTTTTCCTAACTGAATAGCCTTTATTTCTTTCTCTTGCCTGATTGCCCTAGCCAGAACTTCCAACACTATGTTGACTAGGAGTGGTGAGAGAGGGCATCCCTGTCTTGTGCCAGTTTTCAAAGAGAATGCTTCCAGTTTTTGCCCAGTATGATATTGGCTGTGGGTTTGTCATAAATAGCTCTTATTATTTTGAGATACGTTCCATCAATACCACATTTATTGAGAGTTTTTAGCATGAAGGGCTGTTGAATTTTGTCAAAGGCCTTTTCTGCATCTATTGAGATAATCATGTGGTTTTTGTCTTTGGTTCTGTTTATATGCTGGATTACGTTTATTGATTTGCATATGTTGAACCAGCCTTGCATCCCAGGGATGAAGCCCACTTGATCATGGTGGATAAGCTTTTTGATGTGCTGCTGGATTCGGTTTTCCAGTATTTTATTGAGGATTTTTGTATCAATGTTCATCAGGGATATTGGTCTAAAATTCTCTTTTTTTGTTGTGTTTCTGCCAGGCTTTGGTATCAGCATGATATTGGCCTCATAAAATGAGTTAGGGAGGATTCCCTCTTTTTCTATTGATTGGAATAGTTTCAGAAGGAATGGTACCAGCTCCTCCTTGTACCTCTGGTAGAATTCTACTGTGAATCTGTCTGGTCCTGGACTTTTTTTGGTTGGTAGGCTATTAATTATTGCCTCAATTTCAGAGCCTGCTATTGGTCTATTCAGGGATTCAATTTCTTCCTGTTTTAGTCTTGGGAGGGTGTAAGTGTCCAGGAAATTATCCATTTCTTCTAGGTTTTCTAGTTTATTTGTGTAGAGATGTTTATAGTATTCTCTGATGGTAGTTTGTATTTCTGTGGGGTCGGTGGTGATATCCCCTTTATCATTTTTTATTGCATCTATTTGATTCTTCTCTCTTTCTTCTTTATTAATCTTGCTAGCAGTCTATCAATTTTGTTGATCTTTTCAAAAAACCAACTCCTGGATTCATTGATTTTTTGGAGGGTTTTTTGTGTCTCTATCTCCTTCAGTTCTGCACTGATCTTAGTTATTTCTTGCCTTCTGCTAGCTTTTGAATGTGTTTGCTCTTGTTTCTCTAGTTCTTTTAATCATGATGTTAGGGTGTCAATTTTAGATCTTTCTTGTTTTCTCTTGTGGGCATTTAGTGCTATATATTTCCCTCTACATACTCCTTTAAATGTGTCCCAGAGATTCTGGTATGTTGTATCTTTGTTCACCTTGGTTTCAAAGAACATCTTTATTTCTGCCTTCATTTCGTTATGTACCCAGTAGTCATTCAGGAGCAGGTTGTTCTGTTTCCATGTAGCTGAGTGGTTTTGATTGAGTTTCTTAGTCCTGAGTTCTAGTTTGATTGCACTGTGGTCTGAGAGACAGTTTGTTATAATTTCTGTTCTTTTACATTTGCTGAGGAGTGCTTTCCTTCCAACTATGTGGTCAATTTTGGAATAAGTGTGATGTGGTGCTGAGAAGAATGTATATTCTATTGATTTGGGGTGGGGAGTTCTGTAGATGTCTATTAGGTCCACTTGGTGCAGAGTTGAGTTCAATTCCTGGATATCCTTGTTAACTTTCTGTCTCATTGGTCTGTCTAATGTTGACAGTGGGGTGTTAAAGTCTCCCATTATTATTGTATGGGAGTCTAAGTCTCTTTGTAAGTCTCTAAGGACTTGCTTTATGAATCTGGGTGCTCCTGTATTGGGTGCATATATATTTAGGATAGTTAGCTCTTCCTGATGAATTAGTCCCGTTACCATTATGTAATGGCCTTCTTTGTCTCTTTTGATCTTTAATGGTTTAAAGTCTGTTTTATCAGAGACTGGGATTGCAACCCCTGCTTTTTTTGTTTTCCATTTGCTTGGTAGATCTTCCTCCATCCCTTTATTTTGAGCCTATGTGTGTCTCTGCATGTGAGATGGGTCTCCTGATTACAGCAGACTGATGGGTCTTGACTTTTTATCCAATTTGCCTGTCTGTGTCTTTTAATTGGAC
The DNA here is from genome assembly GCF_047675955.1 of Chlorocebus sabaeus. Taxonomy (NCBI): domain Eukaryota; kingdom Metazoa; phylum Chordata; class Mammalia; order Primates; family Cercopithecidae; genus Chlorocebus; species Chlorocebus sabaeus. The sequence continues at coordinate 28,796,107 of NC_132914.1, forward strand.
CGTTTAGTCCATTTACATTTAGGGTTAATATTGTTATGTGTGAACTTGATCCTGTCATTATGATATTAGCTGGTTATTTTGCTCGTTAGTTGATGCAGTTTCTTCCTAGCCTCGATGGACTTTACATTTTGGCATGTTTTTGCAGTGGCTGGTACCTGTTGTTCCTTTCCATGTTTAGTGCTTCCTTCAGGATCTCTTGTCGGATAGGCCTGGTGGTGACAAAATCTCTAAGTATTTGCTTGTCTGTAAAGAATTTTATTTCTCCTTCACTTAAGAAACTTAGTTTGGCTGGATATGAAATTCTGGGTTGAAAATTCTTTTCTTTAAGAATGTTGAATATTGGCCCCCACTCTCTTCTGGTTTGTAGAGTTTCTGCCGAGAGATCTGCTGTTAGTCTGATGGGCTTCCCTTTGTGGGTAACCTGAACTTTCTCTCTGACTGCCCTTAACATTTTTTTCTTCATTTCAACTTCAGTGAATCTGACAATTATGTGTCTTGGAGTTGCTCTTCTCGAGGAGTATCTTTGTGCTGTTCTCTGTATTTCCTGAATTTGAATGTTGGCCTGCCTTACTAGGTTGGGGAAGTTCTCCTGGATGATATCCTGCAGAGTTTTTTCCGACTTGGTTCCATTCTCTCCATCACTTTCAGGCACACCAATCAGACGTAATTTGGTCTTTTCACATAATCCCATATTTCTTGGAGGCTTTGTTCATTTCTTTTTCCTCTTTTTTCTCTACACTTCTCTTTTCGCTTCATTTCATTCATTTGATCTTCAATCACTGATACTCTTTCTTCCAGTTGATCGAGTCAGTTAAGCTCGTGCATTTGTCACGTAGTTCTCGTGTCATGGTTTTCATCTCTATCAGTTCTTTTAAGGTCTTCTCTGCATTGATTATTCTAGTTATCCATTCATCCATTCTTTTTGCAAGGTTTTTAGTTTCTTTGCGCTGGTTATGTAGTTCCTTCTTTAGCTCTGAGAAGTTTGATTGACTGAAGCCTTCTTCTCTCAACTCGTCAAAGTCATTCTCGGTCCAGCTTTGTTCCGTTGCTGGCGATGAGCTGCATTCCTTTGGAGCGGGAGATGCACTCTGATTTTTTTAATTTCCAGCTTTTCTACACTGCTTTTTCCCCATCTTTGTGGTTTTATCTGCCTTTGGTCTTTGATGATGGTGACGTACGGATAGGGTTTTGGTGTGGGTGTCCTTTCTGTTTGTTAGTTTTCCTTCTAACAGTCAGGACCCTCAGCTACAGGTCTGCTGGAGTTTGCTTGAGGTCAACTCCAGACCCTGTTTGCCCGGGTATCAGCAGCGGAGGCTGCAGAAGATAGAATATTGCTGAACAGTGATGTTGCTGTCTGATTCTTGCTCTGGAAGCTTCGTCTCAGGGGTGTATGCAGCTGTGTGAGGTGTGAGGTGTTGGTCTGCACCTAGTGGGGATGTCTCCCAGGTAGGCTACTCTGGGGTCAGGGACCCACTTGAGCAGGCAGTCTGTCTGTTCTCAGATCTCAACCTCCATGCTGGGAGAACCACTGCTCTCTTCAAAGCTGTCAGACAGGGACTTTTACATCTGCAGAGGTTTCTGCTGCTTTTTGTTTAGCTATGCTCTGTCCCCAGAGGTGGAGTCTACAGAGACAGCAGGCCTACTTGAGCTGCAGTGGGCTCCACCCAATTCGAGCTTCCTGGCAGCTTTACCTACTCAAACCTCAGCAATGGCGGGCGCCCCTGCTCCAGCCTTGCTGTGGCCTTGCAGTTAGATCTCAGACTGCTGTGCTAGCAATGACGGAGGCTCTGTGGGCATGGGCCCCTCCGGGCTAGGTGTGGGATATAATCTCCTGCTGTGCCATTTGCTAAGACCCTTGGTAAAGCGCAGTATTAGGGTGGGAGTTACCCGATTTTCCAGGTGTTGCATGTCTCAGTTTCCCTTGGCTAGGAAAAGGAATTCCCTTCCCCCTTGCACTTCCCAGGTGAGGCAACGCCTCACCCTGCTTCAGCTCTCGCTGGTCGGGCTGCACCCGTGGACCAGCATTGACTGTCTGACGCGCCCCAGTGAGATATACCTGGTACCTCAGTTGAAAATGCAGAAATCACTCTTCTTCTGTGTTGCTCATCCTGGGAGCTGGAGGCTGGAGCTCTTCCTAATCAGCCATCTTGGGTGACCCCCCACAACTTTTAAGTATATTAACTTGCAGTCTTTGTCCTATACAAAGACATTTTAACATTAGATCAATCGTACTACATTTTGTATTCAACTTTTATTTTTCTATAATGGCTAAATATTCTTTAAGTTTTACTGGTGACTGCATATTAAATTGTTTTTAGACTATAAAATAATCAGTCATGTTGTTATAATGTCATTTAACCATTTCAGTTTTGTTGACCTTGTTTTTAACACTCTACTATTGTACAGAATTCTGCAATGAATGTCTCCATGTGCATATTTTTTTTCACTTCTGAGGAGTTATTTCTTCATTTAGTCAATAAATACTTATGAAGAAATTCTTTGTGTGTGTCAGTCACATGTGATGGATTGGGGACACAGAAGTCAATATTTTCAAGGTACAGAGGAAAGGGACATAATGCTGTTTGCGCACAGAGATACCAAGAAAGGCTTTGATGAATGTGATTCTCATACAGCCCCAAATAATTTTTTTATAAAGTGCTTGTCAAATGTCCTTTCAGTTAGGTTTTATCAAATCATAATGTTGACATGGTAAAAGATTTACTCCTTCCTTCTATTGTCAAACTTATACCAATATTTGTGTTGTCATTAAATCTAAAGATATTTTAGAATGCTTAACGTTTACCTGCAATTTGCTCTAATTTACTTAGGTTATATTTGAGGATAATGTAGTGCAGAAGCTATATAGAGTCTGTTCACGATCTTCATGCTTTCAATTACGTGGAATGACATGGCAGACAAAAGACAGAGCTTGGAGTCCCATTTAAAAGATGTCTCTGCCACTAACTAAACTTGGGTGAGTTACTTAATCTTACTAAGCTACAGTTTTCTCAGCAGCAAGACTAGAATAACAAGCAAGACTTTGCATGATTATTGAAAAAATTAAATGAGAGAATGAACAAAGCATGTAGAATATAATAGGTGTTTTGGGAATAACTATGACTGCTTATTTGCATATTGGGGTTCTCTGTTTAGATTTCAGGAGTTCTTTATACATATTAACTTTCTGTACTATTTAATGGAAATGACTGCTGCAACATGTTGCTCTCCTATTTTCAACTTACAGCATAATATCTTCATATTTTAATTTTTGAAACTGAGTTTCACTCTCTCACCCAGGTTGGAGTGCAGTGGCACAGTCACGGCTCCCTGTATCCTTGACCTCTACACCCAAATGATCCTCCCACTTTCCAAGTAGCTGGGACCACAGGCCCATGCCACCACACCCAGCTAACTTTTAAATTTCTTGTAGAGATGGGGTCTCCCTATGTTGACCAAGCTAATTTTATATTTTAAAAGCTCCATACATTTGTTTTTATTTTCCTGATGTTTTAAAGCTGAATCAGTTATTGTTCCTCTACAATTCTGTTAAACATTAGCATTTGTGATTGTTTTTCTACTGTAAGATAATAGAATTATTTAAATCATCTGAGATCTATTTGGGTGTATAGAAACTTAATGTTTGACATCACAAACAGTTGCAATTTTATATGTTTCTACAATAAAAGCTACTGCCTCAATAAATGCGAGTGTTTTCTTTTTGGTACCCAAGGCCACAGATTTCGCAAGTAAGACACAATAGATCTGCAACTTGTTGAGATGGATGAAACCACACACCTGACGTTAAATCCATGAAATCATAAAGGCTGAGATAATATTTACAAAATTAGTCATGTTGACAAACAGTAAGCTCTGTTCATTGTGTATTTACTTGTCATAGACCACTAAAGGAAAAAGTTAATATTTCTTAGAACTGTCTCTATTGTAGTCTGAATCTAAAACTTCAAATAAAAATTCAGGACAATTGCAAAGCCTAACTTACATGATCTGGAAATTTAAATTGTGTTTTTTTGGACATGATTTTGAATTAATATCTTATTTATATTTAAGAGCTGAAAGATAAAGGAAGAGTAACTCAATTAAAAATTTGTGTTTCTGACAGGAGAAAATGCTTTTGTAATCTAGCCTTATTTATTTACATAGCCTCATCTCCCATAGCTTTGAACTTTATATTAGAAGTTCTCAAATTTGAAGAGCTTTTTCTACCTCACATGCCTTTGCACATGATAGTCTGCTTAGGTAAGTCTTATAATGGACTTCCAATTTTTAGAGGTCTGATCAGCTTCTTATTCTTCTAGACCCAACATAAACACAAAAACTTCTCTAAAGCCTTCAGGCATTAATGCCTGACTCTCCCTTGGTCACCTGGGTAATTATATACTTTCTCTGTTGCATGAAGTTCATTGCATGTGCCTGGTAGGAGGTATTCATTGACTTTGGAGCAAGGACTCTTAAATCAGACATGGGCTTCAGTCCTAGCTCTTCCATTTATTAACAATGCAACCTTGAATAAGTCAAGCAACCTCTTTATGTCTCAGTTTTCTTACCTGTAAGATGGGGATGACAATAATATCTCATAGCATTGTGAGAAATAAATGAAATGATGCATGTTAAACATCTAGTCCAGTTTCTGACACATAATAAAGACGTTGTGAATGCTGGTTACTCTTTGTTTCTATAACTATTACCTCATTAGTTATCTATTGCTGCAGAACAAATTACCCCAAAACTTGGTGGCTTAAAACAACTAACATTTATTTTCTTAGTTTCTGGGGATCAGAAACCTGGATGCAGATTATTTGGGTGCCTGTGTGTATTAGTCTGTTCTTGCATTGCTATAAAGAAATATCTGAGAGTGGGTAATTTATAAGAAGATAGATTTAGTTGGTTCATGGTTCCATAGGCTGTACAAAAGTCTAACACTGGCATCTACTTCTGGGGAGGCCTCTGAAAGCTTACAATCATGGCAGAAGGCAAAGCTGGAGCTTGCACGTCACATGGGGAAAGCAGGAGCAAGAGAGTGGGAGGGGAGCTGCCGCGCACTTTTAAATGACCAGGTCTCATGAGAGCACACTCACTATCATGAGGACAGCACCAAGGGGATGGTGCTAAATCATTCATGATAAATCTGCCCCCATGATCCAATCACTTCCCACCAGGCCCCACCTCCAACACTGGGGATTACCTTTCAACATGAGGTTTGGGTGGGGACACACATCCAAACTCTATCACTGTGGTTCAAGGTTTCTCACAAGGCTTCAGTTAAGATATTCGCCAGGGCTGCAGTCATTTTAGAGCTCAGCTGGGGAGGATACACTTACAAGCTCACTCAAGTGACTGTTGGCAGACATCAGGCACTTGCTGCTGTTGACTGGAGACATCATTTCCTTGCCACATGGGCCCCTCTGTAGGGCAGCTCACACTATGGCAGCTCACTTCCCTCAGAACAAGCCAGTGGGAGAGTGAGAGGGGATTCCAAAGTCAGAAGCCACAGATTTTTTTTTTGCCATCTAATCTCGGAAGTGACAGCTCATCATTTTCGACTTATTCTGTTCATTAGAAGTGAGTCACTAGGTCTAGCTCATGCTCAAGACCAGGATATTACACAAAGGCATAAACACCAGGAGGTGGAGATCACTGTGGGGGGTATGTGGGGGGGTGCATGTTAGAGGCCACCTGGGAAAAATGGGGCTGTAGCTTGTTTACTAATTTTTGTGTTTTTATATTTTCAATGCTTGACATAGTATCTGGCTCAACACAATCTTACCCCTATGGCTAAGATTTTCTTCATTCTGGGAAATATGAGAGATTCCTCATTGTTAATTGCCCACATAGCATTGATTTTGTTGTTCTATTTTAAGGGAACAGTAATTACCAAGGCAAGCCATCATGAAAGGTGGAAGAGTGTTGCCCGCAGCCTGTCCCACCCTTTGGGACAGGTGGGATGGACTGCCGGATAGCGTGTAAGAAGAAGACTAAAACATATGGGGGAAATTTACACACATCATTTATTTATCTAAAATGTTCTCCCTGTCATGGTCTATTCCCTCTTTAAATTGTGGAAAGAAAAGCCCTAGCATAAGCTTTGTGTTCCTTTTAAAAATTATTACATGGTACTGCATTTAAAAGAAAAGGAGAAATTAGATTATAATTAACCAGTTAAGAGTTACCTTTTCTGATATAGCATGCGGTTGTAACCATGGTTTAAGTTGATCAACCACCTACCAGCTGGCTAAATAAATTCCTGATATGCCAGGCATCTGGGAAGAACTTCCTTCAGGGAAGCCTTTAGTTTATAGCTCGTAAGAATGAATCTTGTTTTGTATGATGTCATTGAGTGTGGAGGTATGCTGATGGAAAGATGGTGCTTAGCAACCAACTACTTATTTTCTTTAGTCTTCCTACAGGGTAACCACTAAGTCTCTCTGCAGGCCACTTAGAAAATAGCTGTGTGCCTCCTTCCATTCTCACAAATTTAAATTTTCCGTGTTGTTATTTTGAACATCTTCTTCCATGTTGATGCTTAGAAGTCATTAAAGCAGCCCCTAATAGCTATTTTTAAATCTTTAACTGCTGATAAGTGAAATTGAGAATATTTTCTTTCATAATCCTTTTTTTTTTTTTTTTTTGAGACAGAGTCTTGCTCTGTTGCCCAGCCTGGAGTGCAGTGGTGCAATCACAGCTCACTGCAGCCTCAATCTTCCAGGCTCAGGTGATCCTCTTACCTCAGTCTCCTGAGTAGCTGGGACTACAGGCACACACCAACATGTCAGGCTAATTTGTGTATTTTTGTAGAGATGGGGTTTTGCTATATTGCCCAGGCTGGTCTGGAACTCCTGGCCTCAAATGATCCTCACACCTCGGTCTCCCAAAGTGCCAGGATTAGAGGCAAGAACCACCATGCCTGGCCTTTTTCACAATCTTAGGCATAAGCATGGTAGACCATAGACCCCAAGTAAGTGGAAGCTACTGTAATAATATTATTACAGTGGTTTCCTCAAAATGACCCTGCGAGGTGATTGTTTCACCCTGCTCATGCTCCGGCCCTGTTATTTCTGCATTTATGTGGACAGAAAATCCAGGAGGAATAAGCAGTGGTGGGCATATGAACACCCCTCACTGGAAGGACCACCTTGTCTAGGGTGAAGACCTTTTTTGACTGTCCATGATTCTGTTTTTTCCTCTTCTCCTCAATACGTAGGCTGCCAACATTCTTCTAGACTAGCCAACTAGTTCGCAGAGCTTCTTCCCATCCGCCTTGCCCTATAATTCAAGAGCTCATCCTATGGCCTGACTTGAGACATGAGGCTGCCAAGACTCTTCCTTTCTCTTCCTTTCTCTTTGGAGTCATGGAGCACCTATTTCCACTCACCCATCCATCCATTCATTTGTTCATTCTTTTAAAGAAAATAAGATAGGGTTCCTGGGTTCAAGAGCTTGCAGTCTAGGGGCAGGTGCGGTGGTTCACACCTGTAATTCCAGCACTTTGGGAGGCTGAGGCAGGCGGATCACTTGAGGCCAGGTGTTCAAGACCAGCCTGGCCAATATGGCAAAGCCTCCTCTCTACTATTAAGAAAAATACAGAAATTAGCCAGGCATGGTGGTGCATGCCTGTAATCTCAGCTACTTGGGAGGCTGAGGCACAAGAATCACTTGAACCTAGGAGACAGAGGCTGCATGAGCTGAGATTGCACCACTGCACTCCAGCCTGGGTGACAGAGCCAGACCCTGTCAAAAAGAAAATTTTGGGTGCAGTAAGATCTGAGCACACATGGCCCTGACAGAGTGGCAAAGCAGAGGCAGCGTGAGGGGAGCCGCTGTCCAAAGGTTTTGGAGTGAGAAGAATGAGAAAAGCCTTCGGGACCATATGATGGGGAGGACTCTGACAGGTGGTGATGGCGAGGAGAACATTCCAGAGCATGGAGAAAAGTGCAAAGATATGCAGGAAGAAGCTGTGAATGAAGACAGTGAGGAGTCCAGTTCGCCTGGAACGCGGTGTGTGGTGGGAAGAGCGCTAGGTGTGGGGTGTGGAGACTGGGTTTCCGTTCCACCACCTTCCCAATAAAAAACAAAACAGTGCCAGACTGGCACTGAACAGATGACTTAGCCTTTCTAAGTCTCAGCTTCCTCGCCTGAAAAGGGAGGTCTTCTACTCACACAGCTGTCGTGACAGTTAAATGAGACCAATGAGTGCACTGTGGCTAGATCATTTTTGAAATATTAACAGATGCCCACCTCCCTTCTCCATTTGCCCTCCACAATTTCCACTTCTCTCTTCCTACTCCTGGCCCATTCTCCTGGCCACAGGGCAAGAATATGGCAGAGCACAAAGGAGAGAAAAAAGGGAGTCTCTCTCTCTCTCTGTTTCAAAATCCCACAGCCTTAGGGGAATGGCAAGGACTCTGGAATTATCTAAATTGTTGAGAGTTCGATGAATATTAGGATTCTCCAGATTGTCACCTGGATTGACCCCAGAAAGATGGGGTAGGGTGGGGGTATTGAGGCAGTGGTCCTAGACAGCAGGGCCCGCACAGCCTCTTTGACAGGTGAGTTCTAAAACCCACCTTCTCTAAAGGACATGTGCCTGGACCCCGACCCCCAGAGGCCACACAGCTTTAGAAAGGAAATGGCTTTGCCGTGAGCCTTGGCAAACAAGGCCATAGAGAGCCTCACTGAGAATCCCACACTCTACCCTAGCCAGAAAACCACAGAATGATTCCCCTCCTCCAAAGGGTGGCACCGGAAGTGGCCAAGTGAGCTGGAGGATCCATGCCTGAGGGCCCACAGATGACTCGGCAAAGACGGATGCATGGAGAACCAGACACTTCCCAGACTCCACACCAGCTTGACATTGTTGAACCCTTGGATCTTCTCTTGGAACCCTCGGATCTTCTATTGCAACCCTTGAGAAAAAGGATTCAGATTGAATGAATAATCAAGTTTCTGCAACTTCCAAGAAATAGGAACTCTAAGTAGAAATGAGGTTGTTAACAGGAAAAAATACTCAAGGAAACATTTTTCTTGCACATCAGACTTGTGAACCGAGATGTATATCCACTATGGTACTTTAAAAAGTTAAAACTTAACATTTAAAAAGTTAACATTGATGTGCAATGTGAAGAACTAAAATCGAAACAAAGCTGGAAAGCTAGGGGCAGATGGGGTGTGCACTGCCCTGGAATAGCATCCTACCAGGGCTCTGAAATGGAGACTGGCTGTCAGGATTCTTTAATTCCCTATTCTCAGCCTCAGAACAGTAAAACTGCGGCACAGCTGTTCTGCCTGTAAAGGGCAGCTATGTAGGGCAGTTTTCCCAGAAGCTTTCTGTGCTCCCAAATCAGCTCCATAAAAAAGCAAGTGTTCTAAATATCAGGCACGTCGATACTGACAACCACAGCAAATTCAACGCCAAACGTTTTTATCATTGCGGCAGATGGTGGCCTGTTTGTGAAACAGCACTTCACAGAGCAAGGGTGCCCTGCCACACTTGAAATAGCGGGGACCACTTATCATCCTCAAAATCAGAGGAAGCATCAAGTTCTCAGAAAACCTTCAGGGCAACTTAACTGTTTCTCAGCAGCAGCTGCCTGGGTGAAGACCTCATTCCATATCTGGTGCTGTCTTCCCTTCCTTAGCTGAGCACTGTTCATTGGTTCAATTAATTAATATTTACTGAACACACTCTCTGGGCTGAACACCGTGATAGGAGCTGGTGATACAGCCAGGAACTGAAATAATTATTCCAGGAACTTAAATAACTATTATAATATATTAGTAACAATAAACCTATAAGATAAGAAATTATTCATCTCCTCATTTTACAGATAAAGGAATTGAGACTTAGTAGAAGGTCAGATCAGCTTGGATGGGCAGACCAGAATTCAGATTATGCTGGATCTAAAGTGCATGCTCCTAACCACCACATTCCAGGGTCCAGTGAGGAATGAGGATGAGCAGGTTGGGATTCCAAGACAGAGTGAGGGAAACTATGATTAGGTGCCAAGCCAGAAGTTGAGAGGGCCCTTACCTGCCACAGAGGGGCAAGGCCGCTTCCTAGAGGAAGTCACACTGAAGAGAAGAATCATCAAACTAAGTGTGTGAGTCAGGGGATTTGTTCTGGGTCTCGGGTCATGGAAGTTAGTCTTACTCTCTTGATGAAATCTACATTCAGTGCTTATGTTTTTCTCATATTTTTCTTCTGTGGAACAAGAATCGTTGCTTTTTATTGAGGGTGGATTTTTTTTTAATACCTGTCTTCTTACCCTGCAAATATAAAGATAGAACATTCTTGTTCACTGACTGTGGATACTGCCTTAGGGGTGAGGCGGTGGGTGGGGCCAACACGGTCAGGGCCAGCGGTCATGCAGGCAGTGCTCTGGCCTCTGTCCAGCCCCCAGTTAGTGCTAGAACCTCTGGCCCTAGAACAAGACTCCGAGCAGGCATCTGCAGCCTCTGAAAGTGCCATGAGATGTGTCTGTACGAGGCCACCCTGCCTCACCCATGGCCAGCATGTGACCTCACTAAGAGTCCGTGGGGACTGGAACCACAGTGAAGGAGGGAGCGTGCTGGAGAAGGCAGTGCGAGGCAGCAAATGACCATCATTACTGATTTGCCTCCAACAGGAAAGAAAAGGAGAGTCTCTGCTTAGAAGTAAAATTAGACACGGAGAACCAACGCATTCTCCTATTCTCAGCTCTTGAAGATGTCCAGAAACTCCTTTCAGCACTGTTATGCTACCTACCGTCTTGTCTTCTGTAATCAAACCCGGTTTTCCCACAGGCATCAGGATTAAAGATAACTAAGAACAGTTATTTAATTATGCTTT